>NC_081135.1:26804432-27500682 GCF_958295425.1 Solea solea | reverse complement strand
CTCGCTCAGTATTTCTACAAACAAAAATGTACCAGAACAAAATAAAGAATTAATGGAAGAAATATTGTTTAAAATAGACTGACAATGACTCTTGCCTTTGCAGCAAGACCCAAGGTTCACAACTCGGTCGGAACAAGGGTCTTTTTGCATGGAGTTTGCATGTTCTCCCCGTGTGTGTGTGTGGGTTTTCTCCGGGTTCTCTGGTTTCCTCCCACAGTCTCTATATGTGACCCTGTGATGGACCAGTGATCTGTCCAGGGTGTTCCCCCACCTTTCGCCCCATGTCAGCTAGGATTGGCACAGCCCCCCGCGACCCTCATGTGGAGGAAAAAGCCGTAGACGATGGACAGATGGATAACTGACAATGGTCCCTGACTGCAAATGCTTCAAAGTAGGTCAAAATTAAATGCTCTCTCATGTGGCACATCCAGTAAAAGGCTCTGGCTTGTCCACACTATTGTGACACGCCAGTCTTCTCTGGTGCACATTACCTCATGTTAACTTCCAGTATGTTTCAGGCCTTGGAGAGTTGCCACAAAATGCCTCCTTGTTCTCAAACGCAGTCAGAGTGGCTGATAAAAGGCTTTTCTAGCTGTGAAGTGTGCCGGCCTCTGCATCAAAACCCTGCCCTCCCAGAGGAATCGCTGCTGGTTTGAAGTGAGGCACAGCGCGTCCACGGTGTCCTATCGCATTTTCTTTCAGTCACTGAGCCCAGGCCGTCATCTTCAGCTAAAATATGAATTTTCTAAAAAGGTACCATTCATTTACTTTCTGTAGTTTTGATGAAGATGTTTTTTTTTTTTAAACCTACCCTTCATATTATAAAGATGTATTAAATAAAAGAGAGAACATGCACACTTGTGTGTAGTCTTCATAGAAAGGCTGATTACAATGTAAACGTTGGCTTTCAGCCATTTGACTCTATGTTGAGGACTTGAATAGTATCAGGATGCTTTCCTCAACGCAGCAGTGGCTAATGGATTGGCCGGACTAATAAATTGCATTACCAATTAATGTATGCTCTTGAAAGCACGCTTAAGACTTTTCCACGCGATAAAAGGAGCCCTGCATGGGGTTTCAAACACTGAACACTGAAGGAAAGAGTTGAGATGATCCATTTCTGTGCAACCACCCTTCATCTACAACTGAAACCTATCATGTTCAAAAAAAGTTGGGGTTTTTACACACCTTATGTTGCATGTAGAAAATAGTTTGATGAGACATACATCACAGTCCTAAGCAGGAAATTGGTCATCAAACCAAAGTAAATTAGCAGAACAAGTTGTTTGAGCAGAGGAGTATTACAAAAGGGTAAGTAAACATGGAGAAAAAAAACCAAACATTATTACATTTTTAGCAATGCATTAATGGATTAGCAAACGCCTGAGATTTGAACAAGGCTGCTTGACTTTTCACCACTGAGAATAATCTCATTTCATGGTGTGCTACAGAACAGGTTCAGTTCAGAGGATCATAGTGGTCTGGTAAAAAAAAAAGAAGAAAAGATTCTCACCTGAATTACATTAATCCTTAAAATGGAGTAGATCATGCATGAAAAAGGTTCTAAAAATAAAAGTTGAAAAACACAATAGCTGAATACGTTAGCTTTTATGGTGAGCCACAGGCTGATAAAGTGACATAAACACTTTTCTTAATTATTGTTGAGGCCTAAAAAAACCATGTGTGTATTTGTAGCATATGTCTTTTATTTTCTTCTCAATTAGTAAAGCTTGAATCAGAAACTAGCTGAAAAACATATTTTCTATAGCCATGGTTCTCGAACCGTGGTATGTGTACTACCAGTGGTATGTGAGCTTCCTCTGGCGGTACTTGGAAGGCATGTGATCAGAGTGGAGCTGAGGAATTTTAACCAGAATGTGTAGAAAATTAAACAAATAACAAGTAATTATTATAACAATAATAAAAAAGAATAATAATAATGCATTAAATAACAATAATTACAGTTACCTTGTCTCTCGCTCCACTTTAATCTAATTTCACTATACCAGTGTGTGAAGTATATGTGAGAAAGAGGAGGATGATGAGAGAGCAAATGATCTTATTGGGAATAAATCTGCCTCCAGTGAAAAGTGTTTTATCGTTAATGGTGACACTGGTGTTACTTCGAGAGTGCAATATTTTATCAGGTGGTACTTAATATGGTATAAAAAGAGAGCCACTGTCCAATAGCATTTCATCACAACACACACAAAAAAAGCTTGGGGTATATTACCACATGCTGCGGTCTTTCTCAGATTTTTGCATTTACTGTAATTTCATCTCATGGATGAAATAAATGATAAATTATACATTTTTAATCATTTATAAATAGGAAATGTAAAGGCGTTCTTCTCAAAGCGTCCTTTTATCACTTAGTGAGGAAATGTGTTGTTGACAGGTTTCCTAAGTACACATCAGTATAGACATAACCCCGAGTGCAGCCAGATAGCATCATTCAGCAATACACCATTATCCCTCTTTACCATTCTTTCCCCCCCGACTCTACTAGACTTTAATCATTTATTAATTTCCCTTGTGGTCTTAGTGAAGGCATCATGGACTGAATTCAAACTGTCAAGATCAGAGGATTGCAGTGTCACTTTCGCATATGAGACAGAATATAGAATGTGCAGCTTTCATCCTAGCAATCAGCCCAATCCACCGTGGACAAGCACAGCAATATAGCAGTGAGTGATTGCTTCAGAGAAAGTGTATAGAAAAACTGACAAAGAGGACAGAGATAACTCACAGGCTGACAGGAGAGGAAATATAGCCTATACAGTAACATGTCGTTCATTTATGTGGAGAACACGTCTGCATATTGTGGTGGTGTACTGGTGGTATAACGTCCGCCTTCACCTAGAATTGTGTGTTTATTTAATATGTATTAAAGGCAGTGAGACGTGGATTCATGGTGGCCCATGCAGGCGAGATCCACAGCCACAAGAGGTCTCATCATAATAAGCTATGCTCTGGAGATTTACCAAAAGAGAAAACAGCAGCGGAGGTGCTGTGTGAATGCAATAGGTCAAACCATTAAGAAGAAGTGCTCTGATCGCAAAGATGTGTCAGATAAGGTGTTAAACACACACAGAAGGAACATGATGAAGCAGGCAGAAAAAGATCCCACATGGCCCAAGTGTACCAACAGATCACATATCACTCTGGACTGGTCTTTAATTTATTATAATTCATGAAAGAAATTAAAGCAAAGACACGCTATGTATTTAAGTCCACACATGCAACATGCAGCGGTTTCCCTTCCTTTTGTGCAAAGCAAAATGGTCCTAGTTGCAGCTACATTAGTATGCTGGGGTGTCGTGGGTAAATTAGCAACCCAAAGCTTCACCATCTGCATGTGCTATAATATTCAAGCTAAGCAAAAAAAAAATCACCCTTTTACTGAACTTTCCTTAGCGGAGATGCAGCAAAGTATTCCTGCCTCCTAATCTTATATTTATTGATGATTTATTCATTGCTGTCATACCTGGAAATTGTTGCAGCTCTGTATGCATTTTACATGAGTTGCCTTAGGCCATTATCTGGCATTTATAGAGAATCCATGCATCCAGGCCTGCATACACATATACAGTATATATATATATATATATATATGTATATATATATATATATATATATATATATATATATATATATATATATATATATATATAGCACACAGTTCCATCCTAACTTTTCTTATACAACTAATGACAGGTACTCCTATCAAAATGTTACCTTAAATTTGTGGTGAACTGAACTTAACAGCCAGTTCAACAGTTTATCCATTTCTGTTTATAATTCCAAACTAGTCTCCCTCCACACCGCTACTAGTGAAATTCAGACCTGATTTTAAAAGTTCAAGGCTAGTTTCTAGGTGTCACCCCCAAACTGTATGTGTGAACTCTATATATCTTGTATTCTGTTTGTGAATCTCAGAATAACTCCCTCCCCGTATTCACATTAGGCCAACTTGTATATTTAGATTGTCCTGTTATTATGCTGTCCTCCAGGACACAAATGTGTCCAGAACTCAGTGAATGTAACTAAACATCAGAGAAACATTTTAAACACTTCCAATAGATATTGTTTTTGTTTTAACATAAATAATAAAAACTCAAGACACAACAAAAAGGGCTAGATTATAGAAAACCGACATGAAAACATTGATATTATTACTGTAGCTCTTTATAGTCTTTGTGATGGCAACAGGGACTGTGCAATGGGTCGGATGGACAGTGCATTTTAGAAGAAACACCGGCGGCATTCTGGTACACAAAGAAAAAAGTGGCATAGCAACAATGAGTGAATGATTCTTACATTGGAAAATAATGTCTGTTCTAAAGTGCTGCTTGAATTAACTTGTCGTGAGGCCAGTAGTTACTGATGAACATCTGCATGTACCAAAGCCTTTTCAAGTCCTTCCAAATGGAACCATGACAGAGCCAAGCAGGTTTTTACAACAAGTGCATTCACAAACACACAAGAGGCTTAAACACACAGTAGCTCACACACACACACACACACACAGAAATCTCAAAAGCCTTACTCGGATAAAATGTTTCCTCTACCAAAGCAATAAATCATTAATCTAAAACCGCAAAGTAAAAATGAATGAGAATTTCCTATAATCCAAACAAAACAGAAACAAAACCTCTGCAGCATAGTGTGAGTAATTTATAAATCACACTGTAATATTTGATGAAACCATATCTATTTACAAAAACATAACATTTCATTCATCTGCTTTTCATCCGCCATTCTGTCAACGGTTACTTTACAAGCTGAGGGAGCCCACCGACAGACATTTTAATATTAATCCCAACCTTTTCACAAAATGCAGCTCTGTTCATCCATCCATTATCTACAGTATATCACTTATCCTTTAAGGGTTGTTCCTTTAGAGCTCCACTTCTACATAGAAAACAAATACAGTTTTCAAACAGATCATATGTGATGTTTTTGGTTCATTTTTGTGTTCATGTCTCTAAATTGCAGTCATGTTGATTATCTCCGATTATCATTTATAGATCTTATTCTCCAATAACCGAGTCTTTCACACTTTGTACACCATTAACTATAACAAAAAGGTTTTTACATTATATATTTTATAACACATTTTAAAATAAATTTTTAAGAAAATCTAAGGTAATGTGATAAAAGGAAATGAGACAGTGCAGAGAGATAAGAACGTGAGTCACTAAAAGATATATTGGATGTAGATGGCGCTAATAAATAATGTCCTCCATGAGGGAGAAGACAGATGCATTAGTTTGATTCACTCATATAATAGCAGAAACGCTGCTGTTTGTGTAGCATCAAAATAAACGAGGTAAGCCTTCCTTGTTACAGAAATCCATCCCCGAAACATCTCGACTTGACAACATTACAAATGCTAAGCGTGGATGTACTGTATACTCTGCTTAATGCACGACAACTAATTAAATTCTGTCCTGATAAAATGGTCTTAAGGATGTAAGTATGTAGACGCGCAGAGAAGTGATCTACACACAAGATTATTCCAACATGCGACACCCCACCAATGAGGAGAATGTAATAAACCTCTCTGCTGTGTCAGTCAGTTTGAGTTTGTCAAATAGCAGATGTCGCAGAAAACAGGATGTCCTTGGTGTTGCATTGTGATTGATGACGGCGACTCTGTGAAAGTAAATGTGTGTCTCAGAGACTGAGTGCCTTGGCCTCCATAAATCTGAGAACAAGGCTTGGGTGCATCCAAGGACAAAAACCCCTTGCATGTATCCCGACCTTATTCTCAGATTTATGGTTTGAATGAGTAACATTTACACATTTTATAGTCAATAGTCAGTTTTCTTCGACTGTTGCTCGGATCGCATGAGCGCCGGTCACTCCATATTCATCTATGTCATGCTGTGCACGGGAGTGATGCGGCGCTCACCAAGGAGAGGGAGAAATTGAACCTGAAAATGAGGTGCAATCCACTTAATGACTTGCCACTTTAATTGCTATTTCCTTTGTAAAACACAGTTTCTGCCTTTAAAAGCGACAGGACAGTTAAATCGACATGCAACACCCACATGTTTCATTTTCAGATCCATTCGGGTTGTCAGTCCATCTGTGTTTTCATTCATCTATCCGCCTGCCCTCAAATTGGAAAGTAATTGGACGGGTCTGAATGGCAGCTGACAAGGCTTGCTTGGCAGATGTGACCAGGAAACATGAGCACAAAAAGTCCAATTGAATAGACACTGGGGGGCTTTTTTTTTTACAGCCACAGATGGACCCCTATACAGAAAAAGGAAATTATACAACATAACGGATGAGGGAAAAAGATTACCATTTCACAAATGGCTTCTTGCTTGGATGCATTTCAAGAGTCAACAACCTAAGTATCCCGTATAGCCGAAAATCAGAGTCTTTGACACAATGAAAATGGTATTTGCAGCCGACACAGTAGCCTGACTCACAACTGTTAGAACTGCATAATTGGCGTATGTAATACTGCACAACACCCAATATGAGTTACTTTTTATATCTTCACGGTAGAGCTGCACGATAAATCGTTTTTAAAAAAGAAAAATAGCACTCTGGATTCACGACTACACGTGATCTCATTTCTAAATGACAACGGATAGGAGAAAGTGCGTATGACTGGAATCACACAACCATCCGACCCAAGCTTGTGCCGATCGCAGGCTTGCAGCAGTGCTGTCGCTTAATACACCAGACTCCTCTGTTAAATGATGAGATGAACCGACGTTATCAGGACTGTTAAGTCTTTTTAACTGATCTACAGTTCACGATTGTTCACTTTGATCCTTGTGCCTTTTCCTGTGACGGCACTCGAGCTAGTGGATACGCACCATTTGTCACTTAAGCCACTACAATAATATCAACAACAACACTAATAACACAATAAGCCCATTATGCAGGGCCTAAAGAGACCTTTACTTGAACGCCTAATTTAATATTTCTAATCTTTTGTTCATGAGTGCAAAAGATTTCACATTTTTTCCAGAATTGTGCAGCCTTTGTTTCAGACTAACATTGACTTTACCTTTAACTTTACCTGATTCCTCTCCGCTCCGATGTTTTGCTGCTCCCACAACTTTTGACATAAATTTGACGCCATACATTCAGTCCTTTGACTGGAATTATATTAGACTAAAGCTGTGGCTGAATTTTGCATTTAACATGGCCAGTTAAAACATACACAAGATAAATGGGAAAAATTGTGTATTTCAGATCAACTATTTTGTTTTTAACATGGGCATTTGTGCTCATACACGGAAGGCAATCACAAATAAGATGGAGGAGGCAATGTTTCTTCTGCACTGATGCTACTTGTAATTAATTCATTTCAAGCTAAATGTATTCAAAATACAAATTAAGCACTCCAGTTAAAGGTTAGGGAATGTCAATTAATGTTAGTAGCCGTTTTGAATTAAGTGTAGACCATAATGTTTCTCTCACCTTATCTAAGTGCTGTCACAGTGCCTAAAACTTGCTATAAATACCATCACACCCATGACTTTAATGCAGGGAGAGCATTTTATCTCTCTGTTATTGGTGTTGCACTATGCTGTTGCCTTTTTTAAGGAAGTGTAGGTCACGAGTGTGGATCACTGGTGACAGTAATTTTAAAAAGCTGCTGGAGTGAAGAGACCATTGCAAAGCAAATCCTGAGGCAAACTGTAAAATGATATTTTAAGATATCAATTTTTGATTAAATTCCCCATCCCAATCAAATTACGTGCATTATGAAGCTATTTTATAAATTCAAAGAGAGAATGTGATCCACAGTTACAAATGAAAAATCCCCGATGTAGTGTGCTATGTGCCTGTGATTGAGGAAAAGCATTGATATTCTACTGTATTTGCCTCAAATCTGATTGTTTTAGGCAAGATTATGCTACAATATATTATTTATCAACTATATTTATTGAATTTCCATTTCCGGTTTACTCCAGTTAATTTTGCAACCTTATTCATTGTACATCAGTTAGTTCCACGCTATTGAAAGATGTAGGAAAGGCATTCACCAGCTTTTAGAGTTTGTCCAGTTTAAATAATAACCTGTGTCACTACACAGTTGCCAGAAGTCTTCAAAACCACACACGTAATTATTAACATGCTACTACAACATACAGTCTTATGAGATTCAGCTTGAAACAAATGCATTTAGTTGCGTAGTTCCATGTCTTTGCTGATAAGCAAGTAGTGAATTACATCTGACCTTGGGCAAGAAATGAATTCTGAATGGCATTTAAAGTGTTGCGTGAAGTGTGTTCCTGAGAGAGCACTGACATAAAGTACTTTAGATTCCACAGTAACATTTAAATCACATTTGAGTCCTCTTCTACAGCTGTTTACTCAATAATTTATGAACAGCTGTCCTACTTTATATCCGACTTCAGAGATGCAAGTCAGATCTCTTCCTATCCTCGAGTTACCTTTAAGAGGGAAGCTGATGGACCCCAGTCACTTCAGTCAATTTTCTAAAACTTATTTCAGGGGAATTTGACTTGTTGACAAATCTAATTATGTATATGTTATTCCCTATATTACTGTAGGCTGATAGTACTGCAGTCGATAAGTGCAAGGGGCCACAACAGTGTTTATTTATTTGCCAGGGTTTGGCCTCGAGGCCTGTGTACTACTGAGTGGCTGTCAGGTTTTTACTTCCTAGTCCTATTATATCGGCAAGATATGTCATATGCTTTTGCTAAAACGATGATTATCAGGAGAAAAACGTATTTAAAGAACTGTGTATGTTGATAGTTCCCAAACCGCAAAGTAGTTTCTTTCTCAACTCTTTAAATTAAAAATGATCAGAACTCATAGTGATGATTATTTCATCAAAAGAGTGAGAGGGTGGAATGACGTAACACTGGCCATTTTGGTCTGCAAAGCAGCGTGTAAAATATTTTGACATCCTGTAGAGATCCGTGATGCAGTAGTATTGATACAGTGATGGATGCACTACTTACACAGGAAAAGGTCAATTTATACGTGCAAATTTAACAGATTCATTTAACATTTCATATTTGCATCAAAATCTCTTAGTTTATGTGAGTAACGACAAAAGACTTAAATCTTCTGCGCTCAATTATCAGTGGACCCGGACACATTTATGCCTGGGAACTAATAATGTAATACTTGACTTAATCACACACATTTCTCATGTCTCGCCAAGTAATGATCAAGAGCTTCACCTGTTGTCCTCCTCACTTGGAGGTTGTGATTATTGAGGGAATTATGAGCTCCGGCACTTCGTCGACAGCGAGACTTGCTCAGCAGTTAACTCTCGCTTCCGTTCTTGTAAACAGAACAGTGTGACACCAACAATATGTGACAGATGATGTGTCATACAGGCTGGTATTACGCGTCGCCATGTTTCATAAAACCCAGCATTAGTGTGCTAGGCATATCATGCCTCTGCATTTAAAGCAGACGATCTCTGCAGGAATGCAGACAATAATTAAGTGGTGGCAGGCAGATGGCGTTTAAACAGCAAGGCACTTTGGGGAGTCGGATGAAAGTGACACTAAAGCAAAGAAAATGTGTGGCTTGTGGGTTATGAATGAGTTGCATTTTCACACAGTTTAACAGTCTCACAATAGTTATTCACTTTAATCATTGTTTATGTATTTCCTATTTCTATTTTCTATCTTTTCAAAATTGGAATTTCTTCATAATTTATGTGAACAAATATGTCACTTCAGCAACTTAATGGTGCAAGGATAATTTTGACTTTGCTGACCAGTAATTTAGATTGAGTGATATAGACACAAAGAACTAAACTGCACCTCCTATAGCCTCTGTTAACAACCTTGGGAAATTCTGGCAGGAGATTTTTTGCCAATCATAAGACAGTCCAGAGACAGAGGGTGCTCCTATTTGGCCACCGCACTAAGCTACAGTGCAAAATCATCCCCTCGGTGGAAATCGCTTTTCTATCATTGGCAATAACTACCTGCGCTGCAATTAAATTAAATTAAATAAAGGAAAGAGACTAAAAGAGAGTTTGACAGTAAGTTTCAGATATGATTAAATTGCCACACGTTTCAAGGAGTGTGTCTGTGTGTGCTCTCTGATGAGAGGGGCTCAGAGGAGCCACAATTCCAAAACATTAGTATTTTAACATGCTGCAGATGACAATCACAAATCAATCAGTTGCGACTTCAATGATTTCAATAATTGGAATACTTGAACGTTGACTTTGAGTGCCACCAAACTATTATGTGTTTAATTTTTAATCTGTACGGTTTAGTTCCAAAACTGGAATAAAGTGTTTGTTCTAACACAAATCAATATCTTACTGAAACTTGAGTTGAAATTGAATTAAACAGATTTGTTTGGTTTTTTTACCAGCTGTTTTTTTGTTCTTGTACCTGCCTGTACCTGAAAGTGTGCCTTACATAAGTGTGAAAAGGTGGTGTGTAAAAACCCTGAATATTATTAATTATTATTGCAAATTCTACATTCCCTTGCTTTTCTCTGTAAAATATCCTATATATATATATATGACATTATTAAACATTATTATAACAAATAATACCGGTTAAATACGGGATTTTCCTTCATAGTATGTCCATGTTGGCTAGTGTGTTTCCATTTCATCTACTCTTGGTTTCTTTGCTTACCTTAGACTAACACGTCTTTTCATGTCTAGTACAGACAGCTGTGTCTATTAATAAGTCTCAGCCAGATGAATGGAAGAAAAAAATGTTTTGAAGGCAGTTACAACACAGTGTATTCGGTTAGCGTTGTTAATAATTTATTTCAGTGTAAGCATACCAGCATGTTTTTGGAAACCTGGGTGGATTTATTCATTTATTTAATTATTTATTTATTTTGGTCTCCAAATTGCACCCAGTGTGTTTGTTTAGACGGGTGAATCTGGTAAATTAATATATATATCTGCAGGAGTGTACAGTCTTAAAAGTGGTATGCACTCAGAACCCAACAGTAATAGGGGTGTAAGAAAACACCAATGTGTATGTATATGTATATATATATGTGTGTATATATATATATATATATAAATATATATACATATATGTGTGTGTATATATATATATATATATATATACATACCTATATATTATATTATTCATATATATAATATTGCAATATTTCAGTGGTCAAGCAAGAGAGAGGGAGTGGTGCAAGCTGAATGTGTGTCTGAGAGAACCAAGAATGTATAGATTTACATTAACATTTCTGCTAAGTTGGTGGAGTAAATGAATCATTCCTGCAATTACTACCACAGTTACTTCGTCAGCTAAGCCCAAAGCATGTGTTCCATATTTCAGTATGAACCAAAAGTGGCATCCATTCAACATAGTCTCAACCAGGTGACCATAACCCGTCAACATAGAAATGGTACGCTCCTCAAAAGATGCTCAACAATACACCCGACGAAACAGTGCAAAATAACACAACAAGTTTCACTAACTTGAATGTTTAATATATGTGTAGTCATGAAAAATTCAGGATACAGTATGATCCCTAAATTGTTTTGTTTGTTCAGTTAAATTTGTGAGACTGGATTTTAAACCAAACTATCTCTTCTTTCTCTCAAAGTCTTTATTGTGCTCTTCATACTGTAGCTTAGTGTCGCTGTTTGATGAATAGTTCGAAAGTTGCTTGAAAAAGCCAAAAGCAAAATCTACTTCCTCTTCCTCTATGGCAGGCTGTGGCACTAACTTCACATTTCAGCAATGTGAATTATTGATATTTTCCTTTGCAACCATCTATCACATTCCTTGGTGCCAGCAACAGATTAATCTGCCTTTTAGTGAACTTTGAAAAATGAGCAAATCTGACTATTGAGCCTTTCAAACTAATTTTTTTAAAAACATCTTAAATTAACCGTTTAGTGTCTAATGATTGTGTCACAGGTTTATAAAATAATAACTTTATGCGCAGTCACCACAAATGATTGAAGATGTTTTGGTTGACAAAGAAAGCAAGTGATTCATTATATACAAGTGATTATTCAAAATCTGCCATTGGTTTACTACACATAATGTATGTGACTGATTTCTGCCACTGTCTTCACTCTGAATCCAAATAAAAGACAAATCAATATCCAAATCGGAGTAAGGGAAAGATTGTGCTGCAATGGCTAAAGGCCCATGTCAAGACGGTTGCGAAATCCAATTACTTTGGTTAACAAGCTGACCTCCCCGCATATAATTCCACTATGTCCCCTGGCTTATTTTCTTGGCTGAGTATAAGCACTTCAGGGCCTCAACAAACCACTAAATATTTCAGTGATTGCACTCAAAAGTAATGTCCACTGAGTAACTCAGCGAGCACAGAGGAACTGGCAGATAACTGCCTAATGAACAACTAAAGAGGGTTTCTTGCTTGCATCCAAAAGCCACAAAAGTGTGTTGGCATTTTTTCTGTTTCGTATGCATTAGTTTACCATCTTCAAGATCAGCATTCGTGTGTAAACGAAGCATAGCATCGGTTTAATCAGGAACATTATCTCTATGGCTAATTCAATCAGACGTCTGTTGTTTTATGTAGCCAATCAGATCCAACCACAATCTCAATTAGCCAATAATGCTGTTGCTGTCATGTTTTAAATCTGCTCTCCTCTCTTGCAGTCATTTGACCTTTCGGTGAGTCGGTGAAATTACATATCGCTTGTCGCGCCTGTTCATATTGCTACCAGTAGTGCACCTGTACAAGGACAAATCATCACCTCTATTACATCTGAAAAGTAACCAGAACACACTGACAGTTATTACATTGTCACCCTAACTAAAGTAAAAAGAGATTACAAAGTATATACGCTGTGTAATGTGTTCAACTTACACATTCATTTAATTGATATGCTTATAAATCATTGTTCATACTGCTATTCCAACTGTTAAAGCTTTTAGGTTAATTGTTATGGATACAGAGCCTGGTCAATGTTTTGGCATGTGCATCTAAGCACAGTATGAGTAAACAAAAGTGGGGCTTTCACTTTGAGGGATAGTCTATGTGGCGGTCTAGGAAACAGTGGCTCTCTTTACCTCTTATGTTGAGCCAACAATGTATGCTTCCAGAAGTACACCTATTAGCATAGCTTGGCAATTTAAATGACTAGGGGGGGGGGAATAAAAGAGCAAAATATATTAGCCACAGAATAATGCTCTGGCCCTTGCATTAGCTTTGAAAGCCTGAGAGGCCGTGCCAAAACTACTCTTTGGATAAACAACACGGATTATTGGGCTCCTCAGGGTGATGAGTTGCTGAAAGCCCCACAAATCTCCCTTTTAAAACACTGCCTGGGATTCACCGGGCTTAACAGAAATAAGATGCGCATTAGCTGAGCCTGCCCACAGCAAGGTTAGTTCTCGGGAAGGCCTTGAATGCAAACCGAGAAACTGATATTTAAGTTTAAAAAATAAAAACTAAAAAAAAGAATGGAAACATCTTTTACCTCAGTTGAAGGCTTCAGTGGTTTGCGTTGACGTGTTCACAAAGCATTTAGTCCTCACTCGACAACGACACCTGATAGTTTTCTATTACTTCAATGTCATGTACGAATCAAAAGTGCAGCAAGTGCTATTGCACTCTCTTTGGATAAGCAGAGACAACAACTTTTTTTCCTATCTTATACTAGCAGAACATTTCTTATTTGGTTGAAGGGTTTCTCAATACCACCGTCTCCAATGTACAAGTCGGGTTGCATCACTTTGACACATCATCGTGACACATCGCGACTTTACCTTCTTGTAAACATGAAGGCACATTTCAACCTCTTATAGGACCTCACATATCTCCACTACTATGCAGACACATGATTTACTGGACTCCTTTGGGAGATCAGCTTGCTGAATCATGCCAGAGAGTCGACAGCTGTCACACTTGAGAAATAATTCCAAAATAGCCTCTATGTCAACGAAAAGGACAACTGTACACACACATACACACAGACATATGAAGAGTAAGAATGCTATCAAGCCACCATAGCACATAATGTGGTAATATACTATAAATGAATACATTTTTAGTGGTGCAAGAGCTCAGTTTCTGGAAATAAATTCAGTCGTCAGCAGCCAGGTTCAATACAGGAAGCTTTAGGCAGCCTTTGTGGCAGCTGCAAAAGCTGAAGGCAACACTCTCCTGATGAGAGAGAGAGATGAAAAGAGGCTTCCTCTCATCATGACTTCATCACCATTGCACCAAGGCAGCGAATTATGGCAGCTAGAGGGAGAGTAAATCTTCAAGACCTGCTCTCTCTCATGCTCCCAGACTTAAAAATGTATTTCGATTCCCTCACGAGGGAGGTTTGTGTACATCTGTGTGCAAGTTGGCCAGAGCAGAATTAGTGTGACAGTGCACTGTATAAGTCGAGACAGAGATGTCGAATAAGAGAATTAAATGATATGAAAGGGTACTGTACTGATGATCACCAGCCGATATGCAGATATGGCACATGCCAAATTTCCCTATCATTTGGACCATGCAAATGTCATCATTATCCATTGGATATAACTGTGGCTGAAACGATTTACTTGCTAGAAAGGTAATGCGCGCAACACTGTTGCCTACCTTGGGTAAAGTAACAAATGGCATAGATGATTAGGCCTTGTGCATGTCATGTGCCTCCCATGAACATCTGCAAGACGGTGTAATGAGCATTGATCATCACTGATACCTTCGTCTACTGGGTGTTTATACAAGATTGGCTCTAATGGAGTGTGTCTACACGCAGACAGTGAAGCATGCATACATTTAAATCTTTGTCACACTCAGAACACAGCGCAGTAATGGCACACTTATGTTGTTCTGACAGGCACAGATGCTCAGGACAAATTCAAACCTTTTACTGTACATTGAGGAAACAGCTCCAGCAGCTTTCTTTGAATAATATTTACATGCATTGCTGTTTATCTTTGTCTTTTCATTTTTCATATTTCTAAACAATTCATTGGATCTACAGTATAAGCCTTTACTATATGCAACTACTGTAGATGAGTGGCAATTTATAATTTTTGGGGATTTTCCTTTTTATGGATGTTATTATTCTGCCCCCGTTTGGGGGCTGTTTGAGCAGCAACAGTGCAACATTATTTGTATGCTGTGTCCTTCATCTGAAAACAGTCTGTCTGACTGAGGCAGTGTTTGTGTGTACACACTAGCAGTACAAGGGCAAGAAGAAACAAATGAATTACCAGGTTTTTTTGAGGAAAAGAAATCACTTCTGAAACTTTTTGTGAGCACTTCTTCGTGATTTGTATTTTCAGGCACACTGGCTTTACTAGGGCAATGTTGCTGTTGCATCCATTTAACCTGATATAGGAATGTCGCCTGGTTACACAAAATCTCATTTGACAATGATTTAAATGTAACTAACATTTGTATTTAAAGAAGAACTAAACCCCTGTTCTGAAGCTGACTCCGCCCAATGCCTGATTTTAAAAATCTACAAAAAGTGGGCAGGGAGTTATCGGTGAGTGGGGGGTGAGTGAGCACCGCAGGGGGTGTGACGACCGAGTGACTGCAAGTGCAAATTGCGACAGTGGCAGCTTGCTGTGATATTTCCATACATACACACATATATATACACACACACACACACACACACGTGTATATACACATTTATACAAATATATACACGTGTATATACACATATATACATATACATACGTGTATATACACATATATACATATACATATATATATATATATACACGTGTATATATATATATATATATATATATATATATATATACACACGTGTATATACATATATATATACATGTATATATACATGTATACCTACACATATATACAGATTGTGACTAAGGTGTAGAATGGCTCTAGAGTCACTGTATCAGATGTGTAGAAAAATACACACAAGCACAGATCCTATCCAATACTGTGCAGGTTATTTTGTGTTTTACTCAACTTTACATTGCATGAAAAACAATTCATAGCAATTCAAAGCATTGCATAGGGACAAGAAGCATCTGTTCACTGTTTTGACGAATAACAATGACAAATAGCGATCATAAATCACCCGTTTATCAAATGGATAGGTTTGAATTATGCTGTAGAGCAAATTTTAAGACCTTGTCACTAATGTGTTTATAATGACGACTCATTAACTCACAATTACGAGTGTTGTAATGAATATGAACAACTTCAGCAAATATTTAAAGTGAACTCACCTGGTAAGCAGACAGGGGCAGCAGACAGTTTCCTGACTGGGTGACCCCAGTCTAGAGACAATAGAATGCACTGACAATAGTCCCATATAATATATAAGTCCTGCAGTTTAGAAAGCCACTGTATTTCAAACACATTTGTTTTCCCAATATCATGAAATTAGTAATACCATTACATCCCCATTGTTAGGGCATGAATCTAAACTTATGGAACTATATCGATAAGTTATGTGCACTCTTTATATCAAAAAAAGAGAATATTAAAACATTACCCCAATAAATGTTTCATCTTAGGCCGACAGCCCCTGAGGACGTTGTCGTAATCTACTGAATACAATCAAACACTATCAAAATAAGGGCGAGCAGACTATTCACATTTAATCTATACTTTTTCTCCACTTCTGTTGCATTTTTGATCTAAAAGAGTCCATGTAATCTTCAGCCTAAACATAATAATTCTCCACTTTATCCAAATGATTTCCTTTCTAGTGAATGTTCTGCCATTTCCCCCTCCTTCCTCTCCTCCCTCTCTTCTGACCATATGCTTCAATTCCAAGTCAGGAGAGGAGACCATTCATCACTCGTTCTAATTAAACATACCCTCCTAGTGGAGCAGAGGCAGCTGCAGGGAAAAGAGACAAGAGAAGGAGATCAATTGCCAAGGAAAAGATGGATAAAGACAGAGGTGGAAGAGAAAGGGGGCGGGCAGTGAGACTGGCAGAGACAGAGGGAACAGTCACTGAGATAGAGAGCACAAAAAGGGTGTGATGAAGCTGTGGTGGCGAGAAGTCAGGTCTCCTGCCAGATGGGCCAGGCCCCGTAGCTGGGTAATAGGAAGAGTAACTTCCTCCCCAGGATGCCTGACAGCACCATCTTAGTCTATTTCTTTAACAACATGTGGCCCTTTTTCCATTTCACTAGAGACACATGGAAGTTGTGTGTTGCAGACGCTGCAGCTTTGGGGCTGGCAGGTCTGCTCGACCAGCAGGAGACTGATTCCAAAAAAGCTAATTGATGTCTAAGTGGCTCCCAGTTTATATATCATGTCAAATATGTACTGACCTGTTCAAAATGAATGTTTCCCCTTTGTGGGAAGAGTATCTAATCTTATCTGAAGTCAATGTTTTCATGGCGATTTGATTTAAAAATATGATGTCACCATTAATACATTACCACTACAGTATAGTATATTCTATTAAAAAGGATGGTAATTTAAGATAAGATAGTGTATCTGCTGTATATTACCATGTATATTACCATTACACCACCACTACAGTATGTCTACCACAAGGCATTTATCAAAACAGCATTATTAGCCATGTTTCATGAAGCTTGAAAGTGAAAAGCAAACATTCATTTTCTATGTAGACGTCTGCTTCTTGCCACTATTGATTCAACACTTGCATTCAACACAAACATGGACCTGACCTTTTCCTAAGATCTATCTGTAATATTTTATTCCTGGGCTCCACTCAGCTGACTATGGTTTAATTCAGTGTTCACGATAAGGACTATTAAGTATTTCAATCTGACTCATTGACCTTTATGTAGTGACACAAATACCAAAACTATTACTCTTTTCTGCAATGTAGTACATAAAATGGCTGGGTTGGAGGCAGAATAAAAACCACATTTTTTTTACTACACCTTTTTTTTCCCCCCCAAATCCATTCGTAGCAGTTGTGGTCAAAGCCAAAGGACTTGTGCCTTTAACGCTAGTTCCCAACTTTTTTTGTCATACTTACACAACTAGTTTTGATTAATTTCCTTTCCCCGTTTGCATAACTAGCACAATAATAACAAACTAAAGCTTTATGGTGCACCTGGGTAATGTAGAGCATTCTTCATAGTTAAATCAGCTGAATAATGTGACATGTTTGCTGGTCAGTCAGCATGATAAGCAATGTAAAACCAAAATGGTGGCATAATGTAAGAACGTCCTGCAGAAAGAAGAAGCGATGAGAAGGTAAATGTGATTTATGTTTGTCACTTCTTCCCCCCCCCCCCCCCCCCCCCACCCCCCCCACCCCAGCACTGACTCAAACACCCACAACAACATGTTACCAAATTAATTTACTGCTGGGAGGGCAATGGGTTGTCCCGACACAAGGAAACTACTCAAAACCAAACACTGTCATAGAGAATGAGCCCCCTGCTGTACTGATAATTAAAATAGGGTCCACGGTGCTTGAAAAAAAACAAAAAAAAACTATCATTATACAAAATGACTGATGACCACAATCTCAGAAAATAAACAAGCTCAATGAACCACATCGGCAAAGGCTGTTGTGTGGGGTGTAATGTAAGAGGGACGCAAATCAAAGCTGGCACGTCCATTATGACCATGTTGACACATGATCGACAATGGCACATCAGGTCTAAAAGTGCTTGTATGTTGGACCAAACACTGCTTTTTTCTTTCTAGCTCCAAACTCGTGTACAATGCAGGGATGAAGATGGATCATCACAACAATCCACATACTTGAAAGTCAGCATTATCGCCATGATTTTCAGGAGTGACCTTTTGTATGATGCACATTCATTCCAGCCAAGGTGAAACTGTCGTCTACCCTGGCTCAGAGGTGCATGCATTACAGTATATGACAAAGACATAATCTGCTTCTATAGAGGAGTTGTGAGGCAGAGTGTGAAATTAATACTTCTCTGTTCTCTGAGGTGCAGTAAATAGAGTCCCTAATTTATCAAGCTCCCCTGCTTGCTTATCATGACATTCATCCACACAGCTAAAAAGTCTCTGTGCGTGTAGGAATGAAATTTCACACTAAAGTTGAAAATGTGGAAATAAATCATCAAACAGCCAAATTAATTGCTGGCGGCCAGCGGTAATATTTCTAAATGTCAATACTTCACACGACTGAGTAAAAACATATTTAGCTCTTCAAAATTCCATTGACTTAAAGTGTCAGTAAAACTTTATTGACTTAGTAAGTGAAGTGTTGGAGGAAGTGAAATCAGTCATTTTTCCAATTAAATTGACAGCTTTCTCAGCGAGCAGCTTTAACTCTTCTTTTTTTTTTTATCTCCACCACTACCAAGGGACAAAACAGTGACAGAGATTGAATAATGCAAAAAAAACAAATGCAAGACAGTGATTTGGCAGCAGTGTTGAAAGTATTAAAAGAGGTTGCAGCTGCAAAACTGCAAAGCAGGTGAGCAGATAGGCCAGCTTCAGATAGCTCATACCAGATAATAGTGTTCCACAGCTATCTAGCACAAGGATTAAATGAATGCTATACTGCCGTTACACGCGGCTGCTTCAAATATGGGTCACTTTAGGTTGCTTGACAGCTCAACTTATTTGCCAACTCTGTGCACCATGCACGTGTCTGTCATGGGTGTTAAGAATGCTGCATGTAGTCATTATTTTCCTACCTTAAAATAGAAGTGGCACAAGCAGGTGTTCAGGTTAGAAAGCATACAGCACACAGACACACACAATAGAAATGGCCAGAACAGTACCATTCGCTTCATATCGCTTAATGTGTTTTCTGATAGCAAGAGTTTGCCACCACACCTCCCGACCTGCGACGTTTGTATTATAGCTTTAAAAAATGGTGGCGACAGGACACCAAAACCGTAACTACGTCACAGGCTGCTGCTATCAACCTAGTATAGTCTTGTAACCAGTGGCATTTAATATTTAAGTTAAGTGCCTTGACGTTTATGTGATCTTGGTTCTTTTTTAATATTCTGTTATTCAAAACAGATCCAAAGACCGAGGAGAGACCCTAGACCACCATGTGATGTCAACCATCAAATGTCGATACAATGCATGGGTTTCAGCTGGACTAAATGTGATTGCTGTACACACATATTTCACTTGGCCTTGACAGATTAACAGTCTTCTTTAAAGACAGCTCTTAAATAAGCTGTGGTCAATGTGCTGTATGCTTGCTTCCTGTACAAGATGTGTGCTTTTTATTAAATATGCATGTACAACTGTAAGCTTGGCATACAATCTCTTTGGATATTGTGCAACTTGTCGCCGTTCAGAATGCAAACCTGCAAGATCTCATCCTCAATAAAACAAATGCATGTGAAAAGGAATCCTGGTGTGACATGTAATCTGCTGTTCCTCAGGTTATATCTACAAACTCTTTATTGCATGTGGTTTCCCAAGAGGGCAGTATATTCCACATGGGCCCCTGCCCTGCAAGCTGACTACAATCCGAACCGGATCAGTCATCTCATCTCAGTTTCCTGGTCATTAAAACGCTGCTTGATTTTTTTTCCATGAAACAATTTCTGCCTCTGAATCAGACTGTCTTCCTCTGCTTGCTCCCGACTGCTGCCGCGCATAAAACATCTCCAACATGTAGAATGTGTTGTCAAAGCAAGGCACAGCACTGTGCATGGGAAAATAGATTTTTCACCCCCAGCTGTCTCAGTGTGAGATTGAAAGCAGTGAAATATCACCCGGTTGCAATTAAGTCAAATCACGCATACATTAACTTTCCCTTTGGAGAGGTCCTTGAAGTCTGCTGAAAACTTGATTGAATGCTTTGACAAGTTTGATTTGCTTTTAATTTCATATTCATGGTGGCAGTTAGTTACCATACTGAGCAAGCCAATAATTTAGTGGCCAATAATATCCTATAAATTTGAGGCCGATACTGAGCAGTTTATATATTTTCTGTATCTTACTTTGATGAAATTAACACTGACTAATTTCCTGGCATGATCTTTCCATTATTCAAATTGACATTAGTCTCTTACACCCCAATCTAATTAAGGCTTAAGAAAATTTAATGGAATCCGGTTCGACAATCTTGCACTGGTTTCCCAGACCATGTCTAATGATCCATTGGCTTTTCAATATAAAGGCGGCACTGTAGGGAGATAGTGAGAAAGCAGACACCTTCACATGAGCAGCTCTCGAGTCCTCTGTTGGGGAAACTCAGGTTATTAGATCAATCTTTTAATTAGGCAAACCTTTTCAGCACTAGCACAGCGGCCCGTCAACTGCTGACACATTTGATGCATGTCTTTTGGAAGTAGTCTTCATAATTTAACCCCCAACCTCTACCATATTCCATATTATGGAATTACCTCAGTGCCATATGTAGGTTATTCCAGGAAAATAATCCACTGTAAATATAAATCAATGATGTAACAATATAAATGAATGCAGCAGCTTATTATGCCCTACATTACTTCTTTTTTTGCGCTTTTAGTATAAAAGTTAATTCAGAAATTATGTTTTTAAGGGTGCTCATTTTCATCTTACACTCCAAATTACAATGAGTGTCTGTGAATGTCTTATAAACATATTTATATAACTGGAATACGATTACACATTTGTGAAGTCTACTGTATAATGAGTGAATGAACTCTTAAATCATCTTACTTTATAAATACCATGAATTATTATGCTTTACTTCTCAACTGATACACTTTTGCCTTCCCTCTTCGTGCATAACCACCACTTGCAAACAGCGCGATGTCCCTAAAACCGGCTTATTGTGTCCAACAAGTGATCACGTGCATGTGGATCACGTGCATGTGGATGGATTTTTGCCCATGCAAAAATCTGCTCTCTAAAATGCTACTAGCCAAACGGGGTGTCGTTAACAGCACATTTTCTAGTTGCTTGGTGGCTTTAAATGCATGACTATGCACATCAAAATTAAGTTAAGTGGAAAAACAGGACTCGCATCTTAAGAAAAGGGTCCATTTATATTTATCTTCAAAGTACTCTTCTGCACCATCTGCTTTTACTCTCTCCAGTAGCAAGACAACAACACTGAAATACTAAATAAACAAAGAGGCAGCAGAGCTAAAAGAAACTTTCAACAAATGAATCTTCCCCCCAGGTTTATTTTTCTGAGTAATTCCTGTGTGTGAGCCAGCTGGTGTCCTCTCTGACTCTCTCTCTCTCTACTCTGTCTCGTCTGGGAAAAGCTCCAGATATTCACCAAGGGCCTAATGCCCATTTTCTTCCTCTAGCCACTCTGGCCCCCCAGGATGACCCAGATGGAGTCCATTCTGGGTGTTCATTGAAATCATTCAAGCTGCCCAATCCCTCTGCCCACAGAGCGAGCCTCCTCACTCCTTATGCCTCCTGCTCTTACACCCTCAGGACTCAACTTACTGAGTGGACACTTGCAGGGAGCTAATGGGTGAGGTGCTCACAGGCAAGTTCAAGCCTCTTTTCTTAATGTGATGATGTGTCAGAAATACAGGCCAACATCATTTTTTTTTCCTTAATATTCAGCAATCCAAGAACAGAAAGGTTTTCAAGAAATGAATTATTCTCTTCAAATATGTATCTCTCAATTTGTTATGCCCGCTGATGGCTCCAGGTGGTGACAGGTAATGAAATGGAAGCTAAATTTATATGAGTTTGTGTCAGCGTATTAGTACGAGTGCATGAATCATTTAATAGTCTAGACTTTCTCAAAACAAACTTCCATGAATCCACCCCGAAACAGTAAAAATGATATGCAGCAATAGATGATGTGACAAATTATTGACACAATTACCGTTACTGTAACAATCATTGACAAACAAATTATTGCATTTTAAAAAGCCATGCAAAGTGTCACAAATGTTTTGTATCATGCTGTAGAAAATACAGCATCACTGCTTGTTATGCTGTATAACAAGCATGACTGCTAATGCACTTACAAACATCTCATTTGATGGGATACCTTGCTGCAGAGCTTGGGTTTAAAAAAAGTGATTTTCTGTGATCACTCAAATGATCTGATATTAAGCCACAATTTCAAAAGATCAGTCTTTTACTTTTCCCATGGGTAAACCTGTTTTTCACCTGGCCAAGTGAAAGAATAATCAACAAGAAAGCATGATGGTACTGCAATTTGGTCCTCCACTGCAGGCAATGCCAAAAGTAAAGGCAGGGTTCATATTCTGATTCTCATTTAAAAACTACAAAGACAGAACAGTTGGACTAAATTTTTATAGGAGAGAATCATTCACAGGTGAACAGCATTTGTATCGTTGTATCTGAAATGTCTTTCACTGAATCAATAAATCGGAAAATTAAAGTGATTTAAGACCTTGTAAATCAGAAATGATTCAGTATGGGAAATCAGAGGCGACGACCCTTCTAGAAAAAAAAAACACATTTAGAAACATTTGCTCTCTTCCTTTGAAATCCAGATCCCACTTTGCAGGCTGTGTCGACTCCAGGACGTCCTCCTTAAATTTCATACCCGGCTGATAAATAAGGGGACCAAGTAATTGTTTTCCAAAAGGTGCATTACAACTAGAATTGCCTTATGTTAAAGAAAAGAATGGAGGTGATAAAGCCTTGTTACTAAAAAACCCTCTCTGTGAACCTCTCAGTCAAGCTGAGTCAGCCACTTGCTTTGCCTGATCCTGAATGTGTGTGTGTGTGAGTGTGTGTGTTCTTGTACTTGTTACGTCTTGAGGTCCTTTTCTCCCATAAAAACCTTGTTAGGATCAGTAGTCCTCATGGAGACCAACACCTGGTCCTAATGAGGTGGCAGAACCTCATTTCTGAGGAAGCCATTTGGGGTTAGATATTAACTGGTTATGGTTTAAGGTAGGGATAAGGCTTTGTTCAGGTTGTCCAAATTAATGGAAGTCAACACAATACACATGTTGGTAAGACTTATTTAAGTGGCACAGCTTGATTTACATTACACTGTTTGCAGCTTGACCAGGTGAAGTCACTAACTTGAGGATAAACATGGTCTTTGAAAACACAGTACAATAGTGGCTAACAGTGTTGCCTCATAGCAAGAAAGTCACCGGTTCAAATCCAGGTCCGGCCTGTTCTCCCTGTGTGTACGTGGGTTTTCTTCAGGTACTCCAATTTCCTCCCACAGTCCAAAAAGGTTAAAGAGATAGAGGGATTTAAAATGTGAATGTGTAGAATTCATGGTGTTTTGTCTCTGTGTGTTTGCTCTGTGATGGACTGGTGACCTGTCCAGGGTGTACTTTGCCTTTTGCCCTGTAAGCTGCGATAGAGCAGTAAACAATGAGTGAGTGAGACTGTGTGTATGTTTGTGTGCGAGTGGGAGAGAGAAAGAGGGCTAGACTTTGACTAATTCTGTTGCACGTGGCCCACACACACACTGAATAAATAAATATTATACCATCTAAAATACTAATACATGTAAATGTATTATAATTTTGTTATTTATCAAACTGGACTAATCTGAAACGGCAGTTTGTGTGCTGCTGTGCACCATCACTGTGATTAAGTATTTGGTATGGATCAGTTCCCAACCCCTCATTGTTATTCTTCTATAATTCCTCTCTGCAAAACCATCATCGAATGTGACCGTCATGTAAACAAAATTCTTAAATTTAAAGGGTGAGCTCTCCCTCCATCAAAAACTATCAAAGAGAAGGACGACGTTTGCTGGGAGCATCGATGCCGTGACGTGACATTTGTCCTCTCCGTACCTGGGGGAAACAAAACTGTCACAGACAGCGCTGATCTCCCTCACCAACTGTGCTTATAGCACATGGGTTGCTTGGGGGGCCCACTGGGAATGACACCATGTCAAACCGCCTTTCAATTGGAGTTGTCAGCGGGAATGAGCGTTGTAAAATGCTGATGTCAAAAATCCCTGTGTTTAGCTTGTCCACGATGACAGGTGGGGAAATGGTGTGTGCTACCTGGCCAGCACAGGAGAATGGCTGCCCTCCGGCCTGTAGATGAAACTACTGCAACAGTAACATCTACAGGCCAACAAAAAAACACATTTTCATGCTGTCAGTCAGCTATAGTGTCATCCCTATACTGTATTTTTCTCCTCTATTACATTCTATGTCTCTTTCACCCTGACTTTCTGACACTCCTCTTAATGTATAAGTCATTCTGTAGAGAGTCTGGATTATTTAGTACATATTGTGTGAGGGAAGGTTATGTACTTGACTGCATTGCACTTAAAGTAAAAAAAAAAAAATGCTGTTTAAGACATATTTCAGTCTTATTTAGAACAGCAAAATGCACCTACACATTGAAAGGAATCCACTGTAGCGCGGATGAAATCACATCACCAAGGCCATTACATAAATGCAATCACTCTTGCCTTCTTTGTAATGAAACCTTGGAGCAACTTGGTTCAAAAAAAGATTAAAGAAATGACAGAGGAAATGTTGGGCCGCTTCCAGTTTGCTGATGAGGCAGGAGGAGGGGTTGAAGATGCTATTTCACAGCCTTGTTAAATCGGATGTGTCTGAAAGGATATAGGCAAAAACGCTCTTCATCGATTTCTCTTCCATTTATAACCCCACATCCCCACTCATACTGTCAGCTGTTAAACTTTAATTGGATTTCAACATCATTTACCTTATTTATTTATATATCAAAAAACAGAACAAATGGTTAAACTGGTTCTCTTGTCCAGTGGCATTTCTGGGAACATTTCCAGAGGATACACTTTCTTTTGACACAAAAACAGCTAAACCAGTGTTTAGTGTTCCATATGGTACAAACATTATGTTACTGAGCTGAAAATATTGTGAATGTGGGTCACAGACTCACTGGCATGAAATTAGATCAACTTGTATCACATCAGGGCCAGCTCAGGTGATCTTAATGGACTTGCAGAATGCTTTATACAGTGAGTTTAATGTACTACCAACAAGGTGGTTTTATCTCCCTAAATAGAGCAGCTTGTAGCATGAGCAGGAACATAATTTTGCCATGGGGTGCTGTATAGTATACCTGCCTGCAAGACTCTGTACGAGCACGGGCCAACACACTTTCCTTCCCTCAACACAGGAAACAAATAAAATACTCAGATAAAAATAAAAAAAAAATAAAATAAAAAAAATAAAAAGAACAAATATTAAAGTGAAAAGTGAAAGCAGGTGCACGGCTGCACCGGGGCCCGTGTGGAAAGGTGGGCCTGGGATTTATAGTTAATGCTGTGCTATGGATTTGCACATTGGAGGCATCTGCCAATGAAAACTGAACTCCTCTCAGTTAGCTGTGTTGGCTGTGCGGTGCATTGATGCACAGCTGGAGACGGGTGTAAAGTAAAGCTATGCAAGGCAAATACTGGAGTGCATTTGTGAGTGAATGTGACACATACACTGGCTACTTGCAACTTATCGTTTCCTGGGACATAAGGAAATACTGGGATAACTTAACAGTGGAAGATTGACAAATAATATCTTTTCGTCACAGTCAGCAGTCCTTTCAGCACTACAGTGACAGTGGACAGCTCCTCTGCTTCATTTTCCCCTCTCAGGACCCTGACCAATCGCTGTCCATGGTTCTGATCACTTCCCTCTCCTCTCTACTTTTCCAATACAATAGCCAAAGTAAAATCCACATTGTTGTTATATATTAATATTTATTGTATACATTGTGTGTGTGTGTTCATTAGTAACTCGCATGTACAAGGGCCATCATAAAAGCTAGCACTGGGGTCTGTTGTTACTAAGTTACACCACTGCCTGAAGCCCCACCCCTGTCTAACTGTAAATACTCTCAATTGGAAGTTGATGAAATTTGATACTGGCTAACTATATTTGCAAGCGTAAATCACAGTGCTGATGCACAGGATCATTACATAAGTGGCTTTTTTCATACACACAAGAAATTGGCACTTACTCTTATAATTCGCAATTTTTTAAGCGACTCTAATGTTCTATTCTTCACCTTAATATTTTAACAACACGGAAGGCAGTGTAAACTGTTGTCTTCAAGATCTTGTGTTGTGGCTTTCCACAGAAATATATGGAATTTTGCTTTACTGACTGAAGTTTGAATCAAATTAAGTTAAATAAAGTAGAGTGCCTCCCACAGACATGCAGATTTGGGGGTTAGGTAAATTGCACACTCCAAATTGACCGTAGGTGTGAGTGTGAGAGCGGATGGTTGTTTGTCTCTATGTGGCCCTGTGATGGACTGACAACCTGTCCAGGGTGTACCCCATGTTTTGCCCTATATCAGCTGAGATTGGCACCAGCGCGCACACACACACACACACACACACACACACACACACACACACACACACTCTCTCATGTGGAGGATAGAGCGGTAGAGGATGAGTGAGAGTGAGTAGAGTGCATGCATTTGTCTATTTCTGTGCACCAGTATTACAAAGCCAGAGTAACACACAAATAAAAACCATCTCTGTATAAAGATGTACAGATATGCCTGTATGCAGATGTGTACTAGGGCTGTCAATTTTGAGGAAAAATAAAAACAAGCTTCAACAACTTTATAACCTCCAATTCATTCAAATGCATATGAACACCCCTCCACCAATATGGAAGGAAACCTTGTGAACGCATACTGCTGGATCCAAAGGGTTACAACTTCAAATGGTCTATGCTGGCAGCGTGAATTTCGAACAGGTCGTTACGGCTCCAAGGTGAACTTTATTTTTGTGACAATTCATCATTTGCATGGCAATGAAATTTAACCATTGACAGTTACATGCAGTAATTCCAGTGAGCTGCATCATGCTTTCATCTAAGAGGATTTGGGAGCAATCGTATCGTGACTCAAATAATGAATGTCTTTGGCGGAGAGATTTTTCACAACCATCAGACGGGCAAAATGAAAAGCCGATCATTTGAGAACTATCGCAGCCGTGATAGTCAAATTTATCCCAGCAAACAGGAATGAGATCAGAATCGAAAATGGGAAAGCTGGAATGCAGCTATAATAATATGATGGCCTAGGGAGGGTTGTGTAGCTTGTCTATACAGGCTCTAAAGGTGCTGAGAATGGCTTATCCTCCTCTAATAAATCACTGTCATGGGCAACGGTTGTCTGAAATCTGTGTCAGGTTGAGCAGACAATGAAAATCCAAACAACATCTAGGGAGAATGCTACATGTATTCTTGAATTAATTGCTGTGGGGGAAAAAATTAAGAGGTCGCTCTTGTGCCAAACTAAAAATAGAACCTCTATTTTTTATTTTTTTATTTTTTTTTAAACGATCCCTCAGTAACCTTGTTCTACAACTTATGAAGAAAGCATATGTGTTATGTGCACATGCACGCAAATACACCCCATTAATTCCATGGTCCAGTGAAGCCAACATGCATTAACTCATAAATACATTCATTGGGTATTAACAGTGTCATCAAGTAGACAGAGACAAATGAATGGTATTAACAGCATAAAGTCCTCCATATGTTCTGCTGCAAGAGCTCACATATTCCGAAAAACTTCAGATTAATTAAGAGCCAACTGCTGAGAGTGATTAAGCATGGATAACAACATTATACTATAAGTGTAATGTAGATATAGGGTTGCCACTGTCTATGGTCACACAGCGGCTCACAGAGATCCCATAACATGCCAATCCAGATACACTATTTTCCGTCTAGTTTTTATTGATATTAGACCCACCATATTTATTCTCATGAATAATTTCTTGCACTGACATTCCAACAAAAAAGCTCCCCTTTGTGACACGTGATCCAGACTTGATTAGGGGCTGAATTTATGAATTTCCCATGACAAGAGTAGACTTGACTACAAAGTAGAGGATTTGAAAATGAAAAACAGAAGCACCTACTTAGCATTTTCTCAGATTGAACCTAATTCTAAAAAGGGAACTTGATGCGTCCACATTTTTTGGTAGCTCTGTGCTAGTTAACACATTTTGCTGCCCCAATTTCATATCAACGTAGTCTGTCGCCTCTGATAACATCCCAAATGTTCTAAGAGATTCCAGACACATTCATAAATGCAAACTGTTCAACAACGTCAGACATATTATTACTGTTGTTAATAATCATAACCATGGTTAAATGATTAAATGATGCAGCAAACTCAAAAATATCATTGCACAAACCTTCAACAAAGGAGCAGATTCTGAATTCTGTGAAACTGTTCCTTAAATGCAATCACCGTTCGAGCACCAATCAAATGACATTTATTCGCCCCCTGGTATCCACATATTTCCACCCGGCTGTCCCTCCCATGTCGCTGCACATTCTCAAAAGAGTATTGGTCTCCTGGTAAAATATGATTGTGAAACTATATCCATTTATATTTCTTGACAGTATCTACTGTAATATCTCCCAAATCAAATAAATGTCATTATCCATCACACAAGGCAGTATGTTCTGATTTGAGAGGTAGAGGAAAATTCAATTCACTTTGGCTTAACATCCATCTATCAACATTGAACTTTTTAATTGAACTTTAAAGTCCATATTTTTTAGTCTAGGCTCTGTTCTGCTCTGCTCTGCTCTATACAGTATGATTCATCTTTCGGGAGTATATTTAATTTTCAGGACAGGCCAAGGTCAATAAAATACATTTATTTCCAAACAAACAGAAAAAGCAGATACTGACTTAAAAGACATGTAGTTTTAGTATTATTATTATCATCATTATTATTATTATTACTACTACTACTACTGTACTACTCCCTATTTAGTGACCAGACATAATATGGAGGGAGGGTGAGTGTTATTTTCAAAACAGTAGTCTGTATTCAGAATATATTTTGTAGTGTATTATCTTGGAAGAACAAATGAATCTGATGCTCTGTATCTCAAATAAAGTCATGTGAAAACACGTCTATCTCACACTCTGTTAGGCTGCACAGCACATGAAATAGTCTTTAGGTCAAACATCAGCATCAAAACAGAATTTTTATTTTTCAAAACTGTAGTATTCATTTCCCCACACACAAAAATCATAGAAAAATGAATTACTAGATGATTGTCCTGACCTAATTCAATGTTTTACAATAGATATATATATTTTTTTTTATTACATTTTTGGCCATGGTTAGTTTCATTAAATTCAGTACAAATCACAGGTTGGCGTTACTGATAAAACTGTTTTGACGCGTTATTCTCCCGATACAAGCAAAACATTGCAAATGGAGTCAGACATCCACAATTCAGATTACACCAGACTTTAATTATGAATCATGAATCATGTTGGGACCATGTTGACTTTGTTTATAAAATCATTTCTTGGATTTATTTTGTAGATTTAAAAACATCTGACAGATTTTTTTTCACATCACATTCATCTTCATTTCTTGCTCGCCTATTCTAGCAGCTGTTGGCTTCCTGACTTTATTTTTACATTTTATGGCATGTTTCCATCGGCTCGACTTGACCCGACTCGGCACGGTTATTCTGCGTTTTCACTAGCAATAGTACCTGGTAGTACTATTGCTAGATCACAGATCAATGTTTAAATTTCAGTGAAAAATTATTTTTTTTAGCAACCTTCAGGCATTTAGACAACCCATCGTCTGATTATCAGTAAGATCCTGCAAGTTATCAGGAGATATAGAGGACATACTGTACACATACAGCCATAGTCACGTTACAAATACTACTTTAATGTCTGTGGACATGCTGCTGAAAGAAGCTTGAAAAGCAGACTGTTGTGGTGTCCTCATTATACAATGTATAATGTAAAAACTTATATGGTTGTTTTTCCACGTTTTTTGAACTGTTTGTGTATGGAACTCAGAGGACATAACTTTCATATTGAATGATCAAGCCTGAACATATGGTGTGGGTGTTAATGTAGTATGGTGTGAGAAAACAGAACTGAATTTAAAAAGATATTGGATGGGAAAATCTTTAAAAGGCTTTTCACACTGTGAAGAGCATAGAGCATGAGGTCACCAGCGTGTTTGTTTTAACCTTTTACACTGTTCCCATTGTGTATGTGTGTGTGTGTGTGTGTCTTTAGGGACTCAGTGCACATAATACTTGAGAGCCACTTCCGACTTCATGCTCAGAAATGTCTTTTATTCACTTTTATAAAAACCACACTGTAAAAAATGGGTCAATTTGGTAATCCGATTACCTAAGTGCACTACAGTGATGTCAGTGCTGCAAACAGGGCCGGCTCTACCTAATTTGGTGCCCTAGGCGAGATTGCTCTCCGGTGCCCCCCCCCCCGTGTGTGTGTTGGGGCGCTCCCGAGGGCTTGGACAGCCTTTTCATGTCGTTAATAACAAAAGCTTCACCTGTCTGTGACCTGACCTCTGATCCCTGCTCTGACCCTGAGGTCACCCGTCATGTGATTCAGCAGCACCACATTTTAGGAACATTGTTTATTCATTTGTTAATATTTATTATTTTCAAGAGAGAACACACAAATGAGGGCGACTGGGAATAGAAAATCATTTTTATTTTCATTGTTTAAAAAATTTAAAACAATGAAAATTTGTTTTCATTGAAAAAAAAAAAATTTTTTTTTTTTTTTTTTTTTTTTTTTGCTGGAGGGGCGCCCCTCCAGCAGATGGCGCTCTAGGCGACCGCCTATATCGCCTATGCCAAGAGCCGGCCCTGGCTGCAAAGAAGGATTTCCGATAAACACTGAGAGGACTGTTTCTGGTTTCCACTCGGCTGTATTGTCTTTCTTTCTGTGATTACATCATGTGTTATTTTACTTAGAAAACGAAGAGAAGGAGAAAAAAACTGTTTATTTCAGAGACAGGACTTATTTCTACTTATTGAAGAAATAAGTGTCGGTGTCCTGATGTGGCCGAGGTTATCCATCAGAAGACGTTTCTGAAACAGTATATGCAATTTTTACTAAGGGGTGTGATTCAGAAAATAGTAAGATTCAATTTCATTCATGGGTTCACATTGTGGTTCAAAATTGAAAAGCCATTCCACAGACTTGACTCTTGATTCTAGAGTAGTGTTTTCAGTGAATTGTCCCATTTGACTGCACTTTTATAACTCTCAAAGAAAAAGTCAAATTATAAGCAAGGTAAGAAACAGAGAGATTTTACATCACAAAAAACTCAGATCACAAGGTTCAAGTTAAGATTTGTTTTTCTAACATGTAAGAATGTTCCGCCACAAATTGTTACTCCCCTGTTTTTTATCCTGCTAGCACCACTAGTTTTCTTTTCTTACAACAATATCATTGTTGTATTGAATGTGTATGACATATGGTCTGTTTTCCTTGAGTGTCGAAAAAGTGCTTATATATGAAATGTTATTCCAACAAACATCTTGACTTATTTTGCTCATCTCCAGCCACTCTCGCCAACTCATTGCTCGTTTAAGTTTCCAGGGGAACTACTAGCAGAGTGATGTAGTGATTTCTCCAGTCAGTGTGGGGAGGTAGTTATAAAATAACACACTTGAATTGTGAGGTTGTGAGTTTTTGAATAATATTGCTGGTGTTTTTGCCTACTTGCACTGTTGCATATATTTATAATTTATTCCTTTCCCCCCGACTATAAAATATGCCCGGGAGTAAGCAACACTCATAAACATTGGATGACTTTGGGTCAAGATTGTTTTGAGACTGCAAATAGACAAAAATACTAAGGCAGGTGAAAAAGCCAATGTCACCATTTAACACAACAGCAGACGTAAAGCCAGAAACCAAGGCAGTTTCAGATGGCTTGCTCCATCTAAACTCTGCACTCACTTGGGGCACGACATGGTTCAGTGGATTTATACAAACTCTACAGCATGTATTCTTGTGGAGAGTTCATTTTGGACTCTTCACCTACAGTATGTGCTTGAACCGGTGAAGCAGCAAGAGCAACATAAATAGCACTTCTAAAAGGAAAGTGGGTAAATTGATGAAGGTCTAACACCCACACAGTTTTGTGTGTGTAATTCTCTGTGATATACAGAGCATGATGTTAAACACAAGGAAATGCATTTGATAAATAGAGACATTGCCATGGTCAATGGAGAGTAGTATTTTTACTGTCCAATCTTGGGGAAAATACACCTAGAATATTTTTGGCTCAGTTCAGACCTGGAATAAAGAGAGAGCATCTCAAATGAACTGTATTATGTCTGGTTTCACTTGCACTGTATTCAAATATACACTGATGTCATGACTGTTCACAGGAATAAAATCATGTTTTTAACAAGCCTGACTGTACAGATGTGTTTGCTGTCAATGTGATTGTGAGCTGAATAAATCAAACCACTACTTATGCTGCTGAGAGGCCATCAGCGAAGTAGGTGAAGGTCTAATCAGTACAAAGAACTGATTTTGTTCATCAGTACAGCACAATGTGACCACATGCATCCCAATATGCCCTCTGAAAGGGTTTTTTGTAATCCTATCTGGGGACAAATTCAGTATGCATTAGGTGCATTCAGACCTGTACTTTATGCAGTCCACATGTGAACGGATCGCTAAGACAAATCTTCACACCAAGTGTGGACGGAGTCTTTGAAAAGGCCTTGACCTCCCAAAAACTGAAGTCAAACTATACTGATTCCTCCTGCACAAAACTCTCATGTTAATTAGTTCTTGAGGTATGTTGAAATGTCCACTCTTCTGATGAGTGGAAACTCTCAAATTGTACGGGGTCAAATTCCAAATGGCACCAGTGCACGAAATCTGGCACGAATATCAGTTGTATGTTTATTGTTCAGTTTGTTTTTTTGTTAATATCATTATTTCTGGCTTAATTGTTGTATGACTGCAAAAATCGGAGATTCAATTAAATTCAATTTTATCTATATAGCGCCAAATCACAACAAACATTCTCTCAAGGCACTGTACATAGACCACATTATGGAGAGAAGAAAAACCCAACAATTCACTCGCACAATGCAAACACTAAGCATCAGTGGAGAGAAGAAACTCCCTTTTATCAGGAAGAAATCTCTGACAGAACCAGACTCAAAGATGTGCGGCCATCTGCCTCGACCGATTGAAGTGGAAGGAAAAATGGGGGACAGAAATGACAAGAAGGAGGTGAGGAAAAACAAAAGATCTATGCCACACACATTATTCTTCCAACGTTACCCAAAAGCCTGATTAAATGCTAAATATAATCTGACCAAAATACAGCAAAAATATTGGCATTTCTAATATACTCTTATCTTTCAATGTATGGACTAAAATAACTAAATAAAATACAATGAAAAGAAGGTGTTTTGTAAATGCATCAGATATCACAGAGGTTCAGAGAGGGATTGATGGACGTCCAGTTTTTCTGTATATTTTCAAAGACCTGTGGATGTGAGGCATAAAACCCTCACATAAAAGCAAGTGACATTTTGATATTCTTCTTTGTAAGATGAAGTAAAATCTGCTTTTGCCTCATTTTAAATTATACATATATGAAGGAAGAAATCACCTGCAGTACTTATGTTTTAATAGAATCCGTGTCAGAGCATTGCTCACGCTCGGGAGTTAGAAAATGTTGCTGTAGCCACCCAGCCATCCAATATGACTTTGGTTGTACCACGTCTTCCTGACCATTGTGTTGCCTTCAATTGCTGTATGTCATGTCTATGGGGTTGACGCTGCAATCAGTGTAATGTAGTTCCTTCTACTGTCATGGGCTCAGTCATAGGAGGATGAGGAGGTAATGGTGCGCAAAGGTTCTGGGTTTATGAACAAGCAATACAGTCCTCTGATCACAGCAGCATTCACTCTATTCAAGCCTTTGTGACACCTGGAGACACAATTAGTCTTGACGACCAAAGAGCCCTCTTATGTCTGTCTTTTACCTGCTCCCAGTCCTGTCCTCTAATTCAATTTACAAGCAGTGAGTATGATTGCTGTGTGGATCTAAGAAAAATCTAATCAAAGCGCTCCTCAATACTACTCGGTTAGTTGAGAGGGACCACATGCACTTGTAAGACACTAATATGCACACACACACACAGAGAGAGAGAGAGAGAGAGAGAGACATATACAGTGACTGCATTTATCAGAACCTTGCAAGGAACGTAATCGCAAAATTACAATTGCTGCACTAAGCAAATGGACCATTTGATGAAGCTAACTTGATTTAAAATTAATTTCTCATTGCCTAATCTTTTCAGTTTGGCAGGGAGACAAAATTCACTGACCCAACTATTCTCAAAATGGATGGATGCTTTTGTCATAAAAAACAAAGCAAAACAATAATTCTGTCTTCAGGTAAATTGGCACTTCATGTTCTCCCTGATCGTAAACACACTTAAAGCCAGAAAATGAACAATTAAAGGATCATCTTATAGTTCTGTCACATTCTACACTCTGCAGATATAGTATATGCTGGGGGAGGGGGGGGCAAAGGAAAATGGTCCATTAAATCACACGCTAATTACATTTTTTCCAATAAAGTCTTCCTCCAGTTTGCATTACCAAAAATCTAACCCTCACATAAATAGCAAGCATTACTGGAAAGTGACAAACATTATGTTCTACTATGTGACTATGAGACCTGCAAAGTATTGTAATACAGTTGTACTTTTACTTATATTTATTAATTAATGAGTTTATTATTAGGAAAGACTGTAGAATGTGTCCTTTAAAAAAAACAAAACACTTACACTATTTAAATTTAAAGGTCAAACTAATCCAACATTGTACTTCTTCCAAATTACAGAGTGCTTTCTTGCCAGAGGTTGCATCTCATCTTAAAGGCCCCGCAGGCTCATGATACCTCCTGACAAGTGTTGTGCCTTGTTTTGCCTGATTAGAATCTTCTTGGAGAATTGTCAGATCAAGATTTGTACTAATTCATCTCTCTAAGAGGGGCAGTATAATAAACTGGTACTGATAAGAAAACTAAGTAGTATTGGACATGGCTGAAATTAACATTGAACTCCTCGCTTTTGTTTCTTCTTATATTTATCTTGTAACTGTGAAATAATGAAGAGTGTTCATACGTTACAGCAGAGATTAACGCAGTATTAAAAGGAGGAGAAAAAAAAACTAATTAGTGTTTTATATTTGACATTAAAAGGCAACATTTATGGCATAAAGCGGTGGTTCCTTGCACAAATGACCTAATACTCATTTCTAATTATGGTCACTTGTGTTGAGTTAATAAACCATTATAGTAGCCTAAAGGAAATGGCAAAGTTCAGTGTTATCAGTATTTTAGAGTAATTAGTCTGCTTTTGGGGACTTGAATTTGAACTCTTCCTTCTCTTTCAATTCATATCACAGTCGCGAGTGTTTGACAGGTTCCAAGGTCACATCCCTTTATGTGGAAATGTCCTTCTTGATCAGAACTGCTTTGGTTTCATTCCAGCAAGGTACTGTGTGGTTTTGCAAGTTTGTTTTCGGAAGTTGCGAGTGAAATGCCAGTGGGATCTTAATTCAAACAGCCCATTCCCTTCACGTTCGGAGTGAGTCTACTCAAATTACTGTCGAGTCGTGAGACTCTGTGTACACAATACGCAGGCACAACCTGATCAAGATTATAATTCCCTAATTTCCATAAATCTGCCATCACCACAGCAGGAGCCTCGAATGACTGATGATCGTAGTCGCAAAAAGTGGTGATTAAAAAACAAACTGTCAGGTCAAAGTGCCAATCAAAAAGCAGTCATTACTCTCAGTTTGGAGCAGATGACACTGCATGATGAGGTCATTCTTAGCTGTAGCTGCACCTTGTGTTATTCTAGACCACTGCAGCGCGTTTCGCAAAACTCCCCTAATAAACAACGGGGAGAAGAACCTGATCAATCATAATCACGTGACAGAATTGTATGACACTGAAAGTAGCATTAACTTGTACTGCAGAGGTAATACTTGCAGTGCTGTGTGTGCAGCAGGAGCTCATGCTTCAGAAGAATATGTCATGAAGCATTAGAAAAGAAAGAAGTGTGGATGCCACACAAAATAGATGTAACACTGCAGCATCGTTTATACCTTGGGATATCCCTGGTGACACAATCACACTTTGGCACATAGGTGTTGAATAAAGCCATCAATTACGAAATAAAGTCAGTCCTTTTGCCACCATTTGACTTGCCGAAAAGGTTATTTCCAAGATTAATGTGGCACCGGATAAACTGAGACCTGGGTGTAGTAATGTGTGTTATCAATTTATTTGCCAAACCAAGTGTTGAAAATAAAAGATTACAAGTATCACTAGGCGACAGCTCCTTCACCAGAATAATTTATTTTGCTGCTCTGTGAATAAATACCGCTCCCTGGTGCCAACAACATGTGGGACTTTTAATATCTACTTCTGAATCAATCCAAATCTTTTAATGCTTTGAGCTAAAGCAAGATTAATGACAAGTTAATGTAATGCATGGTGGTTTGTGCTTGGCTCCGATTGGAAATACAAGTCAGCTGTTTGGTGCTGATACTTTCTGGGCACGGATGTTGGTTATCAGCACTTGTCTAAGTCAAGTCGGGATTCTTACCCCGCAGAGACCATTCTTGGCATACATGCATTATAGGGACATAATGCATGTTCTGTTTTTATGGCTCTGATGTGACTTTGGATATTTTTCTCATAGCCTACCTAAGTAGATTTTTGCTGGACAGAAATAAGGGGTTCAGAAAATGTATTTTTAATAGTCTGGAATTATGGACATTTGTAGTATTCTTTTTAGTAATACATTTTAAAAGGAGGACAGCATTGAGTAGCAAGATGTATTCACTGGCATACAGCACTTTGCCCACACACTTGTAAATAATGTTGCACATATCTGTTCATGGGACAAACAGAGAGCTGTTGTTGCTAGGCACTTGCATTTTTCACTCAGCCAGCAGCATAAAAGATGGAGTTGTGACACCGAATAAGACGTATGGATGTAGATCAGACTAATAAATACTGTCGAGCAGCAGAAAGGAGATGGGTGCATTAATTTAATTCACTTACGGTACATAATGCTAGAGAGGCTCTCTGTGCCAAAGGCTGCATCAGTCTGCAGTGTCTAAGACAGTGGTTACACAACAAACCATTTACTGTAGGGCCAACGATATTGGATTGTAAATGTCCTGCACTGCACTTGGATGAAGCTTGTGGTTTGTTTCAGAGAAGTGAGAACAGTATTATTTTCTAGTAAACCATATTCATTTACTAACAAACACCACAATAAATCTTTTTTTTTTTTTTTTTTTTTTTAAAGGAAATACAATACAAACAGAAGCAAAATAAATGCCAAAATCAAAACAAGGATCTACTCTTATGTACATGCAGTAAACAGAAAGGCTAAAGGCTTAATTGAATAAATATTTGGTTGAATGAAAGACATTAATGGGAGATGGACAAAAACTATTTTGCACATTAAAATAAGATAAATACCAGTGGTGAACTTCTGGTCTCTCAACAGGTTAACAACATTTTGGCTGATGTCACATACATTCACTTATGTATTATGCAAGACACAGTGAGTCTGTAGGACAGATGCCCATGGCAAGGTATGCAAGACTATACACAGTGAAGCAAGCAAAATGTGCAGTTATTTTCCACTTCCCTGCAGGCCCCAATTAACCACATCACTGCGCCATTTGCCTTGGGCTCGTTTCAAACTGAAAAACTAGTAAAAGGGAGGTAAAAACCAAAATGAACACTCAATTATTCAAATATATCACAATCAGTGTGATGTGCTTCATACATTTGTATTATTTACTGTATCATTGTTTTATATGTTATGTCAAACAAAATGGCAGCACTTAATGTAATATTCTTATTTACTACTTAATTGTGCAGTAGATAATTTATATACTATAAAGGTTATATATGTGGTTCACTCTAGGGGTCAGGATCCCCTAAGGTCACTATTCAAAATGCAGACTTCAGCCATAATTGTTAGAAAATATAATACTATATCTATTCCATATATCTATATAATAGCAGATTTTTCTAAATAGTAAATAGGGAATCATCTCGTTTTCTTATTGTGGTTTTATTTTCTCAATACAAAAATCAGTTGGCCATCAAGTAAGTTACCGAGTAGTACTGAATATTTGATGTTGAATGGGTAGTTTGTCCCATAAGTTATAGCACAAATGTGTAAAGGCAATGATGTTATTAAAAATTTAAAGAGTAGATGACATTGAAAAGAAAATGCAGATTTCTATGGAATGACAGAATGCTGGAAACATTTTGAGATATTTCAATGCAGACATCTTTACATGAATCAGGTCATGTGTTGTGAATTGTATGTATGGTATCATTCACAGTTTAATATACTGGCAGCATGGGCATTGTGAAGCCACACAAGGTTTCTGCTTTGACAAGAAGTCAAACGGGTGACAAGAACATGATTAACATATTCAACATGTGTCCAAATCTTAATCAACTGTTAGGTTGATATTATACAGAAAGTATAGGCTTACCTCAACAGGCAGCAGAACTTCAGCAATGATGTACTATCTTTTTTTCTAACTTGAGTCAGCACAAAAAAACTGACACCAGTTTCACCTACATGTAGTATCACCTGAAGGTGGTTATTTCATTAGCGCTTCCACAAAGTTTCTACTGCCTTGTCAGCAAGCTTTTCCTCCCAATTACCTCCTCTGCAGAAACCCCGGCTACAGCAATTAATGCTCTGCACCAGCACTCTGGACAGTGACCCACCATCTACCCCTGCTGCCACCCCACTGCCTCCTTAGGGTTCCAGTTTAGCCTCGAGGGAACTACACATATACTTGGAGCAGGACCTGAACAACAGCAAATGGTTCTCAGGGACAGGAAGTGCTGGACATGAATCATAAATTTAAAAAAGGTGTCAAGGCTGCATGTGATGGCTTTTTTTTATGGTTGCCTTATAAAGTAAAGGAAAAATAAATTGCATCTCATCAGGTTTATTATCCATCAGTCTCAGTTTTTCTTGATAAAACACAAGCCCATGTGACATGTTACAGATAAAAAAAAATGACATAATTGTATGCTGTGTAGGACTAGTGCCTTTGTGCAGTCATATTTTAAACCAGGGCTGTCAAACTCATTGTAAATCAGTCAGTGATCTCAAGTGGGCTGGACGAGTAAAATAATAGTATTAAAAAAACAAGTACTCCAATGTTTTGTATTTAATGAATCTTTTCACAAAACATATAATGAAAAACCTGAACAATGGAGCTGTGGCACCCTTACTTCAACAGATAGGGGATGAGCAGGCACACACTTGGGTGATCTGGAAGAGTCTGAGTGTTCATTTCTCTCAACAGGCTTGGAACACAACACATATTTACCCCACTTCTAACGCTAACTCTGTCCGTACGCCGGCATCTCTCTCTTCACATACATACACACACATCGCTGCTCGCTCTCTCGCTCCCTGCACTTACACTTGCTCTTAAAGGGGCCGCAGCATTCTTACAACAGTAGTTTACACAGATTCATCTTGCGGGCCAGATTGGACCTTCTGGTGGGCCGGTTCTGGTCGCGGGCCGTACGTTTGACACCTCTGTTTTGAAAAACACTGACTCCAAAAGAGTTCACTTCAATCAATTATAAAAACCTAGATGCAAATCCATCATAATTTAAAAAAATGCTGAAATAGGCTTTGTTCATATGTAGCTATTTAAATATGGTAATAGAAAGTTTGTTTCCCCAGTCTCCCTTTACATGCTTCTGAGTTGTCCAGTTGGTCTCAATTCAGTTTCTGGTAGTTTTATTTTTGAATATAAAATCTGAGCATAAAACAGTGTACATGTGAACATCTCCTCTGAAGAAGTACATGTCAAATGTTTTATTCAGGAGCTCACATTTTATTCCCTGTTCTCAGACGAACTTGGCAAAATACTTAGCAGAGGAAGGTTCATGTTAGGTCTGTCTCTGTATTCTGCTCCTTTAATGTCAGACAGATGACACGATTCAAGACCATCAGCATCTCTAGCCCTGGAAAGATTTTGAGGGTTTTTAGGCTTTTCTGTTACTATTACCCAATATCTGATTTAGTGGTGGCTGGTGATAAAAAATGTTGAGGGGGGTGTATTTTAACGAAAACAGAAAAAAAAAAAAAAAGCACTACACGAATCAAGATCAGAGATGATGATCAATGTTCGGCGCTGTGAGAGCGAGAGAGAGAACAAGACAGAGAGAGAGAGAGAGAGACAGACAGAGAAAGCTTCAAACCAGATATCCGGTTATCTGGGTCAGTCCATTCAGCTGTGGGCAGTCAGCGCTAAATTTTGAGGGGGGTCTACTGCGCATGCACCATTTATAACGAGAGTCTATGGTAAAGATCTGTGAGCCCCAAAGGAACAGGAAAAACGTCACATGAACGTTCACTCGCTGTAAACGAGTGAGAACGTTTTTAAACTACATTTAAATGTAGGTTACACACAGTCCTCAGTCTGTATAATCTATAGCTCATTTATTTAAATGTTCATGTTTTTGTAAAATATTCTGTGATTCCCATCTTCTTCTTCATGTGAGACAGGTGAGGCGGCGCCCTAGCGCCCTGATTTAAATTTATCAGTGAAGGAGGAATTGAAATTACAAACCTTGCTGTAAGCATTGCTGTAAGAATTGCATGCAGTCAATCAATGTCCAAAATACATCTACATCCTACCAAGAATATTTCAACTTGTGTTATTCACTGAGTTTTATTCACTGCAAAGTAAATGTGAGATGCAACAATTGATGAGATCCATCTTATAAGAGTCCTATTTCCTATTCTCATAACAAGCAGTATAAATATGCAAATTGGTGGCATTTCAGATGCAAACAAAGCTTTCGATTTCAGAAATATTGTGTTTCGGAAAACAAAAGACCATAGGACAGTGTGACATGGAACTTTTAATGACAACGTTCCTTCTGCAATATCAAGGACACAACAAAAGCTAACTCAAACAAAACATATTTTACCTCAGCCCATAATGTTTCCTTCAAACTGGCTCCACCAGACCAAAGCAAAATCCCAAAAATGATTGTTTTTTAAAGCTATTTTTACCTATTTATTTTCCAGTATGCTGCAGTTTAGGCCTCTAGTAATCAAACAGGAGAAAAATCATGAAGCCTGGTTGATAACTCTGAAAAGAGTCTGGCATCAATATTTTATTCATGACTCTATTCCTGGCACACGTCGCATGAAATATTGTGGAAAGGTTCAGTGTATATACTGAAAGGTTGGTGACAACTACAATGAGTGTGCTTAATAGAGTGTATTCTCATAGGAGTGGGGCCTGGGGGCCATAGCCTCCATCAGACCACAGATAAATTAATATGACATATACTCTTTACTTTACTTTACAAGCATGTAGCTTGTAAACAGACTCAAACTTAATCCAATCCAGCTCTCTTGTTTGTGGGAAAACAGGGACTATGGCATAGTGGATGAAAATTGGCATTAAATTGATATGTAAGTGCCCAAATACAACTGCCCCCCCCCTCTCTCGTATGTGCCATTTTCTGTCAGGACCAGTAGTCCTCATGGAGACCAAAACCTTTTCCTACTGAGGAAGAGACTAATTTCTGAGTAACTGGTTAAATTTAGGGCTGAGGTCAGAACTGTGGTTAGGCAGGAACTGGTTATGGTTAAGGATGGGGATAATGCTTGGTTCAGGCCGTCCAAATAAATGAAAGTCAATGTAGTGTCTTAAGAAGATTAGATGCGCAAACCTGGGTATGTGAACATGTGTGCACATGCCTCAGTGCACTTGCTTATTTGATGAAAAGGGCTGGTTAAAAACACTGCTCTCCAAGTCCAAACACTGATTGAATTACAGTAATACACCAATCTCGGTTGTACCTGGGTGATCAAATTAAGTTGTCACTCTCCTGCTACCTGGGCAAGACCATCACTTGCAAACTGGGAGGGACATTACAAAGCACATGTGAGAGCATCTCCTTTCATCCAGGCCCACATAAAGAACTTAATGTTCTGTAACATCAGGCTGCATTGATGCATGCAGGAGCCTCCTCTGACAGTTACTCCCTTTGGCTTTGACCCTCAGTTCCTTTGTGATTCAGCACTGAAGGGGCATGTATGAGTGCATGTTGTATGCATGGGCAGGGAGGGGTGAGCGGGTAATGCTATTTATGGGACATTACGCAGAAAAAGCATATCTTAACTGGGGCATGAAAAAAAAACATATAGCCTCCACAATTGTTGCGCCAGTAAGAGATCTAAATTTTTTATGAGGATAAAATTCTGATCTTGTCTGATGCAACAATGAGAGACTTTATATTTTAAAGATGGAGTCACGCATCTGCTGAATAACTATAAATACGGAGGCAAAACTTGTGACTAAAAAGGCTATAAAAACCAACAAATAAAAACAAATGATCCCTTGAGATTAAAATGCCTTCACCTGAGGTATAAATCCATATTAGTTAGAGAGAATATTGGAGAAAAAAATAGAAGATATTGAGACTATGACAGTAGTGACAACCTGGCTAGACATTTTGAGGCATCACCTTATTTGGTGGAGGAACAAATTGCTGCATAAATGACAGCAACAAATAGTGTCTTCCAGATTAAATAGCTACCTAGCAACAAGAGACTCTTGGATAAATAATTAGTAATGCATAGTTATTACATGCTAAGGGTCGAAAATGTCAATGAGAGCAGTGTCTATTTAAAGGTCCATACAATTATCCGGCCACCTTTTTAAAGCAGCATGAAAAATAGGGTAAGAACATATCATTTGGATGAAATTTCCTGCCGATGTAGGTTACAGCCCAAGGAAGTAATTATTATATTTTGGTGGTGATCCAGATGCAGATGAGGGTTTAGGATTTTCTTCTTCTTTTTTTTTATTGTTATGCTTGCAAGATAGTGGGTGTACCAACACTGTGGAAACTGAGTGACCATGTGTTGCAAATAGCGAAGTGAATTGCTGTGTGCCATGTGTTCTGTGGCCTTAGAATACACCTTTCATATGCTATATTGTGCTGCCATGTTTCTACAAAAGTTTACCATTGTTCCCTGATGTGTGGGGGAGCGGGAGGGTGAGAAGAGGACACTGCAGTTTCGCCATTAGATGTCCCTAATTCTTACACAGTGGACCTTTCACTGTGTAAGAATTAGACTTTCACTGCTTTGAGAACTACAATAAAAGGACTGGGGGAGCAAATTCAAGCCATATAAGTTCTCTATCTTACACCAGGCACAAAGTGGTGCACAATACAGTTCAAATGTTATTGCTAGTTTCCAACAGATGGTCAAACATTGTATTTCTCCATTACAGTAGCAAATGTACTTGCACCCACCAGTTAGTCTGTGGTTATATTGTCTTAAAATGAGGTGTAGACAGGTGCACTGTTGGTGCAATGCTACCTTGAGGCAGTAGAAATTCACAGTGCAATTGACCAACAACAGCCTGGTCTTATAAATGTAAATGGCACAGTATTCTCATGCTTGTTTAAACATAGGCAGGTTCACAATGCACTGTGACCGTTACAAACACAGTGTTGTGCTTCATGATTAGTAGACAGCAGAGGTAAAGGGTCACATACCTATCCCTCAGTGAAGGGTTCCTGCTGCAACCATGGATGATCTGTACGTGCACAAGCAGACAATCCCTCACTCCTCCAGTGTCCTGTGTTTGCCATTTTAAGAGCAACGCGCCAAATATACGCACACCTGGGTTTTAAAAAGTAATGACAAGAAAAATTCTGATTGGCATATTGAAAAAAAAAAAAAAAAACACCCACAAATAATCAAGAAACTAAATACAACACTTTTTTGTGTCTCGATTATGTGCTGTGTAACTAGCAAAAGAGGAGTTGGACAGGCCCTAATATTGATCATTTAAATAGGGAACTTAAGCACCTTTTGTTTGGATGGTTCATGCACAAAAACATAACAGACTTATTTTATATAAACTTTTATTTGAGGGCTGTGGAAACAAGAGGATTGATTTATTTGATTTGCCCTAGCTGGGGGTTAATTATGACATTTAAGTCACTATTCATCATACAGTTATTGCTGCATTTTAAAGATTAGATGTGTTTTATACAATCACATGTGCAGTTGGTGCCTCATGCTGACATTAAGAATGATGTGTTTTGCCCTGTAGTTCTAGAAAAATGAAAGGAATCCTGTGAATGAACAAAAAAATAATGCATCCTTAAAATGTCTTAAAACATCCAAAAAACATTTTCAGCGCACACTGCATACTTACTATTTCAAGCAACTGTGCCTAGTGTGTTTTTTGACTGACCTAACACCACTGATCATAAAAAGTGCTGATGGTCGTCATGTGAGTCACAGACATGGTGATGACACTACTTGTATATTCTACTAACAATATTATTTCATGTGACAGTTTCATCACGGGAAATAAATGACACTTTCAATGCACAGCCACTCATCAGAAACAGACAGCAAGGGACTCTAAAGATTTAAGTGTCATCCACAAGCAAGGTCATTCTTATCGTGCCTAATTTCTTATCAAAATGACGCCTGCCTAATTCTATCTAGATAATTAAGTGGGACACTGATCTAGAAATTAATGCATTTAGGGGCTTTGCTTTTATGGGCATATTGTCATTTAAATAGACACAACATCAACAAGGATATAAAAATGGCAGTTGGCTTTGCCCGTGGCTCCATCTGTTACTGTAAGTACAAAAAGCCATTTATTGCATTGACTGAGATGGATCACGCACTACACGTCTGAAGTATATCATGAATGTCATTTATGATCAAAACAGAGCAGTAAGATAATGGCTCGTGTCATGCAAAGCTGTCCCCTGCAGTCACTTAATCTGCTATTGCTACATAAGTGCATAAGATGTTCTGCTCTTTGCCTTGTTTATGATAATATTATCCTCTCATTCAAGCCTCGGCGCAATCATTCATTAACAGTGTGCAATTGTTCAACTTGTCACAAGGTGCAGTGACAGCTAACTCGAGGTGAGGACAGTGCATGATCCTTGACGGTAATGTTAATAACGCATATAAAAAGGTACAGAAAGCTATTTTCCCTTTCCAATTTTCCATTGAACTCAAATAAAGACCTTCAGCATGTGGAAGCTAGTGAGAGTAATGCAGGGTTTAAAGTAAACCTCTCAAATTTCATCACTTCTGCAAATGTAAATGCAGTCCACTAACTAAGCGATTGCTGCTGCTACTGGCATCTTGTTATAATAGGCCCCCTTTACACCTGCCATTAGAATGTGTTTCTCTAATCAGACAGCAGTAGGATAGCACTTCACCACATGCATTTACACCTGGTATTCACATGCATCAAGATCAGCTTGCGATCCGATCACAGACATCCCATATCAACAACAACAACATTAGCTGCACATGAAGCCACACTATTGTATGGACTCCTCTTTGCTTTTTCGGTGCAGGGGAAAAAGTTGTCTCCGACAAGTGGAAAACGAACGAAAGCAGAGAAGCCGCCAACTTATGTCCGGTCAGGTAGTTGTTGTGGGTGGAGCGGAGACACATCGGAGTCTTATTGCATTTACACATGTTCATACACACGTTCAATGTGGTCACAATGCGTCTCCGACCACCTCCTAAAGGAATGCAATCCGTCCTCGGGTGTATTTACACCCGTACCGATCACGGAAAACGCATTTTAATGCAAGGTGGCCATAGAGTCACATTAAGAAGATTGTTTTGTTTCAAGATTGCTTAAATGTAAAGACCTTCATCCAGTACACTTTAGGCTTTTTTCAGCAGAACAGCCCTGTGAGAGGCTTTCATACAACCTTTGACAGCCACAATAGCCATAAGCCGCTTTCATGGTGTCTGTGTCAGTCAGCCTGTGTGGGACAGACTAACACTTATAAGGACATCAGTTTCTAAGGCTTAAGCTTCACACAGAGATTTCCTTTAGCCTCTTTTATCTCACCTCTTTTTGTCCTCTTGTTGACTTGCCAGGATGAAGCAATTTGCTGTCATGGTTGTCTGTACTGCAACATCTAAATCTTACAGTGCTGCGTCACACATTCTGAATTGTGTGTTTTTAAGCTACCCTTTGTGAATTTACGTCTTTACGTGATGAATTCAAATGTCCTGGTTCACAGTTGTCTGTATGAAATGTGATTTAAAACCAATAAAATACAGACTTGTATCTCCAAACACTGACTGCTTTTATTGTTTTATTGTACAACTGTGTATAACAACAGTATATTGATTTTTAAAATATTCATGAACACCAGTTGTTGGAAAATATCCAAGATTTGTGAGTTAAAAAACACTATTTCGAAAAATTAAGGGAATGTTGGGAGTAAAATGCACTTGAGACTGATTTAGTTAGCTGGACAACTGTTGCTTATGCATGGTGAACTGGTGAATTTATTCATGATTTGGTCCAAATAAAATCACCACTGAGCCTTTATGCTCTATCAGTTCCTAACAGGCCACAAAGATCACCGAAAGCAAATTCAAAATGTGCTGTAATGCATTCATGAAAAAAATCCATGACATTTAATCCATGAGAAAAATAAATATTTTGTAAGGTAAAAAAAAAAACAGATTTTTTAATCATTTTGCAACTGATGACATAATCAAATTAATGTACTGTACTACAAAAGTCGTAGGCCACCGTTGAATATGTTGTTTTAGCAATAATGGCCATACAGTATCATTACTTCTCAATCACTTTATTGGAACAAAAGCAGAAAATATGGAAAACATGTAAGCAGTTTTAAAATAATAACGAGGAAAGAGTCTTGGGCCAGATTCTGTCACGTTTGAATCGATGCATTTAAATGCACACCAGGCTGCAATAAAGTGAAGATTTATTGGGGAAATAAAGGTTCTGGAGGCAAAGGCTTAGGGCATTGAGGGGGCATTGAGGGAATGAAGCTTTGTAAGAAAGAGCCATAGAAGGTTGAGCAGTGAGCTGGGTGGATGAGTGGCCAGCGGGCAGGAGAATGAACTGAGAAAGGCTCCACTTTGAAAAACACTGACTGACGAGGCCAGAGGTTGAGAGAAGCTGGTGGGAAAGAGCTGGTTATGGAGAGTTTACTGTGCAAGGAGCATGGTAGTCAGAGAGTCAAGCAGGCAAATATGCAAACATGATGTGATCCTGAAGCTCAAGGAAATAAAGGTCACTCCGAGAAAAGCACACATTGCGTAAACTCATTTAAATTGTGTAGTCAATTGTGAATCAGTAATAATATCTGTGTCTTGCATCTGTCCTCAGCTAAGAAGTTTTGTTCCTGGTAAATGTACCACTTTAATGTTGGAATACTAATACTTACACTTTTTTGTTTCACATTATAGTTGTCCTACATGTCCACTTGTCACAACTTTGAAATTTAAAACACCAAAAATATTGTACGGACTAGTTTCCTTAATTGTGATCGTGTTAAAATTGATGAGTAATTATGGCAGGGGGCGTATATATTTAAAGAGTTATGGCAGCTACTGTTTTTCCATCTTGATGGTTTGTTTGAGGATGACTAGTTGGTTATGGGCTTTTATGATATATATATATATATATATATATATGTATATATATATATATATATATATATATATATATATATATATATATATATATATATATATATATATATATATATATATATATATATATATATATATATATATTTGATGCAATATGCAGTGTGTATGCTGATTTTATTTAGACACAGCCACTAGTTTTTCATATTTATTTTTCTTTGACCTCAGTTTGTTCTTCTGTGCTTAACTCAAAATGTGAAATAATTCAATAGACTTCATGTTGCAAAATGCGAAAACAATGTTAAGCACTGCCGGGGAATCTTGCCTCTTAAGAGAAGCAGTTGTCATTATTGTATAACTTTGTTTGCCTGCAGGGAAAAACACTGCAACAAGAAATATTCAGGAAAACCCAAAAGGAGGATTTTTCACCCCTTTCAAATCATTTCCATCAGTGAACAGGTAAATAACTATAGCTTACTCACGACTTGCAGAGCAGTAGCATACACAGTGCTCCCTGCTTAGGGTTGTGTGCTCAAACTATCGGCTTTCCTCACATCACTGATAGGCGAGAATAAATATTATATCAGCATCATTGATGTTTCTGTATTCTACTCACACTCTCGTTTCTCCCCTGTCATCATGCCCGATTAAAAATCTCACTGAATGCCGCAGCCGTCACTCATGTCGTCGCCGAGGACAATCCTGTGATTTCCCAGTGGTGTCTGTCTGCAGCCGGGGACAATGCTCTATTTAACAATTCCTCAGATGGATACATTTATCTGTGTGAGAACTAAAATGTCTCCACAAAGCAGAGAAAACTGACTTGGTGCCAGGGAGAACGGACACACCTGCCAGATAAGATATCACAAACGCCTGAAATTGGAATTTAACCCTTTCCCGACGGTTTGTTGTCATTTTGTTTTTGTTGTCTTTACTCTATTTTGATTCGATTTATTTCCATTTCACAAAAAAGGTTTTAAGGTCATTATTAGTGTTACATCATAGGAATGTAATGCGGCCACCACATTCAGACTTACTGTGTAAGTGACTTTGAATACTCTTGTATCTATCATGATGTGCTCAGTTTAAAAACCTTCAGTTCTCAAAAAAAACAAGAAGTAAATTTTAGGTGAATAGAGCTCTGGCAGTGTAGTTTCCTCAGACACTTCGCTGCCACAGAAAATGGATCACGAAACACAATAAGATAATAGTGTGCTAAGCTTCCTTAGAGCCACATCAATCTCTTTTTAAACTACCCCTCACAACCAAAGCTCATTGGCTGCTGGGATCAGAACAGCAAATAATGAAGAAAGCATGCCTACAAATCAAATGTATTCTGACAGTCCCTCACCTTTCAGAGTCTGATGTAATCATGATGCAGTGTGCTTTCATTGTATCCCTTTACTTACCTTTACCAATGTTTCTTCTGGAACAAAAAAGGATTTGTCATTTTAGTTGTCAATCAAGCCAGAGGCTCAGGTGATGGAGACCATATTTAGTACAGATCTCTCCTCTAGTCAGGAGGAATTTCCACCCAAAAGGAGATTAATGGTAGTAGTTTGAATTCAACAGGAAGTTGTTTAATACCTGACTGCATGCATCAACAAAGGTAATTACTGTGGATTAACTTACATTTAGCTGTAATATGCCTACACAGACATGTACATGCATATTCACCCACCTAAATGTTTCACCTACAAGAACCAACACAACGCACAGCAACTCAATATTAAGTATTATTCATTTAAATCTAATTCAAGTCCATCTGTTCCAAATGTTTGCCCACCTAGAAATGTGGTGTTCTATTACAAAAAAGACCATCTTCTAAAGTGTTTACATATCGCAATGTAAATACCTGGAAATAAAAGCTGAAATATTGATATCTTGTCTTGATGTCAAACTCAAATGACTTACATGTACAGCAAAAATAAAGTAATTAGCCCCACTCTTTCAATACTTTCGGAGGAAACTGACAAGGTTTAATTGCAGTCTAAAACAAATAATTGGCATTTTCTCCAGTTCCACAGCTATAACATCTTGTTTATTGTTACCATGATGATTGAAGTCTAGTATGCTTGCCACTATAGTGGTGCTATTTTAGGAGACACTCCTATGTGTCTTAGACAACTGACACATGTCATTCAGGTTTCAGAAATTGTTGTACATAAAAGGGATATTTGTTGTGTAATATGATCCCATGGATCATTCAAAAACAGAGCAGCTCACTGATCTGTGCAGAACAGCACTGGCTCTAATCCAAAAAGATGTACCTGGGTGCACACATAGTGATTAACTAACTAAACGGTAATGCTAAAATGACAACACTTTACTTCATTTATCAGTCAACTTTTTGTAATTAAGCAACCTGCACCCTTTTTGGTATTCTGCATGTTTATACAGCTCTGATTAATCATGTTTTTATACAGCTAATTTGCATCAGCACTTGTGTAGCACTAATGCAGAACAGAAGTACAGTAAAGCGTAAGAGCATGGAGCCCCTTGTAAGTTTCTTTGGTGAGCCTGAGATCTTGGAATTTGCAGTCTCAGGCGTCACAAAATGTGTTCTGTTACTTGCACGTTGTTCTTCATGGAACGGCAGAGAGAGACCGTACACATTGACCACAACTGCTAGTAATCATGACTCGATGTTTGTTCTGCATAGGCCTAGTCTACGTACATCAAGCACTGCAGGGCACATAAAACAGTAGGTGGCGTTGTAACAAACAAGGGCGACATTTACCTAAATATCAACTTCACTGACAAAATTATGTATTCACTACTCAATCTATTAATAAAGCACATTTAAAAACAACATTGTTGACCAAAGTGCTTATCATGTCTATGAATATACTATTACTAGTGTAAATTCTATAGAAAAAAAAATGACTCAATTAATATAGATGTAAAACAAATTAGATTAGTGTTGCAGAGCATACTGATACTGGAAAAGGTATTGTGCAGAACTGGACTCGACAATAAATGGCAGTGTTGAAATAAGTGCTGTGTTTCAGTTGCATCGATGTACAATAGTTGGTCAGTTTGTGTGATAGTACATTGCTCCACTCCCTTTAGGCATAATGGTGGTGCAAACTGTTTTTCATAGCGACAACAAGACAAGAGGCATGGCTCTTAATACAAGTGCTCTTGCCATGTCCAAGGCTTGTCAACAAAGCAGACATAAGCTGCAAAATATGGCATTATTTCTCTCACAAAGTCAGAGCAAGTGCACAGATCCAACACGCCCAACTTGTCAAAGAATCTTGCCGACAGCAGTGCCATAAAAAGACAGTTGAGCATCTGTGATGGATAATAATTATGTAATAACCATGCCCCTCCATTACAGATTACAAAAACGAGTGAGATTTAGTGGGTTAATGGAAATTAAGAGGGGTAGCACCAGACGTGCAATATGTTGTGCATTTCTCTTTTTGTTTCAGATTCAGGGTCAAATATTGTAACACTCAAAGTCTAACTTTAACGAAGGAGGACAACACTGTGCAGCTTGCTTTACACTCAAATAAATCACAATTTCATTTATTATTTGTTGCAAGTCCTGGAGAATTGTCTGATCAGTCTGATTAGTCGCAGAGTGCTTGAAATGTTTCTGATGTTAACAAACCTTAGAGCTGCCAACACACTGGCTCATTTGTTCATGGTGATACAGTATTCTATCTTTTCTGTTGCAGCACATCTCTACCACAATTACATTTTCAGAGATCAGACTTAAAGCCTGTGCTGCAATAATTGTTTGGCCAGCAATCCAAGTCATTTATTGGACCAGTTTGGGGAAGCTCAACAAATGAATTTGGATTTATTGAGTTGTATGTATTATAATAAATAAATGTACTTAATTTCCGTACATACTGTCACTCAAAATATATTAAGCAGAACAAATACTTCAATATTATAGATAATAGATGTGCAAAGGGGTACCACTGGGGAAAGAGCATTTTACAATGAAAAACCACTCTGTGTTTTAGAGAGGCAAATCAGTCAGTCAATCAGAGGGTGTTGTCCCCTTGTGGTGTGCTTTCCAGAACAGAATTGTCCTGAATTGCTCGTCAGTGCACTGATCCATGCTGCTGCTGCTGCTGCTGCTGCTGCACATGAATGCAGCACTGAGAGCCGGATCACGTCAGGATCAGTGGGTGGATATTTCCTCCTGAAATACGGAGACCGACTAAAACACGTATCACAGATTCATTCCCCACTGCAGTCTGGTGCTGTTTTGTAATGAGTCCATAAAATATGTAGGGTGTTCAGTTCTATATAAATATATATACACACACCGCAAATTTCGGTCTATAAGACCCTACTTTTTCCCATGCTTTGAACCCTGCGGCCTATACAACGGTGCGGCTAATTTATAGATTTTTACTAACGGCCGCCGGGGGGCACGCTCTAGCAGTAAATGCAAAAGTGACGTGACTTTAGTGGCTTTAGTGCACAAGAAGAAGATGAAGATAGTGTCCAATGACTTTTCTGGTAGGCTAAAGTGTTTTCTTTTCTAACCAGGCGTGTTACTGTCGTGTCAGTACTGTTTTATTTTCTAAACATGCAAAAACAACAGAGCTGGTGGTGCCTGAAACTTTAACACACACACACACACACGCACACTACTTTTTTCCCCTCATGATTGGGAGGCCACATGACAAGAAGCAAAGGGCAGGAGGATAAGTGAGGTTGGTTCATAGTATAATGGGGTTGTAAAATGTAAAGGAGCTCTGCGATCATTTACTGCTCTCCATAAAACAAAACTCCTCAGAGCGGCCACATGATGGAGAGTCACCAGCTCTTCACATGTACACCGCGTCTTTATCCAGTCATTATGTTGGCATCACCGTGTAGCAAGCGTGGAAGTGACAACGTTATAAGCAATGTGTGCTTCCGTCTTTCGAAAAACAAATTTTCTCGTGTGTTAACATGATTTAATAAATTATCCGAAACAATATGGTGCAGTGGTAACAACAACTGACCAGGTTCAATTACTGCTTGTTCATCATAATTAGAGTCTGCGGCATGAACGTGTCTCTGAATATAATGAATGAGCTGTGCTAAGGGCAGCATGTTGGTCAGCAAATGAACAGCCAGCTTCCTTGTCCATAATGTCTGCAATTACTCTTAGTCAGCTCTTTACTCAGTCTGTAGTGAAGGGGTCATTTTCAAGGCCACATTAATGTAGAATAAAACATATCTACTTGGATGACTTTTCATTTTAAATGTACGGCAGAGGCTGAACAACATTAAAATGTACACCAAGATTGTCAAGATTGAGGTGGAAAAAAGATTCTAAAGTAATATTAATAATTAAGTAATACTCAAGTCTTACAGACTGTAAATCTCTACCACATCTAATCAAATGTCCTTCCAGGTTCTCAGTATAAAACCAGTTTAGTTCATTTTGGTGATGAGCTTGGTTCCCAGTGAAAGTGCACACTTTTGAAGGTGTAGAAATAACTGGATATTATGGATACATGTCAATACGAAGAATATATTAAAGGGCTTTTTTTCTTTTTAATGCAAATGTCTATACCATTCCTCATTGCTGCTTCATGTCATATTCCCCAACATATTTTAGTCTCAGTCTCCAGAATACATCATTACCAGCGCACCACTGAGACCATACCTTTACTGTCAGCAGCTTCCCCAATAGAGCCTTTCTTAAGACTATGAAAAATGAAAAAAAAATTGAACAAAAGAAGACAGAAATAGGTATGTCTATGTATTAATGTGGTTTCTGTATTTTCCACAGTATCACAGTGCTTCTATAGCTTTCCTGAGATAAAACTACAAATAACAGTAAAAGGCATTGACAGACACATAGTCATATACCCACATCGATCTTCCCAAAGCAGTTTCGAGTTCTTCTGATGTGATCAACAGATCAGATATTTTATTTTGACGAATACCTGTCAAAACAATGACGATGTCATGTAAAAAGCATGCCTGCATGCTAATGTTGACATTGCTGTACTAAAATACAATGTGACTTTTACAATGTGAAAATAGGGTTAATATCCATGCATCCATTTTCAACAGCAATCTCAGCTGACATAGGGCGATAGGCAGGGTACACCCTGGACAGACCGCCAGTCCATCACATGGCCATAGAGACAAACAACCCTCCACTCACTCTCTCACACCCATGGTCCAATTTGCCTAATCCCCAAATCTGCATGTTTTTGGACTGTAGGAGGAAACTGGAGAGCCTGGAGAAAACCCACGCACACACTGGGAGTACATGCAAACTCCATGCAGAAAGGCCAGGTTTAATATTCATTGGCAACTTTAAATGGAATAATTTGAATTGTAATGACATTTTTAAATTGTTCAAGCATAGAAATTATGTAATTTAATGGTTCCATTTGTGAAATTATTCCCTCTCTCTTTGAACGAATAAAATGAATATCAGTCCCGTCAATCTCGCCATGGAATACAAAATAATTTTTTTCAGGAAAATGGTATTTGCAGTACTGTTGGTGCTTTCAAATGAAGTAGGCTTTTAACTCTCATGGTTTTACCACGGAAACACAATCATGTAAATGGAGATCAATAAAAGAGCTCTCTTTGATCATAAAATTTATCAGTGTCTTCATCGCAGTGCCCTCCTCTCCAAAAACATGTTAAAATAAATTTCATTATATACTATCAGAATGAAGTAGCCCAGTAAGTAAATCTCACGATTTCCCTACTATGGCCTCACTTGACCAGCATTTGAAAGAGTAATCTTTCAAATTTTGCATCAGCCCTAAAAACCTTTAAGAAAATGAAGACTGAATAGTTTAAAGCTTTGCAACTTTCATTAGGTTTGTGAAACATAATAAAAAAAAAAAATATAGATGCACTTGCTCCAACCACAGTTTTAAAGCACAATAAATGTTTTAATAAAACTTTAATTCTTATACCACTTAACACAAAAACAACCTCTTCTATGCATTATAGCCACATATAGGATTTTTAATTAGCTTGTTTTGAGTACAAAAGGCCCCAAATAAATTAACTTAATAACAAACTGTGCCCATGCTTTATATAATCACTACAGCAACTCCAACTGTTGATGAAGGACAAATGAAAAATGTAAGTATTGCTGTTGTCTGTAACAGGAGACATACATGCTACGGTCTCTCATTAAAAACAGAACTGTCTAATGTGTGGTCATTTGTCTGGAAATGCTTGATGAAACCTAATGGGCAACAGGATGTGAATTAATAAATAATGCCCCATGGTCTATATGTGGACAATTAATTGCACTTAACGAGACAGACGATGGATGGCAGGGCGGGCAGTGATGGACTTGAGTTTAAAAAGGTTGAGTGTTGAGGGTAAGTCTTCCATTGTCCCGTGAGAGGACACACACTTGAGGAGGGTGATAACTTGGGGAAAGAAGGCTTTTAATCACAGAAGCCAGGGACCGGGACCAACTAAGGCAAAATACAACCCATTATTCTTGTATGATAATGTGCCCTTTGCAGAGTGGCCATTTTGACAGGTCACCAGTGAAAAATCACAGGTGTAAATCAGATTAACTGTGGTTTGATGAGTTCCATTTGGATTTCTTAGTTTTATGGCACGTTATTCACTGTTCCACTGTTCTGCCTTACATGAACTGAACAGAGCCATCATAACGGCTGTGCATTTTCTGGCTGTTGTTCGAAGGGCCTATTATTGTATGTCCAACAGCAGTACTTACTGCTCATATTTCTTCTACAGGCAGGGATGACAAGAGCTGAGGGTGACGGAATCAGGATACTTTGGACTCAGGATTGTATCTCTTTGATTGCTCTTACTCTGCCTCATATTTGACCTGGTGTACAGGTGGACTCGCAGTGCATTGTATGGCTGTGTCGAATAATTGTTATTAGGTCACTTTTTTTCCCCAGAATATGTTAAATTAGCTACTGCATGTAAATGTTAAATTTTACTATTGTTAAAAATGATGACAACAATAACAATGATAATAATAATAATAATAATAATAATAATAATCCTTCCAGTTTCAAGAGGGTTCTTGCAACCTTGTTGCTCGAACCCTAATAATCTACAGCCACATATTCTGCAATTACAAATGTGTATATTGAAGTGTAGGACTAATTTCACTTTCATTTTGAGACAGCCTACTTGTCAGGGCAGACTACAGCTGACATAATTACAAGCAGTTTACATTAATTCAATGCGCAATTACGTGTGCGGGTGACAGTGGAGCGTTGCATCAAGATGCTCTGGGGCAGATGGCTGTGTTTGAGAGCAACCTGCTGTACGACTCTCTGCCGTAGACACCTGAGAAGGTAGGTGACACTTTACGATGTGGGATTCCATACAATACAAGGACAGGCAATTAAATGTAGCCAAACTAGCCCATGCCCAAAGACCATTGTCTGGTGCCAACCAACTATGAGGTGGAAACAGGACATTGCTCAGTTCTAAATGAGAATCACACTGCACAGCAGAGGCTTTTTATTTCTTTAATGCACACATTAGATTTTTGTTGCTCTCTATTAGTGTGTCATTTATTGCCAACGGAGAGAGTTTACTATGGCCGCTGATCAACAAATTTCTGTTGTTTTTCCAAGACTTTGGCAGTGATTCCCCGTCTACCTCGCACACACACACACACACACACACACACAACACTGTCCCTATTTGCCGCAGCTGTGATTTCTCTCCACACCGTTGCCTTCTGAATTCCTTTGATCCCATTTTCAAGTTGCCAAACAGAATCACAAATTCCAACATTATGTCTCTTTTCAGCTTCTGAACCCTCTTTGTCTCTAAACCAGCAATATATTTGGGCCATGGTATTCAAATTACAATCATTTTCAGCTGACACATTTTATCAATGCCCGATCAGTAGCTCGCCAGGATTGGGAAAGATAAGACGTTTTTATGAATCACATAAGACCTAGCGTACAGTGATTTCTGTGCCAGGATGTGCCCCCGGTTTCTATGCACATTTGAGAAATCTGGGCCACTGTCCCTAAACTTTTGTCTGTTACATTTAGGATGTTCATAGCTTTCGTCTGCTGCAAGCAATACAACTTCCACATACTGCAAAGTAGAAGAAAAGTTTGAGGAGCTAGTGAATGTATCAGTCATTTATATTCATAAAGGAAAACAAAGTACTCTAACAAAACATGAAGCCTACTCTGATTCAGCACTGGGCTCGTCTCTGTCAGATAAGATGACAGACTAATATTGATGGGACTTGTCCTTGCTCAAGCTGATACTGTACAGCCATAGCATTCCCCAAGGTTTCCCCTTGGCTTTGCAAAGCAGCCAACTACTGAAGATGTATAGACCCAAAAAGTGAAACAAAGAATGTCACCATAGCTGTCTACGGACTGCTTTTGTACTGCAGGAGATTAGCAACCTTCCCCCTGCTCAAAGACATCTGGGAAATACTTCATATATTAATATTAAATGACAAATTCAGGAATTTTAAACATTATTTTCCAAGAAAATGACAAAAAATTAAATAAACAATTTCATTGCATATTACTCAAGAATAGGATGTTTTTGTTGTCTCATTGCTATGCTTCTTCCTTCTACTTTGTATTTTGGGTGACACAACCGTACATTTAAAACAGTTTTTGTTAATGATTACAATTATCATCATTCTATTGATAATATAAAAAAGAAAATAAATGCTTAAAAACTACTTTTTTTTTGTTTTAAAAGTTAATATGAACAGTATTCTGTTCTCTACAGTGTCTGCTCTTCATTTCACTGATGTATAAATCATGTAGTTGGAACATTGTGTCAGACCGATATGCTCTCATGATATGCAAACTCCGCACTGCAAATTTTACACAAAATTCATCCAGAGTGAAATGCTAGTTTGCTGTTTGGTTGACCGCTGTCTATCAAAAAAACTGACGGGTCTACACAAGAGCATAGAACAGCAATAGATAGAATGTGCCCTATAAACAATACTACGATCTATGTTCCTTGGCAGAGCAACGCATTTTAATACTTCACAATCTAATATCGTCTTATATCGCCCACCCCACATTTACATTTCTCAACCATTTCCCCGCCTGTTCTGTATTGCCTACATAAATATCTCGACAACTTACAGTTTTTTTTTTTATCTTGGGCAGCATTGAAAACTTCGCTACTCCAGCACACACTGTCCTGTAGCTAGTGACTATGTGTAGCAGTGGACCCAATATGTCTTCCAATAAGTTCCACTGAAAGGTCATTAGAGCCACAGAACTTCTTCTATCGAAAAACCTAATGGCCTTCTGCTCGGGACAGATGCACCACAAATTGCTTCCTCTAAATGATTAATGAGTCAAGATTTTTGTGTGTGAGGAGTGAGTTTATGAACATGGGTGTCGTGGTGGTTAACAGTCGGGCTGAAATGATTTTCCGAATAGCTTAAGTAATTTGAATATTAAAAACCAAAAAAATCGAGCTAAAATGCTTTGCATCAAGGAGGTGTTTGACTACTGTACAGAGCACTGTGTTTTGATCCGGAGGACAGGGTGACAGTAATGTCACAACACGTTGACAAAGCACTCACTCGTGCTTAAAATAAATACTGTTGTATAGCGTGATTGTTATTTTGTACAAAATAGCAATTGATTGATTGAATATATTAATCCATTACTTAATGGACACAATGTTGACAATTCCCCAGTTTTCTGCATGTTATGAACCAAACAATAACCGATTAATTACAAATATAATTTACAAATTACCTGGTTGTAAAAAATAAACATTTGGTGCAGCCCCCATACTTGGTTCAGCTCAACAGTGATAATTAAACAGAGATTTCATATGTTATATTGTTGGAAATGTTTCATCAATCATAATAAAACTGCTGGGACAAATGAAACGGTGGGCCACGCTGGTATTTAATGAAAAAAATAAAACAAAATGACAACATGAAGGGAACTGACATGAAGCCGTGCTGCCGTAAACAGACATGACGTTGTAACAAAGCCAAAACACCTGAAATTTTTATGTAAGGAGATTTAATATGCTGTTGTGGGAATTAACGACTGAAAATGACACACCGAAGAACAACTTGTATATTCAGTGCCACAAGCTTTACATCAAAAACGATTTTACGATGTAAAACAGTTACATTAAACTGTAAGAGTTTCAGCTGCAAGTAAATACTATTCTAATAAATGCTCTGTCCTTCTACTGTCACTGGTAAATGGTCTTCAATTCACATTAGAAAAAAGTGCTGCATTTTTATTCATTCAAAATATTTGCATCATTTAGGTAGGTACAACAGTCTCCGCCAGACATCCTCATACAAATGCCTCATGAAGGGCAGCTCAGCAATGACATGTTAATACAACTTGACAGTCATTTTGTTTCAGGAAATTTGGTTAAGTATTCCTCAACGGGCATGTCTCCAATTTATAGCATATGACAAGACACTGAGCCTGTGTTTATGACTTTCCTCACTTTGAAAAATGGGACTTCCTGCTATGATTGAGAGGAGTTTAGCCCAAGCCAACTAGCCAGGGGTGTGTGTGCGTGTGAGTGCATGTTTGCGTGCACATGCATGCATTTGTGCTTCAATGTAGCTGAGGCACATAGATTGCAAAGCAGCAATGATTACATTTAGAAGTTAGTGAAATTTGTCAGCTGAGAGTGTTCACATTACTGAGCCTATCATTTGGAAAAAAACATTTATGACTATAGCTTTGAAAGATGAAATGCGTAAATAGCATTTCCCCCCCTCCTCAACAGCCATATGTTCACAGATCAGGTGCAGAAACTATGTATTGCTGATGGAATTCAGATAAAACCACATTATCTCTTGCAATATGGCTGTAATTATCTTGACCTAGTGTCCTTTCTCTCAGTCAGTTCTTTGGCACAGAGACATTGGGCCACAGTAATGGCTCCAACACAATTTCTACCTTCACCACTACAATGCTGAAAATTCAAATCACATAAAGAAAGCAGGGGCACAGAGGCACAGATTGGCTCCCAGATTAGCTGCTTATCCTGAATATCTTACTCGGCAAACACCAAGGGCACAAATCAGGGGGGAAAAAAAGACTTCTTTCTCTCAGCTCTGCTCTATAAATGCCCACAATTTTGACTTATCAACTCCAGAGAGCACAGAATAATGAAAGATGTAATAAAGTGCAGCATTCATTGATTGTTGCTCAGAGACTTTGTGTTTGCTGATGTCACAGTCCTTTCATTTCATGACAGCACTAACATTTCAGGCATCGTCACTCAACTCCTGAATGAACAGCTACAGGAACACAAGTGTTTTTCATGCAACAATTTGATTTTCAAAACATTTCTGGGAGCTTTTACATAGAAAATTAACCACAGGAATTATTGGCCAGATGTTCCATTTGTAACACAATGCATTAAAAAGGTATGTACTCTGAGGAGATTTTCTTTTTTTTGCATTACATATCCAAGTGATTTTGTTGTGTACCTTATGGTTATTTATTATGAAATCAAGAGTGTGTGTTGTTTATCGGACTTAATTAGCTGTATGCTAAATCCAATCAAGCCAAAGGCAAATCAGGCAGCTGCGGGTCGTGATTGTACTGCTGTCTCTTCTAATGCCTTAAGTTTATTATAATTGATCATACATTTATAATCAGTTATATCAGTTTACAAACCAGAAAATTATCAGACAGGAAAATATTCCATTTTGACAAAAATGTACTCCCATGTTTCTCCTTCAGACTGTCAGATCATTAATCTGCAACTAATGACCAGAGTGTCTGCTGTGGCTCCTCTATTGGCTGTCACAGTCCCCTTGGAATCTTCTAGGATTGAGACGAGTGTCTGCGCTGTACTCAAGGCCACCCAAATCATACCACCAGCCAATCTCAACCTGGCCCATCTTGTGAATCTTCCTGCTACTGGCAGCTTTAGCAGAGACAAACTCTGGTAATGTTGAAACTCAAAAGGCTCAAAAGCAGGAGTGTCTTTCAAATCATGTTCTTGAGATATCCATGAGTGATGACACAAAAATCAATCACCGTCTGGTATCTAAACTAATCATTCAGTTGAGAAAAAAAGTCCCTCTTTGTTTCCTTAATACTATCACTATTTGTTTTTTAAAATATAAGTGTACATGTAAAAGGCGCAGGCAGTTACATTAATTGAGAAATCCCTGCAAATAAGTGGGATAATCAATTGTAATCTTTTTTATTATTATTACCGTTATCATCATTATTATTATTATTATTATTATTATTAATGTTATTATTATTATTATTATTATTATTATTATTATTATTAAGGAACATTGAACCAGAACTTAATTGATGCTTACAGACAATGTGACATATGCCAGAATGTTGTAGTCATCCTTGTGTCATGGGCCCAAAACCAGAAATGCCATAGTTCCAATGAAGGTGATGCAGACCTGCAGTCTTTGACAGGGGTGCTAAATTGATGTAATCAAAATAACCTTGGAGGTTTAAACCCTACATTGTGTAACTTCAGAGAGGAAACATATGGTATTTCTAGGGTTTTAATGTTAATCCATCTTCTCTTCACTCAAGCTTCCTACAATGTATATTTAAATTCAAATTGTAATTACTAGCACTGCCTTGTTAGAGCAATGCATGTATAATACAAAATATTTTTGCATTATATGCAAAAATGCATTATATTTTGCTGTTCTCCTTTTAAAAAAAAAAAAAAACTCAATTGTAAGATCAATACAAGCCATACCTTATGGTTAAAGAAAGCAAGTAAATCTAATGTAAACTAATGCCGACATGTGGCTACAGTCAGTGGCACAAAGGTCTGATTGAATGCATTTGATGGCCGCTATTGATTCTGCTATGTTGTGGCCGTTTTATCAGAAGATAAATTGCTTCTGCAGACCAGCTCTGGGACTCAGGCGTGTCTGCAGTCTAATGGTCATTGGCCCTGGACCTACCTGTAATAACTCCTTCCACATCCATTCCAATGTGCAATTTACTGTACTAGTCAATGTGGATTAGCTTGTATTTCCATGTCTATGTGATGGTGTTAATGATGAACCAGTCTGTATTCAGTTAGGTTTGGTATGGATTTTTAAGAGATTTAGGCAAGTTTTAACTGAAACACATGACTTTCCAAACTATGTGACAGGATCTGCCTACAGATAATTATGAGCTATTTTTAGAATTAAATCAAAACTTCGAAGCCAGGCACAATGGTTTTGTATTTGACTGATCTTATAACATTATGTATGAAAACCTCCCCTTGGCTCATAATGAATGCTGAAATAATAGTTCCTAATTCAAGAATTAAAAAAAAGGAAAATTCAATTCGTCTAAACAATTATTAATACTCTAGAAACAAAACAATGTTGTTCTGTCATTGCAAGTTCTACACATTCAGGTCCTCCATGAAGAAATCTGACATAGAACACCAACAATCATGACAGTGCCACATGGCAAGTAAAGGTCATCAAACATCCCTGCGCTCCTGTTTTCAAAATAATTAAAGCCTCTTTTCTCACTGCTTTGGGCTCAGTAAATGAGAACAGATGGTGAGATAGCGCAGCATCAGGCTGAAGTGTACCATTTCTTGTCCAGACCGCACCACAGTAGCCACAAACCTGCTCACTGCATTTTTGTTATACCCAAAGACGCCAGTGTGCTCACAAATATAGTTTTCCATTTCTGATACCAAATAATATAATTTATTTTCCACCTTTTAATTGTACAATTGTGTTTTATTTGTTTACATTGTCCACATCATAATTCTGATCAGCTGTATCTTTCCCCGACAATCTACAGCCCTATTATTCTCACCAGTTGAAACGCTTATTCAACCTCCCATCTCCAGAGACTACAAGGGTAAACAAAGCCATAGGAGCTGTAGGCTGGATGCTTGACGATGAGAAAATAAATTAACAACATACTTTCAAACCATCTTCACAGCTGCCTCCCTCCCACACTTTGTACTAACATAGCAGGCAAATATTTACAATGCAATTCCCGCCTGTTGCAGTCGCTCATTTTCTGACCATGATTTCATTATGATTGTAAAAAAAGTTTTGTATCTCTAGGGTAGACAACGTGGTCACATTAAGTGTGTAAACAAACATTTAGCTGTTTGTATACTCACTGTTTGGGCATGGAAATTGCCATAGTTTGCATCAATTTTAGGATCAATAATTTGTGTTCAAAAGCGGCCTTTTAGAAAATGTGGGTCCAAAGTGGATGACTCACACACACACAAATATCGAGTTTGATTTATTTACATTTATGTTCACTCCCATTCATCACTATTCTTACATACAAAGCAAAGGGTGCATTTAGACAGGACTTTTGCCATACAAACACTAAAATATTAATCAAGTACTACAAGTGGCTTTAACACGTTTTACAGTATGACAAACTACTCATTTGTTTGAACCTGAAAAAAAAATAAAAAGACATAATGTGTGATTGAGGATTGAAGATCCGTTTGATATAATTTGTTCTATAGCTCAAAAACAAGACCGAAAAGAACAGAAAAAGGGGAATCTCTGCTCGTTTGCATGTCAGTCAACATGAACTGACAGACTCAGCTTAGCTTTCACTATCAGCTGACAAATATGTCTTTCTTGTCTGACTGATGGATCAGCGCGATCCAGAAGACAGAGTGAACTGCAGGTCTCGGGGAGACTAATGACTTGTAGAGGATCATAAAGAACCTCTAGGGGACAGCTTTGTAGAGGATTACTCAGACTGTTTTAATATATGGGGTAATTCGAAAGGAAGGGATCTCCTTATCAATGAAATAGCTTCCCACCGAATGTGGGTCTTTTGACATTTAATTTGGCTCACTCAAAGCCCAGTTTTAAATAACAGCAGTAGCAGGAATCCAAAATTAATCCCATTACAAACTTTATTACATCAGTGGTTGCGCTCGACTTTTTAGCTGTCTGTCATTTGGATGGACAGGGTTATAAAAATTCAGTCATAGTCATTTTTATCCATCATTTTAAATTTGTATCCAATAGTATTTAATTTCTAAAAACAACCTGACTACAATAACATTTACATTTTCCAGGCACAAAATGTCATCCAATGCTTCCACCGTGACAGCGGGGGGAGGTCACTAAAACACCGCAACGTGATGTCTCGTCAAATATGAACGATGCAAAGATACAGAATTAGACAATCATGATTAAAATGTGAGCAAACTATTTATTTTATAAGAAATTAAACTGAACTCAGCTGACTGTGTCTGTAGCCCGCTCTGAATTAACTCAAACCTTCCTCCTGCTCTGAAGGGACTTAAACTTGGTGCTCGCTTCAGCGTAATCAAACGCATCAACGGAGAGAGAGACGGCTGCAGAGACAACTGCCATTAGGCTTTGTGCCTTTGTCTCGGACAGATAACTTCTCATGGCCGTTTCAATGTTTTTCTGAAGGCTGAAACGGCTCTCTGTTGCCACACCAGAAACTGGAATCACCAGCACCACTTGGGGTGGATTTATGACATCAGGGAACATTTCTCCAAGTAAGTTGAATGTTGGATGTTCCCGATCCTGCAAGCACTTACAGGTGATCTACAAATGGTTATTGATGGTGTTGTGTAAGAATTATTTGACGTTACGGTAGATCACCCTCAGTGTTCAATCTGTCAAAATGACGGACAGCCTTCAGATTTTCCCGTCAAGGTTGAAAAAGAAAATCTGTCAATGACGGAGGATCCTTGGTTAACGCGACCCCAGGCAAACGCATACATGGAATGTGTACGTAGGTCTGCTCAAATAAAAAAAAAATGACATCAAATAGCCCATATTCTTAGCCTCGACTTTCATCACTGGGCACTAACACCGCTTGCTACCATATTCCAGTGCAGATCATTAGTTAGAGGTAACTGGTCTACAACATGCTTGCTATGTCCATCTAGATGAAGTGAGACTGAGCAAAAGGGGAAGCACTGAGCACTGGATGCATTGAGCATTGGGGTGAGGTATAAGGGTCATAAAATGACGGTACTGTGCTGTCCAAATGTTATTGGAAATATTTAATCGTTATTGAGAAATAAAAATCAAACAATACAAGAAAATGGCAAGTGCAATTCCCAGCCACTAGATCTACAATTCTTTATAATAAAGATTCTGAATTAAGCAATGAGTCAATGTTTTTGCAACAGAGAAGTCACAAATCCAAAAAGACGTCTATAAGCAATCCTATTGTCCACACAAATAATGTGCATGTTGGGTTCAATCTCCCAAAAAACTCACTGCATTAGTTGTTGTTTTCAATAATGTCATGTGTAAATGTATCTTCTACCTCAAGTGATTACACTTACACCAGCAGAGTTACATGCAGGACTAGATACAGTAATACATGCAGACCAATCTCTAACATCAAGTATGTAGCTTTAGAGGGGGGACAAAAACCTAATTTAGCAGCAATTACACAGTGCTTTTTGTTCTAAAATGTCAGATTATCTGGATTGCTTGTAGTTATTCCTAATCAATGTGTTTCTGGCTGGGAGCACATAACAAGAGCAAATCTCACCTCAGATTTGAATAAAACTAAGAGAGGGTGCAATTAAGTGTGAAATGAAAAACAACAGAAACAACTTTGTCATCCTTGCAATGCAGTTTTCAACAAATGCTCAAACTTTTTCCATGTTTACAGCCACATCGTCTTGAAGACACTTAGTGGGGGAAACGTTCAGTGCCTATGAAACAAATACGTTTTCTCTTTAAATCTCATTCTTCTACATCATGGCACAATTAATCTGTAAACGGTGCAGAAGCACGGCCATGTACCCATTCTGTTCTACATATTGGGCCACTGAACTACTCATTTATTGCTAAAGCTATTTCACCTGTTTATGCAGTGGTGATTGATCCTTATATATACACATTCTGGAGTTTTGGGACAACCCAACCTGAGCAGTAATAATTTGTCACATTAAATGAGAACACTTGTTCAGGTAGGGGGACATTTATTAAGTCAAACACTGCATTTTGATTTTTGATCTGAATATAGGACAATCATGGTTATAAGTCATTTTCCAATAGGCATTATTGGAAAAAACTAAACTTAAGCTGAGGTATCCATTATACAAATAATTGTCAATTATTATTTCTGATGCCCAACATCCATGACTACGGTTATTTCTGGCTGAGTCCAGCCACCAATGTGTGAAAAAATACTTTAACAAGAAATCTTTGACTGAACCACTTTTACCCTAAATATACTACAGATCATTGAAGTTAAAAAACAATAATAATAACAAATCCCAGGCAATGGCTACCAAAAGAAATTAGCACTGTATAAAGTTAGAATACTTGCACTTCCACCTTGTTGTCCTGGGATTTTTTTCTTTTCAAATTCTTGTGCATAGGATTCATGCAGCTGTGATAAGTAATTTTACTTTTTTAAAAGCATGTACACTACAAAGCATCCGTTTTTCACCTGAAAACAATGTTTTAGGGGTTAAGTTAGACATAAAACATTTTCATTACTTCTGATCAAATTCAGACATTCTGAAAATGAAGTCTAATTTTCTGTCTCCCCACGTTCAGGAGCTGCCATAATTGGTGATGAATCAAACAGTGCATTAACACATTCCACACAGATCTATGCATTTACGCAATAGACCATGTCAGCGTATCATTCCACTCCTCCTTTGACTCACTGAGACATGGAGGCAGTCATCTCTTTCCTTCATAACTGTGCTAGAGAACTTTATTGCTCCCATCTCATTAAAATTATACATTTTATCTGTCAATCAGACATTAGATGGAAGGAGGAAGCACTTCTGTGATATATGGCTGCATGTGTCTTTAGTGTTGTAAGTGCTTTCAGTGGGTGAATGACAGTGACCTTGACAGTGCAGTGACAAGCGAGACATGGTGAGAATAAGAATGTCTATCACTTCACTAGTTAGTGAAGGACAGATGACAACTCTGAAGGAGAGGTCACCCTGGATAACTGCTGTGAATACTTGGTAATAGTTTGAATCACCTGGAGCTCAGCGTAGAAAAAAGACCAGACGCCTTTCAATTACTCAAGGTCATTGCTGAACCATTGGTCACTATATACATAATGAACCACTTACAGTCTGTATATAATTCCATATGAAATAAATTGCAAGATATCAAAAACATTTGTGATCTGATTGATCTTAAATTGTCTAAAGCAACATATATATTTTTTATGGCTGTATTTTCATGCAAAAAATATCTATCCATCGATTTTCTACCGCTTTATCCTCCACAGGAGGGTCGCGGGGGGTGCTATGCCAATCTAGGGCCACATAAAGACAGACAACAATTCAATCTCACGCCTACAGTCAATGTAATGTCCAATTTTCCTAATCCCCATATTGCATGTTTTTGGACTGTGTGAGGAGGCTGAAAAACCCAGAGAAAACCAACACACACACAGGGAGAACATGCAAACACCACAGTCAAGTGTTGCATCTACAAAAACAACTAATGCGTACCAGTTGGTTAAAAATTCTGAAAGTATGATACCCTTGAGCAAAACTGTGCTGTAGTGCCATTATGGTAGAAGTATGTGTTTTTACATTAAAACTATTTAAATAATGTAACATATTGCTTAAATGTATGTTCAATCCAGTTGTAGTGTAAGTATAATTTGATTGATTATTCAGATATTTTTATGTTGATACACAGGAGATGGAAAATAGCAAGAGCCACTGTGAGTGTGTGGACTCATCTTGTGTTTACTTTAGATACACACCTGTCCTCTATGAAGTTTGAAACTAGCTAATGTTAGCTCATTTAGCCAGGTGTGTCGGTAGCAAGCCTATTGTAGTTACTTCACAACTGCTAAACATGCCAACTCTTGTAGCTGGTTGTAAACATTGATGACAAGACAGTGTTACCTTGAATTTGGTGAAGAGTGATATGTTTAGATCGTGAAATCGTCCTGTCGCAGCATAGCCTCATTTCATCACACACAGTCTGACTGACTGATACGCCACCTGCAGGGGGAGGAGACATCGATTATGTGTGATCACTGCATGGAAAGCAGAATTGTCCGTGTCTGCATTGTGATGCAGCTTAAAAACAGTTATTTTCAAAAACACCAGGTGAGGCATCTCTCACTCGAAATAAACATCAGCACAGCAGGTTGGTACTGCCAGGGGGCAGAACCTGACAAAAGAAACAAGCCCCAGAGGTTGAGGGATGAAAGAGAACAGGGAGCGTACTTTCCTGCAAATACTTTACTTAGAGGTTATGACTGCAGCGCAAACCTTACCTTCTTCCTAAAAGCAGTCTTAGCTAAGGAGGTTGACTTGTAAATAAAGTGAAATCTAGTGATTTGTGGTGCTGGTTATGTGATAGCCACGGTTTTTCTAAACCAGTTAAAAGTGGCACTGTGCTCTTCCATTTTTTCGTGTGCCCTCTTACTAAAATGATGATTTAGCAATGGATGCTATTCATTGCACTTTTTTAGTCAGTTTTTCATTGCAAGGATGTTGATGGGTACATGTCCTTCGCCTTAAAATTTAAAAATGACACATCAAACTCAATGTCTATCATTTTTCCATGACAATAATACATTGTACAGAGTTTCCTCAAAATAAGTTTCATCGTGATGGCTTGCTGAACACGACACAAGGTTGACTAACTGGTGACGTGTCAGAGGCTACATCATATTACGATGCCTCATTTTGATACGCCACATCCCTCTTCCTGGTTCTGGTGTGCTTACATGTCCTATGAGTATGACTGTCGCAGTAGGGACCAGTTAAAACACTCACTAACTTGTCACCCATCAGTGTTCTGTAATGTAAAAAAAACCAAACTTTTCTGGTCTAAGTTTTTGTTGGTTCTGTGAATGGGGATTTTTTTTCCTTTGATTTGAGTGTGTGCACACTTGTGTATGTGGGTAACAAAGGTGATCTTTATGCAAAGGGTTCTGTCTTCTTTTCGTCATGATTTAAAAACATTCATTCATCTTCCTGGTCTCTTACTCACACACTCACACACACACACAGACACACACAGACACACAGACACACACACGCTGACAGCTGACTCATCTGGCCCTCCTCTCCACGTAAAGTGCATGCAGCCTCTATGAAACAATAATACAAAGAAGCAGGATGTCTGGCATAGCGAAGACAGTGCCAAGTGTCTCGGTTTGCGAGTCAAGTGGACAGCATTAGCTTGCTAGCGCCATTTTCGATTGGTGAACCCAGGCACGGCACAGTAATACCAATACTGTATCTCCCTTCCTGTTGCCTGATGATTATCCATCCAGCAAAGCACCACCTCATTTTAAGAATGTGCGTGGGCAAGTGCACGCCGCAGGGGTGGCTGGGATTGGCTCCGGCTCCCCCGCATCCCTCAAGTGGAGGATCAAGCAGCAGACAATGAATGAATGAGCACAACGTTATAACTATTAAAGACACCTCCCCCCAGAAAAAACATTCAGTATAGGCTATACGCATCAAAAAGGAGGCGTTTAAAAAAAATAGGAGCTTATCTCTCAAGAAATAATAATTTGTTGGGGATGCATTGAATTTCCCAGGGGCCCATACAAAGCAGCACCTGTGGGTCCCAGGACTCACTACTTTAAAATCACTGCATTGTTCATAATGTTTTTACTCCACGTAAATGTTGCAAGTCACATGATAAACATACGACATTCATGGGGTAAAAATCAGAAGAAACAATTATTTCCCTGAGCGAGCTTTAGACAAGAGCCCTCTCTCTGTGCTACCCGATCCCTCACCATCAGTGTTTCCCTCATACTCTTTTTTTCCTAGAAAAACCCTGGGATAGTTTCTCTTGCTAATATCTTGTATCCACTTCAAGTCATATTTACTTGTTTTTTCAGGTCATAGTTTGTGTTGCACAGTCCTTGATGTTGTTCCAAAAAACTAATTATGCTTAACTCTAGCAATGTGTCTTTAGGAAAACAAGTAAAGGATAAATGATGAAATGGTGGCTGAAGGAAAAATGAAGGGGCTTTGTAATTATGCTTGCAGATTCCAGCACGCATGGAGATAATTACATAATTAATCCTAGATTGCTGCCTTGTGAGCTGAACTCAAGTTGCTCCGTCTTTGTCTTATACTTCTATGACCATGTTCAGAAAGACAAGCACCGCATGAAAGACCATTCTTTTTTTTTTGCAGCCGAGGACTGCTGATGTGGGACTGTGTAAAAGACTTAAAGATGCCATCTTGTTCAAAAGCTCAGATGTGAAATCTTGTCTGTCCGGTCAGGTTTGCTGACAGCATTGGCAGTGAGTGTCAACTTGTTATGACAACCTTATTTCCCCCTTTAGCTGTGTGCCCTCTGGTAACGGGCATACAGATCATTCAACGAACAACAGCATTCAACGAACAGAATTTAGTTGAATGCGTGTTGCACTTCCCGATGACATCAGTGACACCAAATCATGTTGATAAAAGTTGGCACAACAAGGTGTGCCCATAACTCAGTGATGGACGTTTTTACATTTGTGTGGCTAGACCCAATATTTCCCTTTACCTAATTGTTAAGACGGACAAAATCAAGTTTGTTCGTTTGACCCACTGTTCAGGTTTTGTTGGAATCCAATTAACCTTTCATACTCATGAAGACTAGACTTGTTCCCAATTCTGTCTGTAATTCTGATTTCACGTGATTTGCTTGCGCCAGGCCCCCTTCAAAAAAAGACACTTGGCCGTCAGCCCCCAATTAAAGGTCACTTGCCACCGGGCTTAACCAATTTCCTGGGGGAAACCCTGATGGTCTGTGTTATCTATTGGAGAAATGTCAAATATTTCATTGAGTTCACTAAATTTACTATGCTATGTAAAAATCCATTATTTAAAACATTTAAAGGCATTAGAAGTCTATATTGACTTTAATGGGTTTCTTCAGAGCATGTTTTTGCATCTACTAAGGGACGACTTTCTGCTGCTACTGTCAGGGTGCAGACATAATCTGCTCCAATGCAGAACAAACAGATTTAAAGTGTTTATTTATTCCTGTTGCGATCAGCCTTTTAAATGAATCTTGGGGATAATTCCGTATTTATTCCGTTGTTGTATTTAAATAGATGGGATTTAAAAAATATTTACAATTATGAGAAGGTGCATCGAAATAGAAAAATAAATAATTATACAATGCGAGCCCGGGTCTTTAGAGTGCAAATAACAGTGATAAACAATTACTGAAGTGACTTGTGTGGGAGGATGGATGGATAAAACTTTTCATCCCCTCAGGAAATTCAAGTACGTCTTTGGTATTAGTACAAATGATTAGTCTGTTATTTTACATTGTAGATTCAAATGCAAATATCTCTAAAAGGCAAATATATTAATTTATTGTATATTTTTAATACTGATGTAGTAAAATTAGTTTTATTTGGTCAGCACATCCACATGCATAAACTAAATGTGCTGCCTATTAAAATAATATTAAACTGAAATGATATAAGTAATAGGTTAAAGGTTCTGTTTCAGTACCAATCTCAGGGAAAAAGAGTGGGACAGAGACCGTGACCAGTGAGACAACAGTAGCCCAGCAGAGAAGCCATTTGATGCTAGTGAAGACGAAGAGACTGCCAATTCATGTTATAACATGGCCACAAAAAAGGAGTAGTCTTTACCACTTCTTTTTTTTCATATTAATTGGCAACATTGGTGCATTACTGCCAGCAGTCATGTTCAGTTTATCACCTACAAGTTAAAGTCAAGAAGCAATATGGCTTTACATTTTTAGATTGTTTTGCATTCCTAGCATATTGAAGAACTCTATTTGTCTCACAATTTGTCAAATATATTAATTTATTTATCTAATATATGTAGTCCTAAGACAAGGAAACAGTCTGAATTGTTTTCTGCAAAGGTAGCAGACGTGTACCGTTGGTCAATAGCACTAATGGCGGTCATTGTTAATCAGGGTCTCAACCGATCTGGTTTGGTAGTACAGTTTACAGAGATCTGTATATTTGATTTGGCAACAAGTCAAACTTTTAACACCAGATGACCTTCCTGACACAACCAAATCCATTTATCTGCACTTGGGACCGGCACTAGGAGACCAATGGATGTGGCTGGAAAATATTGAATAAAAATAATAATTTTATGTATTTACACATTTACGTGTTATGGTGCATGTTATGTTGGCATGACTGCTGGCTCTAAACAAAATAGTCCCTCAGGGTTAATTAAAGATTTTTTATCCTCTTGTCCTCCTTTTGAAACTAAACAAAATTGCTATACTAGGAACCTAGCTAGTATGTGCAGGATCCAGTTTTTGTAATATGGTGCCCGGAGGTGCAGCATGGAATTATGTGCAGAAAAAACAAGAGATGGTATGAAATATCAGCAAACAGAGTCAGGGAGACTTCAATAATGTTAAATCATTTGAGCTGCTTTTGTCTGTTTGCTATAGCTCCTGTCTGCTGTGTTAGTGTCCAGGGTAGGAGTTGCAGGACAGAAAACGTTTACCTCCCACATAAGGGTTGAGCAATATGACTAAAACCTCATTTACCTAACACATTGACACAACACATTTTGTGTCAAATATAGTGGACATTTTGCTTAATAAAATGGGGCCATGTCTCTGCAGATGTTGAATTCCAACAGCAGCCATTCATCAATGTGATTCTTAGCAAAAGGCTTTAGCCTGAAGCACACCAGGTGTTTGTTTTAAACTTGGCTGTGTTTTTGTAGCTCTCCTCCACTTTGCCTTGTCCTCTTTGTTCACATTTTGTTTGACATGATTCTTGTGTAGGTTGTAAGAGGTGGGAGTTGTTTGTGGATGCAATATGCTGACTTTGTTTTTAGTTAAAGCTGCCGTCAGTAAAATAGTTAACAAGTTTCGAAAAATATGTTCCACAATGCATCCAAAGTACATTTTGTAGGTTTTTGCACAGTTTACACCTCTAATGACATAGTGAGCACTGAGAGGTCTTACTTCACAGCAGCACAGTTACTGTGTTACTCCCATCATGCATTTGGCTCTTCAGGGACACGCCGAAAAAGTCGAGAACATGGGCAGATCGTTCACATAGACGAGAGGCATTAAGGGAGTAACGCTACTGTGTAAACTCTTTGGGCCACATCACCCAGGAACAAACCCGGAAGTCAGAAACATTTGGCGCATGCGTTAGCTGGGCAGCTTCATAGGTGTGAACAGCGCCAGAGGGGAGGTAACTCCATCCATGGTTGGCTCCAGTGGAGACTTGTAATTACTTCAAAACAGTTTAATATCATTATAATCATTTCAATAATCAATGAGAAGTCAACTATCAAAATAGTCATTAAGTCTTTCACCTGACAGGCTTGAAATAAATTTTAGGCTAATTGAAAGAAAGAGCTTAATACAGTCAAAGTGAATATTAAAACAGTGATAAAATGAAATGAAAGCTACAAAATTATTACTGTGTTTGGAATTCAGAGGAAATCATTATGGATATGGGTTTTACACAACCCTAAGTCAAAAGTAGGTTGTCAACAAGGATATAAAAAATTACTGTTTTCATTCTTGAATAAAATCAATTTGGAGCCAATGTTGTGAACTTGAGGCCACACAGTATTACTAGTGCAACAAATAGGTTTAATAATAAAGCTGTTTTCCTATAAACTCCTTTTGAATTTGCTATTTAGTTATTAAATCTGTGTATGTTCTATAACTTTTCCATAATGAACCACTCTTCTATACAGCCCCATGAATGTGAAATGTGACAACATTCATGAGTTAACAGTAAAAATTGAACATTAAGTCACTATGATGCATCTTTCAATGGCCCCTTTTGTGAGTGACATCAAATACCTTATCAGGTTTGATTTAAAAGGCTCATTCACTACTTAAAACTGGTTGTTTCTTATTTTCTGTTTTGCATATACCACAGCAGCATCCTGCAGGGCAACTCCTTGGTGACCACCTCTCTAATTACTTTGTGACAGTCCCTGAAGCTACAAGCTTCCAGTGAACATTTTAAGGCAAAAGATAGTTTAGTTCAACTAATAATGCTGACCTCAGCTCTGTAACTCTCTCCCATTAGTATCCCTGAGAAATCTTTGCATTTACCATGCAGGAGAAAGCACCAAGGACGGTGCATAAATTAAGCAATGGAAGATGTTTGTTTCCATTAAATTTATGGATAGAAAATGTGTAGAGAACAAGACAACAAAATGTGCAGATATGAAATATTTCCGAGCCCCAAGAGTGACGAGGTGTAAAAAACTGGGGTGCACGGACATTTTGCAGGATGAATAAAAAATATTTGTAAAGGTGCTCAGGGCAAACCGAATAGAAAATTACCCCAATCCATTCCATAATCCAGCAAATGAGTAAAAACTTAACCAGCATGGAGAAATTCTGGAGATACCCATTCATTTCTATAGTATGAGTAAATATTATGTCTATCTATATATCTATGATATAGTATATCAGAGTATGTTTTTAGAATAGCATTTTATACATTATTGTCCTGAGATTTTGTTTACTTTTACATCTTAAAATGTCATTAATCTCAATTTCTGTCAAAAAAAAAGTTAAAAGTTAACCTCACTTTAGAATTGAGATTCAATAAATTCGATTGGACGCTCTGCACACTGAGACACCATGACATTCACAATAAATTATTCAATGCTTCTATGTTAGAGAGTATCACTGCAGCACAACTATTATTCAAGCCTCACCTCTTAAGAACAGAAACTTTACTTATCAGTCACAAAATAAAAACCATATAACACTACAGCAGTGAAGAGATTATAATACTGTGAGACTTCAGTAGTTAATCAAACAATTCTTGTGGTTAAAAGATATGAGAAATCATTTTGGAAATGCTGCATAACTTTCAGTTTCTAAGAAAACATTGGCTGTTTTGCCACAGTAACTGCATGCAATGATTTGCTGTAGTGAACTGAAAACCAAACAGAAACGAGTCCCACCTGGCTGTTGTAGTGTTCAAAGGAGTCGGCTGATTTAATCAGCTGAACGTCCAAATTGAGGCTTTCAGTGTGACCTCATACCATCCATGACATCTCCATTTAGATTCCATCTGCTCTGAATTAAGGATGTGCACATTCTCATTTCTGTCCCTGCTGCTCCAAGCACAACTACTGATTAGAATCACATGAACGCTGGAAAGTGATTTATAAACAGCCACTGCTGGAGATTCAAAGAATTCAAGGAGAACAAGTTCATTAATTCAACAAGTGTCCAAAACTAATATTAAATGTCATTAGAGCTGAACGATACGGCCAAAAAGGTTATCTCAATAAACCATTTCCAATCAAGTGATAATTATCCTGATAGATTGAAGATGATAAAAGATGGATGGCCCTTGAAGGAAAGTTAAATAAAGCAGAAAAATGTGGTTAGAAAAACTTTTTTTAAAAATGGACAGAAAACACTGTTTGAATACAGAGAGTCTCACATCTTATGTAAAACATTTAAAAAGATGCATTGTTGCTCCAATTGTGTTTGCGCAAAGCATATACATTACATCACTGTCCACTGAACCTCTTTTACATTACATTAATTATTGCCCTGTCTAGTAGGCAAGCATTAGTTTCAGCATTAGTTTAAGTACAGCAGATACTTAACACAAACTTAACCTAAACAAGCTTCAGGTCAGCATTCACATTTATTAATTGTTCTAAATGTTAACATCCAATTCTCATCTCAAATCAAAGCACATGGGAGAAGCAGATACACATCCTCATCGAGACATCTATTATATAATATTTGCACAAATATTTGCACTATGAACACAAAATCTCACTGACAAGTGAAAACAAAACATTCTCGAACAAAACGGTTGTTTTTCAGATCATCATTTATAAGACGATGCTTGGTGAACACATCAGCAAACCTTGTGTCCCAAAATGCATGTGTAATGCTAGTTACCTCATCTCAAATATTATGCAACACTCTTGACTTTATACAAGTGTCACACACTTGACTTTAATTCCAGAATTTAGCTTCATGCTCTTGGAGCAGAGTGCATAAACCCTCATTAGCATTACAGGATGAATTCTGAATGACCACAGACTTTAATATAAAGGCTTATGTTATTAATGTACTATCTATATATATATATATATATATATATATATATATATATATACACACACACACACACAATAGTTTTTAACTGTTCTGCAAGCCAATTGGAATCATATTAAACACTGATTTCTTAAAGTGCTGTGCTTACAATGATAAGACTACAATACCAAGTACAAGTTTCTGAAATATTATCTTCTAGGATCTCTCATTTTCGTTACCCGAAACTTGTATTTGAGTAATGACAATAAAGTTGAATCTCATCTCATCTATTGATTTCTGCTCATACAGAGAAGTGAGCCGACACCAACAATTTATGGCTAATTTATTTTTGCTGTGTTGTTTGTCTTAACGTGAACTGCTTGCAAACATTAGGTCCGCTATTTATCAAATGTTAAAAGATGTTTGAGGGCGACATCCCCATAGTAGAAATGAACAAAGCACTTTGTACGTCCACTGCCCTTGAGAAAACCGTTTTCCCTGCAGACCAACACTTGCACAACTTTCAGTCCCAGCAGTTTAGTTTATTGGTTGCATCCTGCTGAGCACACTTGAGGCTGCTAGCCTAATTAGGCACATTTGCTACTCTCCCAGCCTCAAAGCAAGATCATTGGCGTAATGTTCCATGCTTATACTAACAAAATGGACATGCTCATTCTTTAACTGCATTTATATTACAAATGACTTACATTTTAATTAAGGGAACAGGGGCTTTCCCAAGGACACGTGAAGGCAATATTCACAGAGCCTTGCATCACTTCAAGGAACAGTCGCCAGATCTGACTCAGATACATAGTTCATTATTTTAAGAGGTTGGAAGTTTGTACAGAGAATTCTTTTTGGATTTCATATATAAACAGTCCCTTACAATAGCTTGTCCTAGTAATTAAGTTAAAAGGCACTTGGGAAATTTTAGGACGCTGACAAGGATCTAGCATATGGCTTCTTTTTTTTTTTTTAGCTTGGCTATGATGAATCACACTTTAAATTTATCTGCCTACTCTTGGGGAAGCCCCAGTGATGTGCAGACATCAGCAAAATGGATGATGCTGTCAGAGAAAGGAGACAGAAAATGGGCTGGAGTTACCAATCCATGTGTGGCATTGTAACTCACATCTATTACCACCAGTTGTGGAAGTCTCTTACGATTATAATAAGTGGATTACTTGGACAGACACGCATATCAAACAGAATCCACCCACTTGCAGTTCCTCAAAAGAATTGGGTGAACATGGAGACCAAATAAGCTCAGCGTTTTGTGATAACAGCTGTTTAGCTACATGCACTTGTAGAAACGCATGACATGCTTCTGACACTGGGTCCCAAATGGAAAGATCCATCGCAACCACTTCAACAAGAAAACAAAAAATATATCAGTATTATATAAAAGCCTCAAGCACCACACACAATCAGAGTTTTAGAAAATTCAAAAGGATAGTCAATCCTCTGACTATTTTAGCAGGTTTGTGCACACACCTTGTACACCAATATTCAAATTTTAATGGTTGACGCCACCACCAGTTGCCACACCACAGTAACTGAATTTATCCCCCATGAATGTGTTCTTGGTTAACTCACAGCAGCTATCACATGAACGGTTCATCACGTCCTCTGGTGCTGCATTAATACCAACCTTTTTTCATTAAATATGTGACTTGACTCCAGCCATAAGCATTTAGTCTATACATGACACATATACAAATATAGTGTAGAGAATTTACGAAGCGGTCTATTTCATGTAGAGTAGATTTAATATTTTCCTGTTGGCAAAATTACTTATTACATGACCATTTTACATTAGGCGAGAGAAAGCTGACTGAGTAAAAAAGAGGTGTAATTAACATAAATATTAAATTATTTGACACTGAACATGTTCGGTATAGCACTACAATGTTGATACACTGTAAATGCCACAGATCTACTAAGTTGACACAAAGATTCTAATGATGCTCCATATTTTTTTTTTAAAAGAACATATTCAACAGTAGTAGATGCAGACGTATTGGGATCACCAAGGTGAATTAGTTCTATGCTTTAATGCACGTCTGTTACTTCTTACAGGGCATATTTATAGCAACGGCTTCACACTTCTCACACAAATTTAGAATATCAGTATCCAGTGGTAACAAGAAAAGAAAACAATACAAAACCAATTCAGTGCCTCCAGGAGTAATTTTAATCCAGTGAAGTGAAGATTCTTATATGCAACAGTGCAACAAATATCAACACATTTTTCTATGAAAAAAACTCAGAACCTCAGGAAGCAGAAATTCCCTAAGAAGGGCAGAGCTCACCATGTCAGCAGTGGTTTAATATCAAATTATTGTATTGAAGGACAACAACAAGCTCAGAGAGCAGTTTATTAAATACCATGCAGACAGTGATGTATTATCAAGCAGACTGTTCATTTTATACACAGAGCTAATAGCACTGCACATGGACTTCTCACCATTATATAATCCATTTTTAATGCCACTTCACTGAAGCGCATACCACTTGCACTCACTCTACTGTGAAAGTTACAGCCGGATGGAAAGAATGACGCTGACATTTAGATTGCATCTTTCGAACAACATCACTACAGGTCCTAGCCCTAAGACTGTGTGCTGCACAACACCACAGACTGATGAATATATTACAGAGGCAAAGCAGCACATCAAGTTGCAAGATTTGCTAGATTTTACACACTAGAGATCTTCAGATGCCAGGATTCATCTTTGATTTTGCCTTCTCAGCATATCCTTCGCTGTGAAACTATACGGTTACATACACAGTGCCATCATTAAGGGTCAAAAAAACGCAAGCATACTGCAAGTGCTGCCACTCGCAACACAAAAATTGTTATTTGATTTGATATTGATTGTGATTTTGAAGAATATGAAAACCCAATTAGCTACATGTAAAGGCCTACATGCTATACACAGAATTAGAATGAAAATTACTTTTTCACATGTTCTGCCGATATGGAATTTCAGCCGACAATTGCACTCCTGTGTGTCATCAGGACACTTTCATATGTGCTTTCCACCAGTGGCTTCAGCGGTATATGGAATCCTTAGTAGTTGTGATCACCAGCCTTTAATCTAAAGACTTCTTTGATGTGTCCAGACACTCGGACCCTGCCGCGAAATGAGTTTAACAAACAGCTGAATCAGATCACTGTTGCCTCAGTGGATATTAAAGGCTACCAAGGAAATGTCAGCGCAGTTCAAATTACGCATCATCAGATAAATTGAGTTAGTTTGTTGACATTTCTGCCACGTCTTGTTTTCATGTTTTTCCCCCCAACAAAAATGCCAAGTAGCTTTTGCGGGGAAAAAATCTGGCATACCCAAAGCAATGCTTTTCCACAACGCAATAGTGCTTGCCTCAGTTGACAGCCATTTGGAATGCATCACTGTTTACATTTGTAATAGAGTATGTTTGACTTCAAAAGCATAATCATTTGTCATCTTCATAGTAAACAAACGTCGTAGTAAACAAACCCATGAATCCGCCCTTAGATACATTATTATCAGGGTAATGACACACTACCATCCCATTTCATGTTTTACAAAATAAAATAATCTCTAAATTAAAACTATGCAATGAGATGCCATTTCATCATGACACTTTGAGGACATTTTATCTGTCTAGTTCCTGGGGGAAGAAGGTGAAGTTGGAACAAAACAAATGTGAGGATGGACATGAAAGAGAATTTGCGTTATCCTCAAAAGCTAAGGACATTGTTGATTTTAAAAAAGAAGCACAATGCCCATTGTGCAGAAATAGTTTGGATTTCACAAAAGCAATGATGAGCTTTTGCTCCAGTCTGCAAATCATTTCCGAACAAATCTTTTCCATTACCTTAAAAAGGTACTACTGCAGTGACCACATAGACTGTATGAAAATAAAGGTTAATTTCAGCCTGACACAGCCGCAGGTTTGGACAAAGTAATATTTGGTGCTGTATAGCATTGGCAGCAAAAAAAAAACCATTGGGCTATTTTTAATTTTATGTTTATAAACTTAAATGATAGGACTGAGTGGTTTCAACTGATAATGCCTGCAGTAAGCAGGCAGTTTGGGGAAGTTTTGAAGTCCAGCTGTGGTCATTGCAGAATCAAGAATTAAAAAGGCATTGTCCATGGCCCTGCAAGAGCAAAAGTCATGACTCGTGAGTTTGTGTACACAGAAGAACATATTTAAAGCTACACAACAAGGTCACTTCATATATATTCCAAAGTTAAACCTATAGTTTCATCAGGCTTCAGTCAGTATGCTTCTGATAAATATAGATATTGATCAATGTGGGAAAATATATGATTGTACAGCGCTGGCTTTGACTTATCTTTGAATCACAAAGCAGCAACTCAAGGTTGTTCACATGATTTATATGAGGAACCCCATGTCTAAATCAATAGTGAGTTACCACAGCTTCCACTAGCTCCCGACAGAAGCAGGGGAACCAGAGGTGATGTAGCAGGCTACTCATTCACTCTTTATCTTTAAACTGGCATATTAACTTTGATTTATTTTATAGATCTCTACAGTCTAAAAACATCTTTATATACTGATTTTACACACCGTTAACTTGTCTTTATTCATTTTACTCATGTACTGTTCATTTTTTAACTCTGCCTGTAAGGTGACCTTGATTGCTCTGAAAGGCCCCTAAAATAAAATTGATTATTGTAGTATTATTCTGCAAATACTTACCCAAAGGGGATATTAAATCCAGTACAATTTTAAATATCCATGGGAAAAGATGGTCATAATGATGTGTGTTGAAGACAATGGTGATGACGAGAAGGTGGTGTGGTATTTGACTGCGATTCTCAGTAACCCTAAATGCAATTTAATGGTCATTTCATGGTGCACAGTGGTGTGCTACCCTGCTAAGTTGCATTTGTCTTACTGCGATGGCTACCATGCAAATATCCTTCAGACCGCACACCACGTGCTTAATAGCATAATACGAAAAGTACAAAAAGAAAACGATGTGAACATTTTCTTAGAAATCATTATGCAAAGAATGCACAACATTAAATTAATGCATTAGATTGTTGTCTATCCATTCCTATTGTTATTTAACTTTAGAGTAATGGTTAAAGTATCTGATACCACCATTTATTTTACAGACGAGACATGTAGTCTCTGAAAGGGAACAAGAGAATAACATTGCCAATATAAGAGTTAAATTTGTCAAAGTAATTTTTAAGTAATTCATGTTTATTACAAATTATAATAAGGATTATTCTCCTTCTGAGGAGGGTTGTCCTTTTGGAAAGAAGAAAAGAAAACGCACTGCAACAGGGAAGCTGACATTGCTGGCCTGAAACTTGCATATATTTCAAGAAATGTTGCAGCAAGATACAGCTGGCCACCGCTGAGGAGAGCACTGGTCTAACAACAGACCTTGCTGATGGCTTGTGCTTGTAAGATAAAAACACTGCCAAAGAAAAAAAATGGGGACATTTATAAATCCCTCACATTTGAGCACAGGCACATACACAAATGGCTGAAATTTAGGTGTTGAGGATAGCAGGAGACGACAGCTACATGATAGAAGACTTCTTATCTCTCAACATGTAATAGAAGAATACAAATGTTATATGACCTTGGATCACAGGACATGAATGGAAGTTTATAGGAAACTTCTACTTTTGCTTACCATCATGTTACAGAGCAACAAACAAAAGAGGCATACATGAATTGCTCCACATATTTAATGTATGATGACAAAGGCTACAATAACCTCTTTATATTCTATAAAATATGCCTAAATATTTTTTAACTGTGGAAAAAGATAAGAGATTATGGTAAAATAACTGATAACATTAGGGGACCATCATTGTGGTGACCTCCTGTGTTTAAGTCTAACACTTCTAACACTAACGCTTGTGTTATGCATGCGAGGTCAACATGCATGCATAACAGTTTTCTAATATAGAGTAAGATTTTTTTAACCAGGTAATATTTCTTTTTGGTTTGCGTTATTCTCAAATAACTTTCCTAAATACCCTATCCTCCCTGCCTCTGTGATGCAGGAGCTGTGTGTTGAATCACAAGTTCAAATGTAAAAGAGATTATATTGAATTGTCTATATGCCCTTCACATACATTTTTTTCTTAAATTCTCTCAATGACAGTCTACTGTACCTAATATGTAATGAGAGAACTGTCATGTGAGACCCTTTCAATTCTCTTCATGTGTGAAGTAAATGCCCTATTTTTAACATACCTCAGTCTTCACCACAACAGAGCTCCCCTCATTAATCATTTAGTGAAGGCAATTTGCACAGCACCTGTCCAAAGCAGGAGGCTATTAAAGTCCTCAGTCAAAGAGAAATCAAAGCCCTAATGGTTGAGAGTGAAACCCATTTACAAAATATTGCTTGCTTGCTTCTTTCCCAGGTGTGTGTACATTTTCAGTCAGCTCTTCAAAGGCGGCATTTGCAGGTAAAGTGTGCTTTGTCAAGATGCACGATTAGATAGGGATAAATGTTTATTTTGCTTCTTTTCCATTACCTCAAAGTCTATTAAAAAGAACTCTGAGAACTATGAGAACTATTTCTGCTTGCCTAAATCACAGCAAATGTTTTGAAAATATAAGGTGGTATTTCAGTCCACCAAACCAACAAGGCAGCAGTCTCTTAGAGGCACTATGAAATTGAGCTTTTAGCCTTTCAGGAATGATCATAATGAAGATAACTGTAGTGGTGCCCAAAAGACATCCTCCAGACCGTATCCCTCGGGGATCCAGTCAGTACATCATAAACATCATAACATGGCTCCTCTCCCATGAGATCAGCTCACTTTGAACTAGCTGAACTGATGGCCAAAATACAAGGTTTTATTTATGAAAAAACTACAGAAACATTATTTCTCACCTCTTGTCTAAGGGTGTAAGCAACTACTAATATACACAGAGCTACGACAATGGTTAATGGCTCTTAGCAGTCATATTTAGATACAACATTAGGAAGGAATGTTTCCAAGACAATAGGGATTGTTGTGACAGCACAATGAAGACACATGTGGTATGCTCACATGCGCAACTGATCTAAGTGACAGATACAAAGAGTGAGCAGGTGTTCACCAAGGTCTGCTGTCAGTATATAGCAACTGGCTGCATGTTGTGCACACACCAGAGGGAGAAACTAACCTTGTTTTGACAAGATCTGCCATGTTCATACAACTGCCAATTTACACTCAATGGATGTTTTGATGACCCACTGCCACAGCGGGATTTCATTGAATGCTGCCTATGGTCAGTCCAAAAGTGACAGACCGGTCAAAGCGTTTGTGAAAGAGAGAGCAGAACAAAAATTGCTCTGCAATGAGGCTATGGCACAAAACACCATGTCATTATGTAAATCTTTTATTAAAAAAAGTGGTTATTTATGAAACCACCAGGTCACAGTTACTCAAAGTCTAGTTAATTAATGGGAAATACCAAGGACTCTTGTATTAGACTGCCACAATATATGCTGCAACACTAGATGAGATAATGCCAGTTTTTACAAATGCCACGACAACCCAACTCTGAAATATGTAGATTAAGACGAGCGGCTCACCAACATTAATATACAACACAAACAGTCCAAACTGTGCCTGACAGTTCATGCAGAGATAGCAGCGTCACAGTTTCAGGGATGTCCCCAACAGCAGAGCAGGATCTACATCTCTCCAGCAGACAGGAGATGGACAGAGCCCAGAGGAAGGAGAATACTAATTCACCAGCCAATGCACTGCCAAGCTGTCATTAATCTCCATGCAGCTCCAGTGCTTTGTGATTAAACCTGTATTCTATTTGAATATAAAATAAAATCCCAATGAAGTCTAATGTCAAAGCTGAGGTAAAAAAAAAAAATTCATTAAAATATTGTGTGGGCTGATGTGTCACCACTGCTCAGCTCACACAGTGGCTAGGAATGAGGTCAGTGTCTTCTCTTATGGGAAACCCTCAATTCCTATTAGGTCATCAGACAAAAGATAATGGACCCACAGGGCTTAGAAATAATTACATTGAAAAACGTAATTTTGTATATGAATTGTGCAATGCAATTCATGGATGTCCTGTAGAAATAGATGGGTATTAATGGCACATGTCTGCAATGCATAGCGTGAAGAAGCTCATTGATTTACATTGTCTTGGATTCTCACTGCCGATCAAAATCCTTTTCATAATATACTGTTAAATCCTCTGCCTTGTAAATTTTCAGCACTCTGCTGAATGATGTGTGAACGGTAGTGAGTGCTGTTGGCAAAGTCAAGAGGTAGTCTGTGGGTTGAGGGTCCCGATAAGCTCCACACAGGTCTTTAAAGCACATTTCTCAGGTCAACCGTAGGTTACCAGAGAGATTCACCTGTAAGCAGTAGCCTGGTCAAAGGAAAAGTGTGACAAAAATGGAGGCCACTATTGGAGGAAAACACAGAAGACTAAACACAGGGCAAAAAAGGCTGTGATATTCCTGTGTTGTGATGAAATGCAGGGGCTGTGAGTGTGTGAGTGTGTGAGTGTGCGTGTGTCTTAGCTGAACCGCACTGGGAATTACTTTTTGGGTAAACTAGCTCCAGAGAAACAATTAATTGCACCATTACCACACACAAAATATTGTATGGATCCCAGAATCTGACAATTGAATTTCAAAACTTTCAATTTGGCATTCATACGACTATATCTGTTCCATTTGCCTAGTTCACGCAGCTGTTGTAAAGGATTGTCAAGGATTTCTGAACTGAAGAAAAACAAAGTCCTGCAGCTTCTACACACCCTGTGGCTAAATCATCAGCTGGCTTAGTACTCTTTGATAGCTGAGATGAAACTGAATACACAAGCAGAACACGAAAAAGGTACACACATATACTGACTGGTTTGACTATTGTTATATAAAAAGGTGGAGAGGATAGTTCTGCCTGTTTTTAATGTTGTGGCTGATCAGTGATAATCAGATAATCAGATAATATAGCCTAAATATTGACAGCAAATTGGAGCATTGACGTTTGTCGACTACAATCACAGCAGCAGCCCGTTTAACTGGAAACAGGGGAATACTAATTCAACAGCCAGTGTACTGTCAAGCATTAATCTCCATGCAGCTCCAGTGCTATTGTGATTAGATCTGTATTCCATTTGAATACAAAATAAAATCCCAATGAAATCTAATGTCAAAGCTGAGGTAAAAATCTTCCATTAAAATATTCCTGTGCAGGCTGATGTGTGACTCCCTGCTCAGCTCACACAGTGCTTAGGAATGAGGTCAGTGTCTTTTCTTGTTATACGAAACCCTCAACTGCCATTTTACCATCAAACAAAAGATAATGGACCCACAGGGTTTAAAAATAAACACTTTTCTTGAGAGTATGCAGTTTAGTTATGCAATAGTTAAATGGAGTAGGCCATATGTGTTCTTGGTTAGCCAATATACACTAGTTATCGAAGCTGTTGCCTGCATCCTTGTAACACATTAGTGTTATCTATAATGGAGTCTAACTGTTGCATTTTTAAATCATAAATTCATTCTTTTGAATTTTTTTGAACAACGTTTTCATCTATTTTCAAGCTATTTCCTAGCAGTCATTTTCTGGAGTAGTTATAGCCGCAATCAGCTGTTTATCAGTTGGTCTCATCTCTCTGAATAGAGCTGCAACCCTCATTAGCCAGTCATTAATTGCCGTCTTGTGAAGCATACTGTCTTTTTCTGCCATAGCACATCCTCCACCTCCCGATTGCCACCAGGTCTTTGTGGTCTCAAGTGATCAATCTTTCCTCATCCTTCAGTCTCATCAGGTCACCAATCACCACCAGCTTCCAGACAAGAGAATTCCCTTGTTGCTGCTCAGAAGCAGAAACCCTCAGCTTTGATAAATATCCCTTTGTGCTCAAGCACCAAAGGCTATCAGTCAATTATACTGTAAAATAGCTAAAACAAATTATAGTCTACTAATTGAAAGAAAGTATTCTATAATTTCCTTATCAATTATGCATTTAAGTCATGGTCTATTTTTAAGTCATATCTCCAGCAGTTGCAGTTCAGCACAATAACAGCAAATATTTCAGCAGCAGCAACATTAAGTCCACTTGAGCCCCAGTAAACAAGGTAAATGTTACAGCAACCACGTGAGCACCTTTTAAGGTTGCAGCCTAAATATATTGTACACAAATACAGAAAACGTTTGACATGTTTTGTGGGGTTTACTGTAGTATACGCTTACTTCATATTGAACTCATAACATATCCACAGAAACAATAACTTTGAACATTCTTGGACAGCTATGATCAGTAGCAACTGACCATCTTTGGAAAGCGACAGTCTCAGTCTCCCCCTTAGCACCTCCACTGCAGCAGAGTGTGCAAGACTCAGTAGACCAATAATAAAATACAGCCTTGTTTTACTCGAACTCTAAATAACCACATGCATTAAGTTAACACATATTGTCCACACTCACCTCAAATTTCGGTTCAAATTGGCCACGCAGTATCTCATCAAGAGCCAAAGCTAAGTGGTAGCACGTTTATGAGTTACACCTCTGCGCCAATTAATATCAATTACCGACTTAAAACCTCTCCAACAAGGATTATTTTCTCTTTTGATGTCGCAAAAATAATGAACTCGTTGAACAAACGGTAGTTTCAGGAAGTTTACCATACTTTAAAATAGTGTGCTTTTTCTTTTGACTCCCCCATTACCTTATTATTTTTGGTTTCACCCATTCAGGATTGAACACACTGATTGGCTAATGACAGGCACCTGTTGGCCGTGAGACATTCAAGGACCCGTTCAACAACAAGGAATTTACAAAGACTATTAATTCGTCGTCATTTTGATATATTTGAAGTATGGTAACTCGTATTTCCTGATGTTGGTATCTTGGAATAAAGTGTATAATAGTTGTGGTCTGTTCTTGTAGTAGTTTTTAGTATATTGTTACATTACCATCCTTAAGGTAACGATGAATGTTACATTATCCTTTTTCCTGTACATTATATTGTTCTATCAATAAATCTATCACATTATAACGTTAAACGTATCGTTTTTACAATAATTTAACCACATGATACTGATCTGTTTTTATTTTGCTGGTGTTGCAGCAATACTTTTCCTACCTCATAGAATTATTTAAAAAGAAGAAAAAAAAATTGGGCATACTTTAAGAGAAGAGACTCTTATGTGAAGCAGGTCAAACAAAGCTGACAAGGTAGCATAAATCATAATCTGATGAATAGAGCAAGGTCAAAAACCAAATGGAGCAAACACTACTGAATGAATGCTGGAGAGCATAAAACACACACACACACACAAGAGAGAAATGGCAAGCCAGTAAAGAGGGATGGGAACTACAAATACCAAGGGCTGACCATGAGGAACATCAGGGTCAGGCAGGTGTGTGTGGCTGACCAGTGGCAGGAAACATGCAAGGGTAGGGAATAAAACAATTAACTGCTCTTTATACATATAACACACATCCATGGTTATCATTTAAAATTTAATAGAATTCCCACATGTAATAATAATAATATCATAATATGAAACCCTTAACTTTCTTTTAATTTTATTATAATTAATAAATATGAGACACATTTCAATTAATTGATTATGCTCATATGGAAATATCAGGCAATCATTTTAAATACATACATATGAATTATTGCATTTATTTGAACATAATGTATGCACGAATTATCTGGCTGGACCACAACAGATTAAAGACATATCTATAGATAATATGTTAATTACAAAAAAAAAGAAAAGCATGTGGAAATAAAACAATTAACTGCTCTTTATACATATGACACACATCCATGGTTATCATTTAAAATGTAATAAAATTCCCACATGTAATAATAATAATATCATAATATGAAACCCTTAACTTTCTTTTCATTTTATTATAATTAATAAATATGAGACACATTTCAATTAATTGATTATGCTCATATGGAAATATAAGGCACTCATTTTAAATACATACATATTAATTATTGCATTTATTTGAACATAATGTATCCATGAATTATCTGGCTGGACCACAACAGATTAAAGACATATCTATAGATAATGTGTTAATTACAAAAAAAAAGAAAAGCATATGGAAATGTGAAGCCTATACTGTATACAACAGTACACTGGAACTAAAATAACATAAAGTCTAAAAGGTAAACTATTATAGTGTACTTAGACTATGCAGTTTCACATCACAAGCACAATAGATTTGTATTCAGCAGATATTCCAGACTCCATGTGATGAGATGTTCTATATAGTCCAGTTGATGACGCACCTAAACTGATTTTATTTTCGATTAACTGGTTGAACAGCTCTTACCCCAGCAGGCATCATTCCTAACTGAAATTGAGCCATGTCACTCTATCTATGTGGGTATCAGAGCATATAAGTATTATGATAATCCGGTTATTTCACAAACACAGCAAAACATTAAGGCAGCTTCTCACTTAGAGGTTTCACTGATGCTCTTATATAAAGGAGGCTTCAGGAAGCCTCTGAAATTATAAGCACTGTTGTATCGCCACCATATAGCATGGGTGTTTCTTTAAAAGTAAACTTATAGTTCAACCACATTTTTACAAAGGTAGCAGTTTAATTGCAGACATGTGTTTCACAAGATTTCCTATTATGTGGTAGTGGTTTTACAAGTGCATCCTTAAAGGGGAACAAGGGGAAAGAGGACAGCTGGAAACAGATGCAGTGGTGCATGTCCTTCAACGCTTGAATGTGTCGTGAGGACAGACAACCGAGCAGGGACATTCCTTTATTAACAAGCAAGCTGAGGTGTGGACTTGACTGCTGACTGCTTATCATGACACCTAACCCACTTCTTGTGACACAGAGAACCACAGTCAGCTGATGTATTCTGCATGTTTATGCCACCAAAGAGGCTGCTGGTTACCATGTCCTGTGGACTCCTGTCTTAGTGCACACACCAATGCGTGAGAGGCAGGAAAGCCTGTACTCAAGGAGCTATTTTAGAAGCTGAATGGCTTTGACAAGAAAATGTGGCTTTGTCCCTCTCACTGCTAAAAGCACTCTGGAACATGCATAGTTGCTCTCTGATCTCTGCTCATCTCTGTAAGGTGGACAGGTTTTCCAATGTGGGAGCTGAGCCCTGTAGTCCTCCATGCTCCTGTCGCTTAGTGTTGATGCATTGTTAGTGTTTTACAAAAAAGCATGAATCTGTACTTAAACAACACTCCCTATTAAACATTCACATTATGATTCACCTTGTGAAATGTTTCTTTTTATTGCAGGTGCACATCAGAGAGAGGAAAAATAACACACTTTCAGTAACATGACATCTTTAATTCATGACCACCTTAATCCAAACCCAAGGATTTTTCTTTGTTTCATTATATTTGCAACGTATTTCAAAACACAACACTACAGAATACATGTATAGCGATCGATTAAGAATAACATGTTTTAAACATTGTTATGGCTGTATGATATTACACCACACACTCATATGTGTTACATGTGCTGCAATGACATGTAATTTAGGATGTAATTATAGCTCAGGACTGGTGTGAGGACGACACTGTGCACCGTTTATTCATAACTGGGAGGTACTGCTGACAGAATTGCTGCAGTTTGATTGGCATCTATTCATTTCCTCCAAACTGTGAACAGACTAAATCACAGCCAATCATTGACCCTTTCACACAGATTCCAAAGGCTGGATGACACAGAGGATTAGCTGTCTCTGCCATTGCCTTGTTTACTTCCTGTAATCGTAGGCCATAAAATGACTGCATATATTGCACAAAAGCATTAATCATGCCATACAATTTTCTCCCCCACTATAACCCCTTCAAATACAAAGGCTTTCATTTCCTGCTCAATCTCTTGACAGAAATCCAATCAACAGTGGATCATAATTTATTCTCTCTCTTGGAGAGAGAATCCACTTCAAGTGAATGAAGACATCTCATTATTTTAATACAACACACACGCGCACTCTCTCTCTCACACACACACACACACACACACACACACTGTGTGACAAAGCTTATTGTCATAGCAGGTAACGGAAAGAAATTGTGTCTTTAACTTTACTGAAAACATTACTAGAATATAAAAATCCTAAGTAGATATTAAAAAGTTCCCTCCTGATAAAAGTGGTAAAACTAGTAAAAAGTAATACTAAGTAAAACTGGTCAGTCAGACTGATTGTGGTTATTTAGGTAAGAATGATAATTCATTTTATGGCACAAGTCAGTCATCTGAGATTTGTTTTATTTTATTTTTTAATGCAATATTTACTGTGTGGGTTCATCATTAATCCATCCATAAACATAGCATGCTACCCAGAATGACGTCTCATTATCGCTATTGTTCCAGCCCTGGTATTCTTTATCAAAGGAAATGTCCTACTGTTGCACATGCATTATGTATCCAGTGATGTATTCCAGAATTTCTTACTGTTTTGAGATAATAGCATGAAATAATTTCCCTTTTTTTTTCTTGAAACAAAATAATTGTTAACCAGCTGCAATGTGATGTTTTTATTACACTTTCCATTTCCTTGCTCTGATATAAAACAGCAGTGACAACTTTATAACTCAAAGGGGAGTTGAAGTTTATTTTGTTCTTCTAAACATTTAACAGTCTCTTGTGATTTTTTTTTTCATGAACAAAGATGTTTGGGACCAAAGGACGGGGAATTTAGCAGCAGTAGCCCAAAGCTATGAATTAATGATTTGCAAAATAGAACGGCAGCTAGCCAATTATAACTATTAGTTTTAACACTTGCAAAAAGCTGTTTCTGATAAGTTTGTATCACTGAAGCTGGGTTAAAATGATTCACGGTGTCAGGACTAGTTGGGGACAGTCGGCATGGTTTGTGTGTGAGGGTAACAGACACGACCTCAGTCACAGTCAATCAAACATGTTCAAACTGTTCATTAATGTTATAAATCAATGTCATCTTTGAACTTTTTCAGCCGACTCTGGACACAATCGAGTAGTGTGTACTGATTACAGACCCAACTGCAACATGTTGCCAACAGTCAAGGGAAAAAAGTAGGTGGGACACAGGACATGGCGTCAAAAGACAAAGATGACAGGAAGTAATGGGAATATCAAATGCGTTTAGTTGGCTTCAGTTGGTTCCCTCATCAGACGCAGTCGTTGAACGTGTGATCCATTGCGTGTGATTCAGTCGTCATAAAAAAATCTGCTGAACTCAGTCAGTTAGTGTTTGCTCCAAGTCTTTTCTAAATCTGTGAAAGTTGTGTCGTGTCGACCAGATGTACAGGTTGAGCTATGGCTGAAACTGAGATTTAAACAGTCAATCTTTGTACTTACTCACTGCAGCCCTTTAAAATTAAGATTTGACACACTTCTAACTCCTTTTGCACAATTTAGAAATTGTATCCCCATGTTATGTCTGTACTCAAGAATAAAAAAATATTCACTTAAAAATATTAGAATCATTAAAACAATGACCACAACTAAACAGGTGATGTTAAATATTGTATGTTTTGTTGAAAACTGAAGCTAAATGGATATTTATCCAACATCAGGATTTCAAATCTCTGTGTGTTCAGGAAAGAATAATAAACACTGCATTAATCAAGCAAATCGTTTTGCACAAGTGTGAGCTAAGGAAACTGTTGAGTTATTTTTCTTTCTTCCCACTGGGTTGTTCATCAGCATGAGTAATGACCCTGTATGTGTTTGATAAGTGAGTTTACTGCACCTCTGGAATTAAAAATGAAGTGGTGCATGAAATAAACAAAAGACAGACTGCGATATGGCTTCTCTTTCCCACCAATTACCAGGCAGTGAAATGTAGCATTTATAATCACATAGATGCTAATACACATCACTAGCCTTCCGTGACTTAAACTCCCGACAACTTGTCGGGGGTCCAAGATGCAACAGATTTATTCCCCCGTATGTGAATAAGTCAGGAGTCTGATCAGGTGTATCAGATGTTTGTTTTTCCATTTACTGTTGGATTTACACTTAAATATCCGTCCTACATTTATATAACCTTATCCAGAATATTCATAACCAATACTGTCATTTTGAAAAAAAGATTAAATATTGATTAAATATTAATTGATGATTGATCATTAAGAAAAAAGCGTATTTAAGTCAACAGATCTTTTTCATGACATAAAAATAAGTGGCATTCATAATTTAGATCATAGAGTTCATATAATGAATCAAACATTACAGTAAACAATAAACCCAATTTAAGATTAAAACCCAACATGGAATACTGAATATGAAGCTCATGTGTGAGTTAGATTAGATTAGATTAGATTAGATTAGATTAGATTAGATTAGATTAGATTAGATTAGATTAGATTAGATCAGATTAGATTAGATTAGACACAGGGGATTTTCCTGTTTTGCAGCATCAGATAGGACAGAGATCAAATAAGAATTAAATAGAACACAATTGTAGTAGAATAAACAAAAAACAAGAATTTACAATAAAATCCTTCAAATACTGTGCTATGTAATTAAATGAATATTAATGATAAAATGGTCAGAGTCAGTGGTGAATAAAGGAAATACCAAATATTTGTATTTAAACAGTCCAGAACATTATATTTGAAGAACTGAATTAATTCATTATATTGTTTATTTCAAACATGACATAAAGGAAAGGAAAAAAAAAACTATTAATAACTTATCCAAGACTTGCATACAGCCCAAATTAATTAATATAAACAATTATACAACCTCATTTGCACCCCAGGGTCCACCCCATGTTCATATAAAAACAACAGTGAAAGCTCAAAAGAAAAAAAAGTGTTGGTTAATCCACAAAACAACCCTTATCACAGCTCGTTGTATCTCTGTTTGAAATAAAATTATTAAAAGTAATAAAAGTACTGATTACACTTACAGTAATGGGCCAAGAATAGACCCATGTGGCTCTCCATGATTTATGATAAGACTAATGATTCAACATATGTCAGTTCAGCCTGTGATGTAGACAAGAGACCAAGTCAATGGTACTTCATATAAATACTATATAATAGCCGAGACAATGTCCATGATCACTTTAATCATAATACTGAATAAGTTAAAAAGCAAACAAACAGGATTAACACTATTCCAATCACATCCACAGGTTTCCCTTTTATGCTGTCAAAGGATGCGTCTCATTGCACTGACTATCATATATGTTTATTGTGCTCTGTGCAGCAGTGCCTCCACATTTGAATTGTGTCTCTCCCTTGAGCTACGGCCATAAAGAGAAAGGAGAATGAAAAGAAAGTTTAAACTCACACACCTCTATTGATTTATCGTTTACTCCTTCTGATTTATGAATTATTCCAAATCTGATGGTGTCTCTCATAATACTGCCACAGGGCTTTTAAATCATACTGACAGGCTTATTATTTGGGTTTGGCAGAGAGGGTATCGCATCACAAAGGAGCATGTAGCGTTCGAGATCCAGGAGGAGAAAATATTACCACAAATTTCAATGTGGTGAGAAGTTGTTGCACCAGAACTACATCTACAATAGCACTCTTCATCACTTACACCAGTGAAACAGCATCAGCCTCACAATAATGGGAGTGAGAGCCACTCAAACTGTAGATCAGTCCCACCGACTTAAAGTTGAAACTACATGCTTCTCTGACACACTTATAAATAATATAACAGCACTGTCACACTTTGCATGCCTAGGAAAGATCCTAGATCCTTCAAATAATTAATAATAGATACAATTCATTAAAGAAATAAAGTAAAAGCCATTGCAAATACTGTGTAAAATACATAATTACTTCTCAGAAGCATCTCTTAAACTGGAGCACCTAAGCTTACAGAAAAAAAAAAGTCTTTCTTTTTCCTTGGGTATAATTTACTGACTGGAATAATAAAAAGTGTCCTATTGAACTTCAATTTTTGTTGCTATGTAAGAGGGAAAAAAAACAGACAGTAAGTGTTGGAAGGAATGGGAATGAGAATGCATACCGTCACTACTGCATCCAATCACTTTCCATTTTTGCATTAGAAAAGAGTCTGAAAAGTGATTCTCTTGCACAGTCGAGCCGCACTTGAAAAAAAAAAAATAATCACCCTGTGAAATATAAATGTTTATCGAAACTCAGATGCTGTACCTGTAGCCTTTAAAATGCACTCTCACCACGTTCTGTTCTTTTAATCTTTATTTAATTTGAAGTATTTTTGAAACACAACTGAAATACAGGACCTGGCCTTGGTCTCTAACACACCAAAACTATACCTGATTAAATAAATTTCACTCACTTTTATCAGCTGTCCCCCACAGCACTCCACAGCATCTGTATAGTTTGAAAATAAAATGTTTCTTATTCTTTCCTTTATTATGATTTCTATTTTATGAGCTCAAACTGAGATGACAACGATTCAGATTGTCCATTATTCATATTCCAATTTGGGAAACACTGGAGATAAGGTAAGGGAGTAGGCCACTGAGAAAAAAGACATTATCTTCCCTTTATATACCATCATGAGTTAGTAATACCCGACATGGCATGCTGGTCACCTTTACTCCTAAAGATGTATTTAAAAGAAAGAATTGCTATGAACCTGTGGAAATAACATTTTCTTATTGCCATTCCTCTACTATGAGATAACAATGGCATTTTTTGGATTAACGCTGAGGTGTTTTCAGCTCTGTGGTGTACAGTGGCTTGAACTATTAGCAGATAAGGTTACTGCAGAGGGTCACTCTTGCAAAGTGTGGCCACAAAACTGTCAGAGATGCTCTGCAAGCCTGTGTAGGACAACAGCCACACAAAAGAATTATTTGTCAGACTGATAATGTCTACAAATATGTATTTTACTTATCACAACTCCTTATATGGGAATCCTGGGGGAAATCTTTAGATTGCCTTTATTGTGCTGAAGAAAAGGATATAAGACACTGTATATTGCACATTCTTAACGCCTCTGTACTGTACGTTTTAACATAGCAGCTTAAATGCTCTGTTTTCTAAGGTTTAATATTTGACTCAGGAGTTTCTGAATTACATATATTTTAATTTCTAAGTCATGACATTTTTACAAAATTGACAGTGTGCGCTATCTGAAGAAGACAGAAAACTAGCGATGGAGACCTCAGGAAACTGTTCATTAATGTTAGAAATCAAGTGAGAAGATGACTCATTTCATCTCAATTCAATCTGAGTTCTTTCTGCAACCGGGGGGGGTTGCCACCAGTGGCTATTCAATATATTCTGACTTCAGCTTCATGGCAAACTGGAAGATGACGTCCACTTCTTATAAGGAGTCTGTGGTTACAAAAAACCTGTGGCTTCTTCCATGTTTCATTCACATGTTTTTAAACACTTACATGCTTTGTCTTTTTATCTCACCTCAGTTCAAAGCGTGACTCTTGACCTTGCTGGGTCTCAATCTGGCAGTGTGAGTTGCTGAATATCATTAAGACTCACACTCCTCACTGTGTTTGTGCCTGCTCACCACATTTACATAGTGCTGGGACAGAGAGTCGGGTGCAGAGTGTGTATTGAAGTGGAGCTATTCTCTGCATCACACGTCAGTGACCTACCTAAAATATTTTGAAGCTGTTACTTTTAAGGTTAAATAAAAGTTCCTCCTTTGGAGGAAAATTCCAAAAAAAAAAAAAAAAAATATGAAGGACAAAGAAGGATTTCAGTGACTTTTCATCTTGCACTGTCATCAATTTAAAATGTTATGTTTTCCAATAATTTGTCTCGGGGGGGGGGGGGGGAGGCCACACGGTTGGTGTAGTGGTTAGCACCCACTGGCATGAAGACCAGGGTTTGCGACCCGGTCAGAACAAGAGCCTTTCTGCAAACATGCAGATTTGGAAAATTAAGCAAATTGGACACCCTACATTGACTGAATGAGTGAATGTTTGTTTGCCTCTGTGTGGCCCTGTGATGGAATGGTGACTTGTCCAGGGTGTCCCGCGCCGTTTGCCTTATGTCGGCTGAGATTAGCTCCCCCGCAACCCTCATGTGGAGGATAAAGCGGTAGAAGACGGATGGATGGAATAATTTGTCTAATTTCCCATCAGCCTCTGCAGCACTATGTGTTTAGCACTAATTAGGAGACGCTGGCATGTCAGCCTGGCACAGCAAGATCACATTGAAGATTGCAAACGCTAAACTTACAGCGCGTTTGCCTGAGCATTTAAAACCCAAGTTCAGCCTCAGATGTGGTATAGCGTGGCTGTAAGCGGCGTCGTTTTACTTTCCTCACAGGCGAAGTCGCATTTGACAGTGATCACAATAATAATTCAATACATCTACTTGGGAGCATTTTAAAAGCCCAAATGAATCCCTTTGACAACCATGGTCGCGTTTCTTCACATACACAGATACACAGACACAAGTGTTCGAGCAGTTGTTTTGAAACTTACCTCAGGAAGACAAGCTTAATCTCGACAGCTCCGTGAGTCTCACACACAACATGTCACAGCGGCATTTTTTTTTAATGAGGCACAATTGTTTTGACACATATTTTTATGATCTTACATACGATAACGATTGTGGTTAGAGTGTTCTGCCTTCCTCCTTTCATGTAGAGAAATATGAGATATAGACCCGGTTGTTAGTCATTAGCAATGACTCTGTGCCTTCTTCCCTTATAGGTCAGCCCCATTCCTGAGGTCAGAAGCGGGGTAAATGCTGATTGGACCAAAACGGCGTCCACAGTCCCATTTGAGCAGTCGCTGGTACTTTGCCTTAAATGCTTTTCAATCTGCTGGAGATCACATTAGGCGGCTCCTTCTTATCGACTCATCTAAAGAGTTTATGTCTTCATCTAATTAAGGACCGTGCTTCCTTAATAGCTTAATGCTTAGGCTGAGTTATTTCAAAAGTGTGTAGCTTGGCAAACAGTCCACTATATCCTACTCCACTGTCAGCTAAAAATAAATATATATATATATATACATTTTCACAAGTGTCATGGCAATAACTGTGGTTGTTGTCATGGGACAGACAGAAGATCATTATTATATCATAATTTACTATGTGCATTATCGGTTTTCCAAGCCTTCATTTTCACTAACATTCCCTATATGGGCTGAAGGCAGTGAATGCCAGTCGCTTAATAGACTGTATCTTTACCTGGGAGACTTAGTGAAGTTGACAAGTTCAGAGTTCAGGCAGAAATGCGATGAGTCCAAGGTGTCAACTGCCAGCGCATACTAACTCAACCTGTTTCCATGCTGCTCTGTGTGCCACAAGGGCAGGCCTCCTCTTAAGACAAGGGAATGAAGGATGGGACTGAGATGCTTTATGCATGCGAATGCAGGGGGGAGGAAAGCACCTGCACTAACAAGCCAAATCACGTTCACACACACAGAGCAGCACCGACCGGGCTGTTTTGGTTTTAAAAAACACAGCATGTTGAGCTAAGAACACTGTAAGGAAGTGTTTTTTTTTTTTGTTTGTTTTTAAATAGTGTGTTACTACAACAGATGTCAGGACAGTGCCAGTTCAAACAGGACAGCTTTGATTTGAGATTCACTGTCTTACTCAAGGACACTTTGAAACATGGGCCAAGAGAAGAAGAAGACTGCATACATGAGATCAGACAACTCAGTTGCTTTACATGTTAATAAGTGGACGGTCCATCATCTTTCTTCAGTATTGCATGCATATTGATACAGTTAACGTGCTTTGAAACACTTCACAGTGTCACAGGACAGAAAGTCTGAGGTTTTCATGTGGCACGACAGAAAAACAAAAATTTTTATCTGGATCCAAACAATGGATTGATGTGATAATGTGTTACTGGCATGTGTTTTCAAACTCAGTGATTAATAATGAACTCCCAGTTGCTGAGACAAACTAAAGGCTTATATAAACACATTGATAAAAAAAATGACAATTAAAAAAAGGAGCAGAATGTGTCACTGCTGGTTTTATGGTTAATTATCAGACTTATCTTTTAGTAATCACACGACTTGAGGGATGTTCAAACCGGCGGATTGTTTGCTGTGATCAACTTTCCGGTACTTCCTGCAGTGTAAACAACAAAAGTGATTTCATGGATGAGATAATCGCCTAAGAGCTTTTACATATTTATATGAACATCTGCATTTTTCCCCTCACTTGTCTGTACTTGCCCTTGGTCGGCTTCCATCAATAAACAATTTCTTTGCAACATGTGAAGTGGAAAGCCTCCACTCAGCAGGATTTCTTCAAACAAATTAGGGGAGCGTCTACTGTCAGCCAACAGAGTCCACTATTGTGACTGTACTTCCCATGAGGACTTGGTTGATCATCAAATTTATATAATGAATAGCCCTTCAGCTGAACTGCATTTACTTGCAGAATGGGCCACGTCCCAAAGGAGCTTGTTGAGAATAAAAGCAGCAATAAAGAAGCCAGTATGTCATTAAGGGATTGTTCAGAGCAGCAACCAATCTCCTCACTGTGTTTGTTATCTTTGATGAGCCTGTTGCTTGTGCTTTTCCCACTCACTCTGCTCTGAGACTGCAGATCAGCTTCTGTCAAGCAACACACTCTCGTTTTGGTCAAACCCCTTACGTTTGAAGTGTAGATTGGATTTCTGTGTCACTAACAACAGTGGGAGGGTATGCTGCATGGGATGGTGAGATATGTATAATGAACCTCAAAGGCATACAAATTTAATTGATCGTCGATGCAAAGGTTTCTGAATAATTTGAATAATAGTTTTCCTTTCCCCTAATTATTTACAAGTTTAACGACCTTGGTCAAGTCGGAACTGTTAAAATGAGCCAAAAAGCAAAGACATATTATTTATTTATTTTGAATCAACTGGTGGTTAAAGTATGAAACCTCCATTGTCACGATGACTAATGATGTGCATGTGCCTGTGTAGAAACAAAATTATTTTCTGATAGCATCGGAAAAGATTGCATCCCATTTAAAGACCTTCATGCGCTTTATACCCACATGCTGATTTATTACATTTATTTAATCCCAGATCACATAACAAATATTTTGCAGTTGTTTACATATATATATATATATATATATATATATACAGAGATGGAAAGAGTACTGAAATATTCTACTCACGTAAAAGTTCCGCTATCTGATAAAGTTTTAATTAAGTACAAGTAAAAGTACTGGTCTAAGAACATACTCAAGTAAAAGTTACCTAGTTACTTTTTCAACAAGGTTGGGGTTCTTTCTTGTGTCGTGCAAAAAGGACAAGGGGACATAAATCTCACATTACTGTTTTTAATTAAAGGCAAACCTTAACAAATGAAAGTGCTGACAAAATAAAATATGTAAACACATAATGTATCAGTCAAAATGGGTCAAAGGTCACACATGCTTTAACTTTCTCACTCACTCAAGGACCTTAATTAACACCAATTGACTTGTCCTCATTGTTCACCTGTCTTCATCATTCTCCTGTCCTCATCGTTCACCTGTCCTCATCATTCATCTGTCCTCATCGTTCATCTGTCCTCATCATTCATCTGTTCTCATCGTTCACCTGTGTGTGTGTGTGTATATATATATATACATATATGATATATATATATATATATATATATATACATATATGATATTATATTGTACCCTATGTACTCACTGTTATATGAATATTTCCCTTACAATATTTTTAGAGGGGAAAAAATGACTAATTCTTTTTATTACCACCATGCATAAAGAGCAGTGTGTGCTTTATTTCATTAGAGTGATAAAGTTGTGAATAATTAAGTAGCCGGCCTGGCTTTTATAACATGCTGGTTCATTTCAACAATCTTCAAAAACATTAGACGGGCCCTATTCACGGCCAGACCTCATATTAAAACCCTGTTAATGGTTCTGCATCAAATTATTCAGAACAAACACAAGAGCCAGGGAATGCCAAAACAGGAATTAAGAATTAATTTGTAGGGTAATTGTCATGCAAATAAAGGCAGATGTCTACCCAAAAGAAATTCCCATTTGATATTCCTGTGACGTTAGAGCAGTATCACAGTTGTCCAGAGTGATAAAGTTTATGGCCGAAAAAAACAACAGCAACAACAGAGGAGACTCTCTGACAGCACCCAGGGTGGTTATATGGATATTTGTGAGGATTTTCAAGACCACAGAACGAGCTTTGTTTGAGAAACCGTGAGCTCCTTGGAGCTCTGATAATCCCAGAAAAAGATCAAACTGATTTTGAGGTGGACTGTCCAATTAATATTCTTGATTTAAGAGAATTTTAGATTAAGAAAGAGCCTTTCTTACTCATTAGTATTCAGGTCGGGCATAGAGTATACACCGCTCGAGGAGACAGCTTTGACAGCACTTCGTACACGCGAGAGAAAAATAAAACACCACGTCTACTATATTAGTACACAGTCTCTGAACAAATATCAGTCAATGGCATCTCTGTTTCAGCGTCGTATGGTAAGACTTCTCTGTGTATTTGCTAATTATATATATGGATCATTAAGAACTGCAAATGCCTTTAAAATTCAATTTAATTCTAAATATGCACATTTTAGAACTACAACTGGGCTGATGTGGCATCCAATCTGTCTCACAGTGCTCTCTGACCTGCAAAACGCGCACTCCCATATTGGTATTCAATACTGTGGTAGAAGGTCAAGGAGTGGAAGCAGCTGCTCAACAAAGCACAAGACCAAAGTGGTGAAATAATGCCATATATTTTATGCCATTTTTTGATTAATAATTCACTTCAGAAATTACTGAGAGAGCAAGTCATCAGACTTTTGCGAAGTCATCAGTCCTTGAGAAAACTAAATCCTTAATCAGAGCCATGTCAACACAAGATCATCACCAATTTAAGAATTTCTTTCTTGAGTAAGAAAACTTTTATGAAAATACTTTTTGAGTGACGGCTGAGGTAATAAATACATACGGTTCATACATGAAGGCTAAAGATGGAGTTGTGTGGAAGGCAAGGACACACAAACACACACACACGTTTGTGTAGCTGTTCTTCATTGGACATTTGGACAGCCTTAACCCTAACCTTAACAATAACCAGTTCTAACCCTTATCTTAACCTAATAACAGTTCAAATTTTACCTTATACATAAATGAGCTTCTACCTCATTAGGATCAGATTTTGGTCTCTATGAGGACTACTGGTCCGTGCCAGAAAAGGTTCTAAAGAGGTAACAAATACAAGTATGCACACACACACACACACACTGCTGTATGCATATAATGTGTGTATTGTATTGTTGTATAATTGTGATGCGATACAGAAGTCCACCATTAACTCTACTTGTATAATCACAGTTAACTCAGGATGCCCCGTTGACCTTGTTTGTTATGCAAATGAAGAGGAATATGAATGCGGTGGATTCAAATCTATTCGTCACACTTTGCTCTCAAGTTCTCGCCGTCGTTCTAGACACTAAACAATTAGTCATCGAGTTAGGAATCAGTGGGTGTGTGTGTGTTTGGGAAGTACTTTCATAAGTGGAGAAGGTCATGAATATTAAAAAGCTTTCCAGATGCCAGGCTTCCTGCGACTTACAGGCACTTAACAGTTAAACGCATTTGCATTTCATTTGCAGGCCCATTTAAAATGCGGTGTCTCACGCGGTACAACACCTGGTCTTATTAGTTTAACGCACAAATCCACACTCTGCCATCTGCACCCGTGATGTCCGTACCTCAGTGGGTTACTATTCCCACTTCTGCATCTCTCACAGTCAGTGATGTTCGATGGAAGTGAAAAGAGGCGAGGGAGGGCGGGAATGAGCAGAATGAGAACTAGAGGAGACGAAAAATCCCTGCGGTGAGAGCGGTTTGATGCTGCTGGAAGCCAGTGTTCCCACGGGAAGCGATCTCTGCGAGGGGACGCGTGCAGTAACTCTTCTGTGTACTCGTGGCTAATTATGAACCCTACAAGGAAGAGCCAGCTGTTCTCATCCACCACACACCATTAGACTAATATCACACATTAGCACATTATTTCCCTGCCATTTTGGCAGAGGGACGCATTTAAAACGGCCCGTGATAACTTCATGTGACATGTCTTGCAGACTAAGTGAGACAAAAATAAGATATATTTAGTACTCTCTGGACCCCATATGTGATGTATACTATACTTCATTAGCATTACATTAGCTGTAATATTATTTATGTTACTACTGTTTTACATTTTAACAGCAGAGCTGTGAAATATGTTGTAATTCCACATCCATCCAACCATCCATTGTCTACTTCTTTATCCTCCACGTTGAGGGTCATGGGGTCGGGATTACGTCAGCTAATCCCGACTGACGTAGATTAATTGGACATAGAGTGTCCAATTAACCTCTGCATGTGTTTTGGACATGTGAGAATAAACCTGGAGAAAACCCGCGCACAAACAGAGAGAACAGGCAAGTTGCACACAGAAAGGCCCAGAACCTTCTTGCTGTGAGGCAAGACGTGCCCACGTGCACCACTGAGTGGCCCGTAACTACACATGTTTCTGACAGTTTCATCACATTTAACCATGAAATTCAAAGGTACAGTTTACATTATAATTTCACTTACAGAGCCAGTAAAGTTCTTATTGGACACTCAAATAGCTCCTTGAGATCTGAGGACACTGTGTCCAACCCGTAAGTTTTTATTAACTTACCTCCTATGTTTTTAAAATACCCATGAGAGACACTATATATGAGCTGAGCTCCCTCCTTTCTTAGAAAATGTAGTAACTACTGAAATATATGGTCTGACGCACATAAACAGTGACTCACAAAGGGAGAAAAAAAAGTTTTAATACAAAAACTGTTGCAGTAAACATGTGATCAATCAAAGTCAGACAAGGTGTCAGAAACGCTAGGCAAACTCACTGGTCAAACAACCGTCAAGGATAATAAACACACAGGAGGGAAAACATGAAAGACAGCTGGAATGTTCACACAAGACAATCTGTAAGAGAGAAGACAGAAAACACACCAGGGCTGCGACTAATGATTATTTTCATAATCATTCAATCTGACGATCATTTCTTCGCTCAGTCGAGAACTCGTTTAGTCTATGAAATGTCAGAAAATGTTGAAAAATGTTGGCCAGTGTTTTTCAAACCTGAAAAAGACAATGATGTTCTTAAAGGTCTTGTTTTCTCCACAAACCGAAACAATTCCGTTTTAATCATTTCTTTGTTGTAAGGACCAAAGAAACAAGAAAATATTAGTTGATGATTCATTTAGTAATCGATTAATCGTTGCAGCACAAAAACACACCTCATATTCATAAGGTGGGGAAGAGACGATGAGACACAGGTGCAAGTTAATAAGGATGGAGGCCTAATTCCATTTCTCATTTTTATCTCTAACCCTTCCCCATTCACAGGGAGTCGTGGTTGGAATCTAGCCCTAAAATGGGACGCCTCTTCAAGACCATTATACATCATCAGGAACTCAGACATGTTTGTTTTTTGTTTGTTTTTTGGAGATTCAACATGTTGTCACCTAAAAAAAAAGAGACTTGTGGTTAATATAGCTAGACAACAGAAATATATAGAAGTTTTCTTCAGATTCCGTTTATCTAGAATCAGGACACCCTTCACCTACATATAAATGTGCAAATCACAGGGTTAGGACTAAGTGCTACCGGGGGGAAAGTGGGATTAAGCCAGAAACTACCAAAATAAAACAATAACTAACACAAAACCCCAAACAGAAACACAATATCTAACATGACAAAGTCTAAGAGTGCCATCAATTGATTATCCCCATCTCCCAGTCAATGCAGAATCCTTGTAGTATTTATAATACTGGGTAATAGACTCTATGTAGCCACTGTGGCTCATCACTTACTGTGGTTTGTGCAATATTGGACCACTAACAAAAAATATACATCTGATGATATAGTATTGCACTGTATGAACCATCCAGTTGATGAGATGTCAGTTCCTTGAGGTAACAGTTGTAGTATTTATAGTTTATATGTTAATATTATTCTATAATACTTATCATGGAGGCTTTTTTGGAGGGTGACAGACCTTTATTATTTTTATTCCAGTGGCATTTCAGTTACACTTTGTGAAATCTTCAGTAACCTCATAGAAGGTGAGTTTACAAAACTGCTCGAGCAGGGCTGTCAAACTCAAATCACCTGGGGGCCGATCGAGCGTCGAGTCTGGTCACGAGGGGGTCGGTCTAGAGAAAAAACAAAAAGACAACTGTTCAGCAGCACGAAATTCCATCATGATATTGCACAAAAGATATTTATGATGATATTTTCAGACTTTCAAAGTAAAAGGGCTTGTTTTGATATGGAATGGTGTCTATATAAACTTGTTTATGATACAAAATAATTGTATTAACATCAAAAACACACATAAATCGGAAAAAAAGTACATAATTACACCAAGCAATATTGTTATATATATGTAATTTAATGTTGAATGTAATACATTTCATAATTATAACCGTCTCATTATTATTATTATTATTATTATTATTATCATTATTATTATTACAATAATAGAAATACAGTATTGCTATCTATATTTAGTATCATATTCTGTCATATAAACTGGCAGCTGTATTAAAAGGAAGATGTCACATGTTTTCATTGTAACGTGATATTAAGTGGGGGCCGCATGTAATCAATGGGGGGGGGGCACATGTGGACAGCGGGCCACCATTTTGCCACCTCTGTGCTGGAGAGATTCCATTCAGAGGTCTACAGAACTGTAATTTTAAGGCATTTAATATTGTTGGCAGTTAATAAAATGTCTTTATATCTAGCTGTGAAACTTTCTTTAACAACTACAGCAAGAATTCTGTCTGAGACTGAGAAAAAAGCCTCAGTTTAGTCCTCACGGGGTCTATGGTGTAATTGTGGGTGATTACCATTAAATACATTCTGCTCATGACAGACACCCTTTGACAGCCTTTGTATGTGATGTCAGTCAATCTAATTGGCTGCCAAACACTGGGAAATACTACACATCCCCAGTGCTTTGCAAGTATTATGAAACCTGAGGAATTTCAAGCTGTAGCACATCACGTCACTGTGGAGCGTCAACTGAAAGCATTATTATGACTTTTCCTCCCCGAGCAGCAGTGGAGCTCAGGCTGCACACATACATTGTACACAGTGGATATAATAATATTTGTTATCAGCCATAGGGTTAGGGTTAGAAATTATGGGTTTTAAGGAGTTTTTTGAAGCTGTCCAAAGTTGGGTCATTGCAGACCTCTGAGCGGAGGGATTTCCAGAGGGTAGATGCTGCTACACTGAAAGCTCTGTCCCCCCAAAAGATGGTGGAGATGGTTGTGAGGGACGGAGATGCAGACCCATGGCTGAGGAGCGTCCTGTTTGTATGGGTGAAGGAGGTCTGACAGAATCAATGTCATCTGTGCAAGGGAGTTTAAATAACTGTCTCAAATGATTAGATGCTACACTCACCTGGAGAACTCTTTACAAGAGGAAGCAGGAAATGGTTTAGAGGAAAAAAAAAAACAGCTGTCTTACAACTGAAGTGAATACAGACATGATAACATGCAGAAGACATGCATTACACTTTTTAATATCTTTAATTTTACACAAGTGACAATGACAGTCCGTCATTCATACCCCGACCATGTTATTCTATTGCTCTGACCAGCAATTTGTTAAAAGACATTAAAAAACAACCATTGCACAGAAACATTTTCAATTTTGAGGTCATTATATAAGTATAAGGCATAAACCTTTAGTGGCCAGTATTATAATAATCTTTCAGTGTGCCACTCTGTCCTTCTTGTACTTTTTGTTTAATTAGATTGAGGCTTATCTCTTATCTCTTATTCAGCACTGACAAAAGTGAAGTGTATTCCAGGCGTTTACTGCCCAAGACTCTAATAACAGCGTATTGCTATTCGAAAATAAAAATATTTTCATCCGTTAAGCTGCTATAAGCATACAAACCTACAACTATGTGAGCCTCAAACTGCCCATGGACCCTTTTTTCAAGCATAGACATTTCCACTTTGCATATAATTTAAAGCTACTCCAAACAAAGAAATTATACAAATAATAAAAAGGACTGGCTGGATTTTTAGTTATTGATGTTGTTGGTTTTTGAGTTCAACACCACTCTACAAGTTTAAGGTGTTTTTTGAGTCTGGTTCTGTCAGAGATTCCTGTTAAAAGGAAGTTTTCTCTCACCACTGATGCCTAGTGTTTCCCTCATTGTGTGAACTGTTGGGTTTTGCTTCTCTCGCTATACGAATACAATTGAACTGAATCAATCATGACACACTGGTCCTGTTGGATAATCAATTGATTAATTTGTTCACTTATTTCTTCATACAGTGTGGTACAGTATATTGCACGTGACGCATATGGTGAATTGTCCCCTCAGGTCCTCTCTCTCTCTCTCCACTTCAACTGTATTAGCATGTCTAATGCAGGAGAGTCATTAAGAGGCAACCAACCACGGCGACACAGTCTCAGAGCTCAGCGCCTCCCCGGAGCTGCTGAAGCATCGTCAGCCTTTGGAGAAAGTGATTCAGAGAGTCACTACACAGGTTCTCTATGGGAGGAGGAGAAGAGAGCTGTTATTCTAACGTGGTGGAAAATGCCAGCACCCACAGGGGCACAGTTACACACAGCTGGGATAATAAGTATCACATGGAGACTCACGACCCACCAGAAAACTAAGACCAGGGGGACGGATTTCGTCCCCATTCACCGTTGCCACCAAACTGACTCACTCCACAAAGCCAATGAATCTCTTCCCCCCTTTGTTTTCGAAGGGCTATTTGAAACATCTGAATCAGTGTGCCATGTTATGGGGGATGTGGTTTAAAGGCACCACAGGAGAAAGTGGACGAGGTGAAACAGTGTGGGACTGTGAGATGCCGTCTAAACAAAAAGCTTCCTGTTTGAAGTTAATACAGTTGGTTCCACTCTCCCCATTTGGTCCCCATTATGTAGCTCTAAGATGGCCAAAATCATCTTTCTCTATACTGTCTGACAATATTATAGTATATATATAGTATTCTCTACATCTGTATACATTAAGCTAATCTATTAGCATTTGGGGGATTCATTCTAGGCACTGTTTTAAGTGTAGAATAATGTGTGAAATTGCTATAAAACAACATGACATAAGCTTAAAGTTTAATTTGCAGGTTATTGAAATCATCACACTTTGGAGTCGTGGCTCTCTGTCCTAATCTCGTGTCGTCAGATGAGCACAGACAAATGACACAAGGTCATTTCTGCACCTTTGAAGCTCTCTAACACATGTTTTATTATGTTTATTTTACAATTATTTTGGACTCTTTCCTTTTTGGAGGTTTCTATGGCATGAAGGACGTGATCTGTTTGGTCAGTCTCTCTTGCAAGGTAAAAAATATTCAGTTATGAGGCTGTAAACAGAGCCCATCAGAGAGGCATGAGTGTTGTTCTCTCCCTTAGTTCACTTTATTTACATTATGCTAGAAGTTTGTTATGGGATTTTCGATATGATAATGCCACAGTATGGTGCTGATGAGCAAATGATTGAACTGATTCAGTTTGCAAGACTTTTAAGTAGAGAGCGAATGAGCCAGATAGGCATGGATTCATATTGTTACAGAGTCAGATCAGATGGCGGGAGCTGGAGATGAGGATTAAATTTGTCCAAGTAAAATTGTGCTACAAGTCTCGATCATTTAAATGCACAAACAGAATACTTAGCAAGTGCTGAGCATTTAAATGTAAACATTCCCTGCCAAAGACATTAGCACATGTCCTATAACTCATTTTCATGGAAAAGACAAAAATTAATGGTTCCCCCTTTCATAACTTATAAATATAATCCCTTAGACGTGTATAAATGCAGCCCTAATGGCCAAACCATTATGACCATTATAGCATTTGCTACAGTCCTAGCTGCCGTGAATGTATTGCTGCAGGGAAGCGGAGGTGGCGGAGGGCAGGAGGAGGTGGTGAGATGGTGAAAATGGGGAGGGGGGGGGGGGGGGGGGGGGGGTGCACTCCCTCTCCATTAGCTGATTGAATTAGACCTCAGTCCTGTTGGCTGGGAATTGTTTGCCTCACGTTAAATCACAGCTGAAATGGAAACATCTATTTAGTAGGCTGTGCAATATTGACGCAGCAACAAGACTAAGCTACCACCTGGAGGAAAAAAAAGAGACAGGTGGTCTGTTAATAGAAATGGTTGCTCCAGTACATTTCTCTGTTCCCCGTGTTGTTTTGTATCATCCACCCCGTGTTTTTTGTGAGCCAGAGTGAAGGCCTAATGGACCATGGTGTGCTGGAGAAGCCGGCCAGCTGTCTGAGACAACACACTTCACATTAGGATTCAACATTTACTCAAGTGCAATGTCAGATTTAATAAATGATGTACTTGTTCTGGCCCATATTTTAGTAGTAGATGGTGTGAGAAGAGGGTGGGAGATGAGAAGCTTTTTCAAACCTCAAGTGTTTCTTTTTGCTTGTAACCAGGTCAACGGACAACGGGTGTTTTTCTGCAAAAAGCGGGGGAAGGGATGTATGCGGAGTTTGCAGTGCATAGTTTCACGATATAGTCTCGTTCGTACATACTGGAGAATGCTGTTGTTGTGGGTTTTATTCAATCCAAGTAGTAGTATTAGGGCCTGAGCACTCACACAGCGGTGCAAGGACCGATTGGAATTCCTGGATTTTTTTTTTCTTCCCAAAGGATCAAATCAGAACTGACAAAAATGTTATAAAATAAGAACAATACATAAAAGTGCGAAATGGCTCAGTAGCGCCCGCAAACCGTGAAACCCTGGTAGGAAAATGGTGAAACTAAGTTGAACCAAATTTCATGAAACTTGGTGGAAACGGAATGATCTGGAAAAAAAATTATCTACTTATCCCTTTTCATCATATATCCATTCAGTTTGCTGTTTCTGAACATCCTTCTAAACCTATTTCATGATATTTTCAGTTCATTTTTGAGATTGTTTCATAATCGTGCCTAATATTTAGTTAGTTCGTGCTAGCTGCCTTTCTCTCAGGTGGAATAAGTTTGGAAACAGTTCTATAAAGGTTTGTTTTAAGCTTCCTCTTTCTTTAAAAAGAAAGAATTGTTTGGTTTCCTACTGTGATAGACAATCCGACGGTAAATTGAAGGAGACACTTTGAGAGATGGGTGATATGGGGGGAAAATCCTCATATAAAAGACATGAGTTTCAAACTATAAGTGAAAACCAGTCAATTTCCTTAGAGGAAACTCAAACACCACCATACGAACATGCATTGAAAATATGCCCTGCCTGGTTCTTGGTTGAGAGGAAGAGTTAACAGCATCACCTCAGTTTGCCTCTGTGTTTTCCTGCTAAATGTTTCAGCTGACACAGTAATTATAGACTTTGCATGTGGTACCCGGAGTTTGACAAACCCCTGGTTGCTGCAGGTTTTTATTGTGATTGCAGCTTCTTTACCGGCATCTGCATTTCAAACATCTGCCACCTGAAATTTAGAGCGAACAAAACTCCACATCACTGCAGTCAGTGACACTGACAGTACTGTCTGACTGTGAGTAACTTAGCTTTGCACTCGCATGCTATATTATTTAGTCTAATGATACAGCTCATATCAGATTATTATAGCCTATCCGTTTTCTGGCGTTAGTGATAGTAATTGGTGGTGTGATTCTAAAAAGGAACTGGCTGATACTGAATGTAAGCTGTAGAGGTGACAATGTCATCAAGCCCGAGCCCGATGCTAAATTTACTTGACAAATGCTACCACGGAGCAGGTTGGCAGCCTGTAATTATGTTCAGAGGAGAAGAGGTCAATCCTTTCTCTGTGCATTTACGAAACACTATACATTTAGTGTATTTCAGACTGTTGACCTCGCTTCATATATCAGCTGTCTCAAAACTCTTCATTTGACAGTTTCTCTTACGCCCACTTCATGATTAGTAAAGACAGGGCAGGGAAATTGATGTGGCTGGATTTATTTTCATTACATCATATGCCGAGATGGGAGTAAGTCACACATATGCAAGTCACAGGCAACTCTCAAGTCTTAACCTTCAAGTCTCAAGCAAGTCTTTTTGCAAGAATCAAGTGAGTCATGTCGAGTGCCGGCTTAATATCAAGCAGGTTACAAGTCAAGTCGTATGAATATAGAAGATGTAGATGATTTCCCAGATATTCAACATTTAAATATGTAAGTAATATATAAGTCATTTTGAAGTGCTAGAGCTTTATAAGAAACAGAAACACTGTCATACTCATATACAATGTATGGACTGCTTCATTTTCCCATACAACTGAATGGTTTATAAAGAAAAAGGAGAAGATATAATTAACATCAATAAAGTGAAAATAAATAAAACTACAGAGCCTCAAATATAAAGAATACTGACGTTAGGTCTGTATTAAACCATGGAAATGACGTTAACTAGTGTTCGCATAAAATCCCAAGCAACTGACTTCCTGTCTTACCTTCCTTTGCGGGATTTCAAGTGTCAAATGAAATGTCACATAGTGGAGTTGGTGTCACTCGGTTGCCAGGTTTGTACGCAAGGACGCAAAAGCAGACACCCAATGTTTTCAGTGTCTCAAAAACAAATTGTAACGCTAACCCCTCAATATCTGAGAAAATGTAAATATTCCATAAGTCATTTCCAGTCATTTTACTCAAGTCTAAGTCGAGTCTGAAGTCAAAACTCTAATTTTCAGCCAACTTTAAGTATATTTACTCACACATTCTTATAACCAGACCTGGTGTGCAATATTAACAGCCATAACTTAGGATAAGACACAAACAAGGCACCTTTCAACGCTCCCTCACTATAGATACCAAAGGTGCCAGGCATCTGGAGCGGATACACTATCTCAAGGTTTACTAACTATCAGACAGAATCTGCGATGAGGCCTTGTCAGGCTCTGAACATTAAACTCAGGATCTGAGCTGTCCTCAATAAAATCTTTCAACTTAACTCATCAGTGACTCCAGAGGTTCATTATCATCATAGGTCACCTCACCTGATAATCCAGAATCTCCCTAACAGTCACGAGTGTCAAGTCTAAATCAAGTCGAGTCTTTTACCAACGTCAGTCAAGCAAGTCTCAGTTTGAGACTTAAATCACTTGACTCGAGTCCCCCACCTCTGATTATATGCACATAGTGTACCAAGGATGTTCTGAATGTCTGAATGATCAATCAGTAAAACACTTAAGAAGGTAACCAGTTTGAAGTAGCATATTAAGCCCGTTTTAAAAGGAGTTGATTCTTAAGATATCCTGAATCTAATCTTAACCTAACCTCCATGGCTGTGTGGCTTCACAGAGTTAAAACACACACTGTAATCAACTTCTCACCTCACTTTGTCTTGAAGACAGTCTTTAGTCTGGTCTGAAGTGGTGCTTTTTGGTTGGATTTGACATTTAATGATGGGTCAAACGTGGAGCACATGTGCAGAAGACTAATGGCTGTTATGGATGTGAGTCATCCTGGGGGCTAACAGGTGTTTCACAATAGCAGAGTTTAATCATTACTCAGATTCAAGATCACTGGCACCTGAATGAGACGGGCCACGTTGTTGTAGATGATGAGATGAGTATGATCTCTCATGGGGATAACTAATTAAGTGATGGTCTTTGGGGTCCCCTTCAGTCATCTGTGCTCAGACTGAACGTAGTCAGGCAGTGGCCCCTACGGGCCACCATCTGTAAGACAAAGAGGATGCTGCTCTGCAAAGCCATGCACAGTGTAATGCTGCTGTTGTTGGGGGAGTCAGACTCTCCGTTTGCGTTTCACCGCAGAATACAAATGATTTGCAGTAAAAAAAAAAAAAAAAAATTTAAAATGTGCTGCGGTTAATAAGTGACTCAGGGAATCAGGCTGCCTGCGGGGTCGTGTGTGAAGACACCAGACGTATACGCAAGAAACACGTGCACGGGGGAGATGATGACACGCAGACGCCAAAATTAAAGGGGGCAATTCGCACATAATGGTGTGACATATGTGACCTACCTCCAACATTTTACCAGCTGCTCCTCCGAGAACCTGCCGGAATTATGGCGACACCTTGTTTCTGCTCTTTAACTCTTGCGGCGCCAGTTGTGGAAATGCAGCCGGAGTTGGGATGTGAGCATTGTTTGGTCTGTGAGTGACTACTGAGGAGGAGGAGGAGGAGGAGGGGCGCACTGCTGTGCTCAGTGCAGGACGCAGGAGACAGTCGCTCTCCAAGGTGCTGAAAGTCGGAGCGCTCCCTCCTCAGCCTCGCCTACTGATAACGAATGCGACCGAAAACCACGCAATGACCGACTTCAGTGTCTGACGGTTTCGTGTTATTTATACTGCGCAACTTAGAGGCATCGCAGGATTTCTTGTTTTTCATGCAGCCGCTGGATGTATTGGCTACACACACACACACACACACACACACAGTACGTGCACCAGGACTGACTGTCGCTTTCTGATATTCATCTGCATCGTTGGGAAATACTGAATTGACTCCGGATTCTCGGGGAACGCTGTAGAGGATTTGTCCCCCCCTCATCGGTCTCAGTTTCTCTCTCTTCCTCTCTGCACTGCATGCCTTCGGACGTGAACTGTGATATTTTCTCTGAAAGGTGAGTCTGATGAGGATAATCATGAAGCAGACCTACTTTCACACGGATACCTGGTTTTTTGCACTGGAGAGTGGGGGACCACGTCACCAAAAGGCTGGTGTTTAATTGCTTTCAAACCCCGTCATCACGATCAAGGGGGAGGATTATCGTGGCTGATTTTGTGGTGATTTCTTTCTCTTTTTTTTTTTTTTTACCCTGTGGATAAAGTGAAGTTCTAAATAAATCTATCTCTAATCTGCTCCAGCTTTCTTTGAGCTGTGGGCTCTCTGGCTTCGTACTCAGTGAATATCAAGCAATTACAACGCGGTGAGTTTGCTCTATCGCTTCATTTTACATCCTCGTTTTCACCTCGGTATGTTAATTGATCTGTCAAGACACGCAGCACTTAGAAACCAAACGCTTCATATTTGGTCATAATTATCCTCAGCTCGGCCTGTGTGTGACTTAACTGTCTGGATTTTTTTTTTGCTCCGTGTCTTTCTGTCAAAATGTTTTTGTTTTTTTTGCATTTTGGGGTTCATTTGTTGCGCATTAAACAACGATTGGGGACATTTGCATGAAGAGGTCACTGTAAACCCTGTGTTAAAGCAGTGATTTGTGTAACAACTGTCTTCAAGAGACACAGATGCAGAATAAATAATAGCTACCTGTTGTCGCTCCTGCATAGAGTTTGAAATCATACGAGGGGGAAAATTGGGATTTTAATGACTGTGGAGAAGAATACTGAGGGAAAATAGCCCACACTCCACCTACTTAAGATATTGCTTAAACATTGTCCTCTGTCTCTGTTGCTGAATGATAATTCGAGCACACACACACACACACACACACCCATGTTTGCGCAGCATCCCTAGTGAGGACAATCATAAACATAATGCATTCCCTAACCCCTTCCCTCAACCTTAACCATCACAACGAAATGCCTAACCTTACCTAATTTACCTAATTCTAAACCTGGACCTAAAACCAAATCTTAACCCTCAAAAAGCCCTTTTTAAAGGGGTGACATAACGTGAGGACCAGCCATGATGTCCTCATTTCCCCAAAACTGTGGTTATTTGGTCCTCACAAAGATACCCATACAAGAACACACACACACAGATGCTGTAGTGATGACATTCGTGGACATAATGCATTCCCAAACCCTGTTATACCTTAACTTTAATTATCGCGACTTCATGCATCATAAACGTAATTCTAACCATAAACCCCAGGTTGTAGCCTACAAAAAAACGCCTTTGAAGTTGTGAGGACCTACTAAATTGTCCTCACAACAATGGGTTTGAGCAGAAATGTGTCCTCAGAGCCTAGTAAAAACAGACACAGACACACACAAGCATGCTTCATTTGTCTTCTTATGTCAACATCACGTCATGAGCCTGTTGAGTAAGCCTCTGGAGGTAAAACTGTTTTTAAACCATGGTTCCTATGCAACACAGTTGTTTGGAGATGTATATATTGGCCGCACTGACCTAATGAACAAGCAAGGTGAGGTTTAATCGTGTTAGGACGTGGTGCAAACATCAGCAGAACCATATCCATCCATCACATGATCTCTAATTATTTCCAACTACAGCCCTTCTCCACAAGAGACAAAGATGACGATAATGAGTCGCAGGATGGACACGGAGAGGACACCGGGAGCTTAGGGATGACATCCACACTATCTTGCTGAATGTGGATGTTGATGCTGCGGCGAAGGATGGGCCCCGTCTTCGTCCTCCTGCTGGCTCTGCAGAGCGCCGCGTCCCCGGCCTCCGTGGGTAACCCCGAGGATTACACCGCGGACGAGGCGGAGCGGACCGCCGGTGAAAACATCGTCTTCGACGATTACCGCGGGAAAGGATGCGTGGACGACAGTGGCTTCGTCTACAAACTCGGGGAGCGCTTCTTCCCGGGACACTCGAACTGTCCGTGCGTGTGCACGGAGGACGGGCCCGTGTGCGACCAGCCCGAGTGCCCCAAACTGCATCCGAAGTGCACCAAAGTGGAACACAATGGATGCTGCCCCGAGTGCAAGGAGGTGAAAAACTTTTGCGAGTACCGGGGGAAAACGTATAAAATCCTGGAAGAATTCAAGGTAAGACCAGACTGGCTGTTTGAATAAACTGTAAATAAGAGACCTAAGACAAACCTTCCGCTAGTAATACACAGAGACTAATCATAATGTTATATGAACACAATTTTATAAAACCTGTTAATTAGTTTGAATTTAAGGCACAGTATGTAATATTTGCCATTAGGGGGTCTCTCAATCAAAACAATACGGCATGGAGTGGCCAGTGGGCCTCTTCCCTGTCTTCCCTTCCCTCTGGTCTTCTTACTTTGAGTATAATATAATTAATCGAAGTAATTTGTCAGTTAGCACTCTTGCCTTTGCAGCAAGAAGACCCGGGTTCTGCAGTCCAAAAACATGCAGATTTTGGGTATTAGGCATATTTGACACTCAAAGTGTGAGGGTGTTTGGTTGTTTGTCTCTAGTGGCTCTGTGATGGATGGGCAGCCTTGTATAAAGTAGCTAAAGGGGGGTAAAGTAAAGTAAGTATCAAATGACTTTGGTAGAAGTTGAAGTCACTTTTTTTATAATGTTTCTTAAGTACAAGTCTTACTGTACTTAAGTATCAGAAGTAATTTTCTGATATAAAATGTACTTAACCCTCTTGTGACCATCATGATATTCAGGCCGCTGGATTTATTTTGATTTTATGGCTGTAGAAATGTCCAAAAGTGTCCAATGAGTGAGTGTTTCTGCCCCTTATTCCAAGATAACTGTCACTTTCAATATCTGGCAGTTATTCAACCATTTAGGAATTCCTGTACTGAGAAGCTGACGTCACAAACGTGTGACGCGCTGGTGAATCTTTTGGACGGTTGTTTACGCGGAAGTCCTGTGGGCTACCGAAATGAGTATATGGGAGCAAAGCTCTATTTCTCTGCTTTCCGGTATCCATCCATCTGTCGTCACACGAGGGTTGTGAATTTTACGTAATGAGAAGTACGCACACCAAGACAGGATGGTAACAGAATGGTTACGTATTAGAAGTAAACGAATTAATTAGACTGAACTGAATATAGCTGTTATAGATTAAAGTTCTGTTTCAGTACCCATGACATTCACAGCATCTTTGGGATATTTAGTATTTAAAAATGGCTGAATGCAGTTCTGTAGTTCTTTGGCCAGTGGTGGGAGTATTGTTAGTGTTTGGGTCACTTAGTGTGACTTTATATTCTTGGCATACTGCAGTGCAAGAGCATAAAGATGGCTGAAGGAAGAGCCCCCCTCTGCTCCTTGCACCATCAACTGAACATTCAACCAGCAGAACTAAGCTGGAGACTCCTGTAGCATATTTATAATTTATATTGTATTGCTTTAATGTGTGGACACCGAGTCATTGCTGGCAGATCTGGAGAGCACTTCCTACCCTCCAGAGTCTCTGCAGCTGTTATGGGGCATGACATTACTGCCTGATTAGAAATTACACTACAAGCATGACAGTTACAGGGGCTGTGTTTTAGCTGTTTACGCTGCCCATGATACACGTAGGAACAGTATCCTTTATCGTTGTGTCACATACTACATACGCAGTAAACAGGAATAGAGCCAATAAGACACATGTATTTAATAATCTACCAGACTTCAAAAGATGGTGTATTGAAAAACAGAGTTCTAAAATGCAAGTAAGCAGTGTCAGGCTTTTTAACAAGCTATAAACAACACTTTACATGCATGGTAAAAGTCTTATATTATCCGGACTAAGATTATGAACCAGGGTTTTCTTAATGTAATGTAAACATGTTAGTCCAACTAAAGTCAAGTCTGACTAACATACCTCGATTCATAATGTGATTACTCCTGCATGTATACGCTCGAGTCGGACTTGGCATTTCCTCCCTGGTATTTGACTAGTAGAAGGAGACAACGTATAGACTGCGACTAGAAACCAAACTGCGGCGCCGTCTTTCTTAGGACAACGCAGCAACCACAAGAGCCATGCTCCAGCTAATTTGTATCACGATTAACATGTACAGCAGGTTACGAAACACACAGAACCACAGCACGATCAATCTCACCGTCCATCTCGCCGCTCACTGTTTGTTTTTCTGTGACGCAAAGGTCAAGAGGAAACTGATTCAATACGCACAAGCTTATACAGAGATAGCACGCCACCTACAGAGGTGCAGTCATACATACACGACCAATAAATACATCTTAGGCTGATTTAAAACTATCCTGCGATTTTAACGTCATTGGACGCATCAGTCTTCCCAATTTGAAATCGTAAGTGTTGGGGCGTGAGCAGAACCCCACAATAACCAATGAGGGAGTTGACCAGAAACGGATGTTGCGTACTTCTGTTAAGAACCATAACTTGTACAAGCCAAGTTGATTCCATCTTCTCGGCTATGACTTCATCCATTTTTTTTTTTTTTTGCGTTTCTCAGGACAAAACATCACACACATGCACACACAACAGCTATTAACTGATGACACCGACAGTCCACCTTCATGTCTTTACATTCTCAAGTCATGTGAGATTCTGTAAGATGCAAAATCCCTCGAATCTCCTCCCCGAAATCGTTTGCTTAAAGGGCAAGTGTGTGGTCCTGCATCTTAACTGGATCGTCTGGTCTGTGCTTTCTGAGGATTAAAACACTGAAAATCAGTTAGAAAGTTTGTTGTGTCTGTGCTCTCCCACCATTTGAAAATCCTCTAGTGTGGGGCAGACTTTACTGTAAAAAGACATTAAGGGCAAGTGTAGCAAAAACACACACATCTAGCAGTCACAAAGCTACATAACTGCTAATTTAAAGCTGTGTTTTTAGGTGCTATGAGGGTTAAATCCAATATTTACTCCCCGTTTTGGTCTCCACCACCCCTTGGATCAAAAGCATCTTGCTCTTAATCAGCTAAAACCTCTGCTTCATTCACCAGCTGCTCACTAACGTGTTCCGCTGTTTCACTGCCAGTGTACAGTTGGTTTAGAAAATGATTTTTTAATACACTGCAGTCAGCTGCAGGTTGAGGTGAGGTTCAGACAGTGAGTCACAAGTTACAAGAAAATCGGAAACATTCAAGTGAAAGATGATAACGTGTTCGTTAAAGCTGAGGGCAGCTGCGGTAAGACATCTACAAGATTATAATTACTCATCGATTCATTATTTATGTAAAATGATTAAACAGTGCTGCTCCAAGGTTAACGCAAGATATAATTACGGTTTTAAAAATAATAATATAAAACATGTCTCCTGACAGTGAAAGAGGAACCCCTGACTGGAAACTGTTTACATATTTTCATGAAACTAATTGCATATAAATATAAACATTTTGGCAACGATTCCCACAAATGTAAGTATATTTTGCTTTCCATAAATGTCACAACCTGATAAAGTAATCAGTATGACGAAGTAAACGGTACGAGGAAACACTGTATTGCGTTTGTTTCAGTGTGGGCGATGACTTCAAGGCAAGGGCATCTGCTGGGAGAGGCTGTAAATGTCACACCTGTGAATATTAGCATGTCATGTCACGAGGCAAATTGAAGCAGACAAGGGGGGCCGCACAGCGAGTTCAGCCAAATAAGATGCAGCCAGCCAATTAACGTTCCTGCTACAGTTTATCTGTGGAAATGCAATTTTTTTAAAAATCCGATAAACCCGAAAGAACCCGCAACATGAAGACAGAAACACGGACGGAGGGATTGTTGTTGTAAAACACTCGTAGTTGCTCTCAGGGCATGCTGCTTTTTCACTGTTAACAAGGATTTCGCCTCCAGAGGCAATTATAATGGAGCCGAGGCAATCACTTGATTAACTCACTAGTCAATTAACATTAAAGTGAATCAACAATTTGAACTGTGCTTATTACAGTGCGATTAGTGATTTTTTATTTTTATTTTGTATTGTTGTAATTGGATTTCTTTGAACTGCTCATTTGACAAACACGGTTTTTAAAACATGTAACGGGCATTTCCTGACTTTTGTGATGCACATAGTAATGTTACATAATAAAAAAATAATTGTTAGCTGCAGCACATTAGCCTGAATGTGATGTAGATGAAGTTACAGAGTGTGTAGGATGAGCGTGTTTATAACCGCTGCAAAGCATCAGTACTGATCGGCACTGATTTGTATGTTAGACATTAGGATGCAAGGCCACTGATTTTGTAAGGGTTGGTTGGTGTGTGTGTGTGTGTGTGAGCATACACATTGTAGTTTAACCAAGTGTATCAATAGAGCAGCTCACCCGCATGTTCACCTTGACGACAGGCACAGAAGAAGGAAGGACATTTCCTCGTACTTGAGAGAGAGGGGAAAAAAAAGGGGGGGGGGGGAGATTCATTTGCTCATTCATCTTGGAAAAAAAATAACATGACAGATATAAGGGAAAAGGGAATATTTCATGCAAGTCTGCAGGATGATCACCCTTCCCATCTTAAAACAGCACAAATAATTCTAATGTCTCAGTTGACCTCCAGTGTGGCGGCGAAGTTCCTTCGTGAAAGCCTCGGATCCCTGCAGTGTTCAAGGAAATCAAAGGCTGTCAGAATGTGGGATTCAGAGCCCTGTTTAACGATGGCGACAGGTTAACCTTTGGTGTGGGCTTCATTGACATTTCCTTGGCTGTAATCGCGCTGCATTGTGCAGACGTTTGCATGTATATGCAGGAGCAAGACGACAGAGAGGACATGCAGAGGCACGGCATCTCGGGAACAATAACGAAGGTGATATTTAGCTATTCATAGTTTGGCATCAGCTGACACCTGATTTTTTTATTTAGCTTAAAATCCCATCGTGGGAAAGTGTCACTCACTAAATCTAAGCACACAGTCATTGTCATGCAAGTGACGGACGTTCCTTCAACACAAAGCAGTGGACTGCAGTGCAGTGTCAGGTTGTGATCAGTCAGATCTAATGCTGCTTTAACACGAACACCTGCAACAAGAAAAATAAGTCAAGTTCATTTTCCGAGGCCAGTTCGTTCACTTAAACATAGTGTTTGATACCGATGTAATTTCTCTAGGTGCAGATTTTTGTACGACCAGTATTTCTTTTCCCTATTATTTTTGTTTGTTGCCCTGTAAGAGAGTCATACCACTCAACCACAGTAGGTGTTTCACATACAGGGCTCCCAGTCAGATGAGGAAGGGACCAACCCACCAGGCAAGGCTGCCAGTGTGCCTCTGGCCTCAGGGCAGCTGCAATCAAGAACCAGGAGATTTAGGGTGAGTTCAGATCCCAGATCGTCAGGCCAGGGCTGGGATGTGAACTCAAATGTGAACAATCCCGTCCGTGCTTCCTGCGATCTCGCCTCGGGAAGGGATGCAGAGTTGAGAAAGAGAGGGGGACAAAGGTAGACGGTTTGCAAACATCAAACTACAAAGCTATGTTATAGGTAATGTAACTGCTAAAACATGCAGCATTAATACTTTATTTCACTTACTTCTTAAATCCTTATCAGACAGACATGAATCTATCTCGTAAAGTTGTGGAGGAGGGATTAAATGTTAAGGCAATTTCATTTTTTGAGAAAAGTAACATTTTACCTTTTTGCACCTGGAGTAGAAAACATGAAAGAAATCGCGGTGGTGTTTTAGTGACAATCACAACAATAGATCTTAAACAACAGCCACACCCACACATTCCACATAGCAGTAATTCATGCCTCTGCTTTTCAACGGCGTACAGCGTGAGGACATGATTGCCCAAATCGATTTTACTTTCCAATACACCACGAGCAACGGGAGTAACAGGAGTCCCAATTGCAGGAAATGAAGTGCAAACAATGAGAATCTTCAAACACATTTTCTTTTTCTGTTTCGAGCATGCATTTGAAGTGCCCTCTAATCAAATATCAGCAGTGGTTCTCGTATCCAGCTCCTCTCAGTCCCACCTCTTCTCTCTCTGTATTCCCTGTCCACAAGTAAAATATTTTCTTGACTCTTGAAAAGCAGCATGCGGTCTGACTGTCAATCTCTTCCCCTCATTCCTATTATCTGCATGGGTGAGTTTCCTGTGACCCTGTTGTCCAGCCTCCTAGTAATTTACATGAACATCAGTCGAAGGTTATTTGACAATTCTTTGCTTCCCTGCCTCATCCCCTTGTGTTTTGGCGTGGGAATGAAAGGCATGAGGTCACTCTAAAAGCCAGCCAATAAGATGTGGACACAACAGGAGACTTTTCTTCAGCACAACATGTGGCTGCATGCCTGAATTCACTAGTGCTCCATTTTCTTTTACAGGTCAGAGTTAAGGCATGACTGAGCCTCTTCACAGTGGACCTCACACAAAAGCACGCACTGAAAGAACCACGAATACATGAGCTGTATACTTTTCCATATGACATTTAAAATATCTGCATTGGAAGGCTTCTACCTGATTCACTGCCCTATGCAACAGATTGACAACAAATAAACACTGTATTGCCTCAGCTTTTATTTTGAAAGGCCAATACGTGATGTGATAAAAACACCACTCTTTCAAAGCTAGAGGCCAAGACTGATACCACATGGATGAAGTGGTTCCTGGGAGCTGGTTTACTCTCAGTACTGCAAGCCATCAAGAAGCAAGTAAATGCTACATCACAAGAGCTAAATATCAGTTTTTGCTTTATTTAATATATTTATACATGTGTTGACTGCATCACCTCAAACTGAATGAACAACATTCATTCAATTCAAGCTTATTTAAACGATGCATCTAATTTAAAATTGTATTTGATACCACTTATTTGAATACCAAAAAACTGGTTTTATTAACCAAAAATGCAACAGAAGAAAAACCCAAGGTCCCAGGTAAAATTTAACAAAAGCATAAACAAACTCAAAATAACCCAGCCTCCAAACAAGCTGCCACAGTCTCTTTCTCCCAACCTAATGACCATGTGGCTTCTTATACCCCTCCTAGCTCCACCCTTATTGGACTGGACCATTGTGGAGGTAAACGTAGGTAAACTACAACAGACAAAACACACCAATAACCTTAATCCTGTAACAAAACTATATCATGTAAAAATATACTTAAGCACATTAAATTAAATTACACTAGGAAAATAAACATGATATGAATGTCTGTGTGTAGTAAATCTCGCTTACAAAGACACACACACACAGACTTATCAGCCTCACTCTGAGGTCAGCTAACGATCCACAGGTAGCTCCACTGAACCTAATTGCTCTCTTTTTAGTGAATCAGTGTTTAATTGTCCACATTCTAGATGATTCAGACTCATTTCCTTGTGGGACGTTTTGGCAGCTAATCAAATAAGGACCATAATATGGATCAAATATGAATATGTGTTACTACGCTTTATCAATTACTGAACTGTAATGTAAAGATGTCAAGTGGTGTTTAAATGGAGGTTCAGTGTCTTTGCATGCAATCTATTAAGCAGTAAACCCCAAATAAGTGTTTGGGTTATGTAAATAACCACTGACTCTGAATTCCACCTGAACTGCCCCTACAGGTTGCCAAATTAAATGCAATTTCCATATGAATGTGACACAATCTTGAGTTTATTGAGTGAACTTATGACTTTGATTTATAGGGAAGACAAAGGGGACAGAAGTCGGAGAGATACTTTGCTGTGGATTGTTTATGTGAACAGCCCCGGTGTGGGTAAAAATCCTCGAGAGAGGTTTCACTAAAGAAAGACAGTGTATAAGCAGAAGAAATCTATCTTCATTAACATCACAGAGTGGGAATATTTTAAAGCAGAGACACACACCATTGGGTTTGGTAATGGCGCAAAAAAACATTTCCCACATTTAAATGCAATTACTGTTTCTGCACGTCACAAAACAACAAAATAAATGACAACTTTGTCTTGTCCTTTGCAAAAATTCTATATCTTTAATCCCAATGAACAGGTGTCCAATGAATAAGTGTATGATTGATACAGTAGCTAATACTGATTTCACTTTCTCACATTAACCCATCTCTATGTCTAAATGTTGCTCGTATCCAGAATTCTAATAAAAATACAAGCCTGACATGTTATTAACAGCAAATTACTATTTTTGGTGCTAGTAGATGGAAGTAGCACAAACATGGGATAGTTGAGGGAAAATGTAGGAAAAGAAAACCACTAACACATGGGTTTTAGTTTGTATTTTAAATCTGTACAGTCAATTTGTCGCTGGAGTTAGCAAATGTTAGCTTAGCTTAGCATCGATACAAGATGAGACAAGTGAAAACACCGTTCTTAGTTGTGTCCACGAGGGACAAAATCTGCCCAACAGCTTTACAAATGAGCACAGTATGTTGCTCATTTAACACATAGGAAAAACTACAGCTATGTAGGCTTTTATAGACACAATATGTAATAAAGAATTACGTACATTTACTGATAGTCATGTTATTGTGCCCCATGTCAGCCGGGATTGGCACCAGCGACCCTCAACTGGTAGAAGATGAACGAATGATTGAATAAATCAACATAAACAGTATTAACTACTGCCGTTACACAGCAGAGCCATTGAGGTTGGTTGCAGTTGGTGTTCCTCACATACACTGACCTATCAACCCCAACCATTGCAACCCTCTGAGGTTAGTCGAGAACCATGTAGCTAAAGGGACAGACCCAGAACAGATGGAGTCTCAAAAGACTGTTCACTGTGATGAGTAGAGAGAAGATCTATGGTTGTGAGCAGGTGACCTTTCAAGATTTGGAAACAGTTTGTGTTTGTTCCATTCCGTGTAATTGCGTTACAGTTCATTTTACGGTCATGAGACACAGAAGTGGCAAGCTTAAGCAGCAGCAAAGAGAGCTGCAGCACTGATATACATGTTGCAGAGCTGGTGAGATAAGTCTCTCAACTGTTTCCTGAGGCACGGTGCGGCAGAACAAAATAATAAATATCCTCAACACCACTTTGCAGACTAATAGTTAGTTCTAGTGGCGGTTTGTGTTTATTAACCTGTTTTTTTTTTGCTTGTAAACAGTGTGGGGTGAATAAAACACAAGTATTTTTCATTTGAAAATAACAAATATAGGGTATAGATATAGGAGCGGCCGTTTCTACCACTGGCGCACACACACTCAGACACTAAAAGGTGAATCATCTAATGTACAATTGTTGTTTTCCTTGCCCTCTCTGCCCACAGCCATCACCCTGTGAATGGTGCCGCTGCGAGCCAAATAACGAGGTGCACTGTGTGGTGTCCGACTGCGCCGTCCCGGAGTGCGTCAACCCCGTGTACGAGCCAGAGCAATGCTGCCCTATCTGTAAAAACGGTAAACACTCATCTGCTCTTGGATTCAACTCACATTCCTCACAAGTCATTAAAGTTTCATTAAACCAATGATGGCAAGTTTATCTGTGCTATCGCCATTTGATGGCCGCGCCTTTGGAGGATGAGGATGTAATTGATGTTTTATGAATTTAAATGATTTCCTTGGGCCTGTTGTACACTAATGAGCTGTACTAGTTTTAATTATAAATGACACACTAAGCAGAGCAAACATTAGCCCATTGAATAGAGGCATGGTAGGAGGGACTAATGGGTCCTGGGAGAGCCTTTTATCTCCCAGTGCCCTGGTGCCCTTGTCACACACAACCAATCGCTAAATTAGAATTATGGGATTCTAGTGGTTCATTGGCTATTTACGAGGCGAGGTGGGAGATGTCTCTTCTCCAGCAGTCCTGAGGGACACGTGGAACTTTATCACAAAGGTACAGTCAAGATTTGTTTGTAGTGTGAGCCTGGTGGGGATGATTGACAGTAGAATGTGACTGGGGTCAATACAAAGTTAAGTTTTAAAGTTAAAGTTTTAATTTTTTTATTAATCCCCTTAGGGAAAGTATTCCTCTGCATTTTTGACCCATCCTAGAATTAGGAGCAGTGGACTGCCACACTGAGTAGCGCCCGGGGAGCATTGGGAGTTGGGTACCTTGCTCAGGGGTACCCCAGCCCTTTTTGGCCGGGTGGGGATTTGAACCGCCAACCTTCCAGTTACAAGTCAAGTTCCCTTTCCACTTGGCCACGGGCTGCCCAAAAACAATGCTTCTTTTTTTTAAAGTTTTTAAAATATTGTATTGGGATTCATTCTCTTTTTGCATTAGGAGTGGGTCAAAATATCAATTTGGTGATATCTCGCCGACCTTCCTTGTGCAATATGATAATGGATAAGCCGGGGCAACTATAGATATTTTGGTTAACAAATAAAAGGCGCTCTAAAGTCAACAGTCTCTGCCAGTTTCACAAGCCGGGCATCGCTACTGTACCTCATGTTTCCTTGCGGTGGCGCTGCTCAAATAAATAAGGGAAACTTGGGTGGTCGAAGAAGAGGGAGTTTACAGCAGGATAATGGCGGAGAAAGCTACGTAAAGAGATGTTCCATCCACATTCAATACATAGACTTTAATCAATTTGTTCTCTATGTTGTAAATAAATAGAGAAAGCCTGCACTTTTACCTTTTCACAGACGTTTTGTTTTCTTCAGTGAGACAGATATCGTGATGTATCGCTTTATGATTATCTTGCAATATGTTGATTACCACAGAATTGTATCGTGAGGTACCCTGTGATTCCCACCCCTATTTTACATGCAGTCTCTTCTTATGTTAATAGTCACATAAAAAAAAAAGTATCCCTCTGGAAAGAAGGCAAAATAAATGTAGTAAAATACATATTTGATTCAGCTGCGGCTGACTGATAAATGTGAACAATGGTCATTAGGGATTTAAGGTGAATAATTAATTGCCATTTCAACACAACTTACACACATTTTCACTCTTCCTCATTTCTTTTTCATCCCTACTCCTTTCTTTATTTTATGTCAAGGCGTATACACACACACACACACACACACACACACTTAACAAGGCCTGCTGCATACGCTGGTAAGGGCGAGCTAATCCAGGATGACAGGATACAGTGACACCCTTGGCATTTCATGGTAGGCCTGCCATTTCTTGGCTCCCCAAGGGCGCCTGGTCAGGCTCCGGCAGCCAGATAAGTCTCTATGGGGGTGGACAGCTGAGGACTATGTTGAGAGGAATGCTCTTTAGTTCTCATATTCTTACATTTACTCATATGTACCAGTTTGTGGGAGATGGTCAGACATGTGTCTGATATTTTATCAATAACTATAGGAAACGGTTGTACAATGTTTCCTGCCATGGAAAGATAACATGAAAGACTGGCTATTGGTCTTTCATTCAGTAAGTAGTACACCGGATTAGTGTTGTCGATGTCGTGCTTTCAACCATACACTTTGTACAGTCATTTCATTCATGACATAATGGTTCGGGTTTTTCATTTGCCAGCAACTATCTGAGATTATACTTTACACACACACACACGCTTAAACACTGGACCTTTACAATGTGTTTGGGAGGATTAATAACTACAAGTCAGGCAATTAAGATATGTCTTTCATCATCATTTCAACATAAAAAAAAAAAAAGAAATTTCAAGTAAATGTAGGCTGGTTGTAATGTTTGTGCATTTTATCCAGCAAATCACCAAAATGGTTTTCTTTTTTTCGTTTTTTTCCAAACCTTGAGCATGTGGTCTGCTTCTTTGTGTTTCTCCCCAAAAAACAGCAACAAAGAGCTAAAAGCAACACAATGGAATAGTCAGCCAGAGCCAGTGAGAGCACTTATCTCTCCGAGCTTCATGTTCAGTCAGTCCGACTGATTCAGCTCTATCCGTATGTTGTAAATGCATCGGGAGATACAAGCAAATAAGAAGTAGTTTTGGAAAAGGACAGTGTTGGATTTAACTATTTATTGACCTGTAACATCCTTTCAGTCTACTCTACGAGATGTAATTTTTTCTTTTGTTATGCTGTAAAGTAGAAACCAAAAGTTACATGGGGCAAGAACAGGTGGTGCAGACGTGCTCAGGCTTTGACGGTGGTGCAATTCAACCCTACATTGTGTCTCTTTAAGCTCCCAACATGCATTTGCTGTTCATTTCTAGCTATAGGCCGAGTATGACGTGTTGACACGGCTTTGATTTAATGACCTCAGGCTCTGCCAGGTCACTGCATATCCTCTCGAGTGTGTCTTTGTAGCTCCGAATCTATCTCGGCTATAAACAATCACAATTGGTAGCAGCATCAGTCACCCTCCACCTTCATCAACATCCTCTGGATTTGTCCTGTAACCTGTGCCAGCTGTCCAGGGTTAGATCAATGTGATCGGACTTGGCAGGCACTCTCAATATCTCCTCTAAGCTCAGATCAAAGGGCTTTTATCAGGTCAGGAAAAAACAACGGGACTCTTCTGAGCTGAGGATTAGGATGGGGATACTAGGTAACCAACCACTTAATAGATAGCAGTTACATGGGAAAATTATGCCTCCTACACCATATTTTCACTCGAGCAACCTTGAGAGTTATTACAAACCCTGTTTGCCGGTCTCTCGTCCATTGAAACGATTTAGGGTTGCAACACCTGTATTTGTCCTGGTCAAAAGAGGAGGGAGTAAATGACTAAAAGGTTTAACAACAAAAACATTACTGAATGAAGCAAGTGTCTTACCAAAGATTAAGAGGCCAGATTTGGTGGGGCGATGGGGACCACTGGACAAACACACACAACGCAAGCGACTCGCTGAGTGTCTGCTCAGCAACAGAGAGAGTGAGACAGTTCTTCTCCACCCTTTATAGGCTCAGCTGAATGGATTTAGGACTGATTCAGGTGAGGTAGACACGTACCTGCACAGAGGGAGAAGAAAATGATCTCATACTTTGAGTTCATGTAGTGTAACTCTTTCTATGAAGATATACACTTAAGATATACACTTAATCAAGTGCATTGATTGGCCCCAACACTATCATAAAAACATGGGAGGGCAAAATGTCTCTGGACGGCACAAAAGTGAAACAAAACCTGAAGATAAATGTGATTTAGCCATCATCAAATAACTTTTTCACCATGTAATCCATTGCCTTTGCAACCGTATCATGTCAAAAGGCACATACTGTGTCTAAATGGACGAGTTGAGCTGATTTGCATGCAGCTGGTCCACGCCCCCAATAAGTTCTGGGCTCTTCAGGTCAGCTAACCATACTCAATCACATTTACGTTGCTAGCATGGAGTTAGCTCCTTCTAAATCAAATTCACGGGGCCACTAAGATGTCTGTGAATATTGGCCGTGAAAGCTACTGTGTCTTCAAGAGTTATGAGACATACGAGTTTTTTATGACTACTCGTAGAGGAGTCTTGAGTCTGGCATGGATTTTAGAGCTGAGGACTGAGAGCAATCCAAAGTCACCGTCACACCAATTGAGCTGCTGATTGCTTCATTTAAATGATTAAAACTGGGGTGAATTCCTGGCACCTCCCGCCTCTTTCGCTAAGGAGGTGGAGGAAAAGGTGCACAAGTTTTTGTCTTTCTGGAGTACAGGTCCTTAAATGTACTCAGGCTAATGTGTCTGCCAAGGGCAGATAAAATACATAAATGGCTATGATGTGTTTCACATTTACAACTAAAGTCCTTTTATCGACAGCAAAGGGATCTTTAAAGATAATCACATGTCAAAATGAATGTTTTTCATTGTTTTGGCAGTGAGTGCTGTGTATGTGTGGAAGGAAACTGTAAGAAATTGCTCAGGAGTTCTGTGGCCCTTTCATACAGACTGAAGTGATTAACACCATCCTCCCGCCTGCCTTTCAAAGCAGCTTTCTCTCTCTTTCTCTTCCTCTGTACTCCTGCCTCTCTCTGCTGCCAAGTCAGTGCCTGGCAGGCTTCTCTGCTCGTGGTGCATTAGGATGCAAAGCGCTCCATGTCGAGGGAGAGGGGAGACTAACAAAAGCGCTTTAGTGTTGCAAAAACAAGCCCATCGGTGCATGCCCGTGAAAAGATCTGTACGTCTGCTCGTCTCCCCAAACTCCCTGCAGCTCTCTGCATCACTCCACCACCCCTCCGAAAAGAGAAGCTCTCTTGAGGGCCACATCCATTTCTTGTCATTCTCATTTTTTTCTTGCCTGTCTTTCTCTCCCTTCCCATGTGGCAGGTCCAAACTGCTTCGCTGGAACCACGATCATCCCAGCCGGAATTGAAGTAAAGGTGGACGACTGCACCATCTGTCGCTGCCACAATGGAGACTGGTGGAAGCCGGCACAGTGCTTGCGGCGGGAGTGCCTCAACGGCCAAACGTTGTCATAGAAAGACTCCACTGGGGATGGTGGAAAAGCTCAGGCAAGGCCCTGCCTTCTACTGCACCATTTTGTATGATTGACAGGGCAGGAGCACAATTCCTAAGTAACCTGAGACAGCGTAGTATCGAGGAGACGCACTCACAAGCTTAACCTACAAATTCCGCCACCGGGAGAAAGGCACTCGTGTCATGGCCACTTCCACCCTCCGCGTTGAGTCGTCCTGACCTATTTTCAGAAGTATACTCGCTTGACTTGCTGCTCTCACACAAAATGTTTCTAAGCTCCTAGAACTCTTTCCTAACCAGTGGCAATGTTTAATTGCTCATGTTGATTTATGTTTGTATGTACGTATGTATGTATGTCATCTGCTTGTCCGACTGTCGCCATCATGCAGGTGTTGTAAAATTTCAACAGCAGGAAAACAAACCGTAAGCACACTTAACATTTTTTCTCTCCCGCGAGGATCGTCACCGTGCAACAGCGACGGCGTGTTCACATTCTCACTTTTAAGAGCGTGTTTACAAAATGCACATCACACATAAGTGTTTGTCTTCATGACTTTTCATCACCATGGCAGGAAGTCGACTTCAAGACACAGATGGAGTTCCTCTTAATTTTATATAAGCCCCTTACAAAAACCCAAGACAGCGCTTTTATTAATCACAATACACGAATTGTGAGTCCTGTTTCTACACAGAGGCAGTCGAGGCAGGGGTAAACTGTAGAATTAAATGGAGAGTAAAAGAGACAGGAGAGTCAGCAAGTATGAAAAGCAGTAAATACTTTTCGGGGGTTTGACATTTTCTGACGTGCTCACAACATATACCTGGAGAAAGCCCAGGACATCCAGGTGATGGGTGGCCCCTGGCGTGAGTTTGCAGTAGGCAGGAAAACTCGTCCACTCACTTATTGTGAATTGTCTGGAACCTTTCCTGCCGTGTTCTCACATGAGCTCACTCGGACATTGTCTGGGAAATTTGATAAGGGAGCTGGCAGAAGTTTCTGGAACATGTCCAGACTTCCGTGCATGTCTCAAAGCAGCGTTAAAGGAGCATAATGTAAAATTCTGAAACACTAATTCTAAACATCTTCTGGCAGCCCCTTCCAGATTAATTGTTGTTATTGTTTTCTCTTGAAGGTCCATATCTCGCAAAAAATATTCCCACTAACTAACTGCTTGAACGTGTTATCAAAGCAATTAGCCAAGCAAGAGCGGCCTGCTTTGATTTCCCTTCATCAAGGAGTATTCTGTGATAAATCATCCAGCTGGGTGCTTGGCGCTGCCGCAGCCTGCATGCTGGGTACATTCAACATGAACCAGCAGACAAAAGGAGGGAATGTGCATAGGTCTAAATGCTTCTAAGTAGCATTCGCATGCACAATGTGCATGTGAGCATACACAAGCACCCCATTCATCGACTGTAGGCATGGTATGTTGATCTGCACCCAGTGAAGCACTTAAACCTATAAGGATTGTTAACTCACAAACCAGTTCCATTATCCCATAGATTACTCGGTCAGTTCCGGTTCCTTCTCTTCATGACACGGCATCGAACAGCCCATTCAGCAGTGTTGTGTCTATTGCCAAGGCTTAGTTGATAAATTGTTTGGATATTTCGCCCAGACCACGGTGGCCCTCTATCGGTCCAGCCTGAAAAGAAAGAGCAGACAAGCGGGGAATAACATTTTGTTTTTGAGATGATAAATACTAGTCATTAATTCAAAGGTGAATTCAAGTAAGCTCATTCCATTCGTCACAAGAGTTGATTCCATTTCCAGAAAATCCGTTCCCGTTAACCTTTTAGACCCTATTTCTGGGCAATGATGGATTGGCTGCATAAATAGCAGCTCCAAGCTCTCTAATGAGACAGAAATGAAAATATGAGTAAGACAAATGACTTAAGAGCTATATTATGTTAAAAAGGTACTAAAAACTACAATTTTTTTTTGGAAGAATCTCTGCTGCATCGTCCAAGACTGCAGTACATGGGTTATAGAGCAGTCAGAGTTGGAAGAATGTGGGTGGAGCCAAATCTTAGGTGCAACAGTAAAGCTGGAGTCATTGTCATCATTAAGCTACAGTGATTTAGTGTCTCTCAGCGTGAAAGGACAGACCTCATTTATCTGACTTGAGGTCTGCAGACCCATAAAACAAAACTGACATGTAAGGTTTATCAATCACAGCCTCGCTGCTCCAGATATTTTAGGATTAGTAAAGGTGCTTCATTCATCATAATTACTTTAAATGCCAAATAATTATTCAGTCTGTACATGTATCCATAAAAACGTATAGGAATTAATTTACTGGGCGTGAACATAAGGGACACTGAAATGCGCCTGGGAGATAACGGGGCTCGGAGGCATTTCTGCAATCATCAATGCCTTATTGCTACTGTTGCAGATACAATTCACAAAGCATGGTCTTTGGCATCATGCTGCATGAACAGCCCAGACTGCTTTAAGTGCTACTTTGAATACCTCTGTGCACTGGCTTACTGTTGCGCATCGCCTAGTCTTTATTTAACACGCAGACATTCCAGTTGACGTCCAGCAGCGTGAATAAGGAGGAGCATAAGGGAGAGTTCAATCACAGCTAAAAGTGAAGATATTGCATAATTGCTCCCATACGGCTTTTCTGTTACACTGCATTTGGTAAGCTTAAGGGCTGGGTCATACTTTCTGCAAATCTGCTGGGGGGGTCTGTGTGACACAAATTTCGTCATCTGTCCATCTCCAACATGGTCAGCGCGGCCCCAACGCGGACAGACGCGAGCACGCCTCCGTGGACTGTACGCAGCAACTGCACATGCTCCCTGTAGCACGATACTTTCCAGTCCAGGTGGTGGCGCGCTTCTTTAGGTCAAAGAAGACGGTGACCGTGGAAACTTGCTTGAGGTTGTATGAGAGAATACAAGGACACACAAAAGAGGGCGAACTCCTGGTGAGAATTCGCCACTACTAAAAATGGAAGATCAAGAACGCATGCCTTTGAACACTAGACTGACGTGGAACCACATGCACACGCATGGGAAAATGTGCGGCTCTCTGTGGAACACAGTATGACCCGGCCCTAACTCGTGTGTGTGTGTGTGTGTGTGTGTGTGTGTGTGTGTGTGTGTGTGTGTGTGTGTGTGTGTGTGTTGGGGGGTAAGCAGGTGAGAGGAAAAACAAATCATATTCTTAGAGGCAGTCAAAGAAAACGTTTTTTTCTTCACTCCAGCAAATGAGATGCAGATATGCAGCAGCTCTACACTGGTGCAAACACTGCTCTGCACTAAAGAGGGTTGATTCTTTAGCTGAAATGAAAATAACTTCTATTTACTGTGATTGTGAACCGAAGAGGATCAGTGGGGATGTAGATTAACATACAGAAGACGCCCATGTGTGTCACCTGAGAGAATACGTTGCACTTTAAATTCACAAGAGGTGTTTATGCGGCACACATGCACGTACACGCATTTTCAGAGAGAGCGAGCCACTCCTTGGGCAAACCAGGAGATGTTACATTTCTCCTTGCCAGTCTGTGAAGCTGCACAGTTTCAAGGACAAATGAACAATACATCATCTTTTTTTTTAATCATTTTCTGCCAAGAGAGTCGAGTCTTTGTTTGTCTGTGAATGTCTATTAAAAAAAAAATACTCCACCTGTCCTTTCATCGTTCAAAACGCAGGCTTGTACATGGGCATTTTTGTAAAAATGAACCATTCACTTTCCACGAGACACAGACTTACTGTAGCTGGAAAACATGAATATGATTGTTGTTGGGTTTTTTTTTCTCCTTTGCTTTTTTTTTCAGCAACAAAACTGTTACATAAAGTGTGCCTGAACAACACCGAATACTATCTGGAATAGGAAGAGAAACACTGTTATTATACAATCAATTGTATTCGTCTTTGGGGCACCAAGGGTCAGTTCATGTGGCACTCAACTGTCTTACAGTATCATTTCTTCAACAAATTTGAACACTTGTGTTTAAAATCAAAAGCATCTCTGATTGTATGTGAATACACGTTGGTTTACCCTAAATTGTATGAGGAAACAAAGGGTCCAAATTTTGAAAGGTAAGCAGCCCCTGGTGCTCCACATGTTGTTCATATGTAAATATCTTCAAGCGTATAATGTGTATTCTGACATTTGAGGTGAAGTAAAAAAAAAAGAAAAAAAAAGATATATGATATAAGAAATGTGTATTATTCATCAAGACAAAAACTATTTTGTTAAATAGACCTAAAAAGAAGTGTGGTTCAGCAAAAGTGAGTGTGGGTTTCCTTATTTGCTCTGTTGTTTTCACTCACCCTGGATTATTCCGATGCTTTTCAATCTTCACATGCAAACGCCCCAAAACAGCAGCTACAGCTGTTTGATTTGTTCCTGTGGAAAGACCAGCATTTACTGACAAACTACGGAAAAGGCTGAAACTAAAGCTGATACTAGCTGAGCAAATATCTTGTTATAAAACCACGCCAAAACAGCAAACTTCACAGCTGGTGGTGGGACACAGCAACAACATTTCTGAATGAATGTTTCACAGGCTCACAGTTCTCTAAGAGAAAATAAGAAAGTACCAGTGGCTAATGTGGTTTCTGTAATGCTCAGCGAGTTCAAGGGCATTACTCACAGGTTCATTTCACCGTTCTATTTCATTACAAGTCAGTCCGGGCTTCTATCTCGTCCACCCTGCTAATTGCCTTCTCCCACCTCCTACCGTGGACAAGAAAAGGGAAGCAATTTTATGCAGCACATTGCAATCAATAGCAATTAGGTGCATCCCTGACTCATCCCATTGAATCTCATCTTGTGAGAGGTCCAGTAGAAGACCTTTTAAGGCACACATTATACCTGCAGTACACACACACACACACACACACACACACACACACACACACACACACACACACACACACACACACACACACACACACACACACACACACACACACACACACACACACACACACACACACACACACACACACACACACACACACGACACACACGACACAAAAGAAAAGTTTTACTTCTTATTCACAGTGAGTGCAAGAGCTTTGACAGAACAACTAATTGCTTTGTTTTTGCAATTCTACACCACATATTGAACACCCATTGGTCTTTGTAGGGGACACACTCCCTCCACTTGCATCAAATGGCCTTTTCATTTGGATAATTAGATAATTAGATAATAATTTTTCCTGGTTAACCCATGCAGATTATGGGGAAGAAAAACATTCTATACTAAAACCACCTCGTAAATATTGCAGCAGCAAAACAAGCTGGTGTTAGTGTGACAGAATATTCCAAAATCTAATATCTATAACCTGGTCAAGCATTTCTTTTACCCTTTAAAAGACACAGTGACATTTGGAGTCAATTGCTGTTCTTTTGTGTCTTTTACCTTTCAAGTATGGGGATTCACATTAGTATGAGATGCTTCATAGTTGGTGCCCTTTGACCTGCAATCAAGTGGCAAAACTCCACCATGGCTGAAATAGAATCAAACTCAAAGTAAATGTCCTTCAATATAAAGGAATATCTCCTGGACATATCAAGATAATTTACCAGAAATGTATAAATTCAGAATACAGTAACCCATAAAAAAAAGAGGTGACTTCTAACAGGTTGTGTAAATGTTAGTAGTCAGAAATTTAAAATTACCCAATTACCAATCTTACCTAAAGTTTAATCTCCTAAGGCTTTAAACTAAACACCTTGGTAGGAACCTACAGGTTAATAAAAAAAAACTGTAAGGTTATTTAAAAAGGAAAAATACATCACTCTTTGCTCACTGGAGGAAAAAGGAAAAAAAACATGTACAAGTTTGGATTAATGACCAGTTTATTCTTTGAGTTTTTGTTTGCATTTTGATTTGTGTCAGCTTAATCAGTCGATATTTAAAAAGCAATCCCAGACATAATGACTAAAATGGTGTTTAGACCAGTGTTTGTGGTTCTGGTACAGGGAGGAGCTGGAAGGCTGCGATGCATTCAATAATCCATGTGGAGGGTGCGGACCATACCTTGCCTCGTCTGACCACTCTGGGTTTGTGGGGACCCTGGGGGTCAAAAATGATGTACTGGGTGCAGAGGGCCTGGTCAGAACCTGGCAGGGCATGATAGGCAGCAGCACTCAGGGTTTGTGTCACATCACTGTCAGGCTTAGGCTTTCGGCTCAGGAGTTGACCTCCACCCTCTCGTAGCAGCTTAGTGAGCTCGTCCTTGGTAGGAGCCTTAAAGGAGCCCAGGAGGAAGAAGAAACAGCCATCGAAGAGTGGAGGAAGCTACAAAAGATGATATTTACAGAGAAGAAATTCAAGTATTGTTGAAAAGTTTGGTGATTTCTTAGCAGGGGAAGGTACCTGTGTCTATTGTCAGACTGAATCAAATATTGTTACTATGCCAGCACGGGGATAAAACCTCAGTCCTTGAGAGAGCAGGAAGACTTAAGTCTCCTCTTCTGTTTATGATGAAGTTCAATGCAGAATCATTTCCTATGCCACTAAATCTGGGTTCTGTGTACATAAATGCTTTGTATTTACTACATTACTGCAGAGCCAAAGACATTTTTATCAAGTCACTCTTCAGACAAACACAGAACCACTAAATGTTGCAGTGAATCTGGCGTACAGTTTCCGTCTATGAGCTATGGACACTGCACAGACATAATTCTCTGGTTGAAATTGGGGGGTCAGATATTCTCATGCTAGAAATACTCAATAGTTGGTATAAAGTTTAGATGGCGCCCGTTTTGAGCATACATGGCATAAAATGGCATAAAATATATAGTAGTATCGAAAAAACTCAGGCTTTATTTATTTTAACCTTTACAACTACAATGTGTAAATGTCAGAGTGAGAGAGACACCATCAACACACCAAATCACACACTGTACATTTTCCTAAACATGGTCTGCTCTGTTCCCAAATAAGCGTTACCAGCAGACTTTGTACTGGGGAGCTGGCAGGGTAACTTCAGTTTGACATTCAGCACAAGTGACTCCAACATTTGAGTTCTGCCATACAGCTCCTCGGGGTGATGCTACAAAAGTTCAGGGTTACAGTGAGCGTGTCAAAGCGGCTTACCAAGAGAATGTGTTAATTTTCGTGTCTGCCAATGCAGACTTAAAACTATAGCTCTATGTTAGTTTGTTTCTCAAGGTGTTTCAACTCTTCATGCAGCAAACATGAATCAAAGACATTGTGCATTAATGCCGTGCAGTATTATACAATTTTTTTTTTGAACAAATAGCTCTTGTGTGGAAGAAAAAATCAATACTCCAACTGCAGTAAAAAAAGAAAAAAAATTGAGGAAGTTTTATGGTCACAATTTTCAATCCCTGCTGAACTTTTTAGACTGCAGCCAATGAAAGTTGTTTCTATTGTTGCCATGGTTTCATTTGGAATGATCGTCTTGAAAATATGTTTACTCCTGAGTTGCTGTTGTCTTTCAAACTGCAGCAAGTCACTCCATCCCATAAAATGCCACTGCAATTACCAGGATTCAAAGTACAGAAGGTGTATTTCTGCTGATCTATGTGGTTTAAATAGAAATAATTTTAACAGTGCACTACTGTTGAAAAAAAAAAGGTTCACATACAGCATTTGAATATTTGTGTAACATTTACCAAGCTCAATCTGTTGATGCGACTACGCTGGGGACCTTCACCCGCTTCATGCTCTGTTTCGGGCATCCAATCGCCTGCCTGCAGACACGCCGCCACCCCTGGCATCAAAGAGAGAGAAAAAAACAATAGAGCCAGAGCTAATTATGTTGATTTGAAAGTGTGTGACAAGGCAAATACAATTGACAAGGAGGATGACAAAACCTGACTGTTCTATCACAATCAGTTGGAATGCTTCAAGTATTGGCAAAGCTGCGGTTGTTGACAGCAAAAGATGCCCATAGCATAATGGAGTTAATGATGCAACCCTCATTTTAAGGGTCTTGAGCTTAAGCAGAAGTCAAGCACCATCTCTTTATGCCTCTAGAAATTTAACCGAGTCAAACTGGAACAGTGCAACAGTCGGCATCCCTGCTTTTCTTGGTTTAAGAGAAAAACCTTGGCATTCAGTCTCTAAAGACAGAAAGTTTCCAAACTACAGGCAGATATAGACGGGATCACATATTTTAATGACCCTGCTAGTGTCACAGATTAAAGAAAAAATGTGCTCCTGAAAAAGACTCCCCAGCGAGTGTTCTGTCACTCAGTGTCGTGTTTTGGAGGAAGAGTTTCAAATTTGTACACTTTCAAACGAGTTTTGGGTTAGAGGGAGGAAAATATCAACAGTGTCAGCGAGATCTGAGCTTAAAAAAAAGACACTTTTAAATGCAGAGTATTTCACCGCATTTCTTACCAATGACAGACAAAAACAAATCCATAGGTCTAAGAATCGAGGTACCTACACATCTACATTTCACCACATCCGAACAACCACGTAATTAATTACATCTTCAGTTGCAGTTTAGTGTTCCAACGTCGTTGCTTCCATGCAGCGGCGAGATAAGGTGACATGAAAAGATTAGGCTGTGTGAAGTGTGTGTGTGACAATACAGCTCCTGCCGTTAAGTAGTAAATTACACACATTCATATAGTCTCTAGAGGGTGGAGTTAAATTACATTTCTTCATTTCCCTTAATTAGAGCATTCATTTTCTGGGACTCTGCCAGAAACTTGGGCTGAGAGGAGGGGCAATATGCGGGTTAATCACTGTGGACGACACTGCTCGGTGCTGAGAAGTCATTAGCATGTTTGCTAATTACCTTCATATAGACTTAAAGTGGAACACATCTAAAACCCTTTCGCTCCCCGAGTTAATGAATAAGTGAACGGTTAGATGAACCCACCTCTACGATTAAACAGGAGACCAAGCGGAACCATTATTTCATTATTAAAATCAACCATTAGAAAATGGGGTTTGACAAGTATGAAATTTCTGAAGGTCAACACCGATGCTTTGATGCACTCACTATCTAAAGCCAAATTGTTATTGCAAAGCAAGCAGCAAAACACCAGCCACAGTGGAGACCCTGGTTCAACTTCAATCTCAAATAACTGTGTCTGACAGAGCTGTGAACGTCCCTGAGCAGCCAAGTGTTGGGGTGAAGGACATGAGTGCTTGTAACCTCCATGTGTCAACAGTGGGTGAGGCCTTGACAAACACCTTAAGTACAGAGAAAAAAGAGAACATTTTTTTTTAGATTTAAAAAAAAAAGGAAAAAATGTGGGTGCATCAACCCTTTCCCACCAAATAGTGGAATTATAAAATCAATCTTAGGTTTGTGTCTCTGCATTGAACTTAGTTAGTCTAGCTTAGCGTCTAGACAAAAAGATGATAGAGAAAAAACATGCTTAAATATTGGGCTTAAAACGTGGAGCTTTATTTCTCTCTCTTTTCAGCTTTTATACTAAGCTAGACCAAAAGTTCTGTCTCCAGCTCAGACAAAAATATCCATTCTCCGAAAAACATTCTCTAAGTGTTTTCCCCCAAAAAGTTGCACGATGGATAAAAGGATTCTGATCAACATTTGATCTTTCATGAAAGCTCAGCTGAGGCTTTTAGCTAGAATGGAGTCCCATTAAAAAAGGGTATAAAGTTGATTTTCATGATGGATTTCGAATAGAACACTGAAGCTGCTGCGTTTCCAAAGGAAATGTGTCGCAAAGAAGCCCAGAAGCAATGAAGAGGTAAAACCTTGGCCTGGCTGACAAAGGCAGGTGACAGTGAGAGCTCAGCTGCTTGTGTGTGCTCACCCATATACACAAGGACAGTGACAGATAGGATGGCACAGTGACTGTCATGCAGCAGACAAGCTGTGTCAAGTGCTCAGCCTGCGTGGAGAGTAGGAGGGGCAGAATGTGGTCCAAACACAAAATCTTACACAGTGACACATGCACATACTTCAATACACACATTCAAAATGTGGAACATCTTTCTTGCAAAAGAGGGAGATAAGTGTGTATTACATTTTTACTCGACACACGCACAGTGAGCAGCACAACAAGGTGCCAGAACACCCTTTGACAGCAAGTCTGGTTTTACTTCCCCTGAAGGCCTCCTCTGCTTGTTGACTTGGTTTGACAATGATCAGAAATGTCCATCTTGCGATGACACAAACACCAAAATAGAGTCAACCATCTTTTCATTACACATGATGTGAAATCCTTTTTAGCAGTTTGATTCCCTAATCCCCTCCCCTAGTCACCCACCTGCTAAAAAATACTGCATTGTCATGTTTCCCACGACATGAAAGCAGTACATAATATTTAGAAGTTTAAGTTCCTGTCCTCAAAATGATGAGCAACGGATGAGAAATTAACAGCATCAAAGCATTGTTTATATCCCTCATTGCAGCCAGGAGAACACTTCAAATGTTGTTATTTTTCAAATAAAGGTTGAGTGTCAGAATAACAATCAGAACATTAGATATTAACTCCATGAGAGTCCTTATCCGAGGCTGAGGTGGCCGGCAGGTACAACGTTATTTGGGACATGGAGAAGAACCAAAAATTATTATTAATTCTTACTTAAAAAAAAAAGTTACTCCACAACCTTTGTGGAGCACAATCCATTTGTTCTGCCTCCTGGTTCTAACAGTTCAATAGTTGTCCTACACAGATGGGATTACTCTTTTCTGTGGTTGGGACACTCTTGAATGACTGGTGTTGTTAACAGAAATACCTTAACCATTAGAGATACAGTATATAAGAAAACTCACCACGATACAGAGAAACTATTTCTTTATGCTCAACCAAGCTAACCAGCTTTAGGTAATCACATCACATATGCAGATGTGACGTTTTTACGCTCTTGTCTTACTGCAATAGTGCTCTAGTACGAGTAATACTTACATTTTTTAATGTGTTCCTTCAAGACAGTGACTAACGGAGGAAATAAAGGTTTAATGGAGTTACACAGTTTAAAAAGACTATGGGAAATGAATCAAGCAGACATTTGCTTTTTATCTAATAATCTATAAAACTATTAGGTAAAAAAAACAACAACATGTAAATTAAAAGAAAAAGATGATGCCAATTATTTTGAAATAGAATTTTGTTCACTCTCTTGTCATTTGAGACTAAAAACATTTGATTCCCAAATTTGCCTCATGCTATCCTGAGCTCCGTTGATGGAAGAGAGTGTCAAAGCAATCTACACTGAATTAATGACCGTCAGGAATAAAGCACTGGGGGAACTGAGCACGATAAATATTCGAACATGATTGCCATTCATTGTTGTGCTTAACGCCAAGCTACCCTAAAATCTAGGACACAGTGCTTGGATCATTCGCGATAAATGTGGGTACAATCTGCTTCAGAACCACATTCCAACGGCCACGTTGTCAGGCGACAGTTAAAGCCAATAGCTCACTCCATACTTACAGCTGAATCTGACAACCCAGCAGCCAGCAAGAATACCCAGGAGGGTGGAGTAGGTGGTGGGCATGTGTCCTTCTGGCACCACAACGTGGCTCACTGAAGGAAGAAGACAGACACACAGAAAAGCCAAATTGAAAATGTACTAATGAATTGTGCTGCAAATGCATGAATAGCTACTGAGCTGAGACAACTAGACAGAAGGAGAGAGGGAGATGGAAGGAGGGGCCACCACATCTTGCAACAATATCAAAATAAACTAATTTGAAAGCAAACATACTGCAGTTTATCCAGAACACACATGGTTGTCGGTCTCTTTCAACACACATTTAAATTTTGAATAATTTCTACAAAAAACCAATATGTACATATGGATTGCAAAATGGCTACATGTAGTGCAAGTCTCACTGTTTTAATAATTCACAGACGTCCATTACTTCAAACATTTCATGTAAACGCATAAAAAAACCCAAGCAATGGCATATTTAATAAAAAATGCTTCAGACAAGGACACATAATTATAAGTTGATTAAAATTTAAATACAGGCTTACTGGCTCTTCATTCAACAAGTGAGCACAGTTGACAAGCACAAAATGAACGTAATTATATCCCCAGGGCAAAGCCTTCTTACGCTGTGAACTAATGGTGGATTTGTGTGGATTTGTCGCCTTGAATTCAAAATGGAAAACTCGTTCTCTGAAAAGCAGCACAGTGTTGGCCCCTCCAGTCAGAGAAAAAGAGTTGAGAGAAACATTTGTGTTTTTCATTAGTGCTTATTCATCATCGTGACAGTACCTCCAAACATTTTATGAGGAATCATTTCAATTACATTTGCTCTCTGGCGTTCCCCTAGTCGTCACTATGCAACGGTGAAGGAGCCTCTGTATCACTATGATGTATATTCTAAAACCACTTGTTAGTTACTGCTGAACTTCCATGAGGGAGAATGCTCAAGTGCCTTCTGTTGGCTTTAACAACACGAGAGTGTCTGCGTTTGATAGTAAAGCTTTTAAAGCTGGACTCTGTAGGTATTGTTAAAGTCCATTCAGATAAAAAAAAGAAATTCCATCTCAAAGGTGGTGGAAAACCCACTGGGTGGTCGAGTCTGAAAATTGTCCATTTAATACATCTTTCAATGGAGCCTGGGCACTCAAATAATGGTTGATTACTTATCAGAGTGTTTGGCAGTAAACAGACCTACCAGCTAAGGTCCCAGTGTAACAGTAATTGGCTGGTAGTGCAGTTAATCTGCAGTGTTGCCGTGAGCCTGTGTGTCACAAATAACAACATTAAAAAGCAATTATATGTACCCGTAATCTAAGGGGCTTCGCTTGGAGGTTTCAGCACACAGAGGAGGTTGTGTCTGACAAACACTAACTGAACAAAACACTACCTGAACCAGAAAAGGTGTCAGCCCTTCTTCCTCCCATTAGCTGCCCCAGTTTGTCCAGTTGAACCTGGGCTGGCCGAGGCAACTTGCTGGGCAGGAACACCACCATTTCATTACTCCTCACACAGTCACTCATCTGGGAAAGGACATAAGAACAAATTTTAGAAAGGTTTCCATCTATATTGCAAGAATATAAGCATTTGGGCCGTACAAATTCCAAGAGACGTTGGAAACATACCACAGAGAGACTGGCTGAGGGGCTAAAAGAAGCATTTGCATTTTGGGTTCCCTCTGTGGCTTCTCGGAAAATCTTCATCATCTCAAGACTCGCTGCACAGTCTGCAGGACGTTTTCCATACAGATTACTGTTTAGAGCATGCAGAAGATAAAGTGTGTCAGTTTCACACACATAAGCAGCAAGGCAGAGCGGCTTGTGACCACAGGGAGGGCAAAACATGTGAAAACAAACACAAATACAAAACAGTTAAGCAAATAGATTCACTCAAATGTGTTCACAATGAAATGAATACATATGTAAACAATGGCTACAGTTTCCTAACATTAACTGACTAACTTAATTGTTAAAACGAAAGGAAGAATATGCTAAGACATGCAATTGCTTTAAATTACATTTTTCTGCCAAATCATGTCCAATAATTCCATTTCTGTTCTCTAAGGAAAACCATGTTATGAAGAAAAGTGTAACTCATCATCATCATCACAATCTGCTACCATATTCTGCTTTGGAAAGTCAGCACTTCAAATTCAAATTGTTCGCTCTTGATTAGCAAGAAAATTAAGTTGGTCCTTGGTGATGTGCTATCAAACTGTGACTTTGACAAGACAATGCAGCTTTGACATTACTGCATTGCAAATCCAAGTCAAAACACGGTATTCAGTCAGTCAGTCATCATCTACCGCTTTATCCTCTGCCAGAGGGTCGTGGGGGGTGCTGTGCCAATCTCAGCTACATCGGGCGATAGGCGGGGTACACCCTGGACAGTTCGCCAGTCCATCGCAGGGCCACACAGAGAGACAGACAAACAACCATTCACTCTCACACTCACTCCTATGGTCAATTTAGAGTGTCCAATTTACCTATCCCCACATTGCATGTTTTTGGACTGTGGGAGGAAGCCGGAGAACCCGGAGAGAACCCACGCACACACGGGGAGAACATGCAAACTCCATGCAGAAAGGCCCTTGTTCCCGGGGCTCGAACCCGGGTCTTCTCGCTGCAAGGCGAGAGTGCTAACCACTACACCACCGCAAACACGGTATTTCTGTATATAATTTCATCAGTCAGTTTTAGGACTGACCATTCAGGATTTTTGCCACTCCAGTGCTCAGAGAAAAAAAACAATTTGACGATGTCACACGCGGCTTGTTCTGTGAAACTGTGCATCCATGTGTGTCATTCACTTTTTGGAGTATAATTGTTTGATATGAGGCCGAGATGAAATCCGTGCTGTACTTCGCTCATAGGTCATCATACACAACATACTAACGCAGAAAGAAAATTCGATATCAAAGGTGTGCGTAACATTACAGAGAAGACTCTTCAATTAATGACCAAAGTGTTGAGTACCATATTCCCATTAGAGATTCCGTGCAGTCTTTTTAACTGTGATACAATACACCCTTAGAATACAGCATGTGTAATCAAAGGCAGTACTGAGACTCAACTCCGGGATAAAACATACCACACCATGTTAGGGTAGGTTTGAGGGTGCCATCACAAACTAGAATATGGTCACCTTGATGAAAAGTGGCAGAGGAGAAAAGAATGAGGGAAAACAGTGCAGGAGGAGGAGGAGAGGAGACTGATAGGAGAACCAAACCCGGCAGGTTGTCTCAAAAAGATTAGGCGTCAGCAAAGATAACACCTGGGGGACAATTAATAGGTCCACTGGTCCATAAAATAATTCATTTGGTTTCTTACCCTAGCCACAAACACAAACAAACACAAATGTCCCCGATACATATGCACACAGACACACAAGTTGGTTTAGGCAGCTGTTCGTGAGAAGAATAGCTCAAGAAAAGTAATAAAGCATGGAAAAAAATGTGCAGGAGGTAAAGTCACAAACACTCTCCCACAGGCCTCTGCCTAAGCACACCAGTGGGAGGATGGCAGCGGTGTTTCGAGTGGATACCCACTGTAACCATGATGACTGTTATGCCAACTGTGGGAAGGAGATTTAAATATGAAGTTCAAGCAGTACAGAAAGGCAGAGAAGTGTTGCACACTCTCACACAAACAATTGAAATTTTGATTTAATTGAATCTACAGATATGCATTTAAATCCCCACAGTGGAAGCCTGGGGCAAACATTTTAGGAAGTCTATTCAAAATTCAAACTCAGCTTAAGATCACCCAACATCTAAGAGAGCTTTTGAACAAACAAGGCCTGCATGTATTTCTAATCAAAAGGTTTCATCAGTAAAAAAAAAAAATCCACTCCGAATTTGGCCTAATGGTTGGATCATCTTGGCAATACAGTTTATATTGTATATATTGTATAAAGTAGATTACACACCCAAGACCTGCATTGTATTGTTGTTGTCATGCAGGTGCCCCTTTCTTGACAGCAAACCCTTTCTTATACATCTCCAATGAAAAGAATAAGAGCCGAAACTCTTCAGAGCTGTACACTCCATTTTGACAAGAGGGAGAGACTTCAACATTGACATTATACATGATGAAGTGCACTTGGAAGGCTGGAGAGAAAATGAAAATAATATCCACTCACTAAAAGCATTGTCATATCGATATTATAAAAAAGGCGAGTTTCCTGTGGTATACAGACGAAAAGCGGCATTTCTCTTTCCTTTGCAACTGTGTGTTTTGTTGTCGAACAAACACCAGCTTGTTTGCTATTTCTTAGTGAACTCTTATGACTTATATATGGAAAAATGCTATATTTATGAAAGTGTGTGTGAGTGTATGTGTAAGGGAGTGTTTTCCCTTCCCGTTGCATTTTGTATGCATGAAAATTGTTATAAAAATAAAATCGATTGATTTGTTTCCCCGTCGACCATTTACACTTTGTTCGGCATTTTGAAACCAGCATTGTTTACATCCATGTTTTTATGCTCACTGCCTCTATTGGCACATTGCAGCATTTTTCAATATAGTATCACCAAATGTAATGGCAGCGCAATAGCGGTAGTTTCTAGGCCTCAATGCATTTGTGTGGTAAACTGAGAAGGATTCTATTCATAAAAACAATGTCAATGCATCTATAAAAATCTTTCTTATCTTTCAAACCTGAAGTCCACACAAACAAAAACCCAGACAAACAATGATCTGCAAAACTTGTATGTCTATGCCCTAAACTGAGGAGAAAACAACACATTAGGGATTGCTTTGCCTCCATAGTGTGCTCTCGTGCGAGTGCATGTGGAAAGAAGAAGCCTGAGGCAAGGATTGCATTTATCATGTCATGTCAGACTGACAGCTTTTTGCCTTTCAAACATGTAATAAAAGGTGAAAATGAGAAAACGTAAGACTCTGCAAACAGGTCATATCAAAGCCAAATGAAATGAAGGACAAAATTGATAACTTGCATCTCAGTGATCGTAAAGAGAGAATTTACAGGCCAACCCTGTGACCCTGGTCAGCTCCCCTATTGATCCCAGTGATAAACCAGCCTTTTTCCCCTCATTACAGACATTGTGCTACACATTTACTCTGCCTCCACCGGCCAGAAGCGCTGATTCAGCATCAACCGATTGCCCAACAAATAATCAGCATTAATCGACTACTATGCACCCATGTACTGCACTACCACATGCCCCGTTCTTAATTATAAAGATGGTACGATGACTCGTAAATGGAAACTCAACGATTTATTGAATAAGTGGAACCTCTCAGAAATGCAATGCAATGAAATACAATAAAGAGTGAGAGTTGTACGTGAATTTGACTTAAATCAAAAGGTGTTTGTTACCCATTTTGTCAACCAATTACACTGAAGAGTGAAACATAACAGAGATCAGATACGCTGGGTAAATATATCATGGTAAAGTAATTGGATTCAGTAATTTTTTTTGGTGTTAACGACAAAACAGGTGACATGCAAGCGGAGGTTACTTCTTTTAGAGAGAACATAAATGTAAAGAAGGACATATAAAGTATATCCTGTTTGTATAACTTCTGTGTTAGAGGACTCAGACTTCAGAATCCACTTCAGTGGTGCTGCTCTATTTCATCAAACCCGACCCATTTAGATAAAAGGCTGTGATTGGCCCAACCTGTCAGAGAACAGATGGATACCTGTTTGAATGAAGAGGGCAGTCTCATGTGCAAGAGCCATAAACCAAAGCTGAAAGGTCTGACTTCCACCCGAGGAGTATTTTTAGCCATAAGTAGAACATTTTTCAAATTAATCTAATTCTATATGAAACAGTATTCTGAAATCAATAATAAGTAAACCATATTGGAAAATATAATTTTTAAATTACTGTTCTGCAAGACCTTTTTCACAGAATGACACATTACATGCACAGGTGTGATTTTGTGGTTTACATTATACACTTGAGCTAGGTACCTAGTATTTATAAAAATAAAATAATAATAATAATAACAACACTTACAGCACATTCTGAGAGGCTCCCAGCTGCAGCAACAGTTTGACGATGGCTGAATGTCCATTCCTTACGGCATCATGCAGAGGAGAGTCATTTTCATAGCCAGGCGTGTTCAACAGGGCTCCGTTTGAGATCAATGCCTCTACAACTGCTATGTGACCCAGGTTACATGCCTCATGCTGAAACAAAAAGGAAAAACCATGACAAGTTATCACACTCTGCTTTGATCTGGTTTTCCTCCTGCGCTTCAAAAAAATTGCTTTCTAAATACTCAACTATTTTGAATCCCTATAAATATTTTTTTTTTTTATTATTCCATATGATGCATTTGGTGATGGAGTTGCTTCAAAATGTTCAAACAATTCTGATTATCCAGGAAGCAACATATATTATATTATATATACAGTAGTTGAATTATTGTGAGTGTTTTCTTCACCTTTTCGTTCATTAATTAAGTTAAGGTAGTTTCAAATGTATTATATATAGTTATATATAAAATTTAGTGGGAAGTTAGTCCTGATTCCAATTCAGGTATTGTCCATGTAGCTCACACACACACACACACACACACACACACACACACACACACACACACACACACACACACACTCTGAAGACCTCTGTGGAATTATTTCACCCCCAAAACAACAAAAATATAATATCAAGCAAATAATAAAATTGTCTAGAATTTAAAACTTTACTCTCCCCGTTTCCAAACCATGCTGATAAAGAACAGGGTTTGACACCGTCTGTCACCACTACTGTATTTAATGCTCACCATTTCTAGTTTATTTATTCAAAGATAACAATCACAGTCCAAGGTACATGTAACATGTAATATGTCATATGTTATCAGGGATGGGCAGTATTTCTAATACATGTATTTAAAATACGTATTTCAAATACAAAATACTATTTTGTAATTTGTATTTTATTGAGATGATGAAAATGCCTTCGTATTTTGTATCAAAATACTTCAGTGTTGTGTATTTTTGTATTTTCAAAATACTGTAAAATACTTTCTGCTATGGGCATGCACATGATTGCACTCACAACACAAAACGTACAGTGCTGCAGATTGAGTCAGGTACTTGGTACTTTGTCCTTACCTGTCAGAAGTTGTTTCAAAGCAAGTTGAGCAACCAAATTGACCTAGTTTATTTTAGTAACACATTTATTCTCAACCATGAATCACTCTTTTTATGGCATGTTCCTGTTCAGTGTAATTTTAGGTGTTCTTTGTAAGGCTAGGCTATTTCACTTTTGAATTTTAGCTGCTAACTAACTCGCTGTGTTAGTTTCACTCTCTTTGATTTCGCCAGTGAACATTCAAAGAATCACGTTTTTAAAGTTATTGTTGTTACACGGTTTCTGTTTGTTTCATGTAGCCTATAGCCTACATAGGAGTTGTGTATGTCATTGTCAATATGTGGTTAGGGTTAGGGACACTGGATGAAATCCACGCCGAATATGGGCTGTCACATGAAGGTGTTGTTGCTACAGTAACAGACAATGGGTCCAATTTCGTCAAAGCATTTAAAGAATTTAATATTTCAGCAGTGTGTGTGGATGAGCAGAGTCAAAACGATGGAGAAGATCTCTCATTTATCGCAATAGACTCTTCAGACTCCGAGGAAAATGAGACTGGCATTATTTTACCAACTCATTTGCGATGCGCGTGCCATACTCTAAGTCTGGTTGCGAGAATTGATGCAAAAAAGGCCATGAAAGAACACACTAGCTTGTCGTGTCTTAACAACTCTACAATGGGAGAATGTTCTGCACTGTGGAACGCAGCAGGAAGGCCTAAAAGCGCTGAAGTGGTGTCTGCAGTACTGAAATTCAGGTTGATTTCACCTTGTGCGAAGCATTGGAACTCTCTATAGGACAGCCTTCATCAGCTCTGCAGCATCCACAAGACACTCCATGATCTCATGACAGAGTTAAACCTGCCATTGTTTAAGGATGCAGAGATGGAGTACATTGAAGAGTATACCAAAGTCCTGAAACCCCTTGCACAGGCAATTAATCGATTGCAGAGCCAGTCACCGTGCTATTACGCAGAATTAATTCCAACCTTATTTGCAATAGAGGCTAAGCTTGAAGCTCTGCATGTCAACAACCTCCGTTACTGTTTGCACCTTCTGCATGCCATAGTGGATGGTTTCCAGTGGAGATTTGGTGCCTTTCTAGATCTTCAACCAGAAGTAAACGAAGCGATCCTGGCAAGTGTGACCCATCCGTACTTTAATATGCGCTGGCTGCCTCCACATATGGCAAGTAAAAACAAATGAAGTTTATATTGGGATGTCTAACATGAGGGGTCAGCATATCTAATCTGTAGACTGATTATGGAAGGAGTCTCTTGCTTTCAGATGTTTTTCCAGATGCTGTGCACAAGTGAAGGGATAGACGAAAAAGGCTTTTAGAAAGAAGTATTTTGTAGTATTTTGAAAATACAAAAATACAGTATTTTATTTTGATACATTTTTGGCTGCTGTATTTTGTAGCTTATTTTGATACATTTTTAAGGTGGGTATTTTGTATTTTATTTGGAAATACATTTTGATGTATTTGTGCCCATCCCTGTATGTTATCACAGCTTGTCTTGACAAACAGAATTATACACAAGTGTTCCTTCAACCTTGCAATCGTAACATTTGCTGCATGGACAATAACTGAAAACAGGTAAAATGATGCTGAAAGTATATGCCTCAAAAAAATAAAAACACACACACACACATCAAAAAGATGTAAATGATTACAGCTTGTCATGTCAGCTCCACGGCCTTCCTAGATGTATACAATCAGTCAGATCTCAACATGTCAAGCTCTGGCAGCAATTTTCAAAAAAAAAAATAGCTGCAAACTGTCAAAACTCTCATTGAAAACTCAGGTTTGAGTGGAGAATCTTGACATCAAGTAGCCAGACTGCTCACAGGAAGTAAATTACTGAAATAATATGGTGGAAAACAGTCTCATGTTCGATCTATAAAGTAACAAACAGTCGCACAGCGGCAGCAATTAAGGCTTTGGCAGTGAGTTGTTTGGAGCCAACTTTAATCTAAAGTACGAAAAGAGCACAGACTGTTTTGGGGGTAAAATAAGCATAAAAAAGGCTGTAGTTACAGTGCTTGATAAACTCAAGATTAGAAACCATGACACACACAACGGGAAAGTGGAAATACCCATGGACCATGTAGGAATATTATTTGTATTGAATACATGTATCATTTTGTCCCCACACAACAAATGCAGCTCTCAAATGTATTATTTGTTTAAATTAGTCTTACCAGCGGGGTCCACCCAGCATTGTCCTTCAGGTTGGGGTCTGCTCCCTGGTCCAGCAGTTGTTTGACAGCTTCTACATCTCCCTGAAGCACAAACCTGAGGTCAGCATTGCAAACTTGTTAATGCAACCCTTCAAACACAGCAGCTGATCCCAGTGCACCAAAGCCCCTGTCTATATCAATCACACTCCACAGTGGGTAATTGATTACCTTGTCTGAGATCCAGAGGGGGATTACAGCTCTGTTTACAAGGATTACTGTAAAATGGTTTATTCTCAACAGACCAGAACATGACTGAAGACAAATCATCTGAAGACAAATCATGTTGGAGGCACAGGAACAGAAGAAATATAAACCAGCAAATTTGTGATCGGTGCAGAAATCAAAGAAACGTAAGGAACATGAATGATCTTACATTGTTTTTACATGGCATGAATAGTAATTTCAAAGAAGTTTCTAATTTAATTTTGATTAAACTAATTCATATTAGATTAGCTCATATGTTTGTAGAAACAAGAGACGCCTAAGTGGCCGACATAAGAAAACAAAAAAACATCGCTCTACCTTTATCGCAGCTAGATGCAGGAGGGTCTCGCCCTTGTGGTTCCTCTTCATAACTGCAGGACTTCCTGTGCTGGGTCTTCCGAGAGGGGAGAGGGATTTTCTACCAAATGAGGGGCTCTGCTCTCCTCTGCATATTTTGTTGCTCTTTCCATCTCTGGGACTAGTCAACAATCGAGGGTTATGGACCACAGGCGATATCCCACCTGGAGATTTTCTCCTTCCACCAGGGGAAGCCCTTGGTCTTTTTGGTGTGGTCTCCAGGTTGCCGTGTTTCTCTGCCACCGTAGTTCTTTTTGCGGAACGCTTTAAGGGAGAAACATTGCCCTGTTTTTCAGGATCACCGTTTGGCTCGAGGTCATCCGCAGACGGCGTCTTTTGCTGGATGACACTGTCTGACATGCTTTGATCAGCTGATGCTTGGTAATTTATTTCAGTGGTGCTGGCTCCAGTGGGGCTTTCCATCATGGTGCTCCTGCCAGAGCTGAGGTCATTCGTATTCTCCTGTGGCACTTCAGGCTGAGGCTCGTCAGCGATGACAGTAGGGCTTTGGAATGAAACCCTTTTACTCGACCTCTTTGTCCCTTCTGCACAGTGCTGCTCCATTCCCTTTAAGGCATCTTCTTCCTCGGAGATTCCCCATTGCTTATTTATGGTCTCCAGCCTCTCCTGCTTCTTTATCTTCTGTTTGGTCGGCCTTTGTGTGGTCCGAGTGGGTCCTTGCACCTTGGCCTTCCTGCTGGCAGCCTTTTTTTTTGTTGACCTCTTCGTCCGCTGTGTGTTCCCACTGTTGCATCTTTGAGAAGAAGAGCCAGAGTCTTGAGAGGATGAGGTGAAATTGAAAACTGACAGGTCCTGTTGTTGAGCAGTAATGGTGTCTGGCTGTGCAGCAGCTGTTTCTCCAGAAGACCTGCTGTCTGGTAAGGTGACCTCTGAAGATTTCTCCACTGTGCAGCGTACCTTTCGACTGCGGGGGCTAAACCAAATCTTGACGCTTTTCTTGTGTTTCAAGATTGGGCTCTCGGGTTGCGAATGGATCTCAGCCACAGAGGAATCTGCAAAAAATGTAAAGTAATTTAATAAGAATAATAACCTTTAGTTAATTGCAAGTCTTTGCTGTGTTAATTCCATCACAGAAAGCCACAGATTTGTTCATGCTAAACTACTTGCAAACTAAAATGCTACCTTGGTTGACTGCACTGCAACTACTGTCCTTACCAGGATCCTAGATAGGCAATACAGGAAATAAACCCCAGGAACTACCCACTTATTCTGTCATTCAGGGATTAGAATGGTGCAAACTGATAGGAGGAGGTGTGAACAGAGGATCACAGGGGAGAGAAAGTGAATAAGACACATGGATTTAAGAAGATAACTTTTAATTATGTTTTCAAGCCACTATATAATGTCTACCATCTACCTGCTTGGTCCATGGGATTGAGTAGGGACTCCAAACCACAGAAGAGCTGTATAATGCTGCTCAGCTGCCTGTTGATTTGAATGTCCTTCACCCACGCAGGGCTGTGACACACGACGCAGCCATCTCCTGCCTGGGGGCCAGCACAGGACCTGAGCAATTAACATTATTTGGATTAGGAATCTACTTCACAGTTCAGGAAAAATAAATACAAGCTTACTGATTGACTTTTTTTTTTTAAGACCATTCAGTCATGAAGCATAAATTAAGGCTCTAGACACATTTGGCACTATTAACTACGTACTGCAAGGAAACCATGCAACAACCATGCATACACAATATCATATAAAACAAGCAGCACCCTGCATCTAATTAAAACCTTTTCCTAATTTATAAAATTGCTTTAATTTCCATGTCCTTTGTATGTTGTTTATACATATACTTATAAACGATTACTGCTGAATATAACAGACTGGCTATGTGGTAATAATAATTATAATAATAAAATAATCTAATCTGTTAATATAATACATGTGTATAACAATATAAATATCTGATTAATCTATTTTAGTAATTATACAGATAATAAAATTCAGCAACAGATCCTTATGTCAGCGTTTGTCATAGGAAAGACACTGCAGGTATTAAACAATAATAATGGTTACATTCAATGTAAGGGTGACAGTGAATCAAAGCACAATATGTAAAACAATATAAAACCCTTGCACAGACAAACATAATGGAATGAGCAAATTCAATGTCTGAGTAAAACTTGTTAAGCTGAGGTTGCCTTACCTGCACAGCATATGTTCACACATACCCAGACACACTGGTTCACTCATTAAATTCGAGCTGAAAAAACAAACAAAAAAACAAACACAGTCAGTGCACTCATACATGGTCAGCTGGCTCAGCTCCATCACAGCGAGTATCAGAGCACCCCAGAACTCCTGTGTGCTCCTACGGAAAGAAAAGGTATCTTCTTTATAATCAAAGACACATCAGCTAACGATTAATCTGTCAATTGCATTCTCTATTACTTGATTTGTTTTGTCCAAAGATTTCAGAAAATGGTGGAAAATGGCAACCTTTACTTTCCAAACCATAAACTGAAAACACCCTCAAATGTTTTTTTTTAACAGATATTAAGTTTACTGTCATAGAAGAGCAAAATAAATCTTGTGACTAATTCTGGGATCAATTAATCTGACAGAGTAGTATCAGTATGCAGTCATATAACTAAAGTATAGGGCAAAATGAAAATCACTAACTGAAAATCACACTATCTATGAGGAAGATTCATGTCATTATTCATGTCAAATGAATAATCTTAAATATAACGACTAGTTTCATGTGAGCACACATTGCTGGGGGAACACCTCATCAGTAACATTCCTACTGGACAAAACAAATAGCTGGGCAATGAGGGGAGTAGTAACCCTGTCAACCCCTCTGACCGAGAGCATCCCAAGCAGCGGCATTACAAGTTGATTTGGTAATGGCAGTGATGGTGGAGGCAGGATAAAGCAGTAACTGGGATTTCAGGCCATGTAGAGAGTACATTCAATATGACTTCTGCACCTGAATCCACTAACACAGTGAAAAACCTCTCCTCAACTTCTTACAGACTCTTCAACTGCTGTTATCCAGCTGGGTGTACTAGAGCAGCATCCAGAATGTGAAACAGCTTCTTCCTTATGACAGTCAGATAGCTCCATATCTTGTCACATCCAGACACTCACCTGAACTTTTCACATCTGTCACACAAGCAAATGCACATTTACACCATTTGCAGCAGAAACTATACTGCTATGATAGCACTCATTTTTAACTGCATTTACGCTACAGTGGTCTTCCTGCAACTCTCTAGCAAGGAAATGTGTACATTCACAATCAGACTTTTATCCAATGCTTTTGCCAAGTTTTGTCATGTTTATGTTTTTTGTCATTATAGGCATCTAGTTTTTAGTGAATTTTAGAATTGTAGATATTCCAGTTTCTAGTCACAACGTCACAGTGGCTAATCTTAGTTCAAGATCTCTTCTCAATAATAATCAATCAATATCTCAAGATATCTTTAATCATCCTCAATTACAGATATGTTCATTGTCCTATTTAGATATTTTAAATTAAGTTTCAGATAGCCAGAATTAAGTTGTAGATATCTGAAACTGGAATTGGAGTCATCTACAATTATTCGCAACTGAATTGTAGATAGCTATAATGACAAACCCCATACACATGAATGGCAAAGTAACGTCATTCTGACTTATAAAAACCTGAATTGCAGACATCTGGAACTATAGTTTTAACTAGTAAGAATGACGTCACGTATATCTACAACCACAATTCATATTCGTCACAATGAAATTACGACTACTCAAAATTACGCCACAAATATCTGCAATGTTAAATCCGGGTAGTAAAACTTAACAGGCTTAACATAAGCATATGCGTAACAATAATGACACACTATAGGCTAACGCTGAACTCATCGACTGCTGTGATTGACTGTAGTAAAATTAAGTTGTGGCAGATCGAATAAGCATTAATGGGTTGACATAATGTCTGGGGAAAACGCGTTAGACGCTCCTGCATTGTAAAAAGCCAGGATCACGACTAGCAGCTGCACACTTTAACGTACCATTTCGAGCAAAGCAGCAGCTGGCGAAACCTCGCAGCAGCCTCTTTAGTGTTCCTCCAGTCGTCCGTCTGCGTGACGACATCGTTATCCATTTCTAAGTTTGTTTTCCTGCCTCACCTGGTGTGAATGCAATACTTTCGTTCACGAACCAACATTACAAAACAAACAACGGCCACTTCCTGATTACTTGCATCTCCCGCCAAATTGGAGGAAGTCGTAAATGTCGTCGCTACGGTGATGACGTAGTTTCCGACATGGAATGTAAGTAAAGCATGGGCGGTATCAAGTTACAGAAAGGGGATTATTATTATTATTTGACAAAACACTATATGGACAAATATTATGTTTTCTTTATAAATCGTTTAACTTTATATGAGTGTTCATACAGATAAATATAAATGATTGGAAAAAAATACACCAGATTCAAAATTAAGTAAGTAAGACTGAATCTAAAGTCTATTCAGTGAATGAATGTTTAGAAATCATTAGATTACTCTTTTGAACTAATTTTGAATGTTTTAGTCTGTTGTTCATTGTGTTTTTTTCCCCTCATCTGTTCCCTTTAAACAGTGTAATGTTCATGAAAGCTGGGTCAAAAAAATAATACTCACAATAACTGCAAGCTTACTAATATATTATCATAGCTTAAATGCAATAATCAAATGCTTTTTTAAAACCCACTGAAGAAGACAATTGAGCTTGAATCAAGTGCTGCATCCACTCCACTATGGCAGGATATCCACAGCTTATCCAATAAAAACTAACAAAACTAAAGTCTTTTTTGTGAGTGTGTATTTTATCTTCAGTTTTGCTTCAACCTAGGAATATATCCATTTAGCTCCCAAAGTCAAAAAGTCAATACTTCATGAAATCAACTCTAAAACACAGATTCTGTACTCCATAACACAAGTACATACAAAAAGGTAAATAAACAGCCACTGCATTTGAAAAATAGCTTTATTAGAATTGTAAAAAATAGTCTTGGTGCATTCAAGGCCATTTATACTGGTCCAAAGTAAGAAAGGAAAGACTGCATTAAATATTCAGTTTATTCATCTAAAAGTTAGAAATGCCCTTAGAGGATGTGTTAATAAGTAAGGGAAAAGTGCATATTGAGGGTGTTTGTAAAGAAGATTTAATCCAGAAGGCACATTTACACATTCCTCAGAATAAAAAAATTACTGTGTGAGTGATATATATGTATATAATCAAAATCAAAGTGATTTTTCTAAAGTACAAATCTCAAGGAAAAATACATGAAATATCTAATGCTATTGATTTACAATGGTATAATATAAAGTAAACAATACATAGAGAGAAATTGAAATCAGTGCTTCCCAAAGTGTAGTCATGTTGGTAATCACAATTATTTTTAATCAACATTGATACCATGGTTATTTATGACAATCATTACCATTAATTGGCAATAGGGATACAATGTTTTGATTTCAATGGTATCAGTGGTTTACTTCTGTGTTGTGTTATATGAGTTGTTGTTTTGCAAAAACATTTAGGGGTTTCAATCCTATCTGGTCCACATGCTAAAAGCTGTCCATCTCTAAAATTGAAGGTTAACAAATTAGTGTTGTTATGTGACTTGAAAGAGAGGAAACACTTCAGTTTTCAGTTTATACACTTTTTCCACCTGTGCAAATGTGTGTGTGTGTGTGTGTGTGTGTGTGTGTGTGTGTGTTGTTCTGCTACTAATTACAGGATATGCTAGATTTGGATTGTTGTACAAATGAAAATGGGAGTTACCCTTTACATCTTTAGTAAAGAGACTTAAAAAATGTCTGCTCTATGTTTCTACTGTCTTAAGGGAGTCTGCGTCATCACCCTCGTCATCAATTGGTATGGTGTCCATGCCAATTTTCCCCATGGCAAAGTTGATGAAAACCTGTAACCAGAAACAGTGTTAAGGAGCTATGATAATTCTATAAATGTGCCTTAAATCTTAGCTAACCTGCTGAAGAGTTTTCCTCCCTAACATCCCGCTCTTTCTCCTGCCCATGGTATCTTCCACTCCCAAAGCCCCAAAAGGGCAGAGTGGTTGAAGAATACCAGCACTGGCTGCATATAAAGCTCATGAATTCTCTCCTGAACTCATATTACATTTATTTTCCCTCAGGCATACCCTCTGTCAGTCTCCCTCTGCCTCCTTTTAGACTTTCACTACTCAATCTTTCACTCTCACTCAGCTTTATTCTGTCACTGACTCCACTCTCACCTTCTCTCTTCCTCTCTCATCTCCCCTCCCTTTTTTTTCTGTCCCTTGCTACCAACCACCCACCCCTACAAAACCTCACACTAGTTTACCTTCTCTTTCTGTTTATGTCCTGTCTCTTTTTTTTTTTCTCACCTCATCCAGTGTGGTCTGGCTCACAGAGAAGTGTTTGATCTGCAGAGCAGTCTTGTTTGACTCCAGTTGGTCGAAGATGTCAGCCACCCCTCCTGGAGCAACTGGTACGTGGTACTCTACCATAGTGGAGTGTTGGTCCTGTGTGTATTGAAAAAAAAAAATGCACATGGTGAGGGTTAAATATTCTGCTTGTGTGTAAAAGGAATACATAGGGAACTCTTTGCGAACATATTCTAACATAATAACTTTCCAGTTTGTTTTACTGACCACAAGTAGCCAAAATAATCAATGAATTTGTCTATGAAAACATAGAAAATTGACATAGTCATCTGGTTTGAAATGTGAAGCCTAAGAAGTAGGCGTTAGACACTGGGGACAACTTTACTGGTTAAAAAATACATTTACATGGAGGTCTATCTCACTTAATTTATAACATCGATAAAGGTTTTCTGAGGTTTTTTTTTGTGGAGTTCAAGTCTCAATTACCAATTTGAGCTTTTATTTAATAGATCAGAATGTCAATTTTAGAAATTGTGGTCCCATTTAGAAGAAAATATGCAACAAAGCACATCACACACAAGTGTGACTGACAGCTAGTATCATCCAATAAGTGCCTGGTTGCACACGATCCCTAAATAAATAACTGCTACCAAATGCTTGTATTAGAAGCAATATCCTGCCACTTAAACTCTCCAGCTAGAAAGATTTACACATAACAATGAATGCCATTCACTGTCGTGCAGCATTCCAGTGCAATGCACTGTATTATAGTCTCCTTAAAGCTCACCTTGAGGTAAGTGCTGGGGAATCTGCGCTGCATGAAGCCAGTGATTGCCTCGGCATCACAGGAGGCTCCAGCCAAGTACATCTTCACAGTAAACCCTTTGCCAAACCTGCACAAAGGAGATTTTGAGGAACAGAGCATACAGTATATAACATTATGTGCAGGGTGAGGTGGCGGCGGGGCAACTGAACATTCAGCTGCACGAAGGGCCACAGGAGGGTAGAGAAGGAGGATATGAAGGGGTAGGAGAAGCAGTAATTGCTGGATTGGAGGATGAGCAAGGGTCACTAACCTGTTCTTAATGTGCTGCAGAGAGCCAAGGCATTGGAACTGACCTTTCACCATGATGGCAAGACGGCTGCACAGTGCCTCACACTCCTCCATGCTGTGAGACAGTGACAAAAGAGACAAAGACAAAAGGTCATACCAGGACCCTTAGAGCTAACACTAATTAGAAGTACCTGCTGTCACACATAAATATAAATACATTAGCACACCTGATTGTTATCCTGATAACCAACAACATGTAATAAATCACTCTCTGTGATATTGTGATATCGCCCTAACCTGTGAGAGGTGAGGACCACGGCACATTTTCCTTTCACTTCCTCGGAGATGATTTTCCACAGGTGACGCTTAGTGCGAGGGTCCATGCCAGAGCTGGGCTCATCCTGTGGAGAAGAGGAGGTGTGAGAGGAGGGCAGCAGGGTGTGAGAACATAAGAGAGGACGGGTGAATTCAAGATGGAGAGATCAAGGGACAAGGAGAAGCTCACAGCAGCAGTGTGTTGCAGGTAGTGTGTGGCACATACAGAGAGAAAAGGGAAAACCAAGGGCAGTGTGAACATGGAGGGAACACAAATGCACAACTGAAAAAAGAGAATAAGAGATGGGAGACCTGTTGTTACAAAACATAAAGAGGTGAATGGAAAAAAATAAAGACAAAGACTCAAGGCAGACGGAAATAAACAAGAGGAAGAGGGAACAACAAACAGGATTTGAAGACTAAGAAAGAGAGGATTTGATCGACATGTAAGTACAAAAAAGCGGGAAACAGTCTGCTATGTCAGTGATCCTTTCAGGAAAAAGTTGTGCATAGTTATTTTATTATTTGCTGTCTGATGGCAAGCAAGGCAATAAAACAGGCAGAAACAGCAACAGGAACAGATGAATTCTCACCAAGAGCAGGATTTGTGGGTGTCCAAGGAGAGCCAGTGCTGTGGAGAGCTTCCTTCGGGTGCCGCAGCTATAACCATCAGTAATGATGTTACTGTGATAGTTGAGCTCCAGCCTCCTCAGGAGGTAAGACACCACCTTCAAGGAAGAAATGGAGGGAATGAGGACTGCAACGAATGAATGAATGAATAATGTTCTCAAATGTCTTGTTTTGTCCACAAACCAAAATGATTCAGTTTTAATGATTTTTTTGTTATATGGAGCAAAGAAAACAGAAAATATTCACATTTATTTAAGAAGCTGAAAATCGTTTCCAGCGACCATATATTAAAAAAAAGTACATTTGTTTCCAGTGCACTAATAATAAATAAGATATGACTATTCTACCAACATACTATGTTTCACCCTTTAAAAGTGACAATATTAACATTCTAATCTATAAAAATCTGCTATTTTTAAAACTTCTTGTGTACATGGACAATTTGCCAAGTCACATGATTTGGTGTAAGGATTATTGTAAATGTTATAAAGACAAAAAGGTTTTTTTCTTATTAATACAAATAGGTGTATTTCTGGAGAGAGGCAAAAGGAACTGTTCCACGTTTCGCTACAACCCGATAATCAATGTAGTACATGTGTAATGGATTAACTGCCATCCACTGCGTGTCATTAGGTGGAAGGATTGCTCTGCATGGCTGTATGAGCATCGAGGAATATGAGGCAATTTCAAAAACCAATATGCTGTTCACTTGTTTTAATGAGCGTAGGAAGTGAGGTCAACCACAAATCTGTGACTCGAGCAGATCCAAGCAACACCGGACCTTCACGGGAACTTGATTATCCATTTAATACATCAGCAAGAGGTCCTCTCTCTGGAGGACAAGGCCAGCATTCCACACAACATTTAAAATCCAGACGCTGGTAGGTTTACAGAAAGCTTCTTTTTATAGAGGGTGACCCTCATCCTCTCTGTCTCCTTGATATCCATGTTCATTTCTCATACTACATCTTCCTACGCTGCCCAGTGCAGTGGCACACATGGATCTATCTGTCTCACTCCCATGAATATTTAATGTTGTTTGTACAATAATGATAACTTTGCTTGGCGACTGTATCAATCCTGTCCTGAGGCTGCAGCTTCGGAGGACACAAGCTGACACGGCATGATTTGGTGCTTATTAGTTTGTCTTGTGTGTTAAACCGCATTTAAAGTGAGATTGAAAAACCCTAAACAATGTCCATACCAATTTCAGTCCCTCTTATATCTCTATGTTCGCCAATTAATCACACAAAAAGTGCGCTGTGAATACCGGTTGATTTTCCAGTGGCTTGCGTTGATTTCCCATCGGTCAGCCTTTCCCCATCAGCTGGCAAGTTTGAAAACAAGATCAATGAAGCAGGCGAATGCAAGAGATAGCTTAGTTAACTTTGATTCTCTGCTTTCTCTCTGTAGGAGGATTTGTCTTTTGTGTTGATTTCTTTGGCATGAATTTAAGTGCATTGATCTGGTTACCGAAGCATTGTGTGGGTCTTTGAATGCTTTGAACAAAAAAAAAAAACACAATATCAACAGCTACATTTCGACAAAAAGCACAGGTAACACTGACTACTCCTGACTGGTCCAAAACAAAATGTTCTCACGAAAGCACCTTTTCTATCACCTTTGATGTAACACCTCATGAAGCCTGACAAAACTATGTCAATATGAAATGACCCCATAAAGGCGTGTCTCATTATCCACAGCTAGGGCACTGTCAGTGGGAGACGACATAAGAGAAACTCTATATATAACATCTTTGTGAATTAGCCGCACACCGATGCTGTGACCGTTATAACCATTGTTGACATTTCCCCCTGACCATGGAAGAGGAGCTGTAACAAGAGCATCGATGATGATTCGAACGAGGCAGACTCATTTCTGTTCCTCGCTGTCTGTATTCATGTGTGCGCTTGCTAATGCGAGCGTGCAATTCTGTTTATATCATAACTTTGGCTGTCAGAGACAATCAATATGTTTGTGCTTCTGCATCCATAGCTGTAAAACAGTATACAGAGAGAAACATTCGGTCGATCAGCTTTCACAGTTAAATTTTGTCATGATTTCTATGAAATTCCATGAACACAACTGTTTATACCAAATTTCTTTTGTTAAAAAGAAAAATTCAAGATGGATAATCCGAAATCACACTATCTTTTGATTGGATGCTGTGCAGACTCCCCTCATTTCAGCAGCAGCAGCAGCAGCAGCAATGTCAGACGGGCACATTCAGTAATCACCACAGAAACAAGACTGATTAGTTCTTAGAAAGATAAATGAGAAGAATCGAGCTAAAGTGACACGTCAAATGAGATCCTCTCATCATCAAAGTATCGTTTAAATGTAAATTTGTCTCCACTGGAGCGTAGAGCATCAGCTTAATTCTTAAGTTTGGATTGTGCGCGGTGACAACAAAAGCTTTAACATCTTGCCCCAGATAGAAGAGCTTTCACACTTTCACACCGCCTGATTGCTAACGCACGGAGACACCAACACCAGCAGTTGCTAGTCCCACAGTGGTGAATGCATCGTTTGAATTGTTATCTGATCCTGTGTCAGTTTGCGCATGTTGCTGTTATCGCTACATCTGAAGCTTTGAGTGGCAGCGTGTCCTCACCCTGTCTATCTCCCTCTTTGAGATGCCTCGAATGCGAGCGTAGAAATACAAGTGCTCCTCTCCAGTGAGCAGGTTGTCCAGTGCATCCACCTGGGGACAGTAGCCGATGTTAATTCCCTTGTAACGGCACTCCATGATGTCCATCAATTGCCTGGGGTGGAAAAAAAACACAAATGAAGGACAGGTGGACATGTAGGATGATTCACAGGACCTGTTATCTCTTGTGTGCTGTGTTGGCAATGTCCGACCATTTATGTAGATTTCACCAACAGATAGGCTTTAAGCGTGTTATGAGAGAGCTTTAGATAATACAGATAAGATACACCTGCAACTTTAAAAAATCCCAAACCAATATGTTCAGATTTTTGCTGATGCAAATCGTTAACATCCCTCATTTGTGGAAATTTGTGTTAACCAAATCTAATCAAGCCCAAATTAATTAGTCAGCACAGCTTGGGCACCTGAAGAGATTAAATCTAAGCAATGGGTTTGTTTCTGTCTTTTCTTCCACACTGATTATCGCAGATCATATTTCATTTACAAGCATATGCAAGTGTTTGTATTTTAAGGAATGGTGCCTGATACCGATCTCAAAATCACAACCTTGTTCATCTATGAGTTAATCAGACCAATAGTCTTTTTACTCGGGATGGGACGATACCACTTTTTTGTGTCCGATACCGATATCATTTATGAACTATGAAGCTGTTAACAACACATTTGTGCTGAGTCATTTCAAATATATAATTCTTCAACTGTGTAACAAATATTGTTCTCCCAAAAGGAAGTAAAAAGCCCAAACATGACTCAGCTAAAATCCTTTTGTTGATTTATTTACATTTTTAGTCTGTGCATAGTGAAGCATGTGATATATAGGATTTTTGGAAAGTATTGGATTTCACGTTTTTATTTTTGATCCAGTGATTTTGACCAGTATTAGACCGATACTGAACAATTCCCATCCCTTCCTTTTACCCCTCTTAAACAAATTAACACATTAACCCAACTGTATATTTTCAATTCAATTTGTAACTGTATAACATAACTAGCTATCACATTCAACAGTTAGTTTTAAAAGCAATATACAATATTGCAACAATACTAATAGTAATAACAACAACAATAATAATGATAATAATAATAATAATAATAATAATAAAAAAACTATTAAAAACAATGTCAAGCTCACCCATCCCAGTCCCTGATCTGTGCTGTGCCATCAGTGGGGCTGACGTCGCCAGTCAGCATTTTGAAGGTGGTCGTTTTTCCTGCTCCGTTCACACCCAGCAGACCAAAGCACTGTAAACATCACACATGTCTTAGTAACCCAGAAGCCTTTGACCTCTTCACTGTACTATTACACAATGATTAGATAAATGTTTGCATTATAATTATTTAGATCAGTGTCAGACATTTACATCTTTGCAACAACTGACCAGCAAGTTGATACCATCCTACGGCCTCAGTATTAGTTAATATAACTGTATCTTATGCTTACCTCTCCTGCAGGGATGCCCACAGAAAGCCTCTTCACAGCAGGGACCTTCTTATTTAGGTGTTGATAGACCTTAGTGAGCTGGTTGAGCTGCAGTATGTCTGAGCTGGCTGCTCCACTGGAAACGCGCAGGTGCTCAGCTGTCACATCCTCATCCTCGTGCTCAGAAGCCACCTGTGGCAATGTTTTGCCACAAATCAAAAGCCTGGAAAAGTGTAAAATAGTAATAAGTATTGAAGTAGAGAGACAGAAGCCTATGGCATGAAAATGTAATATTTCAGGCTTGTCTTAGTACCTTAGAATCAAAATGTAATCATTTACTTCAAAGAAAGAAAGAATTTGGATTTGGATCTTTTTTCACATACTTTAATTGCAATGGTCTTTAATTATTCAGTCTTGTATTAGAGCAGTATTAAAACATATTTACACCACTCAGCCATAACAATAAAACAGGTAACTGGGGTTTTAACATTGCAGCTGATCAGTGTGTTTTCGACTTTGCCAAGCCATGGAGAATAAAATTAAATACATCTTCAATGCCATTACCAGTGGTTGAGAATGAACCCCCTTTAAATAAGAGTTAATCTGTGTACATCCACCTTTCATATTCTAGACTATTGACTGTTCCCTATCCTGTACATGTGATAATATGTTCTCCTTTTTAACTTTGACAGCATCATTTCTGGTCTCAGTTTTCCTCACCTGACTTTTCGCTTTAGGAACTTGTTAAGCAGGAGGCGGAGGGTGAAGAAGACCAGGCCTTGGATAAAGGAGGCAATGAACATCTTCTTGAAAGCCTCTGTGGAGAATGGGTTTTGATAGGCATCAATGCCATAACCACTGAGGATCTGGACCTCTATGTTCTTCCTGGTCAGTTGCATCAACCCGTTCCCAAAATTGAACTGGGGGAAGATGAGGAAGGCGTTGCACATCCTTTCAAACATGGCCTTGATGAGCTGCAGGAGGAAAGGACAGAACAAAGTGCTTATCCTCAACTGTCCTGTCATTAGATGTGTGAATTACATTATACTATTACTCAATATCATCACGGCTACAGAGAGCGACAAGGTATAGCTCAGTTCCTGAACACATGCATCTTAACACCTCAGAGCAAACAAACTGTATCGTGACTCGGGCAGTTTATGCTGACCTCAGGGTTGTGGGGTGAAATTTGGCCCATAAAGTAGAAGATGGACGTGGACAGGATTGTGTTGACGGTGATGAAGAGGTTGACACACACATAGGTGATGAAGGCCATTTCTGCATCCTTGAAGATACCTGCTAACAGATACATCCAGGGGAAGGTAGCAAACCTGAAGGGAAAAGAGAGGATAATTAATATGTACCAAGCATCAAAGAAAGAAACTAACAACACCTTTTAAACAGCCATGCTACTAAATGCACAATACACACAAAGTGGATATTGAATGTTGTCAACTTTGCATTGTATTAACTGAAGTTATTCAGACTTATCATAGGCTAAAACACAGAAACACAAAAAAAAATAGGCACCAAAGAATAGCAGAAAAAGAAGGAGGAAAAATACCACTGCATGGTGAGGGTAAACATTCAGTCAGGATGCCAAGAAGAAAGAAGTTAAATTACTTCTCCCCTTATTCACCTGCTGGCAGAACATAATTTCCCTTCCTTTTTTGTTCTGTGCTTTCTCACACATAATCTGCTTGTGCATTTGATCAGGAGGTCTCAGTCAGTGAAACACAGGAGCAAGAAGGGAATAAAACAAAAAGGTAAAGGGGAGAGAAAGTGAAAGATACACAATCATCCAGACAGAGTCAAAGCAGGTCCATGCCATACAGTCCCAAAAATGTGCTTGGTAGGCAGACAAGTAACCGAGGCAAGAAGGCTGCAGACCAGAGCAGGTGGGTGCATCCCGACAGATGGAGCGCTGTGATTACTCATTGCTTGGGAGGGAGACATCTGTCAGATAAATGAGGAGCAGAGTGCTGCTGACTTGGCCTCCTAAGATCGAGGGCTTAGGAAGAGTCCCAGAACAGCAACAGCAAACACAGGAGCCTAAACCTCTGCCACAGCAGCGTAATTATGTGAATCATTCCAGTGATCCAGATGCAGGGAATCATGGCACGTCATGGGTTTGACACTGTTCCAAAATCTACATATTGTGTTCATAGTGATTAAAAATTGTTGGCATTTCAAAGAGATATACCGTAGTTCATCTCTAGCTCACACACCAAGTTCCACCATTAAAGCTGAGAGCCCTGTTGCTTCTTGATCTCCCCCTTCCTCCCTCTAGTGTATTTGGCTTAAGTGGGACAAACATATTGGCAGTGATTTTTCTAACAATCATTCAGTCCCACAACCATCTGTCTTTGCAAGACAAACAGCAGCCTCCTAATGCCCCCTGCTGTAAATCCAACCCGGTGCTGCACAAAGTACCACTTGCAATCAAGGCGAGAAAGTAGTACTGTAAAACTGCATTTGTTTTTTTATGTTTTTCTTAATTGATTTTGTTTAAACTTATGCAAAAAAAAAAAACATGGTAAACTTGACTTGGCTGAGGCCGCCAGGACATTTAATTTTTAGACCATAGAATTCTTGTCATGCTTTGGGTATATAGGATGTCTTTCAGCATATAAAAGCATGTTTCTGGATATTCTGCATTCAACATTCACTTCCACACTTCCACACAACCTGCATCATTCCCCCCTTTAGTTTTCACGATGTTATCATAATTGACCGACAACATAAACATGAAATGTAGTATATGTTGTCATTTGAAAATATCCAGTATTAATCCAGTAAAATTGCTCAGCAAAGTCATAAACAGCACGGGTTGAAGGACAAAATAAAGTAAACCAACAGCACTTTTTTCTATAGATTATAATAGATCACCTTCCTCTCAATTTACTCACCCAAAGAGCACGAACAGGAGGGTGATGGCACCCAAATTTTGCCGTTCTGTGAACGCCGGTATCTGGAAGGCTGCGATCACAGCAACAGTCAAAGTCACAGGGATCAGATAGATGGCCTGTTGAAAAAGATCAAACATAATGTAACGACACAAAATGATTTAGCTTTAAACCAAGTTAAGTTGGATCTGCTGGTCGGTGATCAGAAGATGTTACCATGTCATAGAAGAAGTTCACGGCCCAGTAGAGGGGCTCGCTGATGCCTGCGATGTGCTGGAGCCTCTTGGCACCACTGTGGTGCTCGCTGACTTCATAGATGGCAAAACTGGCCGTTGTGATCGAGAAGCCCGTCAGCACACACATCGCCACAAGCATCTGCAGCATTCCCTGAAGACTGCGGGGAAAAAACAAAACAAACAGGTGATCAGTGATATTTTATCATTAACTGTTGCGCTGTGATCATAGACTGTTTGTAAAAAATGGACCTAGTCTTCCAGTTTGAAAAATGAAGCCTAGGAGGTCGGACAGAAGTAGGAGTTAGCCACCAGGAGGCGACTCCACGGGTTGCAAATACAGTACTTTACTAGTTTCACCTCCTTCTCTATAGCACATACAGTCAATTTAGTAAACTATGTTCCAATTAAGAGGAAAGTATTGGACAAATTTGTATTTGGCAGCCGGTAAAGGGTTTGGCAGCCAATAGGAGCCTGGTTGCTGGTGATGTCTATGAAGTTCCGGTTTCAAAAAGTGAAAAGGTGGCGGTCAAATCATAAATCTAGAGGTTTCAAAATGGAAGGTAGTTTTGCAACCGCAAGACTACGTCCAGTTTTATGTACAGCCTTTGGCTGTGAGTGATGCTTCGTTTATGCTTCTTTCTATACTGACTATAGGGAAAGCTACAGTGCTATGGGTTTAGATCCTTGGATAACTAAGTGTGCAAATCAATATACTTTGGTGTGCTGATTCACTTTGAATCAGGCAACCTGCTGTAATACATTTCACTGAACAAGGGCCCATTTTACAGTCCTCCTACAAATCATGTCACCACCCGCAGGGAACTGAATCATAGGAACTATTTAAAACATTAAACTGAATTTTTTATGAACCAATGGCACCGTTAAAAGGGATCATGCTTGTACCTTACAAGATAATAGCCACATCTACATATGACTTCAAGCTGACAACAACTTTAGAATGCAGCTGCTGTTTACCCAGTTTGCACAGTGACACTGTTGTGAGGCTGCAGAGCCTTTTCTACAGACTATACACCCCAGACAACAAGCTCAGTCTTTGATCCCTCCGTTACTCTTAAACCTGGTGTGCTCATTCAGAGTTTCTTAATGCTGCTACCTGTTCACCTCCCCTACTCTATTTCCCACACTGCTTGCTACTGAGGTACTTTTTTTTCACCTTCATCTTTTAACTGGGGCACAAAAACCATGAACAAAACAAAATAAGCTGCACAAGACTAAAAAAAGGAGAAGATGAAGCTGAGTGATGGATTGGGACAGAGGGAGAACAGAAGACAGGAACACGTGGTGGGCATTTTAGGGCAGCACTAACGACAGAGAATAGCCAGCAGCAGCATCATCATCATCAGCAGCAGCAGCAGCAGCAGCAGAAGCTAGCGAGTAGACTTGTTATCAATATGGCAACGATAGCCTTAGATTTTATTTTTTTCTTCCCATGGGCACACACTGTGAAAATCAAGACATCTGGAGTAATAAGCCTGCTGTATCTTTAACACAGCTCAGGCCAAATCAATACATCCAGTGAGAATGCAGAGTCACACAGGGTGGATGGGGTAATTGTGCACTTGCAGCTGCTGCAGCGCCTGTGCAGACTAACAGCTAAAGAGAAATGCGATGCAAAGAAATAAAATGTGGAGAAAGTGGAGGTCAGTAAACATCATAATGGCCAGTGAGATTATGGGTACTAAAAAGGCCCTGGAGAGGGAGGAGCTTCTTGAGGCCAGAGCCACTTTCGGAATGATTTATGTAGTTTGATGCATGCATGCAAACACACACACACAGACCTACACTCACTCTGCAGTCTGAATCGCTAAAGCAGGATGAAGAGTATTTTAAATTAACCCGTTTTTGGAAGGGAGATAGAATCAATCCTCCTCTGAGCCACCTTCAGGGTAAACACTCATTATATTGGCTATGATCAATAATGCAAGTTCAAGGAAATCAATTTAGAAAATCAAATATGTGTAAATACTGCTGTCATGTGCTTCCCCTAAACTCTAATACCCTGAACTGAAAAAAAAACATCTGTTTTTTTTTTTTTATCTCAGGCTCCGCCAAATTCACTCAACAATATTCATCATCATGGGACAATTTGGGGATATTTTCAGCAACTGGAATGGTAATCAGGATCCGTCTTGCAGAAGCAGCAATTGATAATGCCATGTAATGATGGAATGTTTAGTTCGGCAGAAGGAAAAATCTGAAGTGTAAATCTTACATAGCGTCTTCATCGTCTGGCCGACCAAAATAAGGATGACTGGAAACTGAAATGGCTGTAATAGAAAGAAAAAAACAAGCAGAACATTATGTTAGTAATAGGAAAAAACAACAGCATATTTCTCAGCACGGCAATGATATTCTCTAATCCTGAGATACAATCATTTGAAAAATATAATGCAAGTTGATTTCATTTGCCGGAGCACACAAAGGAAATTGAATTTTCTTTATCGTTGTCATCCCCCCCCACACACACACACACACATCTACACTTACATTTCCTGATGTAGGAAAGTATAAGTTCAGAATGCTGCAGTTCAGTGACTTGCTGAGGGAAACCTTGAGGTGTACTGGGGAGTTAGAAGATGACTTAGGCTTAATCCAGTTTAAATCCTTTTATTGGGAAAACTACCGCTGGAACTTAGAATCATACTTCTTATCTGAGACTATAATTCGTTCTCAGCTGCAACTGACATGATCATTTCTGCCTGACCAGAGACTAATTATTATTTCATTATAAAAAGGACAAGAAAACCACAAAATATTCCCATTTGAGATAATAGAAATGGTGACTTTCTATTATTTTTGTTTTTAAATTAATTGTACAATAAAACGACAGTGGAAGTTGTTTTTTTTTTTTACTGTTAATTGAAAAACTGATTCACTTTTGTTCCCACTGCCTCGAGCTAGGGCTGCTTTATACTTTATAAAAGCATACATTGAAGGATTCCTCTATGTTCACAACTTCTGAAGGTGGCCTATTAAACAGCTCAGTGCATTTTCTCTGGGGTACGCGGCAGACAAACTTCTAATATAGTGGTGGGAAACAAACAAACAGTCTGATGCAGACCAGAGTAGCATACCAAGGAAAAGCAGTCAATAAAGACCACAGTGCGAGGGTTAGGGCTTCACACTTGACATTGGAATGATCACCATGAAAAGTAATCTCCCTGAATCTTCTCCCGAGACCAGCCCCCCCCCGCCAGCCCCCAAACACAGGGTTTGTTAGTAACATGTAAATGATTACACTCTCTACCCTCAAGCACTTTTATCATCTGCTGGGAGTTCAATGTGTTTCTGCGTGTAGCTCTGTGCACACGCTGTATCGTTTTATTATTGCGTGTGCGTGTGTTTATGTGTGTGTGTTTGTTCATGTTTGTGTACTCCTGCCCACAGGCAGATGGTCAGGGCGATGCTCAGAGCTGAAACAGCACTGACAAACGTGGGCCAGCCTCGCTCTCTTCTGCACCCCAGGGAGCAGCGTTCATCAGTATTCACATAGTGATGAGAGTCCGAGGATACACAGCACCCCCTGGCTTTAATCCACTGAAATGAACCGGGAGTATCCATGCACCATTTACTGCTCTTCTTTATGTTTAGTATATACAAAATGGTCGGGATGTTAATCATCATTAATCATATCTGCTTCTTTGACAACTACTTTGGTATATCACAGCCTCTGTATTGATAGAGTTTAATCCCAGTTGTAATAACATCAATGTTTTTTTAATTCAATTAAAATAAATAGTCGGAAAAAAAAGAGATAGCAGTGGTCTTTGTTGTCATTGCTTCATTATGTGAAGCTTTCTTAATCAATCAAACTAGAAATCTGCCGTTTGCCTTGGATTTAATGATTACATTTTGTTTTTATGCCCCAACTCCAGCTCACCGTATTCTGTCGGATCCTTATCAGCTGGAAGATTGGTGCGAAGGATGAGGTTGTTGAGGCTGTTCATGTATGCTGGCATTGTGTGGTGGCCCTCAGGGTTGAACCAGACCTACGCCAATGCAAGAAGGAACACAGTCAAACAGAGACATATTTTAAAAGACAAAACAAAACATCCTTTACAGAGCTACTGATCTGTATATCATGTCTCTACAAAATACAGACATGATCATCTAAGGAAATTTAAACACTAAAACCGAGCCACAATTGCTGCAGTAAAGCATATTTATGATGACACTGATGGTATAACAATGCAGCTCCATCCGCAAGCCTCCACACTGTAGCCAAAAAACGGTGGTGAGGATGTGATATTTTAACTTTCAACAGCTCCTAGCTGCGGCGATTACAGTGATAATGAGACAGGCAGCAGGGACACTAGGAGAGAAAGTTACCTTAGACAGAGTACGGTTTTTGGGCACTTGAATGACGTCCATTTGCAAGTCAGAAGGAAGCTGCATGCCAAATTCAAAGCCCCCATACCTAAAAGAAAAAAAAAGAGAAACATTAGATGTGACACACTGTGCTTTTGCTTGTTTGTGTGTCTTTTCAAAGCTTATGTGCACCTATAGATGACTTTGATGATTTATCCTTTGGGGTAAATCATCTAAGCTGCAAATGAACCCTTCTGTTACCATTCTGTCGTCAGTGACCAGATTTGGCGTATGTGTACTTCTCATTACCGTAACTTCTCATTACCGTAACTGGATGGATGGATAATGAAAAAAGCTGAGAAATAGAGCTTTGCGCCCATATACTTGTCTTTACGGTAGCCCTCAGGACTTCTTCAGCGCGACCGTCCAATCACAGACAAGAATCACCGGCGTGTTGCACGTTTGTGACGTCAGCTTCTCAGTACCGTAATTCCTAAACGATTGAATAACTGCCAGATATTGTAAGTGAAAGTTATCTTGGAAGAGGGGGCAGAAAGCACTCATTGAAAATTTTTTGACAATTCTACAAAAAAAATCAAAATAAATCCAGGTGGCCTGAATATCATGATGGTCATAAGCAAAATTTTGATCATGCCTTGTTTTTGGTGCCGAGGTTCAGGGCTTTTCTTTTGGGTTTTTTTAACATCACTGTGTTGAAAGTGATCAGCGTGATGTTTTAAGCGATATGTTGGTGGAATATACCTTTAAAATCAGGGCCCTGACACTGCAGCTAGCAAACCAGCTTAGAGGCGCAGTACTGCCAACTACCAACTGAGAGAGGTGCAGAGAGAGACTGACTCCTGCAGCGGGTTGCAAACGTCTACGGGGAGTTTGGTCAGCACTCTCTGTGCTTCTCAGTGATTTTGAGGAAGAACAGCAAGTCATGTGAGAATGAAAACAACACACAGGGGGTAGACGACAACCACAGCATTGTTGTCTAACATTGTCTGTGTAGGTTGGAATTTGAGACAAGGAAAGAGTTCATTTAGGTGTCTTCATCACTCATCACAGGCACAATACACAATGAAAATACAAAACCTGAACTGTGATTGTGTTAAAAAAAGTTTCAAGGCTTTTGACTCGTTTAAAGTTTCAACCATATCTCTATGTTAAAGTATTATGACCCTGTGAGGTTCCAAAATGGGCTGGGACCCTTCTCCATTCATTCCTATGATGGGATCAAAACAAGCAGGACAGGTTTCGCAGCAAAATCTTGGTGGAAGAGGAAAAATAATTACTAGAAATATTATATTAACTATTATTAACTAGAAAATTGCATTTCCTGTGAAAAATATGTGTGAATGCTGACAGCTGATGCTAAAATATGAAACATGAAAGCAAGTAAGTAAGTAAGTAAGTAAGTAAGTAGTAGCATTTAAAAAAAATTGCAAGTTTTGGAGGAATTTAAGATTTCATCTATTCATTTGAATGGGACACAAAAGGCTGAATATTTTTTTTAAAGCTGTGTGAGCATTCACACTGATAATAATAATAATAATAATTGAAAATTACAATAGAGGAGCTGATTGGTCAAAGGTTGTGGGTTTAATTCCCATCACTGCTTGTCCTTAGGCAAGACAGTTAAACCCACGTTGCTCCAGACGGCTGTGCTTGCAGTGTGTGAATGGGTATGAAAGACGAGGGACGGAATATGCGCTGCACATACAGTAAATGCACTGTATGAAAATGTGATTGAATAGATGAATGGCAAATTTGTAGTGTAAAGCAGCTCTGAGTGGTGCTCAAGACTACAATAATTACAAAGCATTTACCATTTAATAACGCAGGGAAACTCAGGTTTTACACCTTAGTTAATAATCTTTTCAATAAAGAGGCATCACTCATAATAAAAAAAACCTGTGAGGTTTTTTATTATGATTGAAACATCACTATTTTTAAGTGTAGAGTATTAATGATGTTGAGCTTCAAAGGCTAAAAGGAAGAATGTTTTTCAATGGATACTTAGAGAATCGCTGAATTTTTCATTTGACTCCACACATCATCTCCAAACTATCTCATACATTATGTTATCCCACCAATTGTAACTCTGAATGACAAATGGCTGAATGCTGTTAGACAACAACAGTGTGCAGTCACCTGTTCCTGATGAAGTCATTGGCTGTGTTCACCAGGTAGTTCTGCACATCGATGCCGGTGAGGTTATAAACATCCTGAGATGACGGGCTCTTCTTATGTGACAGCTGATCCTTGCTTTTATCACAAACCTGCAAAAGACACAGAATAGATAAAAGCGTTGCTCTTGTCCTATTTCGTCTTTAAAACTCACACAAACGCTGCAAAAATGCAACCACACACTATTCTCTGTGACCCGAACTCACCTGTCCCTGTGAGGTGCATTTACAGGTATTCAGTAGTCCAGACGTGTTTCTTCCCTGAGTCCATGCGTGTGTTCTTGTGCAGACCCTAAAGAAAAACATACAGCATCTTGAATGTGTGGTAAAGGTGGCCTGTATCAACACTAAAGACATGTGTTTTCATTTTTAGATACTCCAGTATGGACGTTTTGTGCATTTGGAAGCTTTCATTTTTTTATGTGTTTCAATGTATTGTCTTTCTTTTTATTTTACTCGACTAAGACTCCTTAATAGTCTGAACTGAATTTTCACTTGTCATTGTTATTACAGGATTAAAGAGAGATTTTTTTTTGCTCCAGGGTGAAACTTGAACAAACTAGACAACTGCGCTTTTATGCCTCCTATTTACTTACGTATATTATTATACTAGTTATCCTGCTTCTATTAAAGGACATTGTTTGCCCGGCCATATCATAAAGCAAACTTGTGTTTCTCTGATGTCGGTTCAAAACTGCCTTCAAAGCTGTACATATGCTGTGATACCATACTGTGTGAAATGAGCGCTTGTGTGGTTTCATGTTCAACTCCCCCACATTCTGTTTTCTGCCAAATGTTTTCAGGGACACTATGTGCCGATCCCAAAACACTTGTAGCAATAGATAACTCTTTGCATACTTGCACGTTCACATGCAGTCTGTTACTTTAGATATAAATTAGTCAATAACAACGACCTCTGGAAGAAAGTCATGGGGACCATACAGTTCCATCCAGTATTCTAGTCACTTTCCCATATTGCTGCCATGCTGTGATTATAGAGCATCATGAGCAAAACGTGCAGACTCCTTTTTTTTTTTTCTTCCTTTTTTTTGCACCACACAAATTTTATTTATTTATTTTTGTTGGCAGAGAATTTTAAAATGCCTCTGAGGTTTGGCTTGAGTGCCAACATTGATTTGAGTGCCTGTGAGGGGAAAATCTGCCCTATAAACACTGAGTGTTTATGGAATACAAATGATGCTCTCACGTCGTCCTGCTGCAGGCTGCAAGAGCCTCATACATGAGCTGAGCAGTGGAAAAACAGAGGGAGGGATGACATGAGAGGTACCGGAGAGACGGAGAGCAAGGGACAGAGAACAGTAAAGGGAGGGACAAGTTAAAATGACAACGTGTGGAAAATGGAAACACGGAATGTGTGGAAAACGGTGGAACACACAGGGAAACTGAGCACAGGGTATAAGTGGAAAATCTATCACTTTTGGGGGGGGGGGGCAAGGCATTTGAGAAGTCATTACGTACGAGTTATCAGACTTGTCAAGGCATGCGTTATCGATCCCAGGGAATGACATCATGGCATCCACCAGTGGCCTGGAGCTGGGATTTTTGTTGCTGTGGAGACAGAAAACAGTAAGTTAGCTCCAAACATACGAAAGGAAACATACCAAAAATAATTGCTTCAGTCTATGTAGCATCAGCAGACAGAGAGATAGATTTTCTTCTGTTATTTGTTATTCAAGTCTTGGTTTGCTGGTCTTTTAGAAAGACTTAGAGTTCAAGGTCAGAATTTATCAGGGTTTTCTCGGCTCCGTCCTCAGAGCAATTTACGACCTAACAACATAGTCAATAATATGACCATGGGGAGGCTGTCAGTGATTCTACTATAGCAACCTGCCTGTGAGGAGCAGGGCAGATAAAGGGTAAGTCAGAACATTTGCAGATTTCTTGTCTTGAAACTCTCCCAAGAAGTCTACTTTGTCAGGACGATACAATGTTACTTACTAATTCACCATAAAAATGACAAACAGACTAGAATAATATCTCAATCTCAGCCACGGATAATCTTATCAGCGCCATCTCCTCACCTCCAACACGATTCTCATCCACAATAAGCAAATAAAACAAAATTTCCAATCTGCTCTGTATATTAGGCTAAAAAGAACTGCATTGATACAATCTTTGATATGAATTTGCACCTCTGCATTTTCCACCTTTCTTTGATCAGACCTCAGGAATGACGACATCTCACAACCTCCTCCTCCTCCTCCTCCATCTCTCTGACTTTGATCTTGCATCTCAGCCATCTCCTTCACTTTTCCCTGTCCTTAAGGTCTGCCTGCCCTTCAACAAAGTACAGCTTCAAACTAATTTTGCATCAAGCCATCATCAAAAACAGACGGGCATTTTACACTGAGTGCGTCCTCTTGCCAGGTGCTACTGCGACAAACTCAGTAGTAATTCATGTTGAAGTTCAGACTAAAAAAGCACACCAACATAAGTAAAAATAAGTGCAACAGTTTAAGTAATCAAATAAATAAAATATGGTGAGGAGCCCAGTGTGCACATTTGACTCGTGGAGTGGGTGAAAGGGGGTATCGGGGGTTGTCGAGCAGTCTCGTAAGTGGAGAGAAACTGTTCTTGCCGTCTTTGCTCTAAAGGATCTGAAGATTTTGCCTTATGGCAGCATTTGAAACAGATGGTGAGCAGGGTGTGTGTGATGAGTCTCTGAGGATTCAGAGTGAGTGCTACAAGGAGCCCAACTGATTTTTCCCGCTGACTAGGACAGTACGCTCTGGAGAGTTCCGAGCTGCTACACACCTGCAAATTAGATCTGACCTGAACTGAGCTGAATCTCTTGAAAAAAAAGTTAGTTAACCTTTGCTTGTGGCATAATTCTGTCTCTCATGTGCTTCAGGACCATTTGCCTGCTCGCCTACGAACAACCAGCATCCGGCCCTCGTCTTGTCTGACTTTGCTGTTTAGAAAACTCCTGACCTTCTGTCATTCAGGTCAGTGAACATTAAAAACTCCAAAATCAAATCACAACTTTCTAATAAACCCCTCAAATAATCTTCAGGCTCAGAGATTTGTGTTTTTCTTAGAGAGTCGAAAAACCATAAAGAAAATCGAGTGAAAATGGATCAAACTCGGGCTTAGCGGCATGTTGTGAATTTCAAATAAAGACATCATAAAATGATCATCCTCCAAACGTCTACCAAAAATCAGGTCAGTTATATAAGAAACAAAGTCTGTGTTTCTGATTATAACCCTTGCTTTCAGTTCCCAGGTTTCTACATTAAAACACAGGAACTATCCTCCCAGCAATTGCTTGCATGCTTTGATTTTAGTCATTTGTTTCCACCCGAGTCTCAGACATTGTTCTGAACGTATCAAATGAACTCCGAATTCAACTCCCCTGCCAATGCCCCCCTGTAATTATCCTGCCATTACAACTGACCTGAAGAAAGAGTAGCTTGGTCCGATGTTGTAGAGTGCAGGGCTCAGCACCATCTCAGGATAGTGCCGCAGGTCATTCTTGATGGAGCCCAGGCCCATTGCAAACACCACAAACAGAACAGGGAGCAGGATCTGTGAAATCAGGCCCTTCCAGTCTCTGTAGCTGTGTTTGAACCTCTTGACCAGCATGGCGAATATCTGCTGCCACAGCAGGGCCATGCCACTCACCGTGGATGAACCAGTGAGCTCTAAAGCAAGAGAGGTAAGATTTTATCATTTGGTCCAAATATCTTTCCATCTTACTGACATGATGATGCTTCATCTCTCTAAGACACGCTGAGCTAAAGGTTAACAGGGCAATAACATTGCAGAAGGTGGTGTAGCACAGTCCGTTAAGAATCTGTGATAACAGGTCAGCTGAGTCATATAACTGTCACTTAGTTTAGGTCAAGTGCAAAAATTGACTCATCATCTAAAATGATGAGGCAGGAAAAAGTGATGCATATAAAAGCAAGATAAACAAATAGCACGGAAAAATGAATTGGGCAAAAAGAAAAGAGGGCAGCAAAATTGGAACTCACTGATCTTGTCCCCAAGGTTTTCAGAGGAGTCTGATGAGAAACTGTCCAAAGATTGAGTGTCAGAAACAGTCTCCGAGACAGACAGGGGGACGTTCTCAGAATCAGTGTTGTCATGGGTCAACTCGAGGAACACCTACGGAGATGAAAACAAAACATTAATATAGAGACTACATAATGGCATGGCATGCTTTAGTATGAGCATACCTCCTCCAGTGTCGTGTCAGAGACGCCGTAGCCCCCAAGCTGCAGGTTGTTAAGGTTGGTGTCCAGTGCCGTCAGGAGGGAACGGTATGAGGAGGCATTGGATGAGGTGAACGTGGGCAGTGAGTAGACTAAGTCGCCCCCTTGGGTCTCCTTCAGTCGCGCCTCAGGTACATGGGCTTGGATGAACTCCTTCAGTTCAGCATGGTCAATTTCTTTAGACTCCAGGCTCTGCTTCTGCACATAGAACAGCAACCAAAGTTATTGACGAGGCAGTTTCGGGGATGCTTATGCTCGACCATTCTCATACAAACATCCAACATCTTGTCTGTTACATTGAAACTAGTGTCATATGAGGTCACACAATGCTGATGAAGCTCATCAGCTCCTCACGATCCTTTCTATGTTTCTCAGTATAGCAGCGTTTAGATTGTTTCGCCCTGTGACATTCAGGCGCTGAACACAGCACAGGATTTGTTTTAGGTCGAGACAGACGGTGGCAGCAGCAACATTGGGCTAGTAAAGCGAGACAACTAAAAAAAGGATGGAGTATGACTGAAAAAACATAGATGTGCCATGAAACATTTGAAAAGTGATTTCTGCAGTTTAATGGGATCAATGTTTCTTTCCCCGACCCTTCCCTGTGCTGCCGGTGTGTACACACAAACACTCCCTCAGTCAGGTCCGATCATTCTGCTTCACAAAGTCAGATGAAGGAAATAATGGGAAATCTTTTCAGTTCACACAGACTAAACATTGAGAAGGAAAACATGCCCCAAAGTTACACATTGCAGTTTTAATGGCTTTTCTAAATAATTCATATATGATTTTATGGATGAAACAGAAACTGCTCATATGACATCTCATACATTGTATAAATCTAAAGTACAGTGTATAGTAACGTCAGAGGTTCCCAAACCTTCCTCCGCAGGGTCTCCTTTTGGCAGATAAAAAAATGTAATGGCCCTTAACAGATTCATTATTTAGCTGCATTCCCATTTGATGGAAAAAAAGGTCTCAGTTTTAGTTGTTTTACAGAGTTGTCTGCAGTGCATGTTCAAGTTGGACAATGGATACCTTTTTGGTAAGGGTGAGTTTGTAGCCCTGGCCCAGCTTGTCTTTCAGGTAGAAGGGTGACCCGCAGCATTTTAATCCTCCTTTCTCCAGGAAGGCGATGCGATCACTGAGCACTTCGGCCTCATCCAGATGGTGGGTGGACATGATGATGGTGCGGTCTGAGAAGATAGATACACAGAGTTAGTGTGCATTTCTTTCCTGTTCCAACAAATATCAGCCACATTTAAGCTCAAAAGGGAAATGTGTGAGATTCACAAACTTCACACCGTGAATGTTAAACTGTATTACATAAAAGCCCAGGGTCAGTGAAATGCACACAAGCAGATAATGCTTAATAACTAAGCAATTCTGTAAAGCTTTGTAGTTTTGAGGAAAAAATTAAATCCTATCCTCAAAAGCAGTTTTGAACTCTTTGAGAATGGCTGCCAACACACTGCACACATCCAAACAAGCAAACCAAATCCAGGCATTACAAAGAAGTAGACACACAAACACTGTGTCCTACAAACACACTCACAAGTCATCAAAGTAACAGATGCCCAAACAGCAAGTGATGCAGAAAGTTTTGAAATAGATTTCCTTGGCACCAAGCTCTCATAACATCAGAGACAGGGCTAATTAAACAGGATATTTTCTACATCTACAATCACAGTACATTGCATTTAGCAGTCTCTCAGCAGGCTACTGCTGCTCCCCTAAGAGAACCTTAAGGAAAAGTACTTCTGGATTTATTTGAGAATAATTACGTGCTAGACCTAAAACTTAAGACGCCTGAGCAGTGGAAAACCCACAGGGTCACGCTCAGGTTCACTGTTCTTTCCAGCCCATTCTCATTCCAAGAGCGTCATACAGTATACCGCCGCTCTGTCGCGTCCCTTGGCGTCGCCTTACAGGCGCACAGGATGTCCTTCCATGTCTGAAAGGGACACACAGGGCGCACAGAGCGGCTGCCCTGGGTGTCCATCGACACTTTAATGTCGCTGTGAGCATCAAGCAGGTACTAAGCAGGCACCGACAAGAAAAATACATGCTCTATTATTTATAACCACTTATGGTTTATTACTGGTCAAGGAAATGCTGACGATATTACTAAAATAAAGGTCTGTCTGTGTGTGAGCCAAAAGTGACTATACACTAATCCTAAACTGAATATTTATTCTAACCCTAACCTCAGTCCTTTTCTTGGCCCTAACATTAACCTCAGTCCTATCCTGGTCCCGAACTCTTACCTCATACTCCACTCAATCGAAAGCTCATTCAGAATTTGGAAGAGTACCCTGTACCCAGCAGCAATTTATGACAGGTTCTTTTGGTGATTTCGAGGGAAAACACAAGAGTAAGTATATGTATAGAGTATATTTATATCTATATATGCTAAATATGCTATATATGCTACATATATATCTATATATATATATATATATATATATATATATATATATATATATATATATATATGTAGCATTGTTATCTACTGACTGGGTGTTGAATATATAAGTAGGTAAACTTACGCTATTAAAAGAACACTAATAATAATCTCCTTTTTAAAAAAATGTCCGCCGAAAAAGGGTGGAATATTAGAATATGTCTGAACTGTACATTCTCACTTAATATTTAATGTTAGCTGTCAGTGGTCCAAGATAAGGGGTACCACGGTTAGAAATAAGAACCAATTACTAGAACATCAATTTTATCAGTATTCTGAGGCATCTATACTTGGACTGCAGAAAAGCAGCAATGCAGGGAACCCAGGCTGCTGTGAATTTTAGAAATAAACGAAACAGACGACTGGGACTATTCATTGCAACAAGGGTGGAATGTATTGAAGTGGCAAATAATATGGCCAAGGGGCAGAAGATACAAAGGGAATAAAACTGGGCCAAGTATCAGGCCTGAGGGACCCATGATAAAATAAAAGGAGAGAGTACTCTTTCTGTTTTGTTCTGTTCTATTTTTTTTGCAGCTATTTCTTCTTATTATTCTTTTCAATATTACGATCACCATTTAAGTGGTAACAGTGATAGTAAGGGCTGGTTCATACTTGATGTGTGTCTGCTGTGCCTAGCTCCCAACAGCCCCAATATGTTTATGTTTATGACTTTAGTTTCTGATTTATCGCAGACTAAACAGGTTTAAAACACCTGATATAACTCGAACATACATAGGGTTTTCCCGTAGTTGTAGCCTCCATTTTCAGATCATTTCTGTCTATTTTTGCTGCAAACCGCGCATGATAACAGTTCATTCAGTCATATTCTAGGGGGGTCCCTGGTGCCAATCCCAGCTGACATAGGGCAAAGGCGGGGTACACCCTGGACAGGTCGCTAAGTCCATCACAGGGCCACATAGAGACAAACAAACCATCTAAATCAATGTTTTGTGTGTGTGTGTGTGTGTACTCTCTTTAGGACCTTATCTGCCATTTTCTGGTGGTTCTAATGAGGCAGAATATCTTTGCTGGTGAACTGGTTAAGTTTAGGGCTAAGATTTGAACTGTGTTTAGGTTTACGGATCACGCTTTGTTCAGGCTGTCCGAATGAATGGAAGTCAATGCAGGGTCCTAAAAATAATAATGCAAACCTGCTTGTGTGTGTGTGTGTGTGTGTGTGTGAGAGAGAGAGAGAGACTCACGTTTCTTATGCTGGATGACAATGTCCCAGATGCTGCGCCTCGAGCAAGGATCAACTCCTGTGGTGGGTTCATCCAGAACCACCAAGCGAGAGCCTCCTATGAAGGCAATGGAAATTGACAGCTTGCGCTTCATGCCGCCCGACAGGGTGCCCACCCGCTTGTGTCTGTGCGCGTACATGCCTGTCTCCTCCAGGATCCTGGCAGGGGAGTCAATGAAAAGTGTGTGACACTAAGCTCATGTTAACACACTATTCTGTGCATTAAAGTGCAATTTCTCAGCTACAGTTCCATCAGTTCCATCAGTCACCCAGACTCTCTGAACTATGAGGACCATAGGAGAAGTACAGTTCCTTGCCTTTAGGTTCAGACTTATTATTGCTACTCTTGCCACGCAGAACCCCTTCAGAAATAGTTTCAATCACAGATCAAAATTCTGGCGCAAAGGCCTTGAGATACCAGACGTAACCAGTTACGGGTATTAAGCACTGACTAATATTTAAACTCTTACGGCCTCTGTGTTTGTTTTGTTTTTATTGGAAGAGCATTGCATCGCTTGGCCTACGGACACCGTTTATTTGATTTTGGGGTGCAAACCAAATCAGCACGACAGATGAAATGGCGCCGCTACATCGTACACAAACCCTGATATCATCTCAAAGATGCAGTGATAAATTGAGGACGCTCTCGGCTCAAGAAGATCGCTTACGTTCGGACTTGCTCGTGCAGTACCCTGCGTGTCCAGTGTGGGGCCTTGATCTGGCCGTACAGCAGCAGGTGCTCCTTGGCTGTCATGTGGTCAAAGAGGACATCGTATTGCATGCAGACGCCGAGTTCTTTGCGAATATCATCGATGTTGCTCTGCATGTCTCTGCCGTACACCTCTATTGAGCCAGATGACGGGGCGAAAAGGCCAGTCAGGAGAGACCTAAACATGGAGCATAATAATGTATTGTGTGAGTAATATTAATGAACAAACCGAGTTATATACTGTATATAAATCAAGTCATGTTTCAGTCAAACATACTGTATCGTGAGCATTATCTTATGTTTCTCTTTTTATTCTTCTCATGATTTGCTGATCCCAGGACTATTATAATGTGTTGTCTTAGTGCAAGTGTTAATATTGTATCTGTTGTTTATTGTTCTTAATGTAATTATGCTGCTGCCCGCTTGCCCAGGTCTCCCTTGCAAAAGAGATCTTTGATCTCAGTGGGACCAACCTGGTTAAATAAATAAATAAATAAATAAATAAATAAATAAATCAAAATTATAAGATAAAAACAAAATTATAAGAAATGTAATTCCCATCTTAGTTTTTGCTTGTTTTCAACACTGTTCAATTGTTTTTAGCAACTGCACTGCAGTGATTTTGTGTTACTCCGAGCCTAAGAAAACAGAGTCAAACAATTAAAATGAAAATTCAAGCGTTTCAGTTGATAAAGACGCGTCAGGCTAAGCTCTATCGTGGCTCATTTGATGTGCCAGACTTTGACAAAACAATCTCTCTGTCAGCAGCGGAGCCTAGAGATGATAAAAAGGGATGCACAAATCACATTTCACAGACACCACATACAGAAAATGAACGGCCACAATGCATGTATGTAGCCAAGGACGTGCTGATACAGTGAAAATTGAGAAGAATTGCACCACACGTACATGGTGGTGGTCTTGCCAGCTCCATTGTGACCAAGCAATGAGGTGACATGGCCCTCGTGGAAAGAGACATTCAGGTTTTCAATGGCTACTCGGTCGCCATAGATCTTGCTGAGACTGTGGAGGACAACACCAATTGGAAGCTCTGAGAAATCTTCACCAGCCTGGAAGGAAAGCGCGTTCTTGCCTGAGAGAGACAGTGAGACAGGGGCAACTTGTAAATCAAACTAACAAGGGACAGGTATTAAATAAAGAGTGAGGGAGAAATATAAACAAGGAATCAGGGCAAGAAAAACATGACAGACCATGAAAGGGAGGACATGGTGTCCATGAATCAAAACACTACACCTGATGAGACAACATCACTTGTTTTTATCTGCCGTAAGACTTTGTTTCCTTATACCTTTTCCCTTGTTGTCAGATAGGACAGACTGGTTTTTCTGCATGACGTTGGTGAAGAGGAGCCCTTTGTCTGAACCAGTGTTTGAATGAATGCTGCAGCACAGGTCAGTCCAGAACGATGACTTGAACGGGAAGTACCATGGAGCTGGGATTCCATATTTTCCTGTTGGGAAAAGAAAAATCGATACAGGAAAAATTATTGAGAGCAAGAACTTTCTTCTAATAGGAGTTACGGAATATAACAATTGAATATTATGACCACTATTGCTAAAATCAGGACTCTGATGATTAAAGGTTAAATTGAGTCACCTGGGAAGACCATGCGGATGTAAGCCCCGATGACAAAGTAGAGGATGGAATCAATGACCATCAGCCAGCACAGCCACCCGAATGAGGCTGTGTCATCAGCAATGGGAGAGGTGTATGAGTTCTTCCAATGAATTCCTAAAGAAGTAAATAGTAGAGGAGTTTAATGTTGCCTCACACTGATGCAGCTGGCTTTTTTTGATGGCAGTCAAAGCTCTAACCTTGTCCTTGGGCCTCATAGCGAGACACGTATTGACTGGCATGACTGAAGCAGGTTGGGGAAAATAGGCCCTAAAGGAAAATGAAAGAAAATGTTAGACCAAAAAAAAAAAAAAAAAAAACATGAATACACATCTTCATCATCCCAAAATCTTACTCTATGAAGTAGTATGAAGTGAGCTATTTTTGCTTTTCGCAACACTTTCTTCAAGGCAAACAACATTTTAGACGTATGTTCACTGCTATGTTGAATAATAAATAACAATAAACCCTCCTAATGAAAAACAACTGAAGGTGAAAGTCACTGTTTGCTCATAATGGAAGTGGCATCTCTGAAGCTGTGTTAATAAAACTTTGAAACTTAATATCAGTAAGATTGTTTTCCAAGACAGATAGAATACATTTTAGAAAGGAATGAAACAACAGTTAAAATCATTTTCTTATTCTCAGAATCTTCCAGAGCAAATTACATTATTTGTACATTATATGTCAGTAAACATAGCGCACTCATTTACTACACATGACTGATGATGAGGGAGGTTGAGAGGTTGCTCACCAGCAGGCTCTTCTGTGAAAAGGAGAGATTTGTCTCCAGGGCCATGACCACAATGAAAGGGAAGAAGCTGAGAATGTAAAGGAGGCTGCCGCTCAGTCCAGCGATGTAGGTCCTGTCAAACAAGGAACTGACCAGGTAGCTGAAGGCCAGGATGCTCAAGCCGTAGTCACAGAAATACAAGAACAGGAGGAAGCCGTCACTGTGGGGGAGGATGTTGCCGTACTTCATCACCAGAGTGAGAACAAAGATGGTCATGACTAGGTAAGTGGCACACTCTAGGAACCAGGCAAAGAAGTGGCTGGCCGGGTTGACTCCCATCATCTTCATGTACTGAGGGACAAAGAAAGAAAAAGATGGGTGGACAATTTTAACAGGAAGTCAAGAGAAATCCGCCAGTCCCTGATGAATCAGTCAACTTGAGATGTATTATCTCATTTTCAAGTGGGTACACAACACAAACCACCACCAGCCAGTTCACCAAATAATGTACAATGTAATAGCGTTTATACAACCATGATAATTTGTGCATATGCATCTATACATACTATGCTGGCACATATTAGATAACTTTGCAGACTGTATTAAAAAAACAATTCAGTTAGGAACAGGAGCAGGTTATATGAAGATGGTTACATCACAAGTGAAAAGAGGTTATGGACCTTATTGAGAGGCACAGGTTGTTCCAGTCAGAAGGAACTTTACATTGAAATGCATGATAATCAATGTGTTTGTTTTAAATATGGAGGATAATAAAGGAGGATTAGTCAAATTTGACAGTCTACATTGACCGTAGGCGTGACAGTGGATCATTGTTTGTCTCTATGTGGACCTGTGATGGACGGGCGACCTGTCCAGGGCGTAACCCGCCTTTCACCCTATGTCGGCTGGGATTGGCACCAGTGCCCCTCGCGAGCCTCATGTGGAGGATAAAGCGTTAGAAGATGGATGGATAATTTTCTGATGCAGATGAGAGCCAGTTCAATAATTCACACATCAAACAGTGATGGGTATTATACAGACACCTCAGGCCGAGTCTACAAAGACTGTTAAAAATTAAATGAAGAAGGTGAGGATTTGTTAACAGAGGTGTTCTGGTGGACTATGTCTGCATAATGGTGTATTTGAAGTATCAACTGAGTGATAATTCTTTTACAGGTTTGTAATGTGAAGCAGTGCAAGCAAAGTAAACTCACAGACAGTCTGTGATCAAGATGTTAAATGAACCAGAGCAGAAACAGTGAGAGACCAATGGCATACACTTTATCTAAAAGGAGGTAGTGATCGATCATATCAAAAAGCTTTTGTGGAAGTGATGAATATGGCTCCTGTAGGCATGTTGGCAAATGAATAAATCAATAAAGTTTTATTTGTGTTACAAATTTCAAACAAAGCATTCTCAATTTGCAACACAGCACTAAAAAAAAAATAGGTCATTCATTTAATGTATTTGGGGGTAAATGTAGGAGGTTTGTTCAGGAGAGTAGTGAATGAATACAGTCGATTTATTTGTGATGTGAGGTAAGTTTTAAGAGGCCAGAGTCTGAAGATCGGAGGGTTCAGTCTGGCTTGTACAAAGTGAGCAGGTCAGAGCCTGTGTCCTGGAGCCAGACCACTTAGTGCTTTGTAGTCAGTATTTTGAAATGTATTCGGAATTTGAGTGGACGCCAGTGAAAAGATCAGAGTGTTGCAGTGATATGTTCTGTTTTTCCTGTGCCAGTTAGTACTCTTGCTGCAGCAGTCTGAATTAGCTGCAGGCGTCCCACAGTCTTTTTTTTTTTTTTTTTTTGGGAGCCCGGGAAAAAGGGCATTACATTAGTCTAATCGTGTAGAAATGAATGCATAAACTAACTTTTCAGCAGACTGGGGCAGGATAGGCCTCAATTTGGAAATATTCTTTAAATAGTAAAATGCTCATAACATGGCTTGTAAAGTTAAGTTGTGGTTGGTTTATAGAGAAAAATTAGATCAATTTGGAACTGATCTTTTCTCTCTAACCTCTAGTGTACGACCACAGACGCAGGTTTGATCTTTTCTTTACCTCATGCAGTCTCAGTTCTCTCTCGTGCACAAGTTTCTTCACAAAATCAGCCACGAACAGCACCCAGGCCAACATCAGCATGATCGGAAAGACGAAAGAGATGGCCTCCAGGTACCTGGGAGAATACAGAAATGCCAAGTGTTCATCAAATGCCTGGAAAGCCAAACAGCCAATCACTGTCAACAAAGGCAGACAAATAGGCCTATCATTCAGCTACAGGCTTGACAAGGCTGGACGGATGCAGAGTGAGACAGCAATACTGAGGGAGGGAATGGGGATTTTTGACAGCCACGTTGTGATCCTTGTGTTATTTATGCAAAAATAAATGCTTCTCTGTTTTAGTTTTTGTGCCAGATAAATATGAATTTAGTGCTTGGAATGCTAATACCACACATCCATATTTCACAGCTATCATGTCAGGGACTGAGTTGAGTAATGAATCAAAATGACAGAGAGGCGAGAATCATCATATTGTATGTGTGGTTCAGAGGGCAGCCAAACACAGTGGCCCTCTAGTGCTTCTTAGATGAGATACCAGCACTGTCTTAAGTCACACTCATGGGCAACCACAAAAACAGCTATCATGCTCAAGCAAGATTTATTAGACCTGGTGTTGTGTAGTGATGCTGTTAATTCCAAACCCATGTTGTACTGCACATACACTATAAAGATGAGTGCTGTCCTTTGGGAGTGGATATTAAAGGCCCGGAGGCTGCCTGAGTGTGTGTATATGCACAGTTTTGAAAAAAGGAGGCATCACGACGGTGAATAGTCTTTCACATGGTGCGGAGTCAATTATAATGAAATGAAATGTTCTCATGAATGAACACCAAGTGGAAAATGAATAATGAGCAAGAGCACGCATTATTCCACATCACTGCCTTCTCAGGGAGGCTGTGTATCTTGTGTTTCTTTACATTTCCATGCGTGCATTCATTTGGGAGTACGCTCACACTGTATCTGTGTGTGTTTGTATGCATTTATACAGTATGTGTGTGCGTGTACATGTGTGCGGCCATGGATTTAGGGGGACTCACTCATCCCGGAGATGGCACGGGTAGGGGAAGGGCTGCAGCTGGACGGCTGGCTCTGTGACTCTGTGCCCAGCGTGAGTTTCAATGATAGCCCGATCGATGCTTTCCTGGAGGTAGATGAAGCCCCGGTTGTAGCGCATCGTCAGGCTGGCCACGATGTGTGGGTCCTTCACAAAGTATGGGTTCCGGACTCTGTCGGTACGCATGACATTGTCCATATGCATACGGATAGTGTAGCTGACTTTGGGAGGCAGGGAGGATGTGGTGGAGGATGCCCTGGCATGGCGGCTCCGTGATGAGTCTTTGTCTTTGGGAAGCTTGAAGATGACACCTAGAAGACAGATTAAACCACCTCACTGCATTATTCTTGTACTGAAGGGCAATACTTAGATATCTGACTATCACTGTTTTCCTTGTCCTAGTTACTGTGACCCTGACTTAGATCATAATGAGATGCATTGTAACAGGCATGGCTGCCTCAGAAATGTTTAATAGGGGCCAAAGAGGGGGAAAATGGACTCAAGCAGACGTAGCATAGAAAAACAAAATGTTAAACTGGTGATTTGTCACTAGTAACACATTTCTGTGTAATTGGCTCCCTGTAATTGTCTTTTTTTATCCACAAACTAACATATACAAGATTAAATCCATAAAAAAACTGTAAAATGTATATGAAATTTAATGTCTCCCTTTCTGTTGAGATTCTTCTTTCATAAACCATGTCAGTCAATCGTTACTTACTTGCATAGAGATTGCGATTTTTTGCAAGTTCCTGAGCTGCGGTGTTAAGCTGCTCTTCGGAGTCGTAGCCACGGTAACGGTCAAATTGGATACAGGAAGACAGGTCCATCATCAGTTTAGACAAAGTGGTGATATGATCCAATATTTGTTTGTTGTTTTCCAGCATTACTGTAATGTTAGCTTTAGAAAAAGAAGGGAAGAAAGACAGAAATCAGACTCTTTAACATCGAGATCAAAATAGGGAAATTTGTCGTTGCCTTTTCCCAACTCATTTGATCACAAATTAGAAATACAGTCTTTAGCTAAATGCAAGGTAATGTAATACAGCACAAAGTCAGACCCTGTGGGGCTTAATGTATAATCATATAAATGGGAGATGTTTTTAAATCATGCTTAAATGAGTGCAAGGTGTCTTTTAATTGCAAGAAGCGATCTAATTTTCTTACAATGTGGATATTCTAACATGCAATATGGAGGGAAGGCATGCAAAGTAAAACCTGGTATCTGCACTCACAGAAGTTCTTGAGTGTCTCTTTCATTCTGTCAACATTGATGTCTGTCTGCATCTGGATGAAATTCTTCACAAAAGGGTTGCCGAGGGAATTCTGACAGGCGAGAGGGAGAGATGAAGAGATTATGCACAACATTCAGTAGCTGAGCGCCGAGCAGGACCGCTGCAGAGTTCAACGCTAGATTTTCAGATGAGCAAGAGCGAGATGGCTACAATAATCTGATATGCACAAGACAGCTCTGAGGCTTCATACCTGCAGCATTGGCAACGTGTGGCTGAGTGTTTCTGCGGAGTTTATGATGTAGCTGGAAGATTCGATCCACTCTTGTGACTGTTTCCTCAGGTTTGCGAATTCCTCTAGGGTGGTATTGGCCTGGGCAAAGTGAGGACAAAGAAGAGAACATGAAAAGTCTGGGCATCAGCAAGATTTCACCACTTTCTCTCTGTGTGCATGTTTGTGTCCATTTGAATCCGAGTTGGCGTCAGTATACCAAGAATGAATTCAAACATGGTCCAACTTGAACCTAAATAAAAGATGGTGGTGATGAAAATGAACATCTATACACCCCCTGAAACTTTGCATTCCTTGTTAAATGTTAGTGGACGCTACACAAGAACACGAGGTAACCATAGCCTTAAAAAAGTCAAAAACAGCAGTGGTTTAAAAAAAAAAAAAAAAAAAAAACCTACTGCTAAAGCTCAGGGATTTTGGAGGATTTGGAACATAAAGTTCATGGTGTTGAGAAAAGTGCAAACACCAGGATCTACTGACTGTGCTGGAAAACAGGCAAAGGAAAGATCGTGTAGATGCCATCACAGTTGTGCTACCTTAGTCATTGTTGTAGACTGTAGATTAACTATCAGTTAATCATTTCTATGGGTGATAGAGATATTAATAAATGATGTAGTCCTGTATGTCCATACCCTGTACGCGTCTCGGATAGTAAACAACCCAATAACAAATAAAATCTGAAATTCATTTCAAATACACTGTGACATTCAGAGTAATGATTAACTCGTGGGTGGGTATTTTTCTTATTAGTGTTAAAGAGTGTTTCAACTATGTAACACAGTTTGTTGTGTATTGTAATGTCAGTCTCCATGCTGCATGTTTTAAATAATAAATATTGCATGTTTTTAAGTGTCCTGAACTCTGTTTCTATTACCACTGATCTCTGTCCATTTTATTGTTGTTCTGCAAACCTTAGTTTTATATTCTGTCTTTAGGGAGACAGTAAACAACCACATTAAGTGGGTACTGGGCAGGACAGAATGACATTTTGTTGCGTGTGAATTTGCACTGTAATCCCTGCATACCTTCTCCATTATGTTCCTTGTGACCGGAGTGTCAGGGGTGAACAGGATTTGTCCCATCAGCATCGGTTTGAGGAAGGCCCAGGCTATGGCTCCTCCTGTGGTGTTGACCATGTCCAGGTACATGTTCATACAGAATGGAGCTACACAGGAATGGGAGGGATGAAAATCATTCTTTGTTGAGCTGAGCACGATCAGAGATGTGTCCACACATATCAGAATTCAAATAAATGACAGTACAAGATGTCTTTTTAACAGAATATATCTTGTCACTTGTTTGTGTTTTTACATAATACTAACTAAGAAAGCTTCAACAATCCCATGAAAAACAGACTGCACTGATCATATCTGTCCTCTCTACGTACTGGCATTTCGGGGAATCTTGAATCTCTCAATCATCTCCTCCCTCTGCTGGTTGTGGGGGGAGGAGGGGCTTGAATGTGACGCTGTGGTCAGCTTGGTTATTCCAAACACAGCCATGATACCCTTAGTGCACAGCGCTTTAGAGAGGGTGACGAACGTAGCATGGTTGGACTTGCCGGGCGTCTGTCCTCGGGTCATCTGAGGGGGAAAGAGAGCTAGAGACTGAGAAGTGGATCATAATTTCCTTGAATTAAAAATGTAAATGAGAACAAAAAAATAAAGGCTATTTAAAGCCTCAGCAAACTGCTTTGCTTGTTGTATTGGTTGAACACATCGGAGAAGGGACACAGGAGTATAGCACCAAAATATTTGGATTGTTTTTTGGGAAAAAATGAAAGGTGAGTGATCAAACAAGCTGAGCAAACACAACAAATGAAGCACTACACGGCAGTAAAGAGTGCATACAAGGTTAAATTCACTGGTGGCGTCCGTGTCGAGGTCCTCCATGGAGAGCAGGTATGTTTGCAGTTGACTGATGGTAGGAATAATCTTGTTCATCACATCTACCACAGCCTCTGCCATATCAAGCATCACTGTTGCCAGGCTCTGCAGTTCTTCAGACAACACCACCTGAAAGAAAAGGATCAACATTAAAACATAACTCTCTTTATTATTCTTTTGTCATGAAAGAGGACAGCACCAAAGTCATTTGAACGAAAGTGATGAAAGAGTGAATGGAAAAAATGGAAAAATGCTCTAATAAGATCATTTCCCATAATTTCATACAATGACGGATTGTTTTACAATTACAATTCACCATTTGTTGGTTCTTGTCTTCACACTTTGGTTTCTCTCATTTTGTACTGAAATAATGTAATGAAATAGGGAAATAACAATGTATGTAACTAACAACTGCAGTTTCAGCTGAAAGAAAATATTGTACATGGAGTGAAGAAGAAATCTAAAAAAGAAACACATTTTAATTACTGCATCAAGGTAACTAGAACTGTTCTTTTTGGTGGGAATAACAGTGATTGCAGTCTTAGAGCAAATGGAAAATAGCAGTTACAGTCTAAAAGCTTTTTTTTTTTGTTAATAAATGTGAGGTAAAGAGAGCTTTGTCTAGGGAACAAACATTTCTTGCATAAAAGCACTCCTCTCTGACTCATCTACTCTTCAAAACAAACCAACCGCAGCATCAAACATGTAACTTAACATGCAAAAACTATTTATTTTCCAATTCAGCCACTGTAGAACGATGAATTATCATCCAATATACAAAGTCTCTACATATCCAAGAAGTTAACTGCTGAGAAGAGTGAAATTGTGTTATTTTTCCTCTGTCAAAAGCCTTACTCTGTAGATGAGTTTTTCAGTGTTGACATGTCGAACCACCAGCAGCACAAAGCTGTACCACTCTGTAGTACTCATGGAACAGAAAGTCTCCAGGATGGTCAAATCAGTCATGCCCATGGTCTCTGTGGAGTTGCATTGATGTAGGCTGACCAGCCAGGACAGGATCTGTACAAAAAAACATCCAAGACACATCCAAGTCACATTTTAACAGTCACAGGTATGAACTGATTCTGTCCACATATGCAGGTCTTGATGGGGCCTAAGACTACTACTCCTACTACTACTGGGTTCAAATCACACAAGTGTCAATTGTCAACCAGATCCGATTGTTCAGTGAAGGCTATTATATTATATATATATTATAAGATTAATGAATCACACAGGTCAGCTACATCTCCTTTTAGACTGATTATACTCACACAAACAGTAATGTGCCAATTCAAGTTGACAAACTTCCCACTTCTTACACATATTCTGCAGTGAACTACCATCTACTCTTGTAATTCTGTATCCATTCATACTTAAGTCAGCAGTAACTTTTTCTGACTTATTACAAAATGCACTTTCTGTGCCATTAGCTGATGGTTCTTGTAGCTGTCGCTGAGAGTATTGCTATTTCTTTTTATTGTTTTGATAATTTTGTATATGGATATTTTTCATTTATGTAGTTAACAATGTATATTGTAATTATTCTATCTGGATTTTAGTTGTGGTTATGATGACCCCTACTGGTTGTATAGGTGGGCTGCACTGAATAGTAGGATGCGGTAATGTGATTAACGCAATGAATGGTGGGAAAATGTGCGTTCAGTCTGTCTTTTGGAGCTACGGTGCTAATGGAGCAAGATATGAGCAGAGTTCGACCATAAAGCCTTAGCAGCTCCTGATTTTCCGGTTAGAAGGCGCACGCGGTATGAGAACATGTTCCTTTTTGTGCATTTTACATTTATTTTATATGTGTGATAAAATTGATGTTGGCAAAACAAATACTTTCAAGAGAAACCATATTTATGTTAAAATGTAATTATATTTTATGTTATTTCTGTTTTTCACAGTGTTTGGAGCAGTCTAAAATGTAAAATGAAGACAATAAAAACTCGGTCAAACATCAGTTGGATCGTGGTTTATCTGACCAGAAGAAAAGCTTTGAGAGCAGCTACAGTTCTCTTGAAATGACAGTGAAATCACCTTTATCACTGTAGCACCATCTTTCAGTAGTATATAAACTACATAAGTCACCAAATACTATGATCCAATACTATGTCTACAAAACAAAACATCTTGGCGCTCCCTAACTCGTTATTTGCTCCCTGACTTGATATTTGCGCTCCCTTTTTATTGGTGATTCTGTCCATGGGCGAGCCTTAGGAAGCTGCCTGCTGATTGGCTCAACAAGTCAGGGAGCAAAGAACAAGTTAGGGAGCACAAAGAACAAGTCAGGGAGCAAAGAACAAGTTAGGGATCGCAAACAACAAGTGTATTTTAAAGCATATAAAATACAATAATTTTGAATGATAATTTGCAATTTGTGTATTTTGATTTTGTGGTTAATTTTTGTTTGCTCAATTCATAAAGTGGTGTTTGCTTCTTAAAAAGTGCTGCTTGCTTCGTGAAAAGAGTTGGTTCATAATACTGACACACATCTAATTCCATAAGTACTTCTCACACATGGCCTGTGGAAGCTGACAAAAATTACAAAAAAACAAAAAACAAAAAACATAAAAAACATTGATCTGTACTTCTTAATGAATTCACATGTTGTTTGCACTATTGCAGACTCAGAGCAATTCACCATGTCTTCAGGTTCACAAAAAAAACAACTAAATGTTTCATTGCACACAGCCAGTATGTAGATTAGCATGCAGCTGGCTCACCTCTAAATTGTTGTTAGGTAGAATAGAATTCATCAGCAGGTCCAATACTGCTGGATCGAAATCCATGTGTCGGTGAACATCCAGAACAAAGGCAGTTTCATTCCTCAGCAGCTCACTAATCGTCACCACCCCTGAAAAGTGAAGTAATAATATTTGTTTGTCTTTTTATAAGTGCTCTACTACGGAAGCTGAGAGCGGCCATGCCTTTCTGCAGTTTGCATGTTCTCCTTGTGTGTGTATGGGTTTTCTCCGGGTTCTCCAGTTTTCTCCCACAGTCCAAAAACATACAGATTTGGGGATTAGGCAAATTGGAATAAAACGGTATGAAATGGATGGATGAATATATGTGTGTGCTTGCATGAACATGCGGCTATATTTCTGTATTTTGTAAAATCTGGTAACCTACTTGAATTGAGAATGCAGAAACTGTTTTAAACACTGAGGGTCGCAGTACAGTATATCACCTTTATAGCACCTGGATGTCTAGAAAAGTGCAGCTGCAGAACGGGCTTTACGGCTTCAGAAAGTGTCTTCACATTCATCTTCACATGTAGCTTCCAGGAGCCACTTTTTAAAAAACTGTTTTCTCAGCCAGCAAGTCACAATGAAGGAGACAATTTACAGGAGCAACAATCATGGATAAGTGGCGAAATAGGCTGATGTGGGCAACAGGTCAGAATTAATGAGCAGTCGGTTGTTATGGAAACAAGGTTTGAGAGCTGCTTTTTTATTTTCATGGTTAGACGAATGTGACTATGGCCTTAAATCAGCACAGTTCAAATCTTGGACATCACAATACACTAAATCTACAGACAAAAAATTATATATACATTACATTGAAATTAATTTTATAGAATGCATTTTTCTTAATAGATAAGGGGACATTTTATTTTGGAAACACACACCAGCACTACCAACATAAAGACATAAGCGGAAGGCAGACTGTGAAAGAAATATGAATCATAGAGTACTGGCTAGATTGGAAAGTGGTGTTTTATTCCTATGTGTTTGTCACATTTTTTTTTTAAATTATTATTATTGTAATTACATTTTTAACTGAACATGATAATGTGTATTGTGTTCCACATTCCATGTCCCATCCCTAGTATTAAAATCTAAAATACAGTTTTACTGTACTGTTATGACAAAGTCAAATGTCTCACCTGGGGAGCTGATGTTAATGTTGAGAGTGTGCAGGCTGCTGATGTTAAAGCCCAAACTTTCACTCAACGCAGCGGTCCTGTAAATAAGTAAACACACACACAAGAGTAGTTTGATTAGACATTTACGTATATTATACCAAAGGGATATTTGGGTGAACAAACGTCTGAAAAAACCTTTCAAGGAAAGGCATTTACATAAGTTGAATGCCAATACCAGTTTGCCTCGACACTGTAGGTTGTAGGTTCTCCAATGAAGGTCTGGAACATGGCTTCAGTCAGAGCACTTGTGTTTGTTATCAGCATTTCAAACAGGGTCTGCAGGCCGGGCATGAATGTGTCACAGAGAAGACCAGGCTCGATGGAAAGGTGCCACAGCAACAGATGTACAAGCTCCGTATTCTCCAAGGTACACACCTACAATCAGTCACGTGAGCAACAATAATTTGTTATTAGTTTCAACCTATTGTGACGTGAACATATACAAATTAAACACATTTAAGAATAGAATATGAATTTGTGGTCTGTTGAAAGTTTTGCTGTCAGTAATTCTTACCATACCATTCTGGTCTGAGAACACTTTAATGATTTATGTTTGGAAGCTTTTTATGTATTAGCACCAATACAATGGCTTTCGGCACTGAATAAAAACTGCATTAGCGTCACTGTCAGCCTGAAAAAAACAATCTTGTTCAAAAGTGTCGCAAACCAAATGGCAGAGTAGTGTTTTCAGATATTCTGAATAACTACTTCTCCCACACATTTATGACAAATGAGTAATACTGGCAGAGTTAATGCAGAAACCTGGGCTCTCAGTTCGGCAAGATTCTCTTCGAGCGTCTGGTCTGTCTCGCTGATTTGGAAGAGCTCAGCGATGGTTTCGAAGGTCTCCTCCATGAGCAACAGGTTTTCTGTGAAGGGACAGGAAGATAATTAGGGTTAGAGAGGTTATTAGACTAGGACGGAAAGATGGTCTGGAAAAGGAAAAGAATGGCAATAAGGTCAGTGAAGTGACAGAAAAACATGACATCCCACTGGGCTTCATTACGACTCATGCCATTACAAGACAGCAAGCAGCAAATGATGCTCTTAAAGTGAAGTTCCTGTTGCAGGAGTGATGGGGCCAAGAGAAGGCCAGCAGAGCTAAACGCTGTCTTGCATTAACCAGACACAATGTAGGATTTCAACATAATGTCTCCAAGATTATTTTGATAGTACATGAACTTACAACAGGATGAATGTCGACCCTGTCAAAGCCTGAGCAAGTCTGCACCACCTGCATTGGCACTATGTAACTTCATTTTTTACGCCATATGTACGTTAGAAGTCCTGCTTCAGAGTTCACTGGTATTATTGGCTTGTCAGCGACTGCACATGTGGAGGGAATAATAGAGTGATAATAGATGTGATAATAGAGTATTTAATAAGGCCAAAATTAGACAATGCTGATGCTTGATCTCTGGGGACTCAACACCTGGAGTTCTTTACAATAGCAGTTTCCTCTGCGTGCATGTGCGACAAATATATGCTCTTAGTTACAAAGTGATTCTATGCAATAAAAACATTGTCACACAAACACAGGCACTGATTAAAAGGAGGTCATGGATGTCCACTTGTGTGTGTGAGGGGAGACGTTTAGCAAAGGCAGACAGGATAAGTGATTGAATTCTACTTCGCTAATGAGATTTAAAAAGGTGCTGAGTGGCTTTTTGCTGGAGAGGGGCCATATGGCCTTGGGCTCTTTGGGAGCTCAAGCTTAGCTGGTGTGAAGTCATATTCCTCATATCTCCAGAATGAATTATGCTGTGCAATAATCATGTTTACAACAACAACAGCTTTTACATAATGTTTTACGGTCTTGCCATAGTCTTGCAGTCGCTATGAAGGTCAGAGAAAGAGGTGTCACAGCATGTATGTGAACACACAGTACAGGAACAGTGGGTGCTTCACAGCACAGCAAATATCAGAGTGAGCTTGTGTGGGATCAGATCATTTGAAAAAAACGGAGTAATTCTCTGTCTAAATAGTGCAATGTTACCTTCAGACTCGCTGGCCAGAGCCCCGGTGATATTTTTGAGCAAAGACGAGAATGGAATGCTATCGGGAATCATATGAACAACATTCACCAGGAGATCCATTGATGACCTGAGAAAAAGGATTACATATGAAACAGGGGCTGACAGGAACAAAATAATGCTAAAAATATTCCTAAAGCCACATTACTGTCTTAGGGCACCACTAGCTTTGTTGTTTTTATGCCTGTCAAAGTCTGTGATCTTTGGCATTGGGATTGTAATGACTGGTGGGCATGTAACAAAAAAAAGAATGAAGATATTTCTCGACTCAGGGGAAACTGAGGTTTGGAAGCAACATTTTTCAAAAATACTACCCCTTTTCTAGTAATACAAAGCTAAATGCAAATCGGTGCAAAAGTATTCCTTTAAGAAAGCCATGGCTATAGCCGTGCTGTTACTTCATCCAAGGATGTGTTCCAATAAAGTGATTGAGAGATAATTATACTGTAGGATCATTATAGCATTGTTAAAACACAAATACATCTAAAGGTGGCCTAATACTGTTGCCCAGTGCTGTGAATTTTTACCAGAAGCAATTAAAACTTACATCCCAAGAGTAGCAGGTAGTGTAACAAAGGAAAGCACCCCCAGCGCTGCATTTATGGTCTCATCTTGAGAGTTGTTCAAGCCCCATGGCATGTCACTGGTAGCTCCTTTCAACACTACATTCAGATCAGGATTGGCAAAGAACACGTGAATAGTGTCCATAATTTCTACTGTAGAAGGAGGGACAGCGAGGGCTATGAACATGGCAGGATAGTCGATGGCAAACAGCTCTGTGAAGTCATCCATGGGGTCTCTTTGTGGCATCATTAGGGCCTCACGTTTGTGTCGGCTCCTCACTGTGTGGTTACTGTAAGTGCTTTCTGGCAGAAACATACCATGATGTTGACCCATTGGAGGCAGAGGCCCACTGGTACTCACAATCTGCCTCAGCATTGCAATTAGGTTTCCAACTAAGCCTTTGAAGAGCTCTGTATTTGCTGGCAACTCAACGTTCATCTTGTTCAGGAGCGACAAGACACCCTGAAGGATGTCGTACATTTTGGGCAGCACCTGCATCAACAGGTCTACTCCGAATGCTTCAGTTGAGGTCAGCCATGCAAACAACTTGGTCACCATCTTTACAAGCAAGCTTGCGTCATTCGACATAAGGACCCGCTCCAAAACGTGGTAAACCATAGGATCTTCACCTAATATCTTCAATTCAGTCACCTGTTCGACCACTTTTCTCAACATGTCAGTAATAAAGGCCTCATTGAGTGTTGAAAAATTCCCCTGTATCATGGAGAAGAAGTCCGCTGAGCTGATGTTGGCAGAGTTTAGGAAGATCATCGCCACATGTTTGAAGAGGTCCTCTGAGGAGCTGCTGTTGAGAAGATGGGAGTTGTTGACGATGAAGATCAGTGCTTCCTCTACAGGTTCAATGTAAGGATGGAGGAATGGCGCCACATTGAGCAGTTCTTCTGAGAGCATATTTATCGAGGACAAGCTATAGAGAGGAGAAAATATCGGGTTAAGTTCGCAGTGTAAACTGTTTTTTTGTTTTTTTTAAACTGACAATTTTTCATTTATCCCATTTCCTAAACACCACCACACCTACTCTATATTTGACCAGAAGTAATGCTTCTTCCTCAGTTGAGTCAAGTTTTATTCTGTACTTCTGTGCTTAGTTTTCCAATTTCATCCTCAATATATTGTGGAGTTGTTCCACTGTGATAAATGATCTATAACTCATGCAGTCAGACCTGATTGATTCCCCGCGATAAACAGAATGTGATCATTATCACCATGCCTGGCTCATTATTGCTGCTGGCACATAAAGGGAAATCAATTTTCAAAGGATATCGCACTTAGCTGAATTCATGGTTAAGCCACTATCTGTGCACGATTTCCTGTTTTCGTCCAGACTCGCGTTAAATTAATCGAGCTGAATGTAAATCTGGTCAGTCCATTTCCACATGTAAGTATGTGTGCATCAAACGGGCTTCATTGAAGTGCATTGTGGAAGCAGTTTATATCCACTCACGTCATTCAGTACTCATGTTCAATTTGGTTTTTAACGCAAAATACATCATTCAACAGTGTAACAGCAGCTGAATGCATTTTGGCATGGTTAAAACGGTCAGCTTAAGTTCAAACTGAGCATCAGAATGGGAAAGAAACAGAATGTTCAATGTGGTGTGAATGTTGGTGCCAGACAGACTGGTCTGAGTATTTCAGAAACTGCTGATCTTCTGCCTGGGATCTGGGATTTTCATGCACAACCATCTCTAGGGTTTACCAAGAATGGTAAACACTAGTATCCAGTGAGCAGCAGGTCTTTGGGCTAAAATGCATTTTGGGATGCCTGAGGTCAGAGAAGAACAGTCAGACAGGCTCGAAATGAGAGAAAGCCTGCAGTAACTCCAATGACCCCTCTTTACAACCACGTTATGAAGAATATTATCTCTGAACACACAACACAGTGAAAATGTGAAGCAGGTGGACTACAGCAGCAGGAGACCACACCATTATGTGCCCTGTGTGCCAAATAAAGTGGCCAGTGATTGTACAAATGAGACTAGAATGTGTCTCTGAATAGATCTAGACATTCAGCAGCCAATTTCCATGGACAAGCAGACAATGTTTCCACTACCACAACTGTTAAATACAATAATGCCATGACTGCATGACACTGTCCTGTCCTGCTCAGTGCGGTCTACCAGGGCCTCTGTCGGTGGAAAAAAACAGAGCATACAGCGAGGGGGTTCCTCCTGTGATTTCTGATCATTCTGCAATTACATCATCTTATTGTTACTGTAAATAGTCACCTGTTTTGTAGCTGTACACCCTGGAGCTGCTTGTACCAGTAATGCTGTACCTCAGGGTTCAGTGGCCAGCCTGCCAGTATAGAGAGGTGGTCAGACACAGCCATGATGAGCTGCTCTGTCACATGTGTTTGGTTAAGAGTGACCTGGTACATAGACCATATGATCTTGACAATCCGGGCAGCTGTGGCATTCGCAGTCATTGGTTCCACACCCATGTGCTGTACAAACAACAGACGGCAGAAATGAACTGCTAGCGTTTGGCAGCTTTCTCTGTGTGTCAACACTGCCACCAAGTGGTGGAACCCTTAACTGTAACTTGCACTGGTAAGATTTTTTTTAGGGACAGTATTTAATACTTTACTTTAGTCTGAGAAAATAAATCTATATATAACACTAATGTATACATATATATATATATACATATATTGATTCCCTGTACCATGTACTCACAGTCATGTCCATATTCAGGGCTTCAGCATAGGCATCCAAAACAGGCTGGAGGCTGATGTTGCACCACATATACATGGTTGCAGAGCTTAAGCCTCCTGCCTGTCTTACTGGTTCCCATACACTGAGAGCTTCACTGCACTCCAATGTTCCATTAGCCTAGAAAGAGAAATATACAGTCAATAGGACTCATTGTGTTTCAAACGCTTTGTTCAGGGAAAAAAAACAGTTCAGAGCAAAAGAAAAAAAACAAAAAAACAATGGGAAACAAAAGGCAGACACAGGGGAAATATCATAATCTCTCTGCTCTTGCAGTTCAAAGAATATAAAGAAAAGGCCAGCAGTCTCACACAGGTATCACCATTTCTCACAAGCATGTCAAACGTCTCCAGCTAAGGTTTACATAAAACACCTTTAGACACTAAAGTAATAATGTTCTGCCACACAACGCAGTACACTTTCAGAGCACTGGCTTGACTCAGCTTATCATTTTATCACCACATGACAAAAATGTTTATTGATGTCTAATTAATTACATCACTGTGAAATTAATAGCACATTATGTAAAGCACAGCAGACATTATGCAAACTACAAGTATTGATAAAAGATTTAATAAAAATATTCAAACAAAACTCAGTGTAAATGGGTCACCATGTGATTTCCATTGAAATCATTTGTTGTTTTTTGGATCTTCTTTGTCAATAAATGTATTGTAAGGTCTCATTTGAACTAAGAGGTGGAGAACATAATAGAACCATGTCTTTATAAATACTGCCCTTTTTTGTTCATGTGTCATAACATAAGGGGAAGCACAATAAAACATTTATTAATAATAATAATTTAAAAAAAAAGCTCCAGTCAATAGTTGTGTCTTGATCATCTTCATCTGTAAAAAGTGTTTTGAATGATAAGTAACGTTGTACGTGCCTAAGCCGGCAGGTAGAATGGATGGGTTGTACACATACAAACACATTCTTTCACTGTGTTCATCACCTATTATCACTAAATCAACTGTGATGCCAAGATTTCAGTTGAAAATTCATGAGTGTACACGTGGCAGCGAATGACTGAAGAGAAACCAACTGCACAGTGTTGAAAGTACTGTAAAAGCGGTCTAACCTGCTGAGCTGCCTGCACCATGCGTTCCGTGGAAACCTGAATTCTTTCCATGACTTCAGACAACGTAACAGAGGAGCTGTTCGCAGACACTAAAACATCTGTTATCAAGGTCACCAAAGGAACCTGGAGGCTTTGTATCATCACTGAGAGGAAGAAAAGACAGAGTTTGGCTTGAAAAAGGTGGTCACATAAACTTGGAAAACAGCAACTACATCAAGTAAAAATCTGAAAATAGTTTGATGCACATACAATTGGAGTCTTGCTTTTACTAATTACTGCAGTATGAATGATTACTTTCACTTCCAACAATGTATCCTTGTTTTCTTACCATTCCCTGCTTGCATGTTTTTCACGACACCTCCTATGATTTTTTCAAATAGCGGGACCACAGATGAGATATTGTGCCACAACTCTGTTCCCTCGATGGAAAACAGTAGGACTTGGAGCATCTTTTCAGGTCTGCAATGAAACATGGGGCATTGGGGCAATTACAAATTCACAAATGCTTGCTATATAACCAGCAGAGTGCAATGAAGTGCGATTAAACTTACTTTTGCCACATGTTTTCGTCTACCTGTCCGTTTATCATCTGATTCAGGAATGAAGGAAGGTGGGCAAAGAGCTTCACAGACTTGACGACTGAGTGAGGTAAGTCAGGGATTCCCATCAAAACATTGCTCACATGCTCGCCCAACTGGTGACAAAAAAGGGAGAAATTAGCTAGAATTAAATGATTAAACGTTGTGCTGCATGTGTCCTTTGATTCAGGACGTGTGGTAATAATGCAGAGCATTGAAAAAACAATGTTGTTCTTTATTTCTATCTGTGATCATATCTGTTGTTTTATCAGCATGAAATATAATGTTTTGACTAAATCCGCTTTAAAATTTGCCTATGGTTGTGTATGTTTGTTTGTTTTTTGGTCCTATGACCTTACACTAAACTCGTGACCTTATAAACTAAACTTTAAAGAAAATAATAGCAACAGAATGTGTGTTCATACACACAATGTAAGCCTTACCTGGCCAATAATCATGGGCACATTTTCTAGGGATGCATTCTCAAAACTTGCCCAGGGACTCATATTGCCTGAAATCACAGAAGATATTCACAATGTGAAATATATATACACACACATATATAAATATGTATATATATATATATATATACATATATATGTGTGTATATATAAATATATATATATATACAGTATATATATATATATATACAGTATATATATATATATATACATAACAGTGACAGTGAGAAACTGACTTGCCTTGGTCAGACATCAAGATGGACTGAGTGATGTTAATGACTGCAGAGATGTAGGCCTCTGCTGTGCAGTTTGGAGGCAGAAAGCTCTGGATTGTCTCCATCTGATTCAAAATCCTTGGGAAAGAGAAATGCAAATAATTATTTCACGTCCAAACATCACATCAACACATCAACACATCAATTTCACGTTTCTGTTTGGTTAAGGATATTCATCTAGACCAGTGGCTGTTCACTGTCATCACGCAGCTGTAGAGACCTGATCATTTCTATCATAGTTATTAACTCGGACCAAATTTCCCATAGATATGAAATGAAGGCAATTCATTTCCATTAACTGGTTGGTGGGACAGGCCCTGCGATGGACTGATGAACTGTCCAGGGGGTAGCCTCCACCCCCGGGGTACCCCCCCCTCCATCGCTCTATGTCAGCTGAGACTAGCACAGCACCCCCCATGACCCTCCGGTGGAGGATAAAGCGGTAGATAATGGATGGAGGGAGGGTTGGTGGGATAGTTCAACTAAAGGCACCTTGAACACCAAGGACAAGGAGGTGATCTTAAAAAAATGCTAATGATCAATGTCTAAAATGTCTATATATCTATATAAATATGCATAAATAAACATTTATTACTACTATAAGCAAGCCTTGATCACAACACAGACATTTTTTGAGTAAAATAACAGCGCATCACTCACATTTGATTCCAGCTGTCTGGTCCACTGATCATGGAGATGCTCTTGAAGTATGTGGTCACTATTTTGAGTCCAGGCAGCAGGTATACAGCAAACATTTCTGGTACTGTCTGTTGGACTATGTTCTCAGTTGTGTTGAGGATCAGGAGGACGATGTCACGTGATGAGGCATAGCTCCTATTGCCTGAAACCACGGAAGATAATATTCACAATGTGATATATATATATATATATATATATATATATATATATATATATATATATACATATATATATACATATATATAGCAGTGACAGTGAGAAGCTGACTTGCCTTGGCCAAACATCAAGATGGACTGAGTGATGTTAATAACTGCAGATATGTAGGACTTTGCTGTGCAGTTTGGAGGCAGAAAGCTCTGGATTGTCTCCATCTGATTCAAAATCCTTGGGAAAGGAAATGCAAATAATTATTTCACGTCCGAACATGCGCATAAACTTGCAGACAGTGTGGCAGCATCAATTTCACGTTTCTGTTTGGTTTAGTATATCCATCTAGACCAGTGGCTGTTCACTGTCATCACTCAGATGTAGATACATGATAATTTCTATCATAGTTATTAACTCGGACCAAATTTCCCAAAGATATGAAATGAAGGCAATTCATTTCCATTAACTGGTTGGTGGGATAGGCCAGGGTGTACCCACCCCCCAGCGCCCTATGTCAGCTGAGATTGGCACAGCACCCCCCACGACCCTCCGGTGGAGGATAAAGCGGTAGATAATGGATGGATGGAGGGTTGGTGGGATAGTTCAATTAAAGACACCTTGAACACCAAGGACAAGGAGGTGATCTTAAAAAATGTTAATGACCAATGTCTAAAATGTCTATATATCTATATAAATATGCATAAATAAACATGTAGTACTACTATATGCAAGCCTTGATCACAACACGGACATTTTTTGAGTAAAATAACAGCGCATCACTCACATTTGATTCCAGCTGTCTGGTCCACTGATCATGGAGATGCTCTCGAAGTATGTGGTCACTATTTTGAGTCCAGGCAGCAGGTATACAGCAAACATTTCTGGTACTGTCTGTTGGACTATGCTCTCAGTTGTGTTGAGGATCAGGAGGACGTTGTCACGTGAGGAGTCATAGCTCATATTACCTGAAACCACGGAAGATAATATTCACAATGTGAAATATATATATATATATATATATATATATATATATATATATATATATATATATACGGTATATACATATATACATATATACATATATATAGCAGTGACAGTGAGAAGCTGACTTGCCTTGGCCAAACATCAAGATGGACTGAGTGATGTTAATAACTGCAGATATGTAGGCCTTTGCTGTGCAGTTTGGAGGTAGAAAGCTCTGGATTGTCTCCATCTGATTCAAAATCCTTGGGAAAGGAAATGCAAATAATTATTTCACGTCCGAACATGACTCATAAACTTGCAGACAGTGTGGCAGCATCAATTTCACATTTCTGTTTGGTTAAGGATATCCATCTAGACCAGTGGCTGTTCACTGTCATCACTCAGATGTAGATACATGATAATTTCTATCATAGTTATTAACTCGGACCAAATTTCCCAAAGATATGAAATGAAGGCATTTCATTTCCATTAACTGGTTGGTGGGACAGGCCAGGGTGTACCCACCCCCCAGCGCCCTATGTCAGCTGAGATTGGCACAGCACCCCCCACGACCCTCCGGTGGAGGATAAAGCGGTAGATAATGGATGGATGGAGGGTTGGTGGGATAGTTAAATTAAAGGCACCTTGAACACCAAGGACAAGGAGGTGATCTTAAAAAATGTTAATGATCAATGTCTAAAATGTCTATATATCTATATAAATATGCATAAATAAACATGTAGTACTACTATATGCAAGCCTTGATCACAACACGGACATTTTTTGAGTAAAAAAACAGCGCATCACTCACATTTGATTCCAGCTGTCTGGTCCACTGATCGTGGAGATGCTCTCGAAGTATGTGGTCACTATTTTGAGTCCAGGCAGCAGGTATACAGCAAACATTTCTGGTACTGTCTGTTGGACTATGCTCTCAGTTGTGTTGAGGATCAGGAGGACGATGTCACGTGATGAGTCATAGCTCATATTACCTGAAACCACAGAAGATAATATTCACAATGTGAAATATATATATATATATACATACATACATATATATATATATATATATATATATATATGTATATATATATACATACTCTATATATAGCAGTGACAGTGAGAAGCTGACTTGCCTTGGCCAAACATCAAGATGGACTGAGTGATGTCAATGACTGCAGAGATGTAGGCCTTTGCTGTGCAGTTTGGAGGCAGAGAGCTCTGGATTGTCTCCATCTGATTCAAAATCCTTGAGAAAGGAAAAGCAAATAATTATTTCACGTCCGAACATGACTCATAAACTTGCGTACAGTGCGGCAGCATCAACTTCCCGTTTCTGTTTGGTTTAGTATATCCATCTAGACCAGTGGCTGTTCACTGTCATCACTCAGATGTAGATACATGATCATTTCTATCATAGTTATTAACTCGGACCAAATTTCCCAAAGATATGAAATGAAGGCAATTCATTTCCATTAACTGGTTGGTGGGACAGGCCCTGCGATGGACTGACGTACTGTCCAGGGTGTACCCCCCCCCCCCCCCAGCGACCTATGTCAGCTGAGATTGGCGATTGGCACAGCGCCCCCCACGACTAGGACGAGGATAAAGCGGTAGATAATGGATGGATGGAGGGTTGGTGGGACAGTTCAATTAAAGGCACCTTGAACACCAAGGACAAGGAGGTGATCTTAGAAAAATGCTAATGATCAATGTCTAAAATGTCTATATATCTATATTAATATGCATAAATAAACATTTATTACTACTATACGCAAGCCTTGATCACAACACAGACATTTTTTGAGTAAAATAACAGCGCATCACTCACATTTGATTCCAGCTGTCTGGTCCACTGATCATGGAGATGCTCTCGAAGTATGTGGTCACTATTTTGAGTCCAGGCAGCAGGTATACAGCAAACATTTCTGGTACTGTCTGTTGGACTATGCTCTCAGTTCTGTTGAGGATCAGGAGGACGGTGGCACGTGATGAGGCATAGCTCATGTTTGGCTGGATTAGGAACTGTAATGAACCCTCCACAATGTCCATCATGTTCTGTTTCAAAGGGGCTGGCAGGGGTATCAGCATTTTAAGAGGCTGAACTGCTGCGAAGATGACACCAAGGAAGTGATCGCTCTGTAGGCCACCTGGTTGTTCTGCCACCATTAGGGCTTGCTTCAAGGAGTGGGTAATATTTCTAATTACTGAGAGGTAAACCTGTTCATCATCACTGAGAAAATGAACCATTGTATGCAACAGGTGTTGAATGTCTGTCAAAGGAGCAGATGTGTTTATGGAGGGGTTTCCCCACTGGAGCATGTTTGTCAGGACCAACTGGACATTTGGTTGTTTCATCCAATTCTCTGTGAGGGTGAGGTATTGCTTAATTTGGGTCTCAGCAGCATTCAGAATAGTTGTATTGAACATGTAGTGTGAACCAAAGTTGTCGCCCTGAATCTGTAGCTGTAAGTTTATGAAGTCGAACAAGTGGTGAAGAATCTGAACAACTGTCAGACCAATCTTACTCACTCCTGCACCATCTATTGGGTGCTGCAGGCTATTAATCAGGACCTCAACTTGGTTACTGACAAACATTGAGAAATTTGTCTGTGCCAGTTGTAATGCGACTTGCATTTGTGTCATGTAGAAAAATGGTTGGAGGAGCTCAGAGATGGAGCTGTTGCTGGTGATGTTTTCCAACTTATTCAAGTACCACTGCATAATCTGCAAGCTCACATGCTGAGCATACATTGGGTCCTGCATCAAGGCACTGTCAGTGTTGTTAAATGGTTCCATATTTGTGATCAGCTGCATCAGATGCTCCACCACTTTGAGTTCATTCATGATCTCGGGAGTGTTCAGGTGGTTCAGCTGGAGGCTCAACTTGATATTAGCCAGAGTGGTGTTCAAGGTATCCACAAAAACCATGTATGGCTGAGAGCTGAAGTCAATTTTCATGACATCTTCCAAAGTTGCGTTGACAATTAATGGGATAAGAGAGAGAAATGCTGTTTGATTGCGGAGCTCAGGTACCTGTGTCAGGAATGTGCTGACACCATGTATCAGACTCAAAGCACACTGGGCTGTGACATTTAGGTCATGCTGCGGTTCGAAACATATGCGAGTATTGATAATCTCAATCAGATTAACCATCAGGTTGTTAATGTTAGCAGCTCCAGCTAGGGCAGCAAAGTCATTTAACTCCTCGAGGGTTAGGTTTGACTGTCTCAGAGCATTCTGCACATCAGACACAGAAATATTTGGTTTGGCCATGAGCAATTTGACTAAATGAAGAATCTGTCTGGATGTTTGTACAGCCGCAGAATCCTTTGGAGCAAGGAGAAGTGAAAACCAAACTCTTTCAAGTTCTTCATATTCCCGTCCCTCAACAAAGCGGTTGGTTGCATCTATTGTCACTGTGACAGTACCGTTGGCTGAGAGCATCATTTCAAATATTTGGTCGAGGAAATGTAAGATTTCTGAGATTCCAGTCAAACAGTCCTGGCCTGTTGCACATTTGGACATTTCATACTGCAGAGATTTGAAGTCACTGAGAAAGCGAGCAGCTTCATGTTGGACCTCTGATGGAAGAAATGATACAAATTTCTGGATAACAATGGTCTGGGCAGCATCTGGTCCAGCTTGAGTCAGGTTCTGAAGAACCTCTGGGGTGAGGAGTTTGAGAAAGTCCTGAGAAAGCAGGTGTAGATCAGTGACTTGTCCCGCGGTGAGCTGCCCACTTGGTAAAGCAACTTGTTTGATTCTCCTTAGTCTGAACATAGACATCACCAATTCTTGAAACTGGCGTATGTACCCAAGAATAATGACAGCTGGGTCACCATCGCTGGCATCAGTCACTGTCTTCAATAACTCCACGGCACTAAGGATGGCCTCTACAGCACCGGTTGAAGTTATGTTGGTGAAAGGCTGGATGCATTCTCTGACTTTGGCAACAAGGTCTGGGTGGAAGTAGTCTGAGTAAGTGAGCAGACTGTGCCCCATGATGTGAGGGAGCGCTATGGTGAGGTTACCCTCCATTGACAGGAAGTGCATTATCAGCCGCTCAAGCTCAGGCAGTGTTGGGTCGGACTCATTGAAGTTGACATAGTGCTGGTTTTCCCTTCCAATTTTTGAGGCAATATCAAGCAGAGTGGAGATATTAACGGGGCTGTCACTAAAGAGCAGAGGCAACATTCGTTCCAGACCTGCTGACTCGAACAGGTTACTAATGGCTGGAGTCATGACATCAAGGTTAGAGAGGCTGCTGTCAGGAAGGATGGAGACTTGCCGAAGAAAAGTATCCAGGTTAATCAGCAAACTGATCAGGTATCCAGAGACTGCGTCTCCACCTTGAGAGAGTTCTTCATTCAAAAATGTTACTGCCTGCGTTTTATAGATGACACCATACACTTGCTGCAGAAAATTCAAGGTTCCTTTGAGAACACTGCCGAGAAAAAAGAGAAGAAAAGAAAAACAACATGATAATCTTAAAACTCGTCTTTGTGTCATGTGTTTGTATTTTATCTGGTGTTATAAGCCCCCACTCAGGATTCTGCATTTGTGAGCTGAGTGTTACAAAACACCAACAAAAGCTTAACATTATAATATATAAATATCCATATATTTTTTTGTTAATCTGTAGAAAAGATGAAGTGGAAACAGATCATTTGTTGTTCCGTGGGGTTATGCACTACAACTATTTCCTCACTGGTTTACTGAGATTGACAACCCAACAATACAGTATTCAGTATTCATTGCATTCAAGCTACTGTTTGGTTAATTTTTTTAACCAGCCAACAAAGCACTTGGTCCATTTTCAGTCTTTATACAGTACTGAGCTTAACTTAGCAGCTGCTGGTTGTAGCTTCACTGATACCGATCTTCTCAACTCTCCACAAGAACATACATCAGGAGTTGAAAGTTAGTAATAGGAAAACAAATTTAACCTTAAAAAATCTATACTGTGCATTCATTGTTTCCACATTAACTCAAGTATGACATGATTTTATTAAAAATCTACAAGCTTAACTTACTTTACCACCAATTCTTGATTCTGTGACATCAAAGCCTGAGTTACTGTCTGAACAAACTGTGGCCAGTTGAAACCAGTGTCACAGGTTAAGGCTGAGGTGAAGAAGTCGGCCGAACCTGAAGAGATAGTTAAAAAAAAAAACATTTCACACATACTTTTAGTGCATTGTTTTGTATTGTATTGTAATGCATTCATTTGCTGAGATAAACAATAATTAAAATTCCTTAATTTTGGGGTAACACTGTTTTAGCTCTTATGCCCTTTCTGGTTAACTGAAGAATTTGTATTTTCAACTAATTCCAATTTTCCAAGATAAACTAGGGGAGCTATATTTATTTATTTTTCTTCCAGCCACTTCCTCTCAGTAGATCACCAGCTTTTTCAGTGTTCCTCATATTTGAATCGGCAGAGAGAAAGACCTCTCTCAAACACCTTAAGCTCGTTCAAAACACTGCCGCTCGACTTCTCTCCAGCAAGAAAAAGCGCGACCACGTCTTGGCTCCACTGGCTTCCAGTCTGTTTTCATATTGATTATAAACTTTGTTTAATTGTGTTTGAAGCCCTCAATGCTATGGACCTTCTATATCTTTCTATAGCCTTAAGCTCTTCTGACCAACTGCTGGTGGAGGTTCCTAAAACCAGACTTAAGTCTAGAGGTGACAGGGCCTTCGCTGCGGCTGCCCCCAGACTCTGGAACAGTCTCCCCCTCTATATTAGAACCTCCCAGAGCCTAAAGATTTTTAAATGCTCCCTTCAAACCCACTTCTTCTCTCTTAATGAGCACATGCACACGTTATGTTTTATTATTTATACTGATACTGATTACTTGTAATGCTTTAGAAATAAAGTTTGAGTTGTCTTGACTTGAGTTGAAGAGAAGAGAAGAGAAGAGACTCACAGTTTACAGGTTGAGATGTGACACCAGGTCTATAGTTCAAAATCCAGTAAAGAGTGTGGAAGTAGTTCTTTACACTTGGCCAGAGTTCTGTTGTCTCAATGTGTTCTCCTACATCCACCATGAATGAGAGTACACTACAAAAAAAGAAACAAAGAACACTTTTGTTACTTCTAAAAGCAGATAGATGGAGCACAGCACCACATTGGAAAACTTTTTCTCTTTTTTTTTTAAAGACCTTTGTTGAAGAGTCCCAACAAGATCTTGAGTGTTGTTGACTTCGAAGTTCATCCAGTTCATCGAATATCCTCCACCCAGCTCAGTGACCAGTCTGCTCAAAAGCGAATCAAGTTGCATAGTGCTCTCTTGCATCTTGTGCCACTCGGAGAGAATCATGGGAAGGGTTGCGGTGGCATTTATACGGCTTGTGATTGCGTCGTACACCTCTTGTGCCTGTGAAAACATCATGTGAATTAGAATAAAAACACACTTAAAACTGAAATGAATGGCAAAAAGTTGTCTAAAAAAGTCTAAAAATCATACCAAAAAATGATTTAGAGCTACAAGTAAAAGGTTTACTGAAACATCATTGGTTATTGTTTATTCATTAAGAGTTCAACAAACACTTCATTAGGACCGTGTGGAAGTAGAATATTCAGAGTTGAATGACAGCAACCAAATACCCTCAGACTGTGATTCCAATGTTTCTAAATCACCATAGGTGTATGGACATGAGAAATATCCATATAAATAAACTTCTAAAAAGTGTGGAGTTTCCTGACAAGAAAACACAAGAATCACTTATGAAACACAACTTTTACCTTCTGAAACAATGGCATCCACTCCATCAGTAGAGCTTGTTCTAAAGTAGAGCTGTTTTGGCAGATCACTGATCTCCACACCTCGATGTCTACGCTCTCGGTGTTTAAGAGCCACTCGAAGGGTTCCAGGACGTTGTTACATGTCAGATGATCAGATCCCAATGTCTAGTAATATAAAAGAATAGAAGAAAAAAAAGCAGTTGAGCTGTCTGCCACCTTTTAATATTTTACTATACCGTCATAAAAACTGTAGTCTTTTTTCTTTGTCGCACACCAATTTCTGCGATTGTAAATGTAGCAGCAGCTACAGCTTCAATGCTACAGTAAAGTATAATTGCTACTTCAAATAGTTGTGCAACATTAAAAATCTATGCTGATCAGTACTGTCGGTCAGCTCGTCTGTTTGTATTTGACTGTGATTCTCTTTCCTCGTTTTGATAACTGGTGAACTTGACAAAGTCGTTGATATAAATGAGGACAAAGAGATCTTAAATTGACTTTTATATGACAGCGTCCACTCCATGAGAAAACTCTTTCCATTTCTATCCTGAACACATTTAAGTGGTGTTCAATCAGGTTTTTAATAAGCGGTCGGACAAACAAAGCAAAACAAGCATTGTCTTCAACCACAAAAATTTGATCAACGTTACAAAAATCATACATTTTCTCGATAGGGATTCATACTCAAAGATTATCACACCTGCTTAACACCTTCCAACACGCTGTACAGGACATGATCGATCCAACCGCTTGCCAGAGACTGGTTTGTCATCAGTGAGAGATAGACCCACTGGAGGTTCGTGGCATCTTTCAGAACATTATCCATCAATTCTGTTGACCAATGAGAGAGTTAAGAACAAGATGCGCTAAACAGTGTAATTCTTTCAGTCATTCATCATCTACTACTGTATCCTCCCCATGGGGGTCACCAGGGGCGCTGGTGCCAATCCCAGCTGACCTACTGTAGGGTCACCAGGGCCACATAAAAACAGGCAACCATTCACCCTCACACCTACAGTATGGTCAATTTAGAGCAGTGGTCGCCCCCCCCCAGATTGAAATACTACTGAGAAAACTGATCATTTTTATTTATTCATCTGTATAAACCACTGTATGAGTTGTCCTCCCCCTGACACCTCACCCACCCACCCAGGGGGGCCCGCCCCCACTATTTGAGAAGTACTGATTTAGAGTGTCCAGTTTCACTAATCCCCAAATCTGCATGTTTGTGGACTGAGGGAGGAAACTGGAGAACCCAGACGAAAGCCACGCACACACAGAAAAAACATGCAAACTGCCCTTGTTCTGCCTGCGAACCAACCGTGTGGCACTAAAAAGCGTCATATTCAGTGGTAAATTATATAATTTGGTTTTAGGCTACACAGCAAGTACATTTTAAACAAAACTCAAAAGTCACATCAGTAAAATCTGTTGTGCAATACGGGCAAATCCCAAGAGGTAGTTCTTTAGTGTGCACATTTCCCACATGGTAACTCCCCCTAATCCGTCTTTCCTTTAGCATTTTCTACCTTTCATTCAGTCCCCTGAGAAAGGGTGTGTTGTGGTTCAAATAACCTACACAGAATACAGTTTGCACAGTTAACAACAATAATGCTATAATGACTTCAGCAGAGTACAAGTTGTGCTGAGTCACTGAACATAAATGCAAGTGTATGTCCTGTCAGCGTGTGAACTCTTGGATTTAGTTTCTCTGCTCTTGCTTTTTGATTGTAAGAATTGATACCAAGAGTTAGTGCTCACTAAGATTCAGTTCAGATTTTCTATCAAAATACATTCTATTCTAACGATGATTTAATGCGACTGTAATGACTTGCATGTTACACATCTCTTACCTTCCACCGTGTCTAGGGCCAGTGTTCCTGTCATCAGGGACTGGAATCCAGTTTGGAGGACGCTCTGAACAACCATGTCCACCTCGGGGACAAGTTTTACAATCGCCAACACCACTTTACCGACCTCCAAAAACCTGCCAATGCATATGGTCACACTTAAGATAGAAGCACAAAATGTGCATATTACAATGTAAATGAAACTTCAAATTTTCAGTTGGGAATCTTTGAACAAAGGCAAAAATAGAAGCCCATACTTGAACATTATTTTCTTCCACTTGAACCTTTGTGTGCCATTAGCTTTTACGTTATAATGAATTTAATTAACAGACAGCATACATTATGGAGAGAACAGACAACACTGTACTTACAGCTCCTCGTCTATATTTTGTGGCAGAGTATCTACGCTACGGCGGCTCCTCGTGCTGTTGGAATCTCCTGGAGATAAACCTCCAATTAGACTTTTGGCAAAAGACAAATCCTGTAGGGCGACGTCTCTACTCCATGCCAGGAGAATCTGAGAATGATACAGGTGACATCGGGGAGAAAACAGTTAGAGATACAAATAAATAAATAAATAAATAAATCACTGAAGCCAAGGGAAATCACACACACAAGTGAGTCAGTGTTTCTTTTCAAAGCAATGCAGCAGTCACAAATGTGAAAATGTGTTTTGTATATTTAAAAAGAGCTGTATTTAAGCAATGTATTGTATTAATTCATAAAATGACCATGATATGAGATTAGTCAGAGATTAAGGAAACATTACAATGGTACATCAGTATATTCACAATTTAAAAAAGTTAATTTACAGCCCGCCTGTTTATAACATAGAAAAGTGTAGCTCCTCGTAACTCCCTCTTCCATTCACATACGACTGGATCCTCTAACTCCCTGACAATGTTAACTTTCTGGTTTTTAACCTGCATTGCAGTGCCTTTTTTTTTAAAACTATTTGCATAACTTAGATATAGCCTCTTTAAGTATGTTCACTGATTTGATTCTCACACAAAAAAATCCTATAGATATTTAATCCCTAGGTACAGAAGGATAAAGCTGAGATCGAATGAACTGGTTAATGATTTGCACTTTAATGCATGTCATTAGCATTACCATTAGTAATAAGACACATGGGCATCATTGTTACAGGTGAGCATCATATGACTAATTTATGTCCAGCTGACTTACTAGGTGTGTACACTTCCTAATGAGGGTGTGAGCTAACAGTCTCTGATTGGGAATAACCCCTCAAGGACACATCTACCATGGTGGCAGTGCTAATTGGGTTTCCTTGAGCTTTCTGTTCCCAAGGAGTGACCTGGGATTTGCAGTTGTTTGTTGCTATGGCGAACAGCTTTCTAGCAGCACCAGGCTAATTATTTGGTGCAGCCTGAATCTACTTACATGTGAAGGTGGCACTTGAGAATGTAAATTGGGAGTAAACAACATGAAAACAACATGTGAGAGATGAGTCAGAGTGAGCTACCGAGAAACGGAGGTAAATCAACAGACTTGTGTGTGAGATGTAAGATGCTCTCTGCTGTTGGTGATAATAACATTCACAACAGTTTGACATACCTGCTTTGCCACCTTTTCGGGGCTGATCCAACCCAGAAGCATGTCCACGGTGCCAGTGCTACACGCTGCACTCAGCCAAAATGGATTACTGCTGTTGTCACACAAGTAGGAATGCACCATGCTCTTGTCCATTGTCAGTCCGATAGCCTAATAAAGAGAGGACGCTTACAATATTTATAATGGAGCAGACTGTAGGTGCTGCTGTCAAAGCTACTGCTATTATTATTATTATTATTACAATAATAATAATAATAATAATAACACTATTATCTTATACAAGTATTACTAATGTAATTATAAACAACTGGCCTGACAATATTTGAATACAACCCTCTCACTTTTCTCCTCCTATTTGTCCTGCTTCCTTTCCTCAGAACACTTATTTCCACCACCTTTCCTCTCCCACAATTTTTCTTTTTATCAAAACTGGCCGAGGCAGATGGCTACCAGAGATTTCTTCCTATTAAAGGTCCAGTATGTCACATTTAATAAGGGTTCACTGGCAAACATTGAATATGACACGCACCGAGTATGTTTGTATAAGTGTATAATCACTGTTTCAATAAAAAAAAATCTATTGGTTCTCGAGCCACATTGACCAGCTCCGACTGAGGGATCCAGAGGCGTTCCCAGGCCAGAGTGGAGATGTAATCTCTCCACCTTGTCCTAGGTCTACCCCGAGGCCTCCTCCCACCTTTCTGGTGTGCAAAGGCCACCATGATTCCCTGGGAAAGTGAGCAGATGACTCCTCCCTTTGTTACAATCGGAAGTTCGATGTCACTAATTCTTACACATTGGACCTTTTAATTTGATAAATTTTTCTCTCCACTGACTCCTAGTGCTTGCTTATGGTGGGAGCTCTGGGGTTTCTCTTTCTCTTTATAGCGCTGTAATGTTTCAGCCTTACTATGTAAAATGCCGTGAGATCATGTATGTTGTGATATGGCTCTAAACTAATAAAACTGATTTGATTTGATTTCATTTAATTTAATGACTTTGAGAAATAGATCTTAGCACAGAAAGTTGAGAATAATGAAAGAGTGGTGTTGCTCTTATTCTTTAATTTCTAATTGAAATATCAGATGTGGTTTTATAACTCCTGCTGTCTCAAATAGCACAAATGTCATGAACATGCATCTAACTGTACTGGTATAGCTATAGAAATCTCAATTTCATTTCACTTAATTAAACAACATATTCTCTCCATACATGGGAATATAGCATCATGATTTTAGACCACACGCACCTTGTCCAATGGTATCTGGACATCTGTGAGAACCTGCATCATAATTCCACCAAGGGATCCATTCTCAACGGTGACGACATCTCTCAGTAAAATGGACACATCTAAACAGAATCAAGTCACATGGTCAGACTGTATAATCAATGGTGCATCAACATTTTAAAAAATTACACCAAGATATCAGTAATCAGTGAGTATGTACAGTAATACAGCTGATGGTGTTACCTTTGCCAGGCCAGTTTTGAATATAGTCAACTAGGTTGATGCCTCCAGCAATTAGTGAATGCACGGTGGAAAGTGAGGCACCAGTTTCAGGGAAGTTGCTCTCGATCTTATTCATAGCACTGAAGAGACCACAAGGAGCAAATATTAAAAAAATACAAAACAAGACTGGACAGCCAGCAAACACCTAACAGAAATAATACTGACAATAAGTTCTATCATTATTATTTTACAGGCTTTGACTGTAATAGCTTCCAATATAATATCATATTTTTGTGTTTTTATTGTAAATTTAACATAGGCGTGGCTATTACAGTAAATTCCTCTAGTACACAGTACTGATACATGGAAATACTGCTAAATCACAGTAATATAGTGATGTGTGGCAGGAGTGTCCAAGGGACAGATTTGATAATGTGAAGAATCCCGGGGGCCAATGGTCCTTTTTTTTAACAGTATAAATTACATACAAATGCACAATTGTTTTATAACAATTTTGTTTTCAATGTCACAGTTACGATGGCAATGTTACCAAATCTAAGCCACACAGAAGTGAATAGAATAAAAGAATTCTGCCTTTCTTTCACATCTGGAGTCAGATACCATAACGGGAGCTGAATGCACGTATCTGTCTGTGGCGGCTAGGTTGGAAACCCAGAACTCTGGTTTCAAACACAACTTCTTACCAGCTGAGCTAATGGGGACGTGACCAGGGCCGGTTTTCTGTCCCAATCCGTACCTGGCCATAAATAATACATTAGAAAACTGAAATCTGACCAAGGGCAGCGATTGGCCCGGGGGCTGGACTTAGGACTTGCCTGCTACAGCTACTATTATAAAGTTGTAGTAAAATACTGTATTTATACAGGAAAGGCAATGTTACAGTAAACTGCTGTCAATTACAGTAATTTACTATACAATGATACAGTAACCTACTGTGAACGTACAGTATCTAGGACATGCTGTAGGTAATTTACTGTCAAATATTTCACTGTGTAGACAAATGTGCACACTCATTATTAAACCTGACACATGAATAGAATAGACATTAAAATGAAAAATAAAGTGCACAAATAAGGAAAAATAAGCAGTCACATAAACATCACTGACTAACCTGGTTAAACTAAACTAAACTAAACTAAACCAGATATTCATTTACTTAATGGATTCATCATTGACAGTACATTACCCCTGCATGCTGATGAGTAGGCCCTCCACAGTGGCTAGCACCTGGTCCACAGAACCACTAGAGAAGAGCTGTGGAATAGCAAGGAGACTTTCCCACAGCACCGTCTCATTTTGCAGGTGAGCGATCATCAGCAGCGACATCCCGGCCGTCGTCACCATCTCGTCTGGGTTTGTCGTCATCAGCTCCGTCAAAATCTGACAACCAGCAGCCATTTTAGTGTTTAAACAGCACAACAGGAGCATCATTAACTGCGCATGAACCTAAAATCCTTCAGCACTTATGTTCACCTGGTTGAGTGTGAGGAGTGAGACTTCCAGCGCGGTCTCGTTGGTCTTGCAGAAAGTGACCATGGAAAAGGTGAAGGGATCATGTGAGGCGGTGTCCATCAGTGGCAGTGTCATGGTGCAGAAGGCCCTCTTCAGTTTGTTCACTGACTGCAGCAGGCTGCTCAAGTTCCGCTGCAAAAATGACATGAATAATAGGAACTGTGATTCTTACACCACAAAATGTAATCCTCATACAACCTCAACAATTACAGTTACACTGAATCTGTTTGATTATATTTACAGATACATTTTCTAAAGGTTAAAAGTTCAGTTTCAATAAAGTAATGTATTCTTGGCTTATTTAAAGTTAAATACGCAAGATAACTAAGTTAAAATAAATAACATTGGTTCATGAGTTGAGTAATACCATGTCTCGAACAGCAGCTTCAAGTTGCCAGAATGTGGATTTAAATATCCAGTGGACATTTAATTATTAGCAGAAATTTAGTATACTATTTAGGTGTTGCTATAAAATAAATATATAATGGTTTACAGTACATTGTCTTAGAAAAGGGCTTTTATATGTATAGCACTTGCTTTACAGAGGTCGGCATCTTGCACTGCTTTGTTTCTACAGCAGCTCAAAATGGACGTGCATTCCATTTCTTGAAGAGGAACCTAACTATGCAAACAATAAAACCTCAGCCTTTTTTAAACCTGATGCCTAAAATAACAAGAAGAAAGAAGCAAAAAGACACAGAGGTTTTTTTTTGTGAAACGGTGCTAACGTCCTTTATGGTACACAAAGGCCACCGTAGTTTACTGGCGGACTTGGGAAAGGAAGGAGTGAGTTGTGGTGTCGTCCATGCTGTACTCTAACGTCTCGCCATTAGTTGTCAACAACTCTTAGAAGCTGGACTTTTGAGACTAGACCTAGTTGGACTTTTGAGATGTTTTTGACCCGTTATCATGAGAGCGACAAATACAACAAAAACCACAAGTATGTTTTACTTTGATTTTATCACATGTGGCTTTGGATCTTTGAAGTCGGTGGTTTTACTTCAGTTCACAAATAAGAATTAAAAGACACGTCTACAATGAATAAAACTTTTCAATCTCTGTCTTTGCCCTCTGGTTTCTATTCTCAATGTCCCATTTCATCTGTGTGCCTCACCCATTCACTGCACCTGTTTTCATTTCCCGTAAGGCCCCGCTGTCAACTGCGCCCTAATTACCTGTTACCTTATTGTGTAATCCAATTTACAACACATACATCAGGGCAGCAGTCAAAATATTGGCACTTGGAATATTTCCTAGCTGAGTGAAACGACCTGGCAAGAAGAAACCCATACTTATCTTCGTCATTTCATTCAACTTCCTCTTACAGCCGTATCTTACTCTGGTGCTTTCTCTACCTCTATGTTGTTTATTGTTTAAATTAACAACACTCTCTTTGGAGGTGTGATTTTATTAAAGTCAATTGTATTGAAGTCACTGAGTTGTCTCAAAAAAAATCATCTGTCATGTGTTAGTTTCTCTCAGCACTGTGCAGTCGTCTTTTATTTGTCATTTTGAATCATCACGCGCACATCTTTCCTTAACCTCATGACGTTTTTCATCAAGGTCAGGGAAACGTGGTTAGGAAAGCAGCTTATATCGCAGCTTTGGTCTTTTACCTTTTTTTAATCTGTCCTGTTTTCAGCAAACCCTGCCATTATCAAAGAACAAGGCTTCATTTGTTGTTGACAATAAGCCGAACACAAAAGAGGATAAAAAAAAAATTCCATTCCTCTGACGACGTATCTACCTACCTGATCACTCAGAGTAATATTGGAGATTGAGCCATTGGTAGGACTTGCATGGTGAGGTGCACCTTTAATAGAAGAACATATTGTTAAAAAGATGACCTGACTGTAACATACAGTAGCACCCAATATCATATTCAACTTGTGATGTAAACAGGAAAGAGGGCAACATACCAATAATCTTGTTTAAGACCTCAACCAGGATGGTAGGATCATGGAGAAAGTTTTTGGGTAAATCAATCTGTGAAAAATTCCCCCCTTGAAACAGGCTTTCCAGTGGAGACCCCTTTGGAAATGACTGCTGCCTGTCACACAGAATCAGAGATAATAAAAACCTTTATATGTAATTTAAAACAGAGGATTTCCTCAATCTTTCTCAAAGGCTGGCAAGTCTTCTGTGGATGTCACTTCATTTTCTTAGCTATTTGTGCTGTACTGAATTCATTTCTGTATGCATTTACTCCCACAAGGTTTTGACTGTGTGCTTATGCTCATGTTTTGTGTCTGTGATTATATTACTATGTTTGTTTTCTTGGTCAAAAGAAAAGAAAAAAGATCTACATGTTCAAACCTTTACACTTTGTTGAGTAGTAGAAGCTAGTGGAACACAGGTCTGGTAAATAAGGTGTGCCTTAGGCTCTTTAAAAACAAACAAAAGCTTTGTTAAAATTAGCCGGGCTAGAAATATGAAGACACTGTCCCGTATGCGGGTAAAGGTTTGACAAGCAGGTTTTCTACCAGAGAGAGCAAAAGTACAAAGGATTGTGTCATCATTGTCTGTCATAATATTTCTTGTTCAAACTCTCTTAACCGATTTGGCTTGTCGCCGGCCGCCAAATGGCTGCCGAGAGTGGGATGAAAGAGCATTCTGGTGACAAAAAAGGAGACTGAGAAAGGGAGTGGCAAAGTTTGAATGCATTAGAATGCACTGTTTGACCAGAGAAGCAGTAGATCACCAGTTGGCACATTGATAATAAAAGTGGTTTAGTTGCACTTTGAAGTTGAAAGACTATTGTCTGGGTCCAGATTTACACATGGCTTGAAATAAATAAATGTGGTTTCATCAAACTGTGGTGGCACATGATTAGAAATGTTCAGAACACTTGTCTTCCTCCGTGGGGGAATGTCTGTTGTTAGTTATATTTCAGAGAACATGCTGACTCATCCTCACATGAGATGTTGTTATGTGGAGGTGTGTCCCTCCTTTGTGACTGAGAGAGCTTACTCCATACCCCTATTTTATGCATAAATATACAGTGAATCTAAGTGAAAGTCTAGCAAGAAAATACAGTATATCTATAATATTAGTGAATTGAGTTACCTTGGCACGCCTGCCGTTTTGTGAGACTTTGTGTCCAACAGGCGTGATTTGTTGTGACAGTTGCTGTCTGTGTTGCACATGAGGGTCTGCAGGAATGGGAAGAAGCCTGTGCTGGGCAGGTTTCGAGGTCCCACATAACCTGAAGGAGACACGACAAACATGTAACTGTAATGAAGACACATGAAAACACCACCTTGACCAAGAATTGTTTCCTCCAACAAAGATGTTGTGTTTTTACCTGTGTCTTTTTTTGGTTTGTTTGTTTGCAAGATTATACAAATATACAGTCGGGCATATTTAATTTGTGCCAAATTTTCAAGGAATAAAATGCAAAATTTCTTTTGTAAGAAAATAATTACAAATCTGGCATATTTACTAGTCTGTTGCAGTTTTTCGAGCTAGACAATCATGTGTACAATTGTCTGGTCTCGGTGGAGATACTGTATGTTTGCAATTACTATTTGTATGTGTACAGTAAACACCTGAGTTTAAAGTTGACTGCAAGTCCAAATATTAAACTCCAATGAATGTCATATAATGTGACGGGTTGTGGGTTTGATTCCCGGGCTTCGCTGGTCTACATGCCGATGTGTCCTTGGGCAAGACACTTAATCCCAAATTGCTCTTGACGGCTGTGCTGGCAGTGTGGGAATGGGTATGAAAGATATGCGATAGAAAAATGTGCTGTGCTGAAGACTAGAAGAGTGCTATAGAAATACAAACCATTTACCATATGTGACTATAAACACCATTAACACCATATAAACTGTTCAAAAATAATATTACAGAGAGGTTACAGGAGAGAAAATCTATGATTTTTGGCCTGAAGTTCTTGTAAGAATATCTCTGACCTATCTGGATTAAGCTTATCTCTGTATCAATACCAGCGGTAACTCAAACCATCTCTGTCATCAAGAACACAAAAAGCAATAACAGGTAAAGCCACTGTGGCCAGCCTGACTTCATGACTCAATGTCCTGTTCCCAACACTTGAGAAAGTAGCTTTTCATCTTGGCTAAACAGATTACTCTGCTGGAGAAGAATAGACACTCAAACAGCATTTATTTAAGCCTGGTCATAGGTGTCATTATGAAACCTTGATTGCGTAAACCTAAGGGTATAAGCATTGAGTATATATTTACTCATGACAGGTAAACATGGATTTTTTAAAGTGTGTATGCGTGTGTGTGGCTATTCATTCAACAAAAAAGAAGGAGGGAGAAAAATGTTTGCAATAGCGATGTCCAACAATGGAAAGATAAGCCGATTCACTTCAATACAAGCCTCCAATAGGACTCAATTTATAGTTACTATTCCTTTCTATACGAAACAGGAGGAAGGATTTTTATCTCACCGCTAGTCAGTCCAGCTGATCAGACACTGAAGATAGTTTTGTTGCCTGTTTCAGGTGTGGTCTGACACTGTGTCTGTTTTCAACACGTAACAAACAACGCACCAGAAAGTATTTAGCACACCAGGGAATGGTCCTATTGTCCAGATTCACTGAATCTTAGTGTACACTGGGGTGATTAAATTACATACAAGCCAGCAGAAAAGATAAGCAAACAAAAGGGCCTGGTCTTATTGTTATTAAGTAGAGCTCCACAATGTGTGTGTCTGAAATCTATCGCCCTCAACATGTGCATCATACATCTGACATTATAAAACATGATGTTGCAAAGACTGCTTCAGCCGCCAAAAAAATGTAGATTGTTTGTTGTTTTTAACTGCACTTTATCCAGCACTCTCATACCCCAAGTTGGATTATTATATTATGGATTATTATTATTATTTTAACAACAAAGGTATAGTATTAATTTTGTCACCCATTTCTTGTTTCAAATGTCCTTATTACTGTAGTCTTTGCCATATTTAGTCATTCCCATTTTTGTGGCACTGCACAGACTAAACGTCTTGTAATTTTCTTCTCATTTTAGTCAAAACATTTGAACTCTTTTCTTAAAGAAATACTTCACCGACTTGCATTTAGCTTTGTTACTAGAATAGTATTAGTAGAATAGGTAGTATTTTTGAAAAAGTGTGCTTCCCAACCTCAGTTTCCCCAGAGTTGAGAAATATCTTCATTCTTTTCTTTGTTACGTGCCCACAAGTGACTCTTGGTCCTGTTAGCGTAACTGTTAGCAAAGATGGCGAACACTGTTTACATTCTGGGAATGAGGTCCCGCCCCCCTACGAGTGGGTCTAAAAAGTGCGGAATTAGCGTTGCAGTTTCAAGCCTTGGACCAAGTGTCACTGGTGGGCACGTAACAAAAAAAAGAATGAAGATATAGACTCAGGGGAAACTGAGGTTGGGAAGCACAATTTTTCCAAAATACTACTCCTATTCTAGTAACACAAAGCTGAATGCAAATTGGTGAAGTATTTCTCCAACAACAAAAAAACATACAATTATTTCTGAGATCATTTCAGTCAGATAGTGTTTCACACATCTCTCAAATATTGATTAAATGTCATAATTACCTGGGGAAAATCAATACACTTGTTATAATTAGACATTCTGATTTTTTGTAATATTTAAAGCGCAACCAAATATAGAGCACTTTTCAGTCGGGAATACTTTGAAGGGATAACAGCTTGATATGTGTCTCCCCATTTTGTTGCCAAAAATAAAGAGAGATTTTATCTTATAGTTTTTTTATTTTTTTGTAAAAACACTAATGCATGATATTATAGTCTTAGTCAGTGTTTTAGAACACTGGCGCATTCTTTTCATCGTCGGACAAAAATGGTTGTTCACGAATATATCTCGTCTCGTCTGACAAAACAAACACGGCACAGGTATCATGTTTTAAGGGAGGCATTAAGAGGTTCAGTGGTTTTCAACAAAACCATGTTGTTGGAATGGAAATACAGCAGAATGACGTCAAGTAATGTTTTTTGTCAGTCCTATTGCCATAATATTCAGTGTTATTACATGATCTCCTGGTATTGTGCAGCCCTATTTCTAACATAATGTCAATGACTGTATTGGTACTCTAATGTTAAGTACATGGAAGTTGATATTTAATACTTATACTGAGGCTTATGAGGTGAACCAGTGTAGTTGTGTGAGGGTGAAACCGGTCAATCTATAACAAGCAGTTTAACTATTAACTGAAAGAGGAAACAAATGAAATGACTGTGATGTGTGTTCTAAAGGGGGGGGGGCAAACAACACCAAGTAAACAGTGTGAGGAAAGGCTCGAATCACAATTTCAAATTGAAAAGCACCGAAATGAGTGGCTCTGGAAACAGACGATGCTGCAGTCTGCGTATGTTTATCTGTACTGTATATAACACGATGACGACACAGTTTCACACTCACATGTGTCTTTTGCTAGTGGAGGAAAGTGACTGCGGGTCACGGCAATAATGATGAAGATGATCAGAGGCCAGACAATGAGAATGAGTGACCAAACCTGGAAGACAAAAGTATCATAAAACACTCATATGCCAAGTATTAAGAGTCAATCATTTGTATTATAAATAATATTACTTATTAATACTATATTATAAATCGATTAGAAATAACTCACTGGCTGTCTGATCACTGTCAGCCAATTCTTCCATAGAAGAAGTCGCAGCTGTTGGAAGAAGGCCATCTTTGGAGGAGGCTGGAGTGAAAAACACCATACACACATACATATATAATGCACATTATATACCATATATTAAAAAATAAGGCATGACACAGTGCACACATATATGATTTTTGTGCTTTGTCTTATTCTGTTTGTCAAGTAAACTTACATCTTATATTTTTGTGTTATTATTAATATAATATTTGTGGGTCATTACTTTAAAGCACTTTGGATGGCATTTGATTTGTTTGACAGGTGTTATTTGAATACACGACTGACTAATACATATTTATTTATTCTTTTTTTAAATCTATTAGGGGAGGGGCTTTTAATCATAGTTGAAATGACTTCACACACATAAAGATGGAAACCCCACGGAAACTCAGGTTTTTTTTTGGTGGTGTAAACATTTTGGAATTTTACTTTTACCTAAGTGGGTTTTTTTTTTTGGAAGTACTGTACTTCGCTATTTTTTAAATCACATCCGTTACTGTTGGCCTGAATCTAAATAGAAAAATTAAATACATTTTTAATAAATTAATAAATAAATGATGAGGACAGGTGAATTGGCACCTGCGAGTGACATTTGTGACCTTTAACCCTTTTTGACTGACACATTATGTATTTACATATTTTATTTTGCCAGCATATTCATTTGTAGTAAAGGTTTGCCCCTTAATTAAAAACAATTACGTGATATGTGTCCCCCTTGCCCTTTTTGCAGAACCCCAACCTTGTTAAGAGTTAAAACTAACTTTTACTTTTTACTTACTTTACGTTTAGACCCGTACTACAATAGTAACCCTTTACTTGAGAATTATTCAGTACTCTTTCTAGATACATTATTTAATCCACTCATCATCTGTGAACAGCTCTTCCACACGCAGTCGTGTACAGTCACGCATGAACAAACCACTGCACACTCACCTGGATGCGTCTCCCCTCTGAAAGAGTCTAATGATGTGGTTACTATTTAACTGTAGCACGCAATCTTCTAATGAAGGACATGTTGCTAGGTGCTCCCTAGCAGGATGCCCTTTCCATCAGTCGGTTATGAAAAAGTTAAACAAAAACAAAGAAGATGAATAAATTCACAGGCAAAGTCAAAATCAGACCACGTTCAGCGACGCCTCAGTGAAGGTAAAACTATCTAAGTAGCTCTGGCTTAGCCTGAGGATTTTTGTCCTCCAGAGTGTTACAGGTGGCATCTGCGTGGAGGAGAAGGGCGTGGACTCTGGTGGGAACCTGCCGGTCCGGTACAAAGGGAAATCACATGACTTCGCATGTTGTAATCACATTTTGTGTCTAATGACTTCGGTAGAGCTGTGAACACAACAGATGTGATGAAGATAACCCACAAGTGTCACTCACTGTGTCTAATGTGACCTGATCATTTGTATTATACCTGCAATCATTTCTACTGTTTACACTGTAAATATCACGCCCATAATCTGGTTGCACAGTTTACATATCATTCATCATATATTCATTTAAAAAAAACAACAACATTATAATGTGTGCAAATGTGTTACCTTTACTTTTTCTAAACTATTTTTTACTGATGGAACACTGCATTACGTATATATGCAGTATGTACAGGTACAGTATGCCAATTGTCTTTGGCTACATACATACATAGTAAAACATTACAATACGTTACGGTAACGGAAATGGTCACGTTCAAGAGTCAGACGTATTCTTGTGTTGTACTGAGATCATAGAGAACATTGTATAAAATACTGTAAATATGTAAGTATTTGCTGATGGGATAAAGTAGTGCATGAATTGAGTTGTGCGTAATAAGAATGGCACATACTGTATACGTTTATACTACTGCCTACTCCTTTTCAAACATATCAAAAACAGACAGACAGTGGTCAAACACAACCAAAAATGGATTCCACAATTACATGTGCAAAGAGACTTCATTCAGTATATCATTCTCATAATACGAATGTATTTGCACTTGGTACAAAAGGTTTAATTCACATAAAACTGGAGTGTTACTGGTAAAAACCTGTTTGTCCAACTACAAATATCTGGAATAAAAAGTGTCTGTTACTGTTATTTAAGACATTCTTGAACATCACATACACATGCACGAGTTACACTCACAGCTTGATATTATATGACTTTTGAAGATGAGTCACTCATCTTCTTCTGCTGTATCCTCCACATCCTGGACAGGTCACCAGTCCATCACGAGGACATATCAAGACAAACAACCATCCTCTCTCACACCCACACCTGTGGTCAATTTAGAGTGTCCAATTTGAATACCCGGAGAACACGGAGAAAAACAGTTGTAAACTAAAAGACTAAAAAAATATTATGTATACTGTTAAGTATTTATTTTACTATGGCTATACAGTATTGTACACACAAGTAAAAGTTTCATTGAGATTAAAAAGACCTGTCCAAGACAAAACCAATCTACTGTATGCGTTTGGTATATGGCATTTGGTGAAAAAACAATTGTCATTATGTCGACTTTAGAGGTAACATCAAGTGTCTATCAACACGCGCAATTACAAGTTTGTGAGGGGTTGTCGGTGAGTCACAGGCCTCCACGGGGAAAAGTCACTCAGCTGTCACGTGGAGCTTCCAAAGGAAAGAGTCAAAACAATTCCATGAATTCCCTGAGCCCCGGACATTTGTGACTATGGCGTGTTACGACGGCAAAGACGAATGGAATCAGAAACATCAGAAAATGCAACAAACTCAAATGTGTACATAATTTAATGTAGGCAAGACATGAAGGCTGCACAAAAACAATCTTTCACTTTGTTATTAAATCTTACGTGTGGCTTAGGCAAACATCTTTAGCGCCTTCCTTATCATCACATATAAGGAAATTGCATATACTGTAGGAATGTGTGTGAAGGTGAGCATCCAGACAGAGCAACGTGTAGGTTTACATACAAGACACTGTGGTGTGAAAAGTCATTTTGACAGCAATTCAGTAAGTCAAGCAATATTACACAAAAATTATTTCCATTCCTAGACACAAATCATTGTACAGTAAGAAACCGTTGGGGTTTTTTGAAACAAAGGCTTGGTTGACATTTTTGACACAACTGTACTGCTGACCAAGTAACACTGAGATATCCATTGTCAGGGCTGTTACACTGGTTCTATGTCTTTGATAGTTCTGCGTGAGAAGAATGCGCCTTGAACCGAGGATCGCGACACAGAGGTAAAATATGCAAACACGCCGATCATCTCAACATTAGATCCTGCAACGAGTTTCATGCCACATGACTCATGCCTGGTGGCTCAGAATGTACCCTTCCAAAACGGTGAGTCACAACAATAATGCCATGGGTCATGGGTTTTTAAATGTCGATCTGCTCACTGTTTAACCTTACAACCATCAAAGAATATCATCAGGTAACTTCCTGGTTTGATTTAGTCATGTCTTATGGTTAAAATAAAAAAAGAGTATCTATGAGCACATCAAGGAAATCTAATTTGCACATACTGGTGCATTGTCTGGAATTAAGGGTGTGTTGTTATTAAGATTACAGCCCGATGGCCAGCTAAAGTTGATGGGTCACAGTGGCTCCCTATGCAACAACACCATAATGTACAATACAGTGAATTTAAAAGGTGGGGAGAATTGACACTTTACATATACAGTACATTTTTAAGTTACGTTTCCTCATTTTTTAGTAAAAGTGTAATCAAACCCCATGTAACAAATGTTAATACTGGTCATTGCACCACTTTTCAACAAACCCTGAACTGATAATCAGGAAGTTCAGTCCCGTCTTCTGTTTTAAAGGTATCCCATGGAGTTTTAGCCACTTTCATGAGGCAGTGATTTTGTGAGCTCTTTTGTTTTGTGCGAAGGCAAAAGAAGGCATTTGCAGGGTTAGGGTCCTAATTTTATGCTGGAGTTAGTAATACATATGAATGATTTAAAATATCAGGGATTGTTGGGAGGAAAATAACCTGAAAATTATACGTTTTAATTGATGAACTTTAACGTAACAGATATGCACTTGTCTTTGCCCTTTGAGCTTAATATTCAGTCACAGTGGTCACTACAGACCTCATTGCACAACTCTGAAACCATTCAGAAAAAGAGTTCAAATATATATGTTCTCCGGACTATAATCCACAGAAACACTGAATTAACACTGCGTTTTGGCACTTGTGTGTGTGCGTGTGAGTGTACGGGAAATGCAAATGACACATCAGTAAACAATTTTCCAGTGTGTGGGTTGTTCACATTCTTTCTCAGTGTCCCCACAGAAACGATTGTATGTGGTCTTGGGGTCAAAACCCAGGATCTCCCTTTCTTCGTGGATGCGGAAGGAGAAGGTGGACACCGACGTTCCAATGAAATATCTGAAAATAGACACAAAGAAACAAATAGGAGTTTCATTATAAAAGATGAAGTGAATTACATGCAGCTTAGAACTTAGCCCAGTGTGAAGTGCTGGGTCAGCCACCCGACTAGTTTTCCAAGATGACACAGCATAAAAAGCAGCTTCCTTGTTGGCCATGGATTAAAGAACACACAGTCTTCATATGGGTTTCAAATGAAAACACACGGCTAAAAATGCTAATTGCTAGTCATAAAATCTTTATATGTTGTATTAATATGCAATGCCTAAATTGAGGTAAGTTAAAGAATTGGATAAATTAGTCTGATCTCCTGTTAACTAGACAAATTCCAATGACAAGCAGTGTGCGTGCTATGATCATGACCGCTGTCGTTTTTGGCTAGAATATTATTCATATTTTTTTCAAACAAATATAAGCACTGAGCCTTGCAATTTCAATGATGATGAAGCTCAATCCAGGTAAAAAATAATCTTTTAAAGACTCTCTTATCCTGAAAGCATAATTAAAAACACAGCTCTGTGTATTAAGCACATAAGTCATATGAATATGAAATATATGTTAGTGTCTGAAACATACAGGCTAATGAATTACAGTAACTGCCACACTAATCATCATTTAATGACCATTATAACATAATAGCTTACTTTGCATGGGCACATATCCACTGGTCGATGATGGCCACTCCGCCATCTTTAAAGAGCTCCAGATCTTCTGCAGATGGTTCAAACCGCACCATGTCTGGCAAAAACTTTTTAAGCTCCTTCAATTCTACGAAATGGCAAAGAACATTACATTTCAAGCATTTACAAACAGTACCGTGTGAAAGTCTTAGGGAACCATCGGCTTTGTTGTGGTAATGTAATGTAATGTTAAATATATGGCAAGATGGCCAGATTTGATAATGTGAAGATTCCTGGGATTCAATGGTCCTTTCAGACATTTTTTAACAATAAAAGTAATATCCAAATGCACTGTTTTACAACAAATTTTTTTCATTTCATTTTCAAATGGCAATGTAGCCAAATCGAAGCCACACAGGAGTGAACAAATGGAAAAAATAACAAAAAGACAATTCTGCCTTTCTGTCACATGTAGAGTCAGACAACATAGTAACATAAAGTATTATTTACATATAATATATACAGGTACTTAACACTTACAAGTATAGGCAAACCTTATTCCCAGTCAGTCCCTGGCCATAAATAATGTATTATAAAACTGAAGCTGCTGGCCATAATAGGCTGCTATTACTACTTAATTATGAATACTGTGTTGATGTTTTATCTCTGTTGTGTTAAACATCTTAAGAGCAGAATGTTTTTTTCCATCGAACATAAAGAGAGAAAGATTGCATAACAATGTCATTACCTTCTTCATCTGCATCTGTTGCAACAAACACTCTGTCGAGTTTGTGCTTCTTCATCAAGCTGCGCATTTTTTTGACTGCCCCCTTTAGGCTGGGTACGTCCTCTCTGTGACCCCAGATGAAGTCTTTCCTGCGCAGGTGTACCCCCAGGTACGGACCACCTTTAGCTGAACCAAGCTTGGCCTGAAGGAAATCAACAAACAGAGAAACAGAGAAAACACTCCTCTGTAACTGCTCTGAACTTCCAAACTTGATGATCATGATGTAGTTACAGCAATTTTCTTACAATAGCTTGTTGTTATTTTTTAAAGTGAAGCGGTTTACTGACACATGATATAGTATGTGTTTAAAAACAAAAGTGAGATCTCAATTCATGATGCAAATGCAGTTACAACATGGTGGACCAGTGATTCCTAAACTGTGGGCTACAGCCCCCTAGTGGGATTGGCAGGTACTTCAGGTCATTAAAAAAATGAATAATAAACAATTATTAATTTTATTTTTGTAATTTAACTTCAAGTAACTTAAATTATCCACAATTCATTCTCAAAAGTTCATGTGGATGATTTTTTATTTATTTATGGAGTGTAAAAAAAGTAAATAATAATATATTAAGTAATAAATAATAGGCTGTATATGGAAATACTTAATCATATATTCAGAATATAAATTTGGCCACAGCTTTCTTAAGGTTGGGAACGGCTGTGGGAGACATAATTTAGTAACTGATTGACATGGATCACTTTTCCACAGCATCAGAAAAAACACTCATACGTTTCAGTCAGCAAAACAGCGACTCACTTTCATGCGAGTCCAGTCCTCGCTGTAAACAGTGTGGTCTCTGTCATCTGTAGAGTTCAGGTACTTTGCTCTGAAGTCATCTCCAATGAGTCGGAGATGCTTGGCAAAAACCATGCTGCGCCGGGTCTAAATCAAAACACACATAGATGAGATGGTGAGCGCTTTAAGCCCTTGGCTTAAAATCATGAACAACAGGAATTCTACCAAGATCGGGTGTGTCATCCGATACCTAAGCAAATATTTCTGGATAATACCGGTTAAGTGAACTTACATCCCAGTAATCTTTACCAGCATAGTGATCATGAAGGAGTGTCTCTGCTCGGTCGAGCATTACTGATCTGCAAAATAGCAGCAAATCACACATACACACAAAGCTCCCTGTAAATGTCACAAACGTACAATAAGTTGCTTTCACAGGGTAACTACATTCATAAATAAACACACATTAAAACTATTTTTATACTAACTTTACATCCACATTCTCATTCATTAATAATAAAATGCAAATTTGTTGTTTTAGTCTATAGCAAAAGTGTTTGCATAATTAAGCGAAATTAACCACACATATTATCAAGAATGATTAATCATCATGACACAAATGCTGACGAAATTTACAGGTAATATTAGTACAGTTCAAATCAAATACTTAATGTGGTCAATTTCCCAGGCAACACTGCTAAAGTTCAGAGGGAAAAATACTGCTTTAAATAATTTCTAAGCCCTTTGGTATTCATCTTAAATTTCCTGTGATGTTACCAGGTACCCGTATCATGATTTTGAAGAGGTCATTCTAAGGTCAAATACTTGCATAAGCCTGTGTGTAGTGCTAAATGGCACTTGCAAATCGGATTAAATTTGATACCCATGCAGGTATGACAAGTTCTATTGAGCTTGATAATTCTTCAGACATTAATGGCTGGTAAATCATGTCTGTGGCAGATGATGAAGACATACTGTATTTTTCTATGCATGTGTATTAATCCGAGCATTTTATATCCACATGTTGTCCTGTAGACTCACGTGACTGTGATGTTTTTCTGAAGAACTGGAGCCATAATGGAAGCATGGCCTTGGGCTGAAAGACACGTCACATTTCGAGCTCGCGTTTCCTCAAAGCCCCAAAACCAGCTCCTTAGAAGACAAACCGGTGATTGAGAATGAAGAGGAGAGAGATGAGTGAGCAGGAACACTAAGGAACACTCAGAAAACATTCACTTCATGACAAGGTTTGAAGGTTTGAAAACAGAGGATTAATGTGAGTATTGAGATGAGAATCTAGCCTCTGGGTGGTTCTGATGCGATGTACAGACTTACCTGTAATAGCCCTGTTTGTCTTTGGAGTACATCATCTTTTCAATGCAGGGCCGCTCGTCAACCTTTTCTTCCCATTTTCCATCGGTCCATCCTTCCGCGTAGTTCTGCAGTACAAGGACGTGGTCTATGAAGGGGCCTCCATTCTCTAAGGTTGAATAGAGAGAGCGATAAAACACCTGCACTTTATGAAATGGAGTCAACATATGATCAACAAAACACCACATACAGATAATGAAGTTGCCATGCGTTCACACTCCAGAATATTCTAAACCTGTCCGTTAATGTAACCCTGGCATGGGTCTCAGAAGATTAAAAAAAACAAAAAACTTACCAGCGATGAATTCCTCATACTCAATAACAGGCACGTTGGCCTGCAGACTGGTAAGGCTGAAGAACTCTGACCAGGGGATGCGGATCTGGTGGACGTTGGGGCTCTGCCAGTGATAGAGGCGACCCCATGGAGGAAGCACCAGAACCCAGTCATCCCCATCCTTCCTCAGAGTCTTCACCAGGGAGGACATGCGTATATACACGTCCCTTCGCAGGTTGAAACCCTCTGGAGGGTTAACATCATACAACAAGTACCTGAGGGAGACATGAGGTCTAAATGCAAAAAGGAAGCCACAGTTTGCTCTGCACTATACAATAACACTGCAATGTTGCTGCTGCACCTTTATTCCACTTGCAACCTGCAATCGAGAAATACCCATGATACCATTTTCATTCATCAGTTAATCTGTGGATTATTTGATCAATTTGTATGTCAGAAAATGTTGTAAAATGTCAATAAGTGTTTCCCAAACCTCGAAATCAATCTGTCATATTAGGGCTGAAATGATTAATCAATTACTAAATTAATCATCAACTATTGTGCTAATCCATTAATCAGTTTGAGGTTAGTTTTTTCCATTATTAAAAGAAGCCTTCTGAAGCTTTAAATGTGAATATTTTCTGGTTTCTTTGCTCCATATAACAAAGAAATCATTAAAAATGAATAACTGTTCAGTTTCGTTTGACAAAACAAGACAATTGACAACATCATCAAATCCAAGTTTGAAAAACACTTTACCTTTTCAGACATTTTATGAACCATTACCAAACGATTACTCAATTAATCGAGAATATAATGAACAGATTATTAAAATAATAGTCAGTTGCAGTCGTATGTCATATAGGAGTAAATAAAACTTAAACATATTCACATTTAAGAAGCTGAAATTACTTTCTTTTTTAAAACACTCAAAATGATTACACAATAGTTGTCGATTAAGTTAGTACATGACTAATAATCGACCAATCATTACAGCCTTTATACCTTTATACATATGCACCCATGTCAACAAACCAGCATATCTTATTATACTGTGTCTAAAATATAGCAGCTAAAAATGTCAGACTTGACTTAAACACAGCCTTAAAGGGTAAGAATGCAACTGGAGACTATGGGTTCTGTCAAATATTTAAATTATATGCAAAAACGCAGTAAATGTTACTACGTTAACGTTAGCTAAACTGGCTAACAGCAGCGCGAGAGACAAACTCACCGTAAATCCCTCGCGGCAGCAACAGCTACGGTTGGCGCGTGGCTTGCACCGAACACATTATCAGTATTTACTATTTCAAATGTTGCAAAAGCTACGAACACAGACAAACACGCTGCAGTGAAAAAATACGTTGAACCAATGACTATCACCGGTTCATTTACTGCCCTGTGCGCCATGTTTCCTCACAGCCACGCACTTCCGGGAGGGGGAACGCGTCTTCACTGTTACTTAGCAACCCAAGAGAATTTTTCTTTTCTTTTTTTTAAACGATTGCATGCGCCACCAAATGTGAAAACATAAATATTAAATCTTTCAATAACTTGTTTTTGGCAAATAACAAACCTTTTTATACCCACATTTGAGCTGGCATCTCACTGGGAAGAAATTAATCAAGCATAACATTCAACCACAAAAACTAATTCTTCTTTCAGGAATGCAAGTAAATAACTATAATTTGACATCTTAATCAAGAAATAATAATTTTTTGTGATTTTTTTTTTAAAACAGTAAATGTTAAAATGCATGGATAACAATAATAATTATATTTTAATATAACTGCCATATAATATATTACATAATGCTTCACTGTTTCTTAATTATTGTTATTTTGTTTATGTATTGTATGTTTTTTTTTATGTGTATGTGTGTGGACATGTCAGTGTTTTTACTTTGGGTTGAACATCACTTTTTGTTGTACTATTTTGGTGCAATGACATTACAATAATTATGCTTTAATTCTATTATTTATAGCACAATCTCAGGGGGGTTGTTTAACTAGAAAATTACTTGTGGGAGAGTGAATGACAAACCCCACAGGTGACTTCATCTTCCTGGAAAACAGCCCAGCTGTGTTACTGTAGTAACGCAGGGAACAAGGGTATTTAATTATTGCTGCCTGACAGAACAGTTGTTGTTCTGACTCTCAGCGATCTGTCTCAGCGTTGACATATTTATGAGATCTGATCATTTGTGAGTCCTATGAAACACAGTTGCAGCAAATCAGATTCCCCTCTACACATCTTTGCTTCCACCTAGTGGCAGAGGTTTAGCCTTTATACACAGCTAGAGTCATGGTTGCTTCATTACTCCCTGAGTGAGAGTGGGAGACAGGGAGGGAGACTATCATGTGACTTTTTCCATCAGTCTGTACATTTTTTTTGTATGTGTTTGACTCTCTGGCTGTGGGATTATGAGGGGAAATATACATATTTAAAACTATAAAGACTATTAACACAGAATGCATCTCTGGCTTCAGCGGTGGCGTTCTTTCTTTCTTTCTTTCTTTCTTTGTCAGCCCAGGCATTATTATGTGCCATTTGTGAACAGATATAATTGTGGGGCACTGGGAACCTACATATACCTGCACTCTTCAACAATGGAAGTGGGTCAGCTCTTTATATGACTCGGGCAACACCTATAAGGTAGTCAAACGAGAGAAAACAACAGCAAGCTGTATGTGTTTTTCCACTGATACTTCATTCATTTTCAGCTTATACAATAATGAACCAGACTTTAAACATTTTATGAACTGGTGCGTGTAGATCTGTCATATTTTGTGTCGTAGAGTTTATACAATGGTTGCTTGAATTCTAGTCGCATGTTTTACATTTGTTATGATGAGTCTCACAGCCTTAGGAGAGAAACAAACCACATAGTGAATAATAGCTGTGCATTTGACACTCACTATGGTATCACTCTTAGCCTCTAAGCAAATATGATTATATTGTTTAATGGTGTCTAGGATGTGTTCTAAGATAGAGTATCTTAGTGATTACTTGTGTTCAGTTTTGTGACATCCACTGCTTTTTGGAGCTGATGATGATACTTATGTATCATTTGTGAGTAAAGTCATGGGTTGCTGTTGTTGTCGTTGTTGTTGTTTTACCACTGATGTTTTTTTGGAGTTATACTGAATCAACATGCCCTTTATGTTTCAATTCTGATGTTACAACCAATTCCTGCTGGTATCTAAAGTGGTTTGGCTGGTTTGAGTTGAGCATTCTGCCTTTGAGCCATACCCTTGTGTCAACAGTTTTAGGTAATTCCTGCCAAGTGCAAGAGCAGCTACCACACTGCCACCCGAATGTAAGTCGTGTTCATTAGAGCTGAAAACAAGTGAAATATACGACCTACTGAGTGGCTACTGGGCTTAGAAAGGAAAGGAAACATGCTTAAATAGCCATGATTGTTGTACATTTTGGCCTTCTTTATGTACCCTTTTTTTCGCTTTCCTGTTGTTTAGCCTGTAGCAGACAGCTGCTATTTGTTCCGTTTAATCAGCTGACATGATACATTTTGCATATATTCACTGCCTTTCCTTTCCCCAGAGATCCAGACTTGGAGTCTTTTCATTTGGATACTTTTTAATGTTTTCATTTTTCATTTGGATGATGCATGTTGTGTCCAATTCCTATTCTTCAGAGGAGGAGCAATACTGAATTGAGTTAACGATTAATGTCTAATCTTTGTTCAAACGATTCCTTGTTACAAAACATTAAAACTGCTGGTTTAAGTGGCACCTTTTTTTTATAACGGTGTGGACAGCATTAGTCACATGGAATTGATTTAAAATTCAGGTTCGGGAGATTTTGATACAGTATGTGGTCCAAAGGGAATACAGGTTGGATTCATTGACTTCAAATACTCTGATACATGAAATCCTACATGCTGACTTTAGTGGGTTCCAAGTTGTTTACTCTCAGCAAAAGTGTGCAGATTCATGCATTTAACCATTGATTCTCAGGTATCCACACAATATCAGAGTCAAAAGACTGTCACATTAACAACATGACAATAGAAAACCACAAAAGTCAATAATTGTGAATAACTATTGTTTCTTGATAGCTCAGTTCCCCTTTTTATTTATTTAACCCCCCCCCAAAAAAAAACCCAATAAGGGGCTTGTTTTCTTGTAAGCCAGGCATTAGAGACCATCAAGTGAAACTACATTATTTTACCCTCCCCTCTTAAAGGATTGTCCTCCTTTCTGAAATTTGAGGTGTGCATAAAACACACAGATTCACACAATGAACCGGGTGGTGACCTCCTTTTTCATTGTGTCTATGTCAGTCAAGCGAATGATCTTATCCTGGTACCATCAGTGGGTTCTCTGATTTCAGCACAGATCAAATCACTTTTCACCTTCAGCTGCGGGTATATAAACACAGAGCAAGACAGCTGCCTTCACTGACACATCTTCCTACCGAGCCCTGGACATTGGAGAAGAAAGATAAACTATGGTGAGATATGGTTTACAACTGTGAAACTTAAGTTCAGTGTTAACATTGTTATATACGCTTTATTTAGAAAAGAAATGTATATAATAATAATGCATATTAAGACAAAAAGTATCTTTTTTTATTTGCATCAGCCCGTTATTGACAAAGTGAGAAGGAATAGCCTGTATGTAGAAAAAAAAAGAAAAAAAAAGAAATGTATAGATCAAAGTGATGCTTTTGATGATTTTACCATTTTGCTCACTCTGCAGCGTGAGTGTATCTCGATTCACGTTGGCCAAGCTGGGGCTCAGATTGGCAATGCATGCTGGGAGCTGTATTGCCTGGAGCATGGCATCCAGCCAGATGGACAGAGGCCCTCTGACAAGGCTATGGGAGGAGATGACTCCTTTAACACTTTTTTCAGTGAGACAGGAGCTGGAAAACATGTTCCCAGAGCAATCTTTGTTGACCTGGAACCTACTGTCATCGGTCAGTGCCAAGTAAACAGCTGATAACAGATTACATAGGTTGATTTATGTAATTCTATGATGAACCAATCTTTTGTAATTCATCCTTAGGAATTACTCAGTCAGTATATTTACTGTAATTCTTATGTTGTCCAGATGAGGTGCGCACAGGAACCTACCGTCAGCTCTTCCACCCTGAGCAGCTGATTACAGGAAAGGAGGATGCTGCCAATAACTACGCCCGTGGACACTACACTGTCGGAAAGGAAATTATTGATCTGGTGCTGGACAGGACTCGTAAACTGGTGAGTGTTCTTTTTGTGAGTCATTTTCTGCCTCTATTGTGACCATGAAAAAAGGAGGATTCCAGTTTTTTCAGTGGTGAATTTTCCATTTCTGATATTCATATATCATTCTTCATATATTTGTCAAATAACAATGCACTTCTAGTTACATTTCGATTAATCACAGCTACTTGTCTTTCAGGCTGATCAGTGCACTGGCCTGCAGGGATTCCTCATCTTTCACAGCTTTGGTGGAGGCACTGGCTCGGGTTTCACCTCCTTGCTGATGGAAAGACTCTCTGTTGATTATGGGAAGAAATCAAAGCTTGAATTTGCCATCTACCCAGCCCCTCAGGTTTCTACTGCAGTTGTTGAGCCCTACAACTCGATCCTCACCACCCACACCACCCTGGAGCACTCAGACTGTGCCTTCATGGTGGACAATGAGGCCATCTACGACATCTGCCGCAGAAACCTGGATATCGAGAGGCCAACCTACACTAACCTGAACAGGCTCATCAGCCAGATTGTGTCTTCAATCACTGCTTCTCTTCGTTTTGATGGAGCCCTGAATGTTGACCTGACAGAATTCCAGACCAATTTGGTGCCCTACCCTCGTATCCACTTCCCTCTGGCCACCTATGCCCCAGTCATCTCCGCTGAGAAGGCCTACCATGAGCAGCTGTCGGTTGCTGACATCACCAACACCTGCTTTGAGCCAGCCAATCAGATGGTGAAGTGTGATCCTCGTCATGGTAAATACATGGCCTGCTGTCTTCTGTATCGTGGTGATGTCGTCCCCAAAGATGTTAACTCCGCCATCGCAGCCATCAAGACCAAGCGTACCATCCAGTTTGTGGACTGGTGCCCCACTGGCTTCAAGGTTGGCATCAACTATCAGCCTCCAACTGTGGTTCCTGGTGGGGACCTGGCCAAGGTGCAGAGGGCCGTGTGCATGCTGAGCAACACCACAGCAATCGCTGAGGCCTGGGCCCGTCTCGACCACAAGTTTGACCTCATGTATGCCAAGAGGGCCTTTGTTCACTGGTATGTTGGGGAAGGCATGGAAGAGGGAGAGTTTGCGGAGGCCAGAGAAGATATGGCTGCTCTAGAGAAGGATTATGAGGAGGTGGGTGCAGATATGACAGAGGGGGATGAAGGAGAAGAATATTAATTTTACTGAGGCTTGAACTTAATAGATTTTGTGGTTGAGACATCATAACAATCCCATCTAAAATGTTAGCTAACAATTTAATATTAGAGAAGAGTTGCAAGGATTAGGACTGCATTTAGGAGCCCAATCATCAAGTACTGTGCAGACAGTGCATATGAAAACTGTAGTTGGACATCTGTTATAGTGGGCTTTATATTTTCATCCAGTAGTATCAGGGTGTGAAGCTGACCAAATCCTCCCCTTTGTGCACCTCCCCCACTGTCCTTTACCATTTGTAATGTAAGCTATGAAAGAGCTCCTATGTCAATTTCTATACGCCATTCAGCTGCAATTCTGTGATAGAGAGGGAGAGCAAGAGAGGGAAAGAGAGAGAGAATGACGGACTGACTCACTGACTGGTGTTGTTGATTGAGCTCATGCTCAGACAGTGGCCTGCAGGAACAATAGGATCCCAGATGAATCACACGTCTGTGATCATGGGAGCTGCTGAAAAGTTGTACCAAAGTAGATCAGAAAAATGGCCTTGATAGGCTTCATTTTGATTCTTTATGTTTTGATGGTTTGTGTTTCGATACAGAAAGTCAAATTTTTCTGTATATTCCGAACAAGCTCGTTGAACTGTGTGGTGTTTTGTCATCTTTGTCGTATTGTACTTCCTGCTCACCCTTTTCTTTTTTGCATCAAATAAAAATATATTTTACAAATGATTATCAACAATAAAGAACTAAATAAACACTACTATCATGTGCTATTATTATTAACATAGACACATGGTGGATTGTTGTTGATGAGTGTGCGGGTTCAGATCAGTGGTGTGCACAGACGGGAAGGGCAGGGGTGAAAATAAAAAGGACACCTACTGCGAAAAATGTAATTAGTACTAAATGATATTAGTGGGACAGGTGCCACAAGTATATTATTTCTCATCTGTATATACCTACATACCTACGTAACGCCAACCTTTTTAGACTGGAAGGGCACCCATAGAAAACAGAGTTGCAAGGGCATCTTAAAGGGCACTGCATCACTTTTCTCCACTAGAAAGACACTCCTTAAGAAACAATCAATTTTTAAGCACGCCACTGATGCAGATGCATGGTTGAGATCAGTATTATCACTTTAAGACTTTTTATTCCCTGTTTAATAGCTTTACTTCATGTTGATAAATGTATATTGGTGGTCATTGTACATGTTATTGGTTAATTATATTAAAACACATTATGTTAGTGATCAAATAAAGTCTGAAATGTGCCTGATAGAAGATGACCACATCTCTCAAAAATCGTACAGACAAGACGTGTATTTTTATGCTCAGACATGTAATGTTAAATCGAAAGCATGTAATGGTGGATAGTGAGACAAACAGGACAAGGACTTCCCTGTTTTTAAAAAAAACAGAGTCGTTATCTCCCGCCAATGCGCTATGCAGTTGCTGCTGCTGGCTGTGGTTTCCTCCCAGCCCCCACCGCACCCGTGTGTATAAAAGCCCCGACACTCCCGCTCCGCCGCACTTCAGCCTCAAGTCTGATTCCTCAACGTCGTTCGAAGGACAAGCAGACATAATGGTGAGTAACGGCCCCGGTCGATGATGATGAAGAAACGGGCTCTCTCTCTCTGAATTCGGTCCTTCTTGCGTCTCTTATTCGCAGCGTTAGATGGATTAAACGGCGAGGCTTCTTTGATGCGCACCAGGCCTCTGCTGCAGAGTCGACGGTTATCGATACGAAAGCGGCTTTGTCCTGTTACATCAGCACATTCGAGCCGAATTTTATGTAATGGAACTGGAACAATACTGCGGCAAACGCTGTCTGTCTGAAGACTAATTTAACTTTTTTTTCCAAAACGCAGTGATGCAGTATATTACAGCTAGGTCATTTTAAAAAAAAAAAAAAAAAAAACGAAATTCATGTGAACAAAGACAAAGAAACAGTAATCACGACCGTGTGATTGATAAGATTAACGGTTTTCTTGGCCATGAGGGCGTGACTAGGGTAATCGTGGCAGTGGGGGATGGGTAGACAGAAGAGGGGGGAAAAAAGGAGTGGTCTGGACAGTGTGGCTTATTTGGCAGCCATTTTGCAGCTGTTGGGAGGTTTTTGTTATAGCGGGAGAGAGACATCGCCGACTGTTACTCAGCTCTATGTCCTGTACAGCTGGACAGGATGGGGGAGGAGAGAGGCTCTAATAAGGGGAGGGAAAGAAGAGGAAAGGGTGGATACAGGAGGAAGGGGGCGGGGGGGGGGGGGGGGGGGGTTGGTGCATTATCATGCGGCGTTGCCATCTTGGGCGTTTTTCAAAGCTGCATTGTATGTAAAACCCAACCCATATTATGGTGCTGGGTTTTTTTCCACCATATCCTTTGTTAAAATGCGGCCTCATGTGTGAGCGCTTTGAGAGGCTGAGAACTTAACATAATCTTTCCTGGCACACAGAGTTTAGATGACAAAGGTGCCTTTATCCCAGTAAACTGAGAGGTGACGTCATACCACAAAGATTATCACAAGACCTAATATTCAAAGAAATAACAGAGCCGTAATGGAATTTAGTAGATTTTCTGACTGACAGTCAGAAAATATATAGTGTTATCTAATTTAAATATAGTAATCCACTTTGTAAATGTCCCTCGTAAATGCCATAAAATCCTGTTAATATTTCCTCAAGTAATCACCTTAGCAACAGGCAGTACTTTGAATACAAATACTTAGTCACACTGTTACATTAGAATAATAAATGTATGTACCTGCAGCCTTTTTTGACCAAACCTCCCTTTTTTCCTTTGTTCAGCGTGAATGTATTTCTATGCACGTCGGCCAAGCCGGAGCCCAGATGGGCAACGCCTGCTGGGAGCTCTACTGTCTGGAGCATGGGATCCAGCCAGATGGGCAAATGCCCTCTGACAAGACTATTGGAGGAGGCGACGACTCCTTTAACACCTTCTTCAGTGAGACTGGAGCTGGAAAACATGTGCCCAGAGCAATTTTTGTCGACCTGGAGCCGACTGTAATTGGTCAGTAGTCCACATTATTGTTTTCACTTGTGCACATAAACTGTACATAAACAAAGGGGAGTAGCAGATTCTTGGGATGAGATTACTTAATTGAGATTGTCCTTTCTACAGATGAGGTGCGTACGGGAACCTACCGTCAGCTGTTCCACCCCGAGCAACTGATTACAGGAAAGGAAGATGCTGCCAATAACTACGCCCGTGGACACTACACCATTGGCAAGGAAATTATTGATCTGGTTCTTGACAGGACTCGTAAACTGGTGAGTGTGTTGTTCCATTAGTTTGTACATGAGAACAAAGGAGATAACAGCTTTATGAATAATTCTGCAGTGCTAATGAGATTTTGCTTAATCAAAACCACTTTTCTTTCAGGCTGATCAGTGCACTGGCCTGCAGGGATTCCTGATCTTCCACAGCTTTGGTGGTGGCACTGGTTCTGGTTTCACCTCCTTGCTGATGGAGAGACTCTCTGTCGATTATGGGAAGAAATCAAAGCTTGAGTTTGCTGTCTACCCAGCACCTCAGGTTTCTACTGCAGTTGTTGAGCCCTACAACTCCATCCTCACTACCCACACCACCCTGGAGCACTCAGATTGTGCCTTCATGGTGGACAATGAGGCCATCTACGACATCTGCCGCAGAAACTTGGATATCGAGAGGCCAACCTACACTAACCTGAACAGGCTCATTGGCCAGATTGTGTCTTCAATCACTGCTTCTCTTCGTTTTGATGGAGCCCTGAATGTTGACCTGACAGAATTCCAGACCAATTTGGTGCCCTACCCTCGTATCCACTTCCCTTTGGCCACCTATGCCCCGGTCATCTCCGCTGAGAAAGCCTACCATGAGCAGCTGTCGGTTGCTGACATCACCAACGCCTGCTTTGAGCCAGCCAATCAGATGGTGAAGTGTGATCCTCGTCATGGTAAATACATGGCCTGCTGTCTTCTGTATCGTGGTGACGTTGTCCCCAAAGATGTTAACTCCGCCATCGCAGCCATCAAGACCAAGCGTACCATCCAGTTTGTGGACTGGTGCCCCACTGGCTTCAAGGTTGGCATCAACTATCAGCCTCCAACTGTGGTTCCTGGTGGTGACCTGGCCAAGGTGCAGAGGGCCGTGTGCATGCTGAGCAACACTACAGCAATCGCTGAGGCCTGGGCCCGTCTCGACCACAAGTTTGACCTCATGTATGCCAAGAGGGCCTTTGTGCACTGGTATGTTGGGGAAGGCATGGAAGAGGGAGAGTTCTCAGAGGCCAGAGAGGATATGGCTGCTCTGGAGAAGGATTATGAAGAAGTCGGCACTGACAGCGTGGGTGATGAGGATGAAGAGGGAGAGGAGTATTGAAAAGCTTAACATCATCACACATTCCAAAAGTTATCATGAAAGTATCACATTCCCAAATTCATTCTGATAACCTGTGGTGGTGACCTGACAATAAAAAGTTAATGTGAATATTCTGACTTGTGATCGTTCTTAAACTTTTTCAAGCATAATTATTTAAATAAATTAGAAAACAAGTACCTAAGTACATGTGTTAAGCGTAATTACTATCCACAAATGGTACTTTTGGACATGGCAGAGGGATTTTTTTCCAAAGATTATTTTGGATTTCATGAAGCTTCATTTCAACCACAAAATAAATTCTAATTTCCCATTACTTGACCGTTAACTATGCGTCTTGTTCACAATGAAGCCTCAAAGAACAGAACATTGTTCGCTGACCTTTTGCCTGCAGTTGCTGGTCTTTGCCACCAGATGGGAGTATGTGACCGCCACTTGTCAAGCTGTAAATGCACAAGTCATCACCAGTTAGAGTAAGAATTGTGACACTTTCCAAATATTTTCAAAGGATTCTGTGAAATTTAAAAATCAAAAAATGTACTTAAACTGTAGTCTACAAAGGAAACTTAAAGTGACAATTTATGGATTAAATTGTAACAGATGTAACACCTGGAGTGCCTTAAAGATTAATTGCAACATTTCTGGAAGGGACTCAGTAAAACTGAAAAGAATGTGTGATCTCCCAAGTTAAAATATAAAAGTCCTACATCTACCTTTATGACAAAAATCTCCAAGGTGGATGTGTTATAAAAATGAATGGCACCATCATTTCTGGCAATACGACAGATGTCCTGAACCCAGATTTGCAGGTCCTTGGCATAAATTATGAAGCAATACATTTTAATAGCAGGGCCAATCTGTGTCCTGTGCACAAATGTTCAGACTTGTATTTGAAATTTCTCTAAAATTATACAGTAAAAGAGATCAGTTTTCAGAATGTGAGTTGTGACTTAGGTCCCAGACCTGGGTTTTTTTTGTCATATGAACACATACGTGAGACTTGAGACTCAATTTGTTTATGAATTACCTCATTTCAAAACTGTCAATTTCATAGAAAACTCATAATGATTTTCATTATGTAGGTATTCAGAGATTCACCATTTCCAGAAATGATATTGGTATATCAAAAATTAAACATTCAATGTTTTATAATGGCCCTAACCCTAATCCCCAAATCAAAAAGAAAACTTCATCCATCCCAGAAATTAGAGTTGTTTTTGTTCGCTCTTGTACTTGTATCTTATTTACTCATATAGACTTTGCATATAAGCTTTATTAACGTTATATTGTGAAAGGCCAAGCAAAGTAAGCTATGAACTATTCACAGGACGTTGATTTATTCCTAATAAGTCAATTTGCTCTCTCGTCATCCTCCTCTTCCTCACATATACTCCAGACACTAGTATAAAATACATTACAATGGTTTGAGACACAATCTCTAATTATTATTTTGTTATTTTTCAGCTCCAATTTGATCACATACCCTGGTACAGTTCAACAGCATTTCTGATTTTCCTCCAAGTACCACCAGATATAACACGTACCACAGTTTTAGAACCATGGCCTGTGCTTGCCTTGCCTAACCCTATCCACAAACTCTCCAAAAAAAAGAAAGAAAAGTTTTAAAGACTGGTCAAAAATATCCTTTCATGGACAAAATGTCCTTAAAAAGACAGGTTTGAAATAAAATGTGTGCTCACAGCCTTGAATAAACACAGACAGACAGAGTGAGTGAGGCGGGGCGCGGGTCTGGCGACGTTGCCAAAAAACACTGGCATGTTCTAGACGTTCTATTTTTTTTTCCTCTCTCAACTGACAGTGACTTAACGCTAGGGGCAAACGGGGCTCACAATTCGCCTGTTTTGTCGGTGGCTCACCGGGTTTACGCGTCGGTGTTTGTGGCATTCGTGGACGTGGTGGTGGTGAAGAAGAAGAGACGTGCTGACGAATAAGAAGGGTGTATGTGTGTGTGTCACACACAGAGCAGAGCGGTGACAGTCTTTCATAGTCACCGCTATCGTAACTTCATTTCATGAGTTCATCGACGCTCCCTCCAGGCCGGTGGTGGACAGACAGCTGAACTGAACTCCTTACCGTTCAGGCCGGAGCTCACACGGTACGTCCACAACAGCTCTGCCTGGCTAGTCGTGACAACTTGTCGCTAATGTAAAGCTAACACGGTCTGTAGATACTTCAGTTTAGTCAATATATACACGCTTTAACTTCACCATAATAGGAAAGACTGTGTCACAGAAATACCAGAATGATGTCCACGGTGTCCATGAATGTTAACGGTTCTTGGGAATAAACTGTACCTGTCCCTGTCCCTGCAAGTGCATCTGCTGCCTGCCTCTGTAGTTTTAGAGGTTGACTGTACTGGTGTTTCTGTGGCTGACATGTTTGTTCTGTATTCCTTTTCCCTGCATCTGATAAAGTGTCATTGTTTAATTATAAGGAATAATGTGACGTCATTCCTACTCGTCTGAACTACAGTATCAGATATCTGTTATTCAGTTTTTACTTGTCAAAATGACGTCACTTTTGCCATTCATGTGTATGGGGTTTGTCATTACAGATATCCACAATTCTGTTGGGGATATCTACAATTGAAAGGTAGATATATCTAATTCCAGTTTCATATATCTACAATGTCATTATGACTAGTAACAATTCAAGTTCAAGTTATCTACAACTTCATTCTGACTATCTGAAACTTAACTTGAAAAGGACAATGTAAATAACCTCAATTTAGAACAAGTAAAGATATCTTGAACTTGCATTATGACTCGTCATAATGACGTTGTAGATATCTGAAACTGGAATTAGAGATATCTACAATTCATTTACAGAATTGTAAAAATGAAAGAGAAATCAGCAAAAGAATTTTAGCTGAGTCATGTTTGTGCTGTTTATTTCTTTTGGAGAACAACATTTGTTACACAGTTGGGGAATGATGTCTTTGAAATGACTCAGCACAAATGTGTTGTTAAAATCTTCATAGTTCATAAATGGTCTAAAATGGTCTGTACTGGATTAATATCAGTACTCGAGTTTGTGATATCAGTATTGGTATCAGACACAAAAAAGTATCGTCCCATCCCTACGTTTTATACAGAATGTACTTCAAGCAAAGGCCTTGTTTTATAGAAGCCCCACGTTGAGCTGCCACTGTTTTTACAGCAGTGGACATATTACTCTGAGTGTAACTTTTGTGTTTTGAAGCGTAAGCTTACTACACAAACAAAGAACAACATCCATTCTGGCATGTGAAGGCCACCGTATCAGCTGTCTCACCTTTCGATGTCACTAATTCTTACAAACTGGATTCTTAAAATGTAATGGGTTGGGAAAAGTTTTAGTGCACTTAGCACCACTTATCTTCAAATAAACATTAAGTCAATGGCAAAAATGGGCATGATTTTTCAGCTAACAAATGAAATGGTGAACGGCCAGTGTGTGTAGGCCTACACTGTCATGTCAGAAGCAGTTGTCAGATGCCATAACGCTAGAAATAACATGGTAATCATACATGTGTGTGCGGACAGTTGTTCCCCACGAGGCACAGAAAGTTAAGATGAGTTATTTACCTCAGTTTGGAAATCCCCCTCAAACCCACAACTGCAGTGGTCCACTTACTAAGACCGGCATGGATGTTAGCATGCTGACTGTGCTGCTATAATAGAACCACTGACTGAGGTCTGACCAGTTCAAGGACACAAGGTGGTTGTGTTTCATTGGCATTTAAAACTGAAACTGAAAATGAAAATGACAACTGTCTCTACATGTTGCTAATTTAGGGACAAACAAGTCACAAGTATAATAACATAATAAATACATCTTGTGAACTGTTGTGTTATAGACACCTTAAATTGAGCTCACGACTGGACAAATCAAACACTGACTCTAGATCACCAGGGTCTCTTACATGTAATGGGATTTAGTGTGTGAGGCAGGGGGTGTTGAATCGGTTGCACATGCAAAATACAACTTCTCTAGTAGCCTCTAAATCAGAGGTCTCAAATGTGACCCACCACTTGATATCAAGTTATGAGTTATTTATTTACGTTGATGTTTTTGTACTGGATACTACTTCCATATGAAATTTTTATTTTGAAATCATGTGAAATATCATCATCAAATACTATTTTGATGACTTTTTTCACTTTTTACGTTTGAATTTGAAACCCCTGTACTAAATCTGATCTGTTTTGTGTATTTGGGACTACCAAAAAAATAAATAAATTGAAAGGATTTCAAACCGATACATACAGAATTTAAAAAAGGAGAGGGTTGTGTGCATTACTTGAAAAGAAACTCATACTGTTTTGTATTTATTTCAGGAGACTTAGGAGTGACGGGAGACAACATGGTGGATTACTACAGTATCCTGGGTGTGCCCAAAACAGCCTCTCAGGACGACATTAAGAAGGCGTGAGTATTCCGAGATTCTCTGAAGGATATACAGGCAGTCATACTTATTTACAGTAGAAACCCTGAGACTTCATTTGTGATGCAAAGTTTGATTTTTTTTCTTCTAAAGCAGCATGTTATAGGGATGACAGCATGAGAAACTCAGTTAAAAATGTTTTGTATTAAAATAAACAAGTCATTCGCAAAAACTAATATAAGTTCGAAAACCACAGCTATCGGAAATACGGACTACTCTACTAAAAGGGAAGTGATGTGTTTTTCCAAGGGTGTAAACCGAATTTTGTTATTTATGATATCACAGAATTAGTGCATGTCACTGTCAGGGTTCCCACCGGTCCTTAGAATCCTTGAAAGTTTGTGAATTAGAAAAAAAGTATTTGCGGCCCTTGAAAGCTTTTGAAAATCACCCTAAATAGATATGGGCCATTAAAATTGCTTGAATTTTGTGCAAGAAAGAAGTTAAGTGGATACATTGTTTAGCTAAATGTAGCTCTTGTTTGTTACGAAATCACCTACTGTTTCATGTGCCCTGCATTGCTTGATGTACGTAGACAAAGAGCTAACGTTGAGTCGTAATTACTAGCATTGTGGACACTGTCCACTGTCTCTCTCCGCCGTTGATGTGAGATTCCATGCAGAACAATGAGTGAGTAATGTTAAGCAAGAGAGAGCAAATGACATTATGCCTGGGACATTTTAAGATCTCTGGCTCACCAAAGAAAATTGCAAAGACTGACTTGTTCAAGATCCCAAGGACAGACACTTGGACAGGTGCAGAGTGTGCTGCAAATCAATAAAAGTGGACGCCATGAGTGAAGCGGCTCTTACAAGTTGCCCTCCCATCTTAAGCTATGTCAGCACATTTGGCCCTTTGAATTTGAGGGAATAAGTCCTTGAAAAGTCCTTGAATTTGACGTCAACCAAGGTGTGGGAACCCTGCACTGTGTACATTACTTGTATGTCTGACTGTGTGTGTGTGTAGTTATGTTTCTGTGTGTCTTAAGGTACAGGAAACTGGCACTGAAATGGCACCCAGATAAAAATCCAGACAACAAGGATGAAGCGGAGAGAAAGTTTAAAGAACTTGCTGAGGCCTATGAAGTCCTGTCTGACAGTAAGTCAGTTTAAAGATTTGAATAGTTTTTTAGGTTAGGGTTAGTAATTGAGTGGTTGTTTAAGTTTAGGGATAACACTTTGGGTTGGGTTGTCCAAATGAAAGGAAGCGAAAGCTGCACAAATGTGTGTGTTATGTTATTAATGATGATTGATTCCGTCATTAAACTGCACTCTTTTCTTCATCACAGAGAGTAAACGTGATTCTTATGACAGATTTGGAAATGAGCGAATGCCACACACAGGTTAGTGAAAACCTGCTGTACTTTTTCTGTGATATTGTTGCATCCATTATTGTTAAAGTTTAGAAAATCTTTTCACCTCTGTAAGTCTTCCCCTTTTCCCATTTTCATCACTCCTAAATCTCCTTACTGTTCTCTCATTCCACTCCTAAAAATAATAGTCTACTCTTCCTCTCCCTTATTTACTTTTCACACCTTCATTCCTCAGGTTCCTCAAGCTCTGACTTTTCATCAGATTTCCCAGGATTCACCTTTACATTCCGCAGCCCAGACGAGGTATTCAGAGAATTCTTTGGTGGCCAGGATCCTTTTGCTAGTTTCTTTGGTAAGTCATACACAATAATAAGGGTTATTTTTTATCAGGCTTGATGTTTACAATTTTTTTATATGGATACACCTGCTGCTGTAAGGAATCTGAGATGATAATTTGGCTGTGTCCCAACACTTGGGCAGAGTAAAATAAGACATCACATGCTGGGCGAGTACACATGGAATGTGTCCATATACTGTACATGCACAATAGTAGTATAGTTCAAAAACCTATGTATATGACATATTGCAGTAGTAGTTTTTCACATATGTTGTTATGTACAAAGAAAATGCAATATTAACACCCATTAAACATTTCTGGGATTTCTTGGACAGATAAAACTTTGAAAATCTTTCACTTGTGGTTTAATAATTATGAACAGCCTCGTAAAAGAGAGAGGATCCCACCAACATTACTGCAATGAAACATGTTTGTTTGTAACACAGATTTATGTCTCTCTCATTCAGATCATCATTCATCATTTGGAGGCTCCTCCTCTCGTCTCGGCCCTAGTCGTTTCTTCTCTTTCCCTTCAACCAATGGTAAACAGCTGCTAGAACTTTTCATATGTAGTTCAAGTCAGCAGTTTTTACAACCGTTTCTAAAACTATGCAAAATGCACATAACACCCCCCTATGATCATAATAATGATAATCATGCTTCATGCTAAAGTATTAGATGACTAAAGTGAAGTAAAGTCATTGTGAAAAGGTTATTATTTTCTTTTTATTCGTTCATCTGGGTAAACAGAACTTGTATAACAATCTCCTCACCTGTCTTTTTCAGCTGAATTTACCTCGTTCTCCTCTTCCATGGGTCTGGATGGGATGGAGAGCACTAGCGGAGTTATGGGCAACTTCAGATCCATTTCCACCTCCACTCGCATCGTAAATGGCAAACGCACCACTACCAAGAAGTATGTGAATAACCTGGGAAATATCGTATTTATAAGACACCCTGCAACATTCACAGAAAACTGATCATTATATAACAAACCCTGGGCTAGCTCTATTTTTTTTTAAATGATGATTACTTCTATTTTCATAGAAAACAAATTATGACTACAAAGTTGTAAATGGTGATGTCACAGGTTAGCACAAACAAACAAACCTACAGTGATGTTGTCACAGTCAATACTTTTGGAACTTCATTTGTCGTTGGCGAATATCCTGGCCAAGACTTCCATGTCATATTTACTGTTTTTACTTTTCACCAATCAACGTATGCTGTGAGAATGGAGATGCAGTTGAGAGATATTGGTATGTGGCTTATCTTGATTAACAACTGCCTGCATGTATGCAGATACAAAGCTAAAAAGCTGATAGCCCATGTATTTTTCTCAATATGCACCAATAGGCTGCTCAAATGTGATTAGTCAAACTAGATACAGAGACCAGACGACTGATGGCCCCAAAATCCTTTCCCTCATTTACTGATTCTGAGTATTCATATGCCATGTTTCCTTGATTCTTTTCTTTATGGCTCTTTGTCTCAACAACACCGTCAATTGGAGATATGGAACGGTAGGGCCAGGGTATTTTGGTACTATTCTTAATGGAAACACAGAAAAATATGTAGAGTGCCATACTGTACCAAACTGAACCGTTCCACTCAGTGGAAACATTGCTATAGGCACAATGTTGAGTAACATTACTGTAATAAAAAGTCACATTCTAGGCTGACAAACGCACACAAATGTTGGAGAGGCATTTCTTTTACCACCACCATTTATCTGTGTCTGCACAGGATAAAGGAGAATGGGCAGGAAAGAATAGAAGTTGAGGAGGATGGAGTGCTAAAGAGGGTCGTAATTAATGGTAAGACCACACAGTGGAAAATTTGATTATATTGTTTAACCCAGCAAACCACTCGCAAAAAAATGTGTAGTAGTATTACTAGTTAAATCTGTGGTAGCTGTGTATTTCAGCATGAGTTTGCAAAAGTAGCCCTTTGCAAAGCAGCCATTTTGACAGTAGGAAAAGCACAGGTGTAAATAATCAAATTAATGATGGCCATGTTCCATTTAGCTTCCTTAGTTTCACGTTGCATGCTGGTTCACTGTCATCGTGCCGACTGACATGAATGTGAACAGAGCCATCGTTAATGTGATCAGTAACACCTGTGCGTATATTGCTAAAACATGTCATAATGGCTGCTAATGTTGCTCAGTATTGCTCGTATATAGACACACACTCACTGTTGTTGTTTTCCAGGTGTTGAAGACGAAATGGCCCTCGCTCTGGAGCTGAGCCGACGAGACGCCCAGTCCCATCACTCTCCTCAGAAGCCACGCATCCAAAATAGATCACCTGCCGAGTGCGACAGGCCCCACCCCAACCCTCTCTCGGCACCCACACACCGGTCATTCAGCTCCGCCCCTTGCTACAATTACGGAGGGACTGTGGGAGGTAGTGAAGAGGATGACGAGGACGAAGAGCTGCAGATGGCTTTGGCATGCAGCCTGTCAGAAATGGAAGCACAGCAGAGAGCAGCTGCTCCTGGCTTCATATCAGGTGCTGGGGGTGGGGGCAGAACTTTTAGTGGCCAAAGAGGAGGTGGGGCTGTCAAGACAAAAAAAATGAATGTGGCCGGTACTGAAAAGGTTGTGGCAGAGGAGAAAGATGAGGAGGAGGGGCAGCTTAAATTGTCCTCGGGGTTTGGAGATGAGAGGTGCGACAGGGAGGGGAAGGAAACCAGGGCACCAGGCTTCTCTCCTGAGTCAGCCACAGCTCAGGGCAGTGAAGAAGAGAAACATGGTGATGGCAGTGTGAAGAAGGACAAGACGTGTGGCTGTATTATATGCTAATATCTGTAAGCGTGTGTGTGTGTGTGTGTGTGTGTTTGAATGCTTCATTCTTTTTTACTGAACTCAGTGTTCTGCCCGCAGCTCTAATGTAATGTGAACACCAGATTTTTATTTTGTGGAAGTGACTCAGCTGATGACACATCATCATCATCAGTGTGAATCAGTTATGACAGGGTTGGTGGTTTACTACTACTACTACTACTACTAATAATAATAATAATCCACTAAAACAAAAGCTAAAATGTTATATTTAGTTTTATCCAACAAAACATACATATAAATGAATTATGTAACTTTGCCAAATGTTCACACATTGCTAAAATGAGTGGGAAGTAGATGTTCTTAGTGATTTAGTGACCCAGTTAATGTGTGTGTACGTGCACACTATAGAATCTTCCAGTCAGACATGATGAAAGGAAAGTGCCACCACAGAGCAACATGAAAAGCCAACCAAAGAACTTTCTTTGGTGATTGTCCCCCAATTCTGGTCTGATTATAAATTATAAAGATTATATATTTCCCCCGTTTCAAACACCATTACAGAAATCATCATGACTTCTGATGCTTTGTGAGGATGCATGTTTTATTTTAACATAATCGTACTTAATATGTTCTTTATAATCAGAAAAGACATCAAGAAAGTTAACGATTACACCTTTTTTGTCAACCAAATGTTTGGCAAAACACTGACTCTATATCAGTGTTTGAATTACGTGGGAGCCAGTGGGAGCTGAGCTTCCTGAAAAAGGGGTCAGACTCCCACGAAGGTAGTGAAATTGTTCTGTGGGGGTTGTTAAAATATAATTAAAACAAGGGCGTCAGTTTGTGTATGGTCCCCACCACCCCATTTAGAGAAAGCCAGATTGTCCCGACCAATGTTGGTGACATGGGCGATTTTACGAGCATCGGTTGAACGCATCACAGCCGTGCAGAAATAACACTGCGAGTCACAGGGGAGATGAGAGAGAGAGGGAGGGAGTGCAGGTGATGTGCTGTTCTGAGAACACAGTGGTGAGTTTTTAGGGCCAGACCTAAAACCTTTCTCTTGGGCCTGCACTACTTATACATACATATTGTCATTATTTTATTATTTGAATTACAAACCATGCACTTTTCAATGTAAAGATTATAATTTACATGAACAAGAAACGAGTATGTTGACCCCCACAAAGACAAGATTATAATTCAAACCCTCAGAACAGGCACAGCCTTATAAACAGTATATATATATGTATATATATACATATTAATTATTTTTGCAAAGATGCACTTTTTCTGAAACATCACCATATTCGATCAAAACGACCATTTGTTGTACAGCTTTGCGCCCGATTGTGTTTTTATTTAACAGCTTTAACTGTTAACATTAAAACACTCATACGTTGATCTCCTCTGTGCCTTTACACACTTGAAGATGTCTACCGTGCTTAAATGTTCAGTCACTAAATCAGTTTTATAAGCAAAGCTAATTCATTTCAGTAAACAAAGTGGTTTGTGTGTGTGTGTGTGTGTGTGTGTTTTGTAGTGGTAAGATTATTGTGTTTCTGTGCGCACCAGCTTTCCCTGTGGTGGCAGTGGTGTTATGTGTGAAAGTGTCTGTTCTTGGTTGGACTGGTTTGAGATGCCATCGTAGAGGAGCGACAGCTGCAAAAATTCCCTCCTCCTACACTCAGCGACAAATGAAAAGACTTGTTTCAAAGCACCAGTGCGGAGGATTTAGGGACATCTAGTGGTAAAGTTGTGGTAAAGTCCTTGCAATAAGAAAGCTGACAGTTGCCTTCAGCTAACCTGAACACTGGTGAAGGCCACCAATTGCAGTGCCAGCGTAGCTTCTGCTAACCCTGGGTTATTGTCTCGCTAACACACTTGTTTCCTCCTTTGCACTGGAATTCAACATCCAAGTAGAAGAAAGTGTGAGAGCTGCAACGCTGCTGCATGACGGCTCTGGAGACGTGACCAGTTGTGCAGTGTTGAAATCCCAATTACTGTGACAGAGAGAGACAAAATGTGTGTGTGTGTGTGTGTGTTAGTGTGAAATAAGGCTAATAAGTGACAGAAAAACACAACAAAAAAAACTCCTGGTGCCATAAATTTGTATTAAAATGCTTTTGTGGAGAGACGTGCCTGTCTTAATAAGTATCTTTACTATGGGGCAGTGTCTCTTTCCTGCGTTTCCACTGCACACTAAGCACAATTGGATTGTTATGTGGACGTCATATTTTTTTCCCCACTCGTGCCTCAGATATTTTGTATCACATAGGTTTTGCCTTCACTTTTCATCATCAGTTTGAACATATTCCTACTCTACACATTATCTCCTTCCTGAGGTGTTACTTTTGTAAGGAGAGGGAGTTAGAAAGAGGAATATTTCAGCCTGTGTTATTATCATTAGTGCGATATTGAACTGACAAGTGTTACTGTTGTTTTTTTTATTTTCAGATTGTTAAAAGGGAAATAAAAATAAAGATTGAGCTACAAGAGGAGTTGGGATATTTGATTTATTTTTTTGTTGAGAATATGAAAGTAACTGTCATGCCTTACATGCTCTTACAATAACTACTACTATGATAGTGCATTTGCTGTATAATAAAGATCTTTAATCTGAATGATTCCCCCATGATTTTTTTGGAGCCTGACAACACATAAGATGTAGTAAAGCAGTTTAATATGTACATACACATGATTTTGTTTTTTAATTCAAAACCTGTCCGTTTCTCTGACTCCCTCTCTTTCATCTGCCCTGTTCTGTTACACTCTTGTCTCTAAATTATATTTGTAATTGTTTGTGTCTGACACGTCCTACTTGTTGTTTCAGACTCGGACTTCGAGGCCTTCACAAGCTAACCTGTCTCATGCTGCTCTGTGGCCTGACCCAGCCATGAGGTAAAGGACTACTGCTACTTTCTACTGCCCCACCTGTGCTGTCCATCAGTGTCTTTTCTTTTACTATTTAAATTACTGATGAAGTTTTAATGTGTTCTTGTGCATCTATTCTTCCAGGTCAAAGGTCTATTCCCATGATGCACTTATCTCTCAGCCCCACAATGGCTCCTCTCTGCTTAAAAATAGATGCAAAGGTGTAATTTTATGTTAATGTGTGTGTGTTCATTGCTTACTGTGAAGCAAAAGACTGGAAACTTTACATTTAGAAACCCAATTAAATAGTTCTCTTCATTAAACAATGATATTCCACTGTATTTCATTAAATGTTATTATGAGAAAACAGGCTCAGTGTGTTTAATTATAGCACAACTCATTCATTTTTTCTGTTTCTGATAAAATGTGTAATAAAATTCTGTTAAATTTGTCAAGAGTACAAATGTTTCCCTTCATTTATAAGCAGAATTTTTTCAAGAAATCTTCTCTTCAATTATATGAAAAAAGGGGTAAACCTTTTCTTAAAAGAGAAAATGACCATATTGAAAAATAATCATCTCTGCAAAAAAGGAACCACTGCATGCAGGATTTTGTCTTGACAAAACTTGACTTGTCATAGTTACATTTGTAGTATAATGTCTATATTCCTTTGTATATTCATATAAAATATAAGAAGTAAAATAAGAACTGGTGTGTTTGTCTGGGGTCAGTAGGTCACATGATTTGGCAGTAAGTGAATTCTGGGCATTGGTCAAATATCAATCGTGAGCGTAAGGTTTGCCACTCTTCGGTGTCTGCCTGTCAAACCAGCTACTGTGCAAAGGGCCATATTTATTTTGTATATTTTGCACAGACTGGTTTGTATATTCAGAAGATTGCTTAAAGCAATGTAATGAATACATTTATAGGTTAATTAGTGAGATTTACTTAAACATGTCTCGACATGTCCTGACTAGTTAATTTTACTCTCAAATTTGTACAAAACTGACCCCCAAAACTTTAATTTATATGATACCACACTGTAAATATAATATAAAGTTAATAACCGTATGATGTGACCACTGTGATGCAATCCTGTCCAAAGGATTATAACATTTTCAGAAAATGGAAGAAACAACTGATTAAAATCCAAACTCAACAATTTAATCATTCTACACTGGTGGAGTTATTAAAACGCACTTGCACAGAACACAATTCATTTGAACTGTTTTGTTTTTTCCTTAACGGGATGACTTGACTTCTTTCAAAAAAGAAAAGAAAAAAGGGGAGGCATATCAAAACTGCTTAACAAATGGAATTACAGTAAAACTGTGACGTACAAAAGAAAGAAAATCAATGTATACATTTATTTAATTCAATGACTGGGATAAACACACATGCAAGACCTAATGAGATTGGTGTAGTAAACTATAATTTGACATGTTTACAGACTTTTCCCCAATTTAGAAGCAGTTAAATAATATTAAAAACAGAATTCAATACAAAAATGGCTTTGGGGGGGACGGGGCTTAAGTGGGAGAATCTTTTATTTCTTTCCTTTTTTGCAAACAGCCTGATATCTCAACTTTTTTAAGCCAAAACGTGATTCGGTTAAGAAAAATAATAAAAAAATACCTTCAAAAATGTCACTGTTGAATGTATAATTAAACAAAAACATGTACGTGGACCAGAGGTTTTTTTTCTCCACTCATTATCTTTTCATCTTTAGCTTCTCATCAGGTGTTTCATGATTAAAAAAAAGGAGGAACAAATTCACTGTCCACACTGAGCCAAAATATGCATCTGCCAGTACTGCAAATACTTCACAAATAAAAGCCAGGGAACTGAAATGCTACTTTGGAAGAGAGTACAGGACATGAAATGCAACAGAAATCAATTTCACTTCGAGCCACTCCTGGCAAAAGTAAGTTTGAGGTCTATTCTCAGGGAAGAGCGGGGCAGCTGTAAGCAGCTCAGGTTTCTCTCCTTTGAAACCGTAATCATTTTTTTTTTCCAAATAAAATTCAGACACTCTCATTCCAGTTGCCTTAACTGTGAGCTGTGTTTCAGCACTAAAGGAGTGATATGAACATGCCCCAGAGAGCTGGTGCTGTGTGTGTTGCGAGAGAGAGTAGTGGGTATAAAATTAAAGCAACTCAAAGAATTCCAAATCAGTTTCTTTCTTTTTTTAAAAGGAAACCATCACAGACTCAGTCCCCATCAGAGCTGGAGCTAGAGCTGGATTTGCTCCTCTTGCGGTCGTTTCTGTTTTTGTCTCTTGTACTATCTGGTTTCGGTCTGGCCGGACTTCTTCTGTCTTTGGATTTGGAGTCTGGGCTCTTGTGACTCTTTCTTTTCTCATGTCTGTCACTGTCAGAACTGCTGCTATGTCTTCTCCTTCGGCTGGCAGCTACTCTGTCTTTGTCTTTTCTATAAGATGACCGATCTTTGCTGTGATCTCTTTTATTACTCTTACTTCTGGAACGCCTGTTTCTGTACGAGTCTCTAGTCTTGTTTCTATCTGGGCTTCTTGTCCGAGCCTCCTTGTCCCTAGACGCTCCTCTCCTCTTATCGTCTCTTTCACTGTTGCGTCGTCTTTCCTGACTCCTGCTGCGACGCCTTTCCTTACTCTTACTGCGTTCCCTGTCTCTCTCCCTGTCTTTTTCTCGTTTTTCTTCCTTGTCTTTCGTTGCTGGAGTTCTGCTTGTATCCCGATTTTTGCTGCTTGATCTATGCCTGTCTTTAGATTCCGTTTTTTCCTTGCTTTTTGACTTTGATCGCGTTCTCTCGCCATTTCTCCCTTTTGTATCCTCTTTATTCTTTTTGTCAGACCCATGGCTCTTATTTCTATCTTTACTTTGATCAGATTCCGATTCCTTTTCTTTCTTATCATTTCGGTTTTTGCTCCTTGAGCGACCGCTCCTCTCGTCACTTTTGTGCTTGTGAGTCTTCTCTCTGCTTTTTGACCGTCTACTCTTTTCTCTGCTTTTACTGCGACTTTGAGATTTGTCTTGCTTCTTTGCCTTATGTTTACTTTGCTTCTCGTCCTGCTCTACAGCGGCCTCTTCTTTGCTTTTGGATCGATGTGACCGAGATTTCTTGTCTTTTTTACTATCGGACGTCTTTTCACGCTTCGTGCTAGAGGCCCGTCTCTCTTTTCTCTGAGCTTTAGCAGCCTCGTTCTTGGCTTCATTCATGTCGCCCCTATACAGAAAAAGAAAAGAAAAACGATTGATTCAATAATGTGAATAAAAAACACTCATATCCATTAGATAAATAATGCTTCACTGGTTGCAATATAACAAAAAACATAAAATAGGGGCTGAATGATTTCTGATTCTACCAGATATTGCAATTTGATTTGCAATACATTTAAGCTTCAGTTCAATATTCACTGTGTGACAGATTTAAAAACAATAGGACCATTACCATGTAAGATATGATCAAAATACTCGCTACGCTATATTTTAAGGCAAGATATGGGTTGCTTCCAACATACATGTATATGTATTGTATTTTTTATTTAATTGGCATAGAACATAGAGCCATTAGAAATAGAAAACAAAAAAGCTGTGAATAGTGGACAAATTAAGTAATAACATTAAGAACATAATAGGACCTTTGATAATTGCGCTGTTTCAAATAGATTCACCCAATCCCCCGTGACACATTTGTATTTCATGAATGTATATTTATATAGTGGAGAACCTACAACCTTCTTAGTAAGAAACTTACTAACTGAACTATCACTGTCGTCCAAGATCTAGTCACAACAGTGAAGTGTGCCACTGCTAATTGACATTACGAATGAGCTTTGCCAGTTCGTGTTGGACTGAGCATCAAGACTGTGATTGACTGTGTGTGTTTCAGCAACTCAGGTTTGCAAACAGTTTCATAAAGTCAAGCACTCCCATACTTCACACTGTTCATGGTTGTGGCCCAGAAACATCTCTAATACATGTAGAGTGCATGGTCCCTGCAGATATATACACACATTTCTAGTGGGTCATTAATGAAGGTTGAGCGGCATCTTACTTGTCTCCCTTAATCCAGCGCTCGCCTGTGACTGCCCGCATCCTCTGGCGCTGCAACTCTTGACGCCAGTGAGGAGGCGTTTCACTGCGGCGAAAACGATCTCTGGACCTTGAACGGGAAGGAGTACGGTATCTCTGGATTGGAGAAATGACAAACCAGTTAATTTTGTACAGACACACAAAATGAAAAGGAAATGGCATCAAGACAGGAAAAAACAGCACTGTTTATTAATGTTAAAATGCAATTTTAGCAATGCAAGGACTGTGTGACATGAGTTTGGTTTGTTATCGTTACATGCACTTACCCTCGGACCTCTGCCTTTTATCTTTCGACCAGATCGTGTCATCACCAGTCTTCTGTTATATGCGGACTGTGAGTTATAGGACAGGCTAAAACAAGAAATAAAATTATTACTATTAGTAGTAATTATAACAAAGACAGATCATAAAATAAATGCTTGTCAAGAAAACTGACTTCTCTCTTGGTCTGTCCTCTTTACTCCTCTGATCTTTTTTAACATCCTCTTTCTGGTTTTGGACAGACTGAGGACTTCTTCTCATGAGGAATCTGTTTTCTGGGATGGGCGGTATTTCCTCAGGACGTACAGTAGATGTAACCAACTCCTCCTGTTCTTTCTCTTCAGAAACTACAACCTCAGGCCTGGGAAAAACATAATGAATCACAGTTAAGTCACAAAATACAGTTTTCACAATTGACATTGTAAATGTCAGACTTCGTCATCAGGTACCTTTTCTTGTCCTTCTCCTGTTTCTTTTTTTGCTTTTTTGCCTTCTTTTTGCGCTTCTTGGATTCTTTCTCAGATTCTTCTGAGTCGGAGGAAGAATCTGAGGAGCTATCAGAGTCACTGGAGCTACTGCTGGAACTGGAAGCTCGATCTTTCTTTTTTTCATCCTTCTTTGCTGCAAAGATGTAAAAGTATGTCACAACCACTGCTAACTCAACTCTCAGGATAGATATTGATTCCAAGGAGTAAATGAGACAGAAGTTCAAATTTTGAAAATACTGACAAATCTTTTGGCAAACAAACCTTTTGACTTAGGGACCAGCTCTCCACAGTTCAGAACCTTCACCTCAGCACATGGTTTGCTGTTGGGATCCGTTTTCTGACTCTCCATGGTTTGAACAACCTCTTGGCCAGAGATCACATGGCCAAAAACCACATGGACACTGGGAAAGTAATGTGGTTTGAGATTAAACAACATGCTGTTAATAGTGCACAATAAAATGTGAGATTTTCAATCAAGCAGCAAGTACCCATCAAGATGAGGGGATGGTTTTGTAGTTCTGAAGTTTCAAAGCAAGTGGTTGGGAGAAAAATAAAAAGGTACACCATTATTTGAAAAGCTTAAAGAAAGAACAGCCTTGAAAAAAAAACATCAACAATTTGAAATGCATATAGTTTTTACATGAAAAACTGGGATCCGTTTGTATCTTTGCCTCTATTTGCCATAGACAGCAGGTTATCCTTGTTGTGTTTAACAGCAAAGCTTTCATCTGGGGGAGAAGGATAAGATCAGAGTGTCACCTTTGAAGGCAAAGTCAGTTTGGAAAACATCTCTACAAACTCTGATAGTTGCTTTACCTTCAAAAAAGCCTCCATAGATGGATTCACCTCCTCTTCCATTGCCTAAGATGTTAAAAAAGGTGAGTTGCACATCAGACTATAGCATACACTACAACATACAGTTTTCCCAGATTTTCTCTCATATTGTTTGGCGATAGTGTCAGCCTCTTACATTGTAAATGCAACCAAAACACCAACCAACATCTGCTATTTAAATCAAGCTACGCAGAAAAGCACCAACCCACCCTCCCTCTGCCTCAGTCATTTAAATGGTCATACACATCCTCTCCTACAACACTTTTCCCCATGGGCTGCATTGTAGTAGTTCATTAAAGTAACTTATTAGCTTCAACGTGACCTTTTCTGTTTGGAGTTAACACACAGTGATTTAGGAAATCCACTGATAAATTGATTTTGGTGACACAAACTGTAGAGCAACACAGACAAGTTGTGCTTTACTTTCAGTAACTTCATTATTATATTCCCTGAAAAGTTATAATTTGTTCAAAACTAAGTTCACTATTCAAACATTCAGCCTTTATTAGTTCACCTTCACTGAAGTCTCCTCCTTGAATCATGAAGTCTTTAACAATACGATGGAACAGACATCCTTTGTAGTGCAGGGGTTTCTGAGTTCCTTTACCAATGCCTTTCTCACCTGGATGAAACATTAATAATAATAATAATCATTATACAAGTGTGACACATAAAAGACTGCTGGAATATTCCTGCAAAGGACATTCATTACTCACCTGTGCAGAGGCATCTGAAGTTTTCACATGTTTTGGGACAGATGTCTGAAAACAACTCCACCACAATTCTGCCAACTGTAAGGAGACATCAATTTAGAAAACTTTTGGTCATATACTGTTTGAATTTGTCAGTACAAGATATGCAGACGCTAAGCCAATGCTTTAAGTTATTCATATGTTATAATATTGAAGGACTGAATTGACATGATGATTACAAACTTGCAGGTTAATTTTATTTCCTTCACAGAACTCTTAGTGTTTGTTAACACGAACATTTACCAATAACATCCAAAATCTTTTCACTCATTGACATGTCAGCAATTCAGTTTAGGGCACGTAAACATGGTCAAAGCGACCTTGTACAGCTCAATTTGAGCATCCGAGTGGGGAAGGATGGTGATTAAGATGATTTTGAACATGCCATGGTTGTTGGTTTGAGTATTTCAGAAACTGCTGCGGTTTACTCGCACAACAATAGAGTAAATGTCAAGTGCTCTACTCAAAAATGTCTTCTTGATGACAGAGATCAGAGGAGAATGGCCAGACCAGACACAATGGGAACTCAAATAACCAGTCATTACGACCAATCTAACCAGAAGATAATCTCTGAATGCACAACACATCCAACGTTTAGGCAAGATGGGCTACAGCAGCCGAAGACCACAGCGAGTGCCACTCCTACCACTTTATTGATTATAGAAGTGAATGAGTGAATCAGAGACTCTTACCAAGCACGTTGTTGATTCCGATGTCAAGGAAGCACCGAGGGCGCTGCACCTTGATACCCATGATAACCACAGCTGACCAAACTCCTGCAGGTCAGAGACACATATCACACCAATATGAGTGAAAGATAATATGAAATGAGCTGCACATGATCACACATGCCAGCTGAGGGAGTTCAAACTGTAGAAAACAATAACGGTATCGACTGTAAACCGATGGTGTTCCGAAAAATAGAGACACGTCGCTCATACAGCTGTGTTAAACAGGTATTGCAATGATAGGTTTAATCTTACGTTATTGATAGGTGACTAGATACACATTTTAAGTATTGGGTTTGAAGTATCTCCGTTTATTCGCCCACAACGTGGATTCATTCGTTGCGATTTCACTCTCCAGTATCAATGCCTGTATCCAACGGCACGGCCTGGTGTTAGCATTAGCAAGCTCACCTAGCCTCAGCTAAATAACACAGAGAGGGCATCTCCTTCGTAACCCAACGCCGGCCGCTTTAGTGTATTGACTGAATATTGCTTCACTATACCGCCGATAATGCAAAAACACATCACCTTGGACGCAGGGGTATCACTCCATACAACGGGCAGCTTCTTACAGACGACGAAAATTAAGTTTCATTCAGTGTTGAGCTCACTATTTTCTGAAGATGGCGCGGCGAGGACGTCAATCGCTGTCGAGGCTCGTGCGCCAGTCAACGCACCGGGGCACGCACACCAATGAGCTAGTATGTGTTTTTCATGCCCTGAATTTCACCTGTCGGGTACAACTTTTCCCTCAGGCTGCGTCTTATACATCCCTGAATTGTATTAAAAAAAATCATATAGACATGAGTTGATTGTATATTAACATTTACAGGATCGACACAGACGTTTCTCACCGCAATTAAACCAACATTTTTGCGCTATGTTAACGCGGTTAAACGAGCTGCTGCCTGAAGGACAAACGCAGGGTGTAAAATGTTTTCTTATACTTTGGCTACGGAAGTGAAACATTTTAGCACCCATGCTGAGCAATTTTGACTTTGAATTAGCCATTTTAGTGGCAGCGTTGTATTTGTTGTTGGATAATACATGTTTGAATCATTATAACCTGCAAATATTTTGCTAAAAATTGATGAACAGCGGCAGTCCGGTCGCTTCAGTCATTTTATGTGACCGTTTCTTTACCCACGTGAAATGCCTCGCTTACATAAACTGAGCCCAATAACAGATAGTTACAGCAGAGGAGATACAGGGAATCTGTGAGAGCTGCTTCTTCACAACACTCAAATAGAGATGAAGTCCCCTGAACCTGAGTCAGGTACCTTCACTGTCATGTCTGGTATTTGTTTTATTACTGTCGTATAATAAATATAAAGTAAGAAAGTATGAACCACAATTATTTGTTTTTGTGTTGTGTTTTTTTACTTGATAGATGTCCCTAAAGGAGAATCTTACATCTAGCACCTTCAGAGTGAATATTGCTGGGTGTGAAATCAGTAGGCTGAATCTGCTTGTCAGGTTGACATTGAGGAGGATAAAGGACACTGTGTTGGTGCAATGAAAGCCACAGTTCATATATCATCTTAGTCCAGGTCTGTGATTATGTTTCGGCTCCGGTGTGTGAATTCTTGCCTTCGTAGGCTTCTTCATGGTGGGACAGTGTGCAGAGATCAGGTTCTGGAGCAGCTACAGGTTTGCTCGGCTGAAGGCCAGTTGTTTGATGTGGTGGGCAAGAACAAGGCCAAGCTGACAGTGAACCATGTCAGCTGTGCTGTGGGGATGCTGTGGCAGTTTCAGAGGGAGAAACCTCAGCTGCTCAGGACAGTGGAGCTCATCAAGAGCCACCCTCAGTTCTTGACCCTGCGGGTTTTGGCTGAGAACAAAATTGCTCTAATGGAGGATTTTATGTTGGTGGACATCTTGTACATCTTCCTCAGGTATGTTAAATTGCAGACATTATGAACTTGAGATAATGTGACTTATAAAGTTGAAATGACAGTTTGCTTTATTGTCTTTTGTAGATTGTATGTGGATCCACATGATTCTCTCATCCAACAGCTGGTTTCAGAAGCATGGTTAAGAATAGACAGGTAACCTTTCCTCTTATGTTTTTGTTATTTCATATTGGATTCCATGGAATGAATATCTCAACTGTTTATTTTCCGTTAATCAAGTAATTATTTTGGTGAAAACGTTATCTAATAATGTCTGACCCAACATGGTAACTGGTCAGTATTTGTAGTGCTTTTCTAGTTTAATGATCACCATCACAGTAGTTGTTTTATTTGACATATAGATCAACCAATTTGATAGTAATGAGATCTAAATGTGTATTTCTGTAGATTTCCAATGAGGTCCCTTTCCAAGTTCGCAATTTGTCTCACTGATCACCAACTTCAACACAGCCCCCTCATGGGCCACATCACCAACATTGTGGATAAGAAGCTGTCGTCCATTGATGATGCCAGGTTGGTCATTAGAAAAATATGATCAGATTTAAGCATCTCAAATTGTGTTTTTACACTGTGGCATTGATTTCGTAGGATCTTAACTACATTCATGATAAGTACATCGTCCCTGGCGTCTTCCCGGCTCCGAGATGCCTTTATTAGAAGAGCTGACAATCTTCTGGACACCATGGATCACTTACGTTACAACAACCCTCGGAGAGTGGTGCAGTTCATGCGCAACATCAAGTATGTCCACAGGCCTCTGCTGGAGAAGTGCAACCAGATCCTCCTATGCAATGTTCCCAGGATGGATGCAGAGAATATTGGCATCATCTTGGGGCTGTATCAGTCCTTGCAGTTCAACAATTGTGACTTCAGGCTGGCTGCGAAGCAGAGATTGATTGAACTCATTGATTCAACCACTGATTCACTCTCCTTCCCTAAACTGTTTGTTGCGTTGGCTCCCATGGCCAGTCCAGAGATGAGAGAGGGGTTTGTATCATTATTAGTGGAAATTTGTGGATATTCCGCCTCTATCAGAAGTCCATGAGTCTAACCAGTTTTTTTTTTTTGTGGTTTAATCCCTTTTAGGTTGGAGAACACGGCCTTCTTGTTGGCAGATGAGCTGAGTGCACAGCAGGCCGTTGCTGTAGCAGAAGCATTAGAAGAGATTCAGAGCAGGAACTTGAGCTTACTGAACAAGTGAGTTCCACTGCAGTCACATTGCACCTGAAGTTACTTCATTCATCAAGCCATGTTGGTGCATTGCATTTCAGTGTATTAGCCCTTTTCTATAAAGGCAGTTAAAAGTCCACTTCAGAGCCTGTACCTTATCTGGAACCAGTTATTTGTGTATTTCCTAAGACCTGGCTATCAACCAAATAAAATTCCGCTCGTCTGGTGTAGAGGATATAACCACTTACGTTGTGGTGGCTTGATTTTTGTAACCAACAATACTAATCAGCTGAAAAGTATCAGGAGATTGCACTACACCAATGCCAAAAAAAAGAAAGTTGAAAGTTTACCTTTGAGCTTGGAAATGGAACCATTTACAGGTTCTGTTGTACAGTCTTCATCATCTGGTGTGTAATTGCAGATGTTCACATCTACAGTTTTCCCACTACAGCATATATTTGAACATTTCATAAACCTGCATTTTATGTAATCACCCCAAAATTCCAGTGATGAATATCAGATTTTGAAAAAGTAAACACTTAAATCTTTTCTTACCAAATCATTTTCCAGAATTGCCTCAGTAATTCAGAGGAACCTTCATATCTATAAACCAATGGAAGTGGCCAGAATCACACGAACCCTTTGCCTGCTGCAGTACCAGAACCCTGAACTCTTCAATAAACTTAAAGACATGTTGGTCAAGTAAGTGTTCATTTTTGCCAAGGATCCTTTTTAATTCAGTAGAATGCAATGTTGACTGACTGGATTTTATTGTGCAGACTTTTGCAGCGCAGCGTCTTTCCCTCTGAGGTGACCATGCTGATCCGCGTTCTGTCCACGCTGCCCTGCCCACAACTCGACGAGGGAGTGAAGTCCCGCGTGGAGGCAGTGGTGACGCAGTGCAATCTGAATGAACTCAACACCATTTCCTTTGCTGTTGCCAAGTGGATACGGAACGATCTCTCTTACAGTCACAACACTCCCAGCAGGTATGTGCGTCTGCTGCAGACTCTCAACCAATGTGGCCACGAGAGGCTACAAACAGCTGACCGGATAGACTTGGTGCTCGAGGAGCTCAGGTATGTCACAGGGGAGTGGTTTGAAGAAATGCTGCTCCAAGAGACAATGGTCACACTGCAGAGAATGATGGATCAAATTAACGGGACCAATGTGCTGGAGGTGGCTCTCTTTTTAACCAGGATGAATCACCTCTGCCCTCCTCTCATGGACAGAATGGCCAATGTGGCCATTAAAGACATTGACAAGGTGCGTTAAGAAACATCATGGCGTGTTAAGTTTCAAATATTTCATTATAAATTAGGTGTACATTTCCTTTATCATTTTTTTCAAGATTCACTATTCAGCAACATACACCATCCTGCTTCCATTTACTGTCCTGAATTATGATCCTGCACAATCGGAGGAGTTCTATGAAGTGTGTATTCAGCACTTCACTCCACATATCAGTAAGTGATGAGTTGCATTATGGACTTTAATTTGTCTAATTTAATGATCACACTGACACCATCTCTCCATGTGTACGTAGAATCCTTTGACCCACACATGCTGGTTCTGCTGGCATACACTTTGGCTGTGGCTGACTATTTTCCTGAAGAACTGGTCAGAGAAATCTTCAGCATAGACTTTCTGAGAAAGTTGGACTCACAGTTAGAAAGTACGCGTCCAGAGAGTGTAAATTATATGGGAAATAGTTGTATCTGTGCACCTGTGGCAAGATATTAATCTTATCACACTTAATGTTTCTTCACATCATATTTTACAGCTTTACCCGACTCCCTCAACATGCGGACTCGACTGCGCCTCATGGAGCTCAATCGTGCCGTGTGCCTGGGGTGTCCCGAGTTCCAAGTGCCTTGGTTTCATGACCTCTACTGCCAGCAGATACAAAAGAATGGTATCAGGATTATCTGACAGTCTTTGTGGGTTAGAAACTTGAAAGTTCAGTTCACTTCATATGATTAAAATACTTTTTCAGGCAATGTCACTGTTAGTCCTGTGCAGCAGCAGATCCACAAAATGCTGGCTGAAGTTCTCGGTGGCATCAACTGTGTTCGAGTTGCAGTTGTCACTCCGTACTTTTACACAGCGGGTGAGTATTCTTCAATCATTTTAAACACTGTTTTGATTTTATTTGATCACTTTTGTGTTTAATCCTGAAGGAAAAACCTTCTTGCATTTGTAAAATTTATGGGGTCCGCGTCAAGAAGGTTGAGTGAATTTAACAGAAGCTAGTCAGACACTCATAGCCACACGTGTACTGGGGTTCCTCAATCTGTCCATTCATTCAACATAAGCTATAATCCAACCTTTTATGAAAGCCGATTGTACGGCTGCTATTCCAACATCATATGTAAATAAAATAGATGCTACATGAAACATTAGAAAAGTCAATAACCCAAGCGGAGCTCATGAGTCCATGGCAGGGATTAACACATTCACAAGAGAATGGCAGCGTCTGATGACGTCACTTCTGCTGTCTGCAGGTAACACATGTCTTAAAGGGCCATTCTGTAATTTCAACTGTTACAGATTGAATATCTCTTACATGCTTCTTTCAATGTATTAAGTCAATGTTAATATATAACATATAGATGAGTCTGAATTTAAGGGGAACGCTAATGGGTGCACTAAGGTATCTAGACACTATTTTTGGTGTACATGTACAGTATAATTGTTTGATTTTAGTGTATACAGGTAGGGTTTTTATGTTATGTCCTTACGCTGTTCATATTTTTGGTTAATTAGTTCCACACCAGCCCTGTGTCACCCCCAGTGTTTTTGAGTCCATATTGCTCATTTCCTGTCTCACTGTATGTCCATTATGTACAAAAGAAAATGGATGGAAAATGAAGTGAATATCTGCACTATAAAATAATGTAATGTGACCCTTTTTCTTTCTATAAAGACTTCGAATGCATACTGGACAAACACCTGCGGCCACTGCCTTACAGTAATCTGAGCACACTGCAGATATCAGAACAAGGGAAGGTTCAATGGGAGACGAGCTCACTGGAAAACGTCACACATGAGCTTCCAGCGGGAGCTCAACGGTAGCAACTTATACAGAATACAGCCTGAGTTTATATTGAAAATGAACAATTAAACCAATAAGAAATCAAATGTATGTGACGCTTCTTTTTTATTCGTCTTTCAGAGTTGTTGTGGACTTTCTCGATTCAAGGTGCTTCTGTAAAAACTCTCATCATATGAAAGGTGCCACCCTGATGAGGAAAAGACACCTTGAAATTCTGGGATATCGTGTTGTTCAGGTGAGATGACGGAAGTCAAGGTGATAATGAAGAAATGCAAGTTTAATGTATACAACGGCAATGAATTGTGTGTTTTTCTTTACAGATCCCTCACTTTGAATGGAACTCCATGGAGCTTTCAACACAGGATGCATGGAAGAATTATCTACAGAAGAAAATATTTACATAGCTTTCTTATTGAAGGCATTATATATTGGACAACGAAAGAAATGTTACATTTAAAAGTGAGTTTTCAGCCTGGTTTTTAAAAAAAACAACAAAAAAAAAATCTTGTCAGGGTGGCTGAACTGAGACCAGTGTGTCAGTATAATACAGTTGGCTAATATTCAAGTGCTCCTTTTTTGTCACAGAGGTTAAAATTGACATGAATCTACCTCATTCATGTGAAGTATCATGGTGTACAATGTCCTTTTGTATTAAATTACTTTAAAAAAAATAAACTGTTATACATTATATCACCAGTGCAGTGAATTAGTGTTTTGTTGCATTTTTTAAATTATTTGTAATTGTATGTTCATGGTATAATTTAAATTAACTCTTACTGAACTTACCAGAACTAGAAAGGAAAACGAATGAACACAAACTTGATATTAAATCAAATACATGTTTTTATTTCTCTGCAAGTCATTTTCTTTAATTTAGTTAATGGCAATGCTATATTTTAAGTGAGATTGGAAAAGTTATTTCAAAATTAGATGTCACTGAACAAGTTAAATAATGATACAGTTTTATTCTAAATAAAACTTAGCATTGGTAACGGGTATTTGATGTATTAAAATGACAAACATTGAGCCACTCTGATCTTACACAGCAAGATTATTATTCAGCCTATACTGCTTTACTGTTCCGCATGCTTCTTCAATATGTTTAGTGTCAAAAACCGGAGCAAACTCACTCGCACAACCACAATAGCCACCAAAATAATAGGACTCCCCACTTCCAACCTCCCAGAGCAAAACCTCTGAGCCATCACACACATTGCAGAAACAATATCACCAGACGCCACCTTCCCACTCCTCTTACTTCACAATCTTTCCCTCCAGACACAGGTACAGAACACTACGAAAAACGCCTGATCACCTCTTAAACAAACAAACAAAAAAAAGTAAAACCATATACATGTCATGTGATGTCCTAAATGATGTAATGTGTTCTAAATGTGGCATATCTGTACAGGCCTGTGAAAGTTAATTTCTCATCTGGGACAATAAACGGAGTGTTGTTACAGTTTGGGCATTCTGGCTGTATTCAGACGAATGGACACACAGGTGGCTCCAGCTGCATATCGCATCTCTCTGATCATACCGGTCCACTGCTTCTTGTCGTCTTCATGCCTGGTGAGGAAGTTAAAACATTGAGACATAAATCATGGATTAAGAGGTCCACCAAATGTATTATAGAGTACATAGTGCAAAAAATATCAAAACATACTGCCAAATGTCAATGATTTCACTGGGGGCACACTCTTTGTTCTCGTTCTCCACCATAGCGAAGCCTCCTACAGCGTGCAGCAGCCCTCCACAGCTGACCAGGTTGACTGAACTTCTCTCCTGGGGAAACTCTGTGAAGGGCGACCACCTGCAACAAGGTGCATTCACTCATATTAACTTCTCTACATGTTTTTTCTCTCTTACCTCTGGCTTCTGTGCCTCAATTTTTTATCTTTATTAAGGATTTAATAAAGTTTGTGGGATAGATTAAAGTAGAAGTCAGCTAAATTTTAAGATCAGACCAATGTCACAATGTTTATGATCTTGAAGAAAGTCTTAAGACTGAAAAGTCATCACTGTAAAAGTAAAGATTAGTGCAAAAGAATGTGCAAGTTTTCTGTCAAAAAACTAAATTAAAAACTAAAGTGGGGTGAACTATCTGCATCAATACCATCGCCATTGCCAGAGAGGTCACAACAAGGAAGAAAAAACAATAATGACAACTACTTATCCAAAATAAATAGTTTTAGTTGAAGGTCTTACACTATAAGTACAAATTAAAGCTCATACTTGTCGATCCAATGTGCTTTAAGGATAGGCAACTGGAAATTCCAGGACTTCTAGAGGACAGTTTGCTTCTCATCCAAATGGCTCCATCTGCTCTGACTGACTGGTGGCGAGTATAGGTTTTTAAACCCTTGTGTGTGTCCTTGAGGTCAAATGAAGCCTTTTTGATTTGTCCAGTTGCCTACCTTTGAAGCATTTAGGATAACCATGATCTGTGGACTGAGAACCTTCACTGGAACACATACTTGTTGGTTCCAAAGTCATAGGCTTCACATGTAGCCGTGATGCCTTCTTCATTGACTCCTCCAGCAACAATAATCCTCCCCTTGTGGATAACGGCTCCAAACATGGATCTGGGTGTCTTCATGGAGGCCAGCTCCTTCCACTCTGACCTCTTGTGGTTGTATGCGAACATCTTGTTGGTGGATTTACTTTACCAGCGAGACAAAATGATTTCAAAAAGGGGTCAACATTTGAGTAGAAATTGCATTTTGAATGTAATTTTGTCACGCCCTAGCATTACTGTCTTACTTGTCATCTGTTTTGCCTCCGATACTGTACACCAGTCCGTTCTCAGAGACCACGCTGTGGCCGTGGATTTTCAGGGGCAACTTTTTCGTCTCAGTCCACTTCATTTTTCTAAAACGGTGGATAAAGTGACAGAGAGTGAATTTCAACCAGCATCCATTGAATCAACATCCAAAATGGTTGATGGGCTGAACTTACACAGTGTCGTAGCAATTCACAGTGTCATGTGACTCATCGGTCTGTAAGTCTTTTCCCGCTACAGCAAAGATGAGATTTTCAAATTCCCCCATGCTGAAAAGACACCTGGGAGAGGGCAGTGGTGGCAGAGCAATCCACTCAGCTGTAAGACTGTCAAACTGAGACACACACAGAATTTTTTAGATATTGGTAAAAACAAGAAAAGGAAATCCATCTTATTGAACATAAAATGTTCATGCTTAAAGTTTTCTGATTTCTGATCTGAACAGCTTTTTCCTACCTGGTAGAGGTAACACTGCATCGGGTTCTCTTTGTCTTCCTCGTCGACAAACAGTCCCCCTAACACATACAGACAGTTCTTCTTTGATGCCAGACTGACGTGGTTTCGTGGGACCTGCTCAGCTATTGCAGCCAGAAAACATTCGTTCTCCTGGCTGTCGTAAACCACAGCAGCAGTGTCACTGATCATCAGCAGCAAGTCTTTGGCATACATGCCATATCTGCGGGTGTCATTCAGGTAGCCGGGCAACTTGCTCTCCTCTCCCTCCTCATTTTCTTTTCCCGTTTTATTCTCGGGCAGCTTTCCCGCAAAGGCTTCCTTGATGACTTTGAGTATCTTGAGAAGCTCAGGATCGGCCTTGATGAGTTCATCCTTCTCCACCTTTTCCTTGAAGTACTTCTCTGGGAGCAGACGGAAGCGGATGCAGTTGAAAGCCTCTGCTAAGGATTTTACGCGCTTCTCTTTGTCTTTCTGGATCCATCTCATCAAAGCCTCAAACACCATCTCCTCCTTTTCTACATTCAGGGAGTCTGCTCCAATAATAGCAAAGATTTCAGGGGGAGCAAGCTCTAGGAAATCCTCATCCTTGGCTATGGTCTCAAACCGATCTGCAATGTAATCCCGAGCTGCTATTGCCAATCTGGCGCAGTTCAGCATCAGTCCCAGCCTGTAGATGGCAAGGCAGTTTTTCATTGACAACTTCTTCTGCAGAAAGTTCACACAGACTGTGAACACCGATGGGATCTGGAAGCGATTGGAAACAGCCAAAATGTCCTGCACATTGTCGTCATTTATGTCAATTTCAGCGGAGTACATGTAATTCACAATCACCTCAATAATATTGGGGTCCAGGTTCTCCAGAACAATCTCCATTTTGTTCTCTTCCTTTCCTTCCTCAGAGAAGTAAAGCTCCCGGAAATAAGGACTACATGCTGCCAGAATGAGCCGATGGCAGGGGATGCTTCTGTCCCCAACCTTCAGTATACAGTCAATCAACTTATTCTCATTCAGAAGCTCCTTGAGACCATCTTGTAACAAAGTACTTTGGAACAGACGGAGATCTTCCCTCAAGCTTTGGGGATCCATTCTTTTCGGACAGGAAGTGGATGAACCGGAGGCAGTTTCCAATCAGCTGGCCCAACTGGTGCAGACGGAGAACTATAGGCAGTCAGCTCTGAGGCCACTTCAATATAACTGTGCCCCTCTAAATATAGCCAACAAGCCCATCCGCGAAGAATTCTGGTTGGCCAAATCGGAGAGCTCACACAGCTGTCACAGCCTTGTCGTCCTGGTGATCAGTTACAACATTGTTGTACAGCCACACAGAAATAACCTCTGATCTTTTCATTGTTTTTTACTGATGTCTGTCTGATAACAAATTCGTACACAGTGGAAAATGTACGGTGTACTGAACATGATAACAGATATGACTGGTATTTCACGTACAATCATGTGTATTCTCGGGACGACTACATGTGTTGTGAGTCACAATTCACTCATAGCGATGACTGTTTCCCCTTCAGTGAGTGATTCAGTATCAGCACATCCACAGAGGAATAACAGTTGACGGGGACAGTGAACAGCTGCTGCTGCTGCTGCTGCTGCTGCTGCTGTGGGACGAGACACTGTCCTCCAACATTTTTTAAATACTTTATCACTTTGTTGAGGTCATTGTGTTCTTTCCACCTACACAATAAATGTGTATGACATAATGTACAACTGGAATCGCTAAAACACTCTTCTATATTGTTTTAAATCCATTTATTTAAAAAAAAAAGTACAATAATATAAACTGTATTATACAGATGGGGAAAAAATAGACTTTGTACTAATTATGATATAATAAAACTTCCACATATGCAATATAATATTTTCTTAAGATTCAAAGAATCCTTTAAAGACAAGCTATAAATAAACATTATTATATAGTTTCAGCCCATGACTTCCCACAGACCGTTAAGTGTGAAGCCATCTTTTAGTTTTTCAACGGCCAGGCCCAGCTCCTCACAGAACACTGGTTCACGGTCTTGTTGCTTAAAACAAAAACAAAAAAAACAAGTTAGTTTCCCACATTCTTAAACAAACGTAATCATAAAACATAAGTTATTAGTTGTGAGAACGTACCTTGTTGCCATCAGCAAAGTAGGCCTGAAAGCAAGGACAGAAAAAACAAAAAGCAATGAGCACATTAAATCAAAACAGACAAGAGGAGTCACCGTCTGTGATAACAGGTTATTGTTGACTGATGAGCACCACTCCACACAAACATGAGCACTAGGCAACCACATACATTCATGTTTGTTTCATGATGCTAAGGGGCTTTAGCCAACAAGCTATTCTGAGAGTCAGAAAACTGAACCTCTGACTCCCCCGAGGAGAGTCATGGAGGCCAACAGCCACACTCACAGTGAACGCATCAGTCTGCTCATCAGGCTCAATTTCCACATCATCCGGAGGTTGTTCCACTGTGAGTTCCTCCAGGGGTTGGGGCTGTTATCATTGTTAGGACAAAACAGTGTTATGACAACAAGATCAGTCAGCCACAAAGAAGCATTTAAGATGTTTGATGGGAATTTGAGGTGAAAGAAGTCGGTTGTTTAAATGACACATCTTTTAATGATGTGGTTCGTTTACAGTTGTAATAAAGATGTGTTCAGGGTCACTCAATGACAATATTCTTACCTTTTCTTCCATTTCATAGTCCACTCCAAAGACAGGGTTAGCGGAGTACACCTTATGCAATGAGTTGATTTCCTTAAGGGCGTCCTGGAGCTTATCCACAGGGTCAATCTTAAATCCAAGCACATAGCCACCGCTCTAAAGCCAAAAACAAACATGTTTGTATATTACACAAAAGGAAAGAACAGATCAGAAGGAAACGCCATATATTACAATGAGCTGAGATTAATGACGGATTACCTGACGTGAACTCTCTATCACCAAAGCCAAGCCAAACTTTGAGTCTCGTATTCTGATTGACCACTTTGTGGGAGAAAGAAAGAAAAAACATTACATATACTGTTAAAAACCTTCTGCAGCAGAAAGATGATTAGTTGCAGCTGATGACCACTTCTGTTTTAAAGTCTTCCACCTATTGTCATCTGTTGTGACACATGGTGTATGCGTTTGATATGGTAGCCACATATTTTAGAGACAGTCCATTACAGTATCTCTCTTTGTCTAATTTGTAAAGACAGTTTCAAAACACGTGTACCATTTGACAAGGAAGCAGCAAGGTAGTAAAGGCTAATATATTTGTAAACTTTTAAGGATTGGATCTTTTTATTTTTGTGATTTGTACTTACAATCTGGAGGTAGGGAATGCTGACATTGAAGCTCTCGTTCATATTGGCATGCCACACAATACGGACATTTGTAATAAAGAAGGTCCCAAGATTACCCTGAAAGAAGCACAAACAACCACGGTCTCAGTGTCAGCATTATTGAAATATTAAGTTTCTCGTTGTGTAAACTACTTATTACCAATTATGACGTTAAATTAACAACAGCCTGACTGCATTACTTCTTACTTCACAATACAATCCAATACAATGACAATTGAAAAGTACACACAGTAAGATCCTTTTGTTAAACCATGTAAATGTAGATTTAATTTGTATGTATAGATGACAAAAAACTCAGTACCTGATCACTGGATAAATTCCAAACTCCATTAATTTTATCATACACTTGCTCCCGAGGCAAAAGTCTCAGCTGCTTATTTTGAATGAGAGCAGCGCGCAGCTTCAGGTCCCTGTACATTTTAGAGGTCTCATAGGCTCTGCAACAAAAAACAGATTAAGGCACTGAGCAGGTCATACAATTTATTCAAAAATACAATCAGAGAACTGAAAATTCCTCCGAGCGTCGCCTTACCTGTGTACAGCGATGACGGAGGTAAAGAGACGTGGACTTCCTGGAACCACATTTGTAAAAATGAACTCAAATCGAGTGTTGTTGGACTTTGTTAAGATGTAGAGTGCTTCAGTTTGACCTCTCAGTTTCTGGAGAAGAGGATTAGAATTTTAATTAGTTTTTAGTTGCATGTAAAATTCATGTTTAATTCACTACAACTTGAAAAAAGTCACCTTTTTATGATTGTGACCTTTTCCATTTAATAATTGCTTATAATATGTCAAGTAAATCAGTAAATAAAGTATAAAAAGGTATGAGCTTGAAACAATAATATCCCAATAAAATATCAAAATAAAAAAGGTTTACTTACTGAGTTAGCTGTCCTTGTTGTGATGTTAATGACCGAGTTGTAACCAACCGCTGAAAACAAATAACATAAAAGTACATGGGTTATATTTTTCATAATTAATACTTCTTGTTCTGACAAACTAACTGAGTGATTTGATGCTATGCATTTCCAAAAGAGGGCAGAAATATTCAGCTGAGCATGACTCAAAAAAACAACAACCAGAAAAAGATTTATCACTACAGGTTTACTCACACAAATTGACTCTTGGCAGGGCCAGAGAGTGCCAAATGATCCTCAGGTTTGTTACTAATAGGCGTCCTGCAAGAAAAAGACATTATCAGTTCTTACTGACCAACAACACAAAATCCAAAGACGTCACGGATCTCCCAGATATATACCTCGGTCTCCGTTGTTTCCTTTTGTGTCCTCTATGGAGTCCAGACAGTCTATGAGCACCTCTCCTGCGCGGGTTTTCATCTGCCTGTGAACAGCAACACAATGATACATTCATCAGTAAGATTAGCCACAGCCACAACACTAGTTTAATGAAAAAAAGGTATAATAATATTAAATAAAAAATAATCCTTGGCATAAATCACAATTGACATAAATAAAACAAAAACACACATTATACAAGTAATGGACATGGTTTTAGTGTGAAAGGTGTTCAAGAAGTCAACATAGATGTTGCATTTCATCTGTAGATGATCTTGTGATGTAACAGCTCTATAGCGCCAACCTGAGGGCAGTTTCATATGTAAATCCCAGCTGCTTCTGCTCTCTTCTAATGATTTTACGACCCATATTTATGATTCTGGACAATCTACTTTTGAAAACCATACCACATACACAAACTGAAATTTAAAACACTTTCAACAAGGCTTTTGTTGAAGTCTTGATTTGCAAGTAACGCCAGCCTTTTTATCTGTAGTACCATTCTCAGCCACGTGAAGGAGCTAGTTAATTTTTCAATACAGTAAAAATATAAGAAATGTGTGAGGTCAAATTCACATTTACAATGCCTTTATGAACAATTTGATATCCGGTTACACCTATATATGAATTAGCTCGGTCTAATGTATTGCGTATTGTGTGTATGTTTTCAGTAAATAACATTATTCAGATAATTACAGGTGATGTACACATATATATGTCTTGGAAATTGTTCGTTCAAAGACCCAACATAATACAAATTGTAACAGAAACGGCTGTAAAAAAAACAGTTGTGCACAAGTTTGTTATGATTTACACATATACATTTGTTCGTGTATCATCTTTAAAATAAGTTTGTGTCCTTATATAAACGGTTTGGGCCACACTGCGCCAAGACAATGATACTGTTATCATAGCAACCACCTGTAATACGTTTTTCCCGACGACAGTCATTAGGAAAAGCTCACAGCCAGTCGTTAGCATCAGACTATATAGCGTAGCTGAGCTAATTAGCCCCTACTCTTGTGAATTGATTCCTAACTAAATTCGCCGTTAACTCACTGTGCTGTTATGTCGAACCGTACGTCTCTGTCTTCCCAGAGAGCATCTAAAACAGATGACATGGCTGCAGGTTATCACTCTCACGGGTGAGTTTTAATACAGTTACATGTATTCACTCGCTAAATATCCACCAGGTCAGCTAATCGGCTAATGTGTAGAAGCCCGTCGAGCGTCATAATCACTGTAGCAACAGACGGCAAGCCAGAGGGACAAAATGTGTTGGCACTCATACTCGCATGTGTTGGATTTTTTTGTTGTTGTTGGGAATGTTGTCTGACTCCTTAATTGAACATTTATCTCAGATATATATGATTTGACATTTGCTATAAGCCTCATCTGCCTAAGTCAAACGTGCTATGAAAACAATTATCAGATGTTTTATCATTCTCGTCAGGACTAGATGAATTTGTTGCAAATGATTAAATCAAATAGGTTTCCTAATTATAGTTTTAGTAATAATATTTCAAGGTTTTCTCTATATTAACATTTCTTTTTGCTACAAATGTATTAATAATGACAGTACTTAAAAAAACTAATCTAAAACTAAAGACCTAGAAAACATTTATGCCACTAAGCGACTGTCCTCTGTTACTTCACTTTACAAACACATACAATATATCCAACCAGTATTACTTTATGTTTTATTATAACCAAACATTATTCTGATGTACACACATGCAGCCTGACGGCCCTTTAACGATCCAGTGTAAGAATGAAGGCCGGGGTCATCACCTTCCACAGAGTACATTCACATTTCTGCATGCACACTCAAGCCTGTGGTTCTGTTCATACTTAATAAAGGTCTGCATCAGTCGACCGTTCTACACAAGTATTCTCAATCTCAAATTCAGTAACAGTAGCGACAAGTTCTAACTAGGAAATCATTTTCATTTGTCCTTCCTTGTACATGTTTTGGTACCGATGGAATTTCTATCATCTTCATTGTCTTTTGTGCACAAATTGGACTGGAAAATGTTATGAATCAGGAAGCATGCTTACAGTCTGTGCGTAATCCAGGAGAAATGGGGGGATGACTAAATTTATGCAGGTCCGATACAATTTTGGATTGCAAAAAATAGTAAATCCTACATTCACCCCTCACTTTCCCAGTGTGTGAGTGAGGGCTTTAGGAAACTACGGTGGCCTTCGCATACTTCGCAGATTGAGGTTCTTGTCATAATCTTCAGCTTCAAAGCAGTGGCTGGTTAGTGTGTTCAAGCTGCTGTAGAAACATGGCAGTGCAAGATGACGGCCTCTATTAACCAAGACCTTTGCTAAAGGATATATAAAAGGCGTATTCTGAGGCTTTTTATTTTAAAGTAATCTTTATACTTGTACAAAAATACTGATAGTAGTTTGCTCAATTTTTGCCAATAAACCCTCCCAGGTGTTATACAATGGACCTTAAATTGATTGTTTGCAGAATGCTTCAGTCTTCATAAAAAAAGGAAATGACGCAGACACAGACAGCTGCCAGATATAACATGAATGGAAACAAAGTAACAAAAACAAAAACAACAGGGAGACAAAAATACTCAGAGCATATTTCAGAAATGAATTTAAACACAATGTGAACAAATGTTACACATTTGCTGTCTCAATGGGAATATATTCAGTGTGTATGAAAAGCTTATGGATCAAATATGTACAGTAAATTGTCTATAGATCAATTTTTAACAGTAGTAAATTCCCTGAAGTTGTTACTTTTAACCTCAAGTGCAGTACTATTTCTTTGAGGAAAATAGTCTGGATTAAAACGTGTCATGATTTTTTTTCTAAAAGTCCACAAAATGTCCTGAACACAAGTGACAGAATGCATCACATTGGAAAAAAATGCAGAATGTAGAATAGAAATAGATGTTCCACCTCTTCTATTTCACCCAGCTGGAGATAAAAAAAAAAGAAGAATCAGTAAACAAATAAGAACAATAAGACAAAATGTTATTTTCTGTGAAGAATTTTTAAAAAGTCACCTGTTCTTAATAGAACACAAGCCTTCTTGCACTCGTCTTCTGTTTCAAATCGGTTGTCATTTCCACCACAGCTTCCATACCAAAACTGTGCACAGGAATTTGCCTGCTTGTCATAGTACCAGCGGATATTGTAGTCTCGGCAGAGGCCTTGGTCCAGGGTGAGGTCACAGCGGGGCTCAAGAAGAACGGATTCTGAAGGAGAAATGGTGTGTGAGATATATACCTTTCTCAAAGAATATTTATATTCATATTTAGCATTGTGCTGCATTGATGCAGCCTCACACGATGGTTCTGTAATAAAGCATCCTGCCATAAAATTATAATGTCCATTAGAATTCCATTCAATTTTATGGTAATTTTGGAGGTTGCCATTTATGCTGCTGTAGAATGTTGCGACATCAGTAACTAACAACATAACTGATGCCTTTAAATGAATCTTAAAAAGAATCAACAGTGTGGTATTTCAGCACTAACCTTCAGACAGGACTTTAGTCACCACTGCTGGCTGCAACCGATTAGAGTTAAATGATGAAACTGCACCCAGTATTGATGACGATGTAGCCGACGTGGATGAAGATGATGAAGAGGAAGACGGTACGACTGTCTTATTGGAGACGGAGCTTTCTCTCTCAGGCAATAATATTTTTGTTTTGTTAACGACAGCCAGGATGCCACCGCCACGCATGTGGACTCTGATGTCTAAATCCTCACCTTCGTCATCTTCTTCCACATCCTAGAGTAAGACAAGATCAAAAATCTTTGAACCATCAGAACAAATAAAACAAACAACAAACACAGAAATGTTTTAAGCAAAGACCTGAATTGGTAGAGTATCAGCACTGATAGGCAGTGTGAAAGTGTCTCCACGGCCTCGGCTGTTGGTGCGTCTCTGAAGTTGAATCTCCTCCTGATAATCGTGATTGATTCTGGTGTTCACGTGTCCATTTTTTTCATAGACATAACCATTTTCACTATTGCCATTATATCCATTGGTGTTCTTGCCATGTCCATTGTTTCCATTAATACCATGACCGTGCCCATTATGGCCATTCCAGTGTCCATTAGTGAGGTGATTGTAAAATATTGCACCATTTTCATCCTCGCAGAACTGATTGATGAGCTGAGACTCCAGTGCTGTCGAAAATAAAGAAAAAAAGTGATCAGCTCATTTTTATCACTTTAAAGTATGTATATTTCAGTATAAGACATTTAGATCAACTGATTATCACCTGGTAGTGTGTTGAAGTCATCAATAAGGTACATGTGTTCACTGTCAGGCTCAGAGGCAATGAGGTTAAGCTCTTGCAGGAACTCGGTCTGCGTAGGATCAGACGAATTGACAATGCCCAGGGCGTACATCTCGATGTTGGCAGCGTGAGCCTCCCTCACAGCGATGTCGAGCTTGACAGGCTCCCGCTTGTCAGTCTGACCATCGGTGATGACGATGGCGACTTTTCTGACCCCGGGCCGAGCACTGTAGAAAGCCTCCTGGGTGGCTTTCCTGATGGCGGTGCCGGTGTAGGTGCCCTCACCCATGTAAAGTATTTTTCTGACTGCCTGCTTGACATCCTGCTTGTTGAAATAGCGAGCCAAGTTGAACTCTAAATGGACGTCCAGACTGTAGAGGACCAGTCCGATTCGAGTGGCATTTCGACCGACTGTGGTCCGGTCCACCAGCCGCGAGACAAAGTCTTTGATGATTTCAAAGTTTTCGGGGCCAACACTCTCTGAGCTGTCGATGACAAACACAAGTTCCATGGGCCTTTCCTTGCACTTGATGCCACATCCTGAAAACACAAGTGTACATGAGTATAACAAGCATTTTTGTAAAAACTGAACTCACATTCTGTAAGGATGTGTTCATACAGGCACAGGATGCTTTAAGCTAAATGTTGTTCGCATGTTCACATGCTTACAATGAGGTCATTTAGCATTTTATGTTATGCTTAATATTGGTGGACATACATCAAGTAGTTAATGGTGAGACTGCAGAAAGCCACAAATGGAGAACACTCACCCGTCCCTTTACCAAACACATCAGACTACAGTCGCCTTCACATCCAAGAAAGGATGTAAATACTCTTTCATAACTCTCTTCACTCTCCCACCCTCTCATTTGTATGAATCAGACTAGTGCTACAACTATCGATTATTTTTATAATCGATTAATCTGTCAATCACTTTCTCGACTAATCGAGTACTCATTTGGTCCGTAAAATGTCAGAAAATGTTAAAAAAAATGGATCAGTCACTAAACTTGGTAATGATTATGTTCTCAAATGTCTTGTTTTGTCCACCAACCAGAATGCTTCAGCTTTACTGATTTCTCAGACCGATGATCAAAATAGTTGACGATTAATTTAGTTCTTGATTAATAATTGATTAATTGAATAATCGTTGCAGCACTACAGGTTTATGTGGGCAGAGCTGTTGTTTTTCATTTGTGTAGTAAGCCTCTGCTTCAAAATAACAAAACACCCGCAACTCACAAGATTACAGCCTCTATAAAGCAAGACCCTCGCCTACAGTACATGCTGTATAAAAGGCTTACACTTATTCAAACATCCTTATAGGTAGTGTATTCAATTTCTACCAATAAACCTTTCTAAATGTTACACACAGGACCTTTAAGACATTTTAGTGTGGTCTTAAACTGCTCTGTCTTTTCTTAAAAGGAAAGACAGAGCAGCATATGACTAAATCAGTTGACGTTTAACGAAAGCTCTTACCACAGATTTCTTTGATCATCTTAATAACGTCCTCTCTCTGAAAATGACATGTTTACATTAGTATAAAATCACACTCCTTTAAATGTTCAAACATCATGACTAGAACTAACTAACTTACTGTGAGGCCTGGTTCTCCTTTAGTTCCTGGTCTCCCCTTAAAGATTTAAGAAAATGATCACTCTTTGTGTGTAGGGTTAGGGTAAGATTATGCACTTCTGTCTCAGTCTAAAATGATAGTCATAGTAATTTAATTCTTTATTGCAGACTCACAGGAGTTCCATAGAATAAAATAAAATGTTTTAAAATTACCATAATTAGGTAATGAAGACGATGGTTGTGATTGTAATAGTGAAAATGTATAATTACTGTATGAAACAACAAAGCAACATTTATGAATAATGACTATAATTAATGCAGTTAGCAAGGTAATAAAAACTACAGCACATAAATCTGACATTGCAGGTTTATTACTGATGTGAGGATGTGGATGATAACATATTTTTTTACTTACTCCTTCACCAGTAAGTCCATGATCTCCCAGGTCTCCTTTTGATCCTTTCGTTCCTCTCTCTCCCTGTGATCCACGATCGCCCTGTAACAAGGAAAAAAGAGTGTCACCAGGTGTTTAGAAACCAGTGAATCACACATCAGTAATATATTTATTTGAAAGTTCATTTTCATTGTCTCACCTTAGGGCCTGAAAGTCCATGTCCTTGAGGCCCTCTAGGCCCGGTCATACCTTGAGATCCAGAGTCTCCCTGAAAATAGACTTTGCTTTAGATCATAAATTGTTGTTACGATTTGTCCCACAGCAAGTTCAAATACATGTGAATGAATTCTGATTAGGAACAATGTGGCAAAAGTGTTGCAAAAGCAGCATTTCCACAAAATGGGGACATTTACCTTTGGGCCTTGAATACCTTCTCCTGGAGGACCAGTTGGTCCAGAAGGTCCTGGTCGCCCGACATTACCCTTTGAACAAATGTCAATTAGTTAAATTTATTAGTGATTAAGATATTACTATTCATTGTATTTCAAAATCAATCTATGTGGTAATGTTCGAAAAATGTTCTTACTGGTGGTCCTTGTATGCCTTCTCCAGTTGGTCCGGGCAGACCTGGCAATCCTCTAAAGCCAATGTCACCCTGGAACAAACAGGTTATCACCAAAGGACTATGAGAAACACTTTGCAAAAACATACACAACCACACAAATAAACTAGCAAACAGCTAAAAGAAAAAACCTTGGGGCCGGGGATTCCTATTCCTTCAGGGCCTGGTTCTCCCGACAAGCCTGGTAAGCCCGGAGGACCCTGAAAGTAATGCGTAAATGAATTCATACGCCACCTTCCACATGATCTTATTTAAAGGATATAATTTTTTTTAGTTGGTTATACAAACCACAGGGCCAGGACTGTCTTCTCCTTTTTGACCATGTGGACCCGGTAAACCTGGTTGACCACGATCGCCCTGGTTTAACAAAATGTATTGATGATAACCGTCAACATGATATGCCTCGTGTATACATAAAATGTACATATATTTTACAGTTTTAAAAACACAGAGTATTTGTTTTTATTTGTCAGCATTTACCTTTGGACCAGGTAGTCCGTGGCCTGTTTCCCCAACAAGACCAGGAGGCCCAGAGGGACCCACATCACCCTGGACAGGAAAGACAGGAAAGTGAATTCACAGTCCTTAGTACAGTATAGCAATGGTGTTTTGTTACAACACATTGCATCTAACACAATCTGACAGTTTTTATGGCTTTGTGCACCTAGTCTACCTGCCAAAATAGATAATTGTTTTATATTATTTTTACCTTAGGACCTGTAATAGACCGTCCTGTTGGCCCCGGCATGCCTTGATGCCCTGGTATCCCACGTTCTCCCTAACAAGAGAGAATTGACAAGAGACTTATTTTCACAGTTCTACAGCTGTCAAGAACCTAACGAGAACTATGGCTCTATTGTGACTTATTAAGTAAACTGGAAAGCATCCAGGAACAGGGTCTGTTTCTAATTCTAAATTATTATTTACTCTTACCTTTGGACCTGAGGGTCCTGAAATCCCTGGAGGCCCATGTAACCCACGGATGCCCCTTATCCCTTGGTCACCCTGAGCAGACGCACAGTCACAAATCATCAGTTAGACAGTTAAAAAAACATAAACTCCATAAAGATACAGTAAATGGTATATTCTAAAAGGATACCTTCTCCCCTTGAACGCCAATTCCTGGTTGTCCGTCAGGACCTCTTGAACCAGATAAACCAGGCTCACCCTAAAGAGAGGAAAGACAGATGAGATATAGAAAGCTGTGACAAAGAGTTCTGGAAATAATAAATGTAAGTCTCTGGACAAAGTGAATTAAGGCATAGAATGGAACAAAAATGTCCACAGAATCGTCATAATGTACTGTACCTTCTGCCCTGGAGCTCCATCCTCTCCTGGAAGACCAGGCAGCCCCCCCAAACCACCTGCTCCATGCTCTCCCTATAACATTACAATAGATGTTGATGGATTTAATACAAGAGCACTAATAATACAGACCACTATTTAACTGACTTGTTCAGTTCAAGCGACAGGTTGGATTACCTTTGCGCCAGGCTCACCGAGGCCTCTCTCTCCTGGAGCTCCCTGCTCTCCTGGTAAACCTTGGTCTCCCTATAAATATAAATTGCAAAAGAACAAAAGTCATTATAAATGAGATCTTAATGCAATGACTATGTCAGCTCTGTCTGACCTACACACCTACTTTATGTTGAATCTTTTAATTTAACAGGTGTTTAACAAACCTTATGTCCAGGTAAACCCTCTCCTGGAACTCCCCTGACCCCTGGTGGACCTCTTGGACCTTCAACCCCCTGTGTAATAGTAAACATGACAGTCTTTCACTGCAGGAGGTATTGCAATTATGGATTATCATGACAGAGAAAACATTTAGTCAACAATATTCTGCTGACCTTTTCTCCCTGTATGCCCACTCCCGGTAGTCCAGTTGGACCTGAAAGGCCTGGAGGCCCCAAATCTCCCTGAAGGTAAAATAACATGAACAGGTCAATACAAGTATGTTTCCTACTGTACGTATTTAGTAGTTAACATCAAGATCTTCAAGCGACACCAAAGCCACCGGTGTAGTGATAATCTCCAGTTGCTAAAGACCCGTAATTTTTTATACATTAGTACTTTACTGATTAGTAGAATAGTGATGTTTCCCATCTTTCCCAATTCACCTGACCGTCACCTCATTATCACTTACTTACATATATACATATAAGTATATATATATATACATATATATATATATATATATATATATATATATATATATGTATATATACATATATATATGTATACACTGGTGAGCCACAGTGTTCTGACCATCCACATGAACCAAATACATATTTAATGTAGGGCTCTACTCCGCCATCATGGGTGAGTGTTTTAAGGAGCCTGTAGATATTTTGGTTGATTTATGGATTACATAAGTCCCCATATTGTGTACATGCTGCAATGAATTGCAATAGATTTATGACTTACCCTTTCTCCTTTGATTCCGGCACCCTGCTGTCCCCTCGGCCCCCTCGGCCCATGGAGCCCCCGATCTCCCTGTGAGGTCATGTATGTCAGTTATATCACAACCACTTGAGACTGAGTCACAGCCAAATCTGCATTGTTCTCAGTCAAAACACTATGGAAAAGGAGCATGTTTGCTCCTGTTCGCTTCTTGTGAATGATGCAGAATGATGTAATGCTCAAGGAATGACACCGTTTTTCTACGTCCTTCATTTTACTGTGAATAAGAGGTGCTGATGGGAGCAGTTTGAGCCACGAGCAACATACAAGTGTCATGAAATGCAAACATACAGACCTTTGAGCTAGAGAGTGAGTGAGTGGAGTTGAGACAGCTTGATCACCTCTGACAGATCCCCTTTTACAAGAGGTAGAAATAAACCTTACGACAGTCAGGAAGTCTGGCACAGGTTGAACAGATGTGTACTTGCTGGAGGACATTTTCACTGTGCTCATTTTGCAGGCGCTTCCTTCAACCAATAAAAGTGTACGAAGATTTTCTTCGACAACCACATAATTATGCTCCCATTGTCAGATTTACTCTCATGCTCTGTCATAACCTGCAGTAAAAAAATGACAGGGAAGTAACAAAATGTACTTAACTGTTACTTAGGTTTATAATCTTAATTCAGTGTGGTTGCATTTCTGCTGTCAACAATGATCCCTATGTATAGTTTATACTGTGAGCCATGTCCTATTGACCCGAGTGTTCCTTGTCATGTGCAGCACCTTGGTTGAATCCGACCTATCTCCCTTTGAGTGAGAGAGTAAGCAGTAATGCTTGAATGAACACCTGAACTCAGTCAGTGAGTTGGAACAGAGTGAGATCTGGTTTTGACAGATGCAGGCCATGAACTCCTGAATGCTTCTGTTCCGTACAACAAAACTAAAATATACTGTCTGAAAACGTCAGACCGTGACTGTGATGTCTCTGGATACTTTAAGGATATAGTAGCTGCTTCTTGGTGTATTTATGGAAGTGGGTTTTGATCTTTTTTTGTAAACTAAGCAGCTATGTGCAATCATAACGTTAAGAAAAAAACATGGATCATTAAGTAGCAAAAGAGACTCTCGCATATTGTCTAAACTTGCAAGTATGATTTTATTGTTGCAACGTTTTGGTCCTAGACTCATGGCTCAACAAAATAAACCTAAAGATAAGCAGCCAAGGACAAAAATAAAGCATGTATTCACTTCTATTTTGGGACATTTGTCACCGCTCTTTTGTAGTTTTCCTTTTCCTTTCAAGTTCTAGTTCACTTATACTGATTTCTTTAGGCTACAGCTGCATTTCCAGAAGGTTCTTTATAACTTACAAAGCCCTGATTTAACCCACTAACTGTGGGTTAGATGTCTCACTGAAGGGCCCTCTCACAGAATCATCATTGCAGATGATCGATGGGTCTTTGATTGCTCTATGCTTCTTTCAAGACTATCATTTGTCTCTTGCTGGTCTACCCCATAGAGCATCTAAGTGAAGTAATGTGGCATGTTCTATCTTTGATGAAGATAATGATACTGTTTTGATTTTTTGTCTGATGACAGGTTTCAAATAATACCTTCGGTCCAGGTAATCCTTCACCGTGAGGTCCTTTTTCCCCTTGAACACCTTGTGGTCCTTGAGGTCCCTGTGACCAAAATCAAAGTACAATAAGTTACCCACACACACAATATGTACATAACAGGCACAAAAACAGTTGCTTATGAACTTACAGGAGGTCCTGTTTCACCTATTCCTAGAGGACCAGGAGGACCTGGTCTTCCCTGGAACCCCATGTCACCCTGCAGATTGATAAAGTGACTTTGTTTAATATCTGCAAACCCACATTTATGACATCACAACCAGTACAATAAATTATTTACAACGTGATGGTTTATTCTTACTTATTCTTATAGTTTTAACTTTGTAATTTTCAAAAAAAAATTGCTGCTATAAGATTCGTTTTCTGCTATAACATTCGTTACCTTTGTACACTGGAGCGCTGTGACGAAAGAATTTCCCGCAAGGGATTAATAAAGTATATTCTATTCTATTCTATTCTATTCTATTCTATCTATTACATTACTTACTTTTGGTCCAGAAAGGCCAACACCAGTTTCCCCCTGAATTCCTGGAGGACCAGATGGGCCACGTTCACCCTGTAAACACAAAATGTATAATATGTGTTTACAAAACCTGCATAAACCATCTAATTCTAATGTAAAATGGATGAGAAAAGACACTGCAGTACATAACATAATAGTAAAAGCTTCTGTCAACCTCTCTTTTTAGGGATATCTTTTAAAGATCGTCTCTTCTTACTCTCAGCCATAGTCCTTCATCTCAACCAAGAAAGTCACTCTATTACTGACAGTACTGACATTACTGGCTGTCTATCACAATCCAGATGTAACCTTTTGTATCACTTTTAACTGAATTTTATATCATTTGATTGCAAACTTCAGCATAAGGATCTACAGTCCATATAACTAAGAAAGTGGAGTATCTAGTGCTGTAGAGCATATTCTGCCATTGTACAGATATAATGTCCATTTCTGATGAACACATAAACAACTGTACATTAAGAGAGTAAAGCTCACCACCCCCCAAAATAATTTTTGAAGCAATACAGGACCTGAAAGAAAGTTCTGTATCCTGTATGACTTAAATGGTTTATTCCTTGTCCCTCAGTTTCCCACCAACTTTCAAGAAAATCTGTTAAGTCATTTTTGACAAAAAAAAGCACTGAAACATATCCTTTTTAGGCGGAGGTAATACAAATGAGTTACCCTTTAACAGAGACCACCAAGCATGGTGTTATTCTTTGCAAATACCACCTACATGTTCTCACATGGCAAGGCACTGAACATAAATTGACTAGCCATGTATGTCATTAACTGCACGGTGTTAGGAGAAGCTGACAATGCTGAAGGCAATTTCTAGTCTGTATTTAGAAACAGGTTACAGACAATAAGGGGAACATATAATGACACCTTTTTTGCTCACTGGTGTATCCCTATATTGGTGGATAACAGTAATGATAGTGGGGTCTTTGGCTCAATGCCAAATGTTGACACTGTAGTCTCTGTGCTCAAGACTGGGGATTCAAACCCCCTCAGCCGCTTGTTTAAACCACTCATAAAAAGAAATGTAAATGTCAGAGCAGATGTGCTTGAGGAAGTGAGTGAGAGTTGTCCAGGAGGGGCTGACCTGCTTTCCCTGAGGACCCTCTGGTCCAAAGTCTCCATGTGGTCCTGGTAAACCCTGGGCAGAGAAACAACAGTCAGCAGTTAGATGTGTGTACTTGTGTATATCTTTCAGGACCAAACAACTGATAATTTTTTTGCACATTCAAAGGATTATGGATTTAGATCTGGTTAGGATTAAGGTAAGAATTAAGGGTTTAGGCATTTATCTGTGATGGTAAGGAAGGGTAGGCTAGGGAATGCATTATGTCTATGAGTGTCCTCACTAGGTCAGGTGTACAAAAACATGTGTGTGCGCGCATGTGCATTCGTATACCACCATGTTCGAACAAAAATGTTTAGAAAGTAGTAAAATTATCAACTTTTAAAGGTCCAGTGTGTAATAATTAGTGACATCTAATGGCGGACTGCGGTATAACAAACAGAAGCAACGTGTCTGGGAACTATGGTGGCCTACGCATACCAGAAAGCATGTTTTTTGTGTTGCTAGCTTTTGCTTCGTGAATGAAAATATCTACACGTCTGCACTTTCTGGCTGTTTTGTCCATCTAGGCTGCTATAGAAACCATAGAGTGATTATATAACTATACAATACTATACTATATATGTAACTATTGGACGATACTAGCTGCCAGTCACACTAGTGTCCACTTACATGTGCTGCGCTCTCTACTGATATTACAGCTTATTTATAGAAAAGAGACTATATCCTGTATCCAACTTAATGATCACTTTTTTTTACTATCATTATGAAACAGTGAATGTTACACACTAAAAGTGATTTATCTATTTGATCTCCTTTGCTAGACATCTCTATGGTGGTAAATAACAATAACGATGGTGAGGACCTAACTTTCATACAGGGTAATTTCAACAGCTGATTGGTCCACAGCAATGACAGATTCAAAAGTAATAAACTCTACAGATAACAAACTGGATGAAGACATGGATTATTACTAACCTGCAGGCCTCTAAGTCCTCTTGCACCAATTGGACCCTCGAGACCCTGGAGCACATCACAAAAGGGAAAAGAAAGTCTATACTATCAAAAACTAAAAACATGAGGTTCTGTAGATGAGTAGTGTCAACAGTGCAGTCTTACCCTGTCCCCTTTGATTCCTGGAGTGCCACACTCACCCCTCTCCCCCTGTGTAGAAATCACAAGTGCAACATTAAGTCAAATGCAAAATCAATTACTTGTCGTTATAATCTGAATCTGAATGGTATACCTTATCCCCCCTTTGACCCAGTTTTCCCTGCAAATGGAATGAATGATACATGTGTAAATAAAGGAATGTAACAAAAAACAAAGAAATATTTTGTAACAAAAAGATTAATTTACCTCAGTACCCTCTCGTCCGGGCAGTCCACTCAAACCTGCTTCACCCTGATATGACAGAATAATGTAGATTCATTATATCAATCAAAATCAATTTGTTCCAGTCATTGGAGAGACTTACAGTCAGATATTTTAGTTATGAAAAGGTTAGGAAGAAAAACAACAGTGAGGGGGAATTTCTTTTTAATTTCTTAACCACATTTTAATCTAAAAACAATTGTATTGTTTTTTTTATTGTTATGCTATGGACTGAAAAAAATAAGACACTTTATATATCTGTGTATAAGCCCATAAACAAATAATGAATGTCAATTCTACAAAGAGATTGTTTTGAATAAATAAGTTCAGAATAATGTACTGCAAAATATAGTATTAAAACTATACACAATTGACAGTATATTAATACAAACATCATTTTAAATATCCAAATAATTTAAACTACTGTTAACTATGCTTGATCGCTTTAATTTTTTATGTTTTAGGAGCCACAGATCCTGGATGACCCACAACTGAAACAACTGGATCACAGAAAGGATTACAAAATTCCTGAAAAGGCCTGTTAGTTAAAGAAATTATGGTCCACAAGTCTATCTAAAAAGACACACCTTTTGCCCTTTAAGCCCTGGGGCTCCATCATCTCCGGCGCGGCCTTTCTTCCCCTGGAGAATGAAACAAAATATTGGAATATACTCTGACCAGAGTGCACTGAAATCACTACTGACAACTACACAATTTCATGACCCGTAACCTGAAAATCAAAGGTTATTTGCTATGTTTTTGTTTGTAAAGTCAAAATGCAAGATTCTTTCTCTGGAAGCCCATTGTCTGAGAAAGACAAACAAGGACAAAATGTCTGAATGTGTCTTGTGCTTGTCGATTTACAGACGGGCTGGCTGTTGGGCATGAGGTGTCTTGTCCACAAACCCAGAGGTCATCTTGAGCTGCACCTGGATGGAGTGTGCCAGTTGAAGAAACCACTACTTTGTGACCATTAAACTAATGAGTCCAATTATGTGACACTCTTTGTCTTGGTGTAAAAATTTGAAGAATCTCTCTGTGGAGAAAGCACCTGGAGAATGACCACACAGCTGTCTGTCAGCAACACGATTATCTGCTCAGTCTCTGGAAAGCTTTATTTGACGGGTGCCGTCTGAGAAGGAGAGGGGATTGAATGGACATTTTTAGATGACTGAAAGTGCTTGTGAGTATATAAAAAGGCTGACATTGTCTTTGTATAGCATCAACCAACAATTATGTCCAACATCTGGCACCCACTCATTCCGTGACCCTGTCTCGCTAACCTGGTACTTGTTGTACCACCACCACTTGACTAGCTGAATCTTATGTTATAGCAAACTTAACAAGAAGTCAGATGTCTGTAGTTGCTCAGCTAAAAAAACCAGGAATTCTTTCCATTGCCCTGGTAACTGGTAGATTTAAAAATGTTCAGGATGAAAATAGGTCAAGTGAAGAACGAGTCATTCTTTCCTCAGAATTGTCCTCATTATGATGAATTAAGAGCACATATACTGAATGAAATGTTCTAGTGCACCGATGATGACAGAATGGAATGGGCTTTTAAGTTTAATGTCAGTTTGCAAATCCTAGAAACATCAGGATCTTCATACAACATCTTTATTTCACGTTTTTATTTGTTTTTGTTGTAATTTATGTTCTTCTCTGATTCACTGGTCTGTATTGCTATGGTGGGCATATTTTCTTTGCACGACACAAAATAAATGTACAGTATGTGAAATATTTAATTGTCAAAGGCCCAGATTTATAGGGACAAGAGCTTTAATGGTGTTGTCTCTGGTTTCCATGGGGGACATCTCATGTTACTTGAGAAATGCACAGTTAATAGCTGGGCACACGCAGTAGCAACAAACATACTGTATGGCTCAAGGAACAACAGTGTCTCTTCTTCTTTCCCTGTTGCCATAGGTTATGATTTTAGAATGTGTGTCTGGATCACCTTTACACTTAACTTTGCTTCTGCAAATGCCTGAAAGCAACACTGACAGAGAAAAGGCAAAAAATTATCCTTTAAAACTGCACTATTACCCCATCCAACATACCATACAGGATGATTTTAGATTTCTCTGTACCAGATTGTGAGAGATAATTTGCCCTGTCAATCCTCTCTGACACTTCAAGGAAAACCTTTTTTTTTTCGGTGGGTGTTTGAGGGTAACTACTTACCGCAGGTCCACTAGGTCCCCTCTCCCCTTTCTCGCAAGCACATCTCTGGGCCAGGGGGCACTTCAAGAAAAAGAGACATGTTTGCTAAGCTGTCATGAATGTAATCCTATATAGTCAAAGTGGGCACCTTCACTTAAATTGCACAGTATTGGATGTCAGATTAACTCAATACTTACTCCTTCATCGGCCAAGCTAGTCTGCAAAAAAAGAAAACAAAAACAAGATAAAGACAGGACCCTTCTCGGGTTATTTCAGTTGCAAAGAGATCATCAGTCATTCATTGTAGATTTGAATGTGAAAGGTATATCGTTTGTTAGTCTTTTCTAAGAGACAAATCTTGACCACTATTAAAGAAAATCCTAGAGGATAAACTAAGACAAAGTATACTTTTGTGTGTAAAGTGTATTGGAGAAAAGCTTCAATCCAGAACTGACACATACATGGTTTTTCTTTTGTTCCTCTACTGCATTGTCATCATTCCATCTCTACGTGAATACCTTAACAAGCCCGTGCATATATATGTCAACTCTGAATAGATACATCTTCGAAAGAAATACATCACTTTTCCACTTAACGCTTTCTGTTGAAAGACATGGTATTTTTTTACTTACAATCTTAGCCACAATTCTTTGGACTATGTCCTGCTCCTGTAAATTATGGACATAGTGGGAGGAGGGGGAGCTGGCGAGTAGACGCATCTGGGCTACATTGGCTGGATCGATGGCTGCCCAGGTGATGCCCAGAGTGAAGAACTTGATGCCCTGGTTTTTGGCATCAGCCACGGCAGAGAAAATGTCTGGATTCCTTGGGTGAGAAACACCATCTGTAAGCAGCACAGCCACTTTGATACTAGCAGGTCTGGACTCCTCCAGGTAGATCTTGGTCATGTTGGTGATAGCGTAGGTGGTGTAGGTGCCATGCCCAATGTAGACAATGGGAGCTATCTGAGTCTTGAAGTTCTCAGTGCCCCTCCAGTCTTTGAAGGTTTGCTCAACGATGACATGACTGCTATACTGCAGCAGAGCCACCCGGAAGCTCAAGCTGCGCCCATTTTGCAGCTGAACCCCTTGGAGTCTGTCCACCACGTTCATAGCAAACTGCTTCTCCTGCTCATGGTTGTCCTTTGCACTCTCAGAGCTGTCCAACAGGAAGGAGAGCTCCAAGCTACAATCCTCGTCTATGATGGCTATGTGCAGACAGGACAGAATGAAGAACTTTTTATTCCTGTTTCCGCCCATTTTAAAGGTTTTATATTTTATAGCATTCTGTATATTTGCACAATGGAAGTATTACATATTTCTCATTATTGAATTTATTCTCTTACCTTGTCCATCATGGATATTTGCAGCCAGAGGTTTGGCCCTGGATTTCTTGTAAGTTTTCCTCTCCTCATAAAAGTCTTGTGCCCAGACACTGGTCAGTGCTGTGACAAACAGCACTGATGTAAAGAAAGGGAGCATCCTTTACCAAACTGTGGAGAAATATAGCAACAGTGCAAACTTCAGTCAAGTTACTTTCCACAGCAGATTCTGCATCAATACAATAGTTTTCAGTAGTACTACAACAGGATATTTTGATTGCTGAAATTAATTTTAGACTTACATTACAGCCTCCCTTTGCTGTCACTTGGTTTCAGTGCAGCCCAAAATGTAGACTCAAAAAAAGAAAAGAAGGAATAGCAGAGGATCAGGGTGCACGATGGGCTCCAGTCAGTTCATTAATTGTGCAGCAGCTGCAGCAGTGTCAGTCATTCTGTGGGAGCAGACAGCGAGAGATCCTGAGGTGCTCACTCCTCCTTTATAAGGAGACACTGTCAGACCACATCCCATACAGCTTTGCCAGGACTCCAGCTCTGTCCTCAGGGCAGGGGAGGGCTGCAAGGAGTGAAGCAACATTGTCTGTTATTTACACATTTATTTTTATTCAATTTCTATATGAGCACTGCATAGAGATAATTTTGCAGACAAAACTAAGTTAGTAAGGCTTGTACAAAATGTGAACCTCAATACATTAACATTATTTAAAGCAGCGATATAAAAAAAAGGCATTTATGCCAGCATAAATTCCACAGGTAGGGTCTTTTAAAATTTAGAGGCTTTAATGGCGAAGACCTGCTCACCTTTGGTCTACACACTGGACTTTGGAATGAGCCCCACCTTGGAAAAAGGGGTCAAAAGGTCCAAGATTTTCTAAATTCATTCTTGATGAACAAAGAAGCCATGACAACTGCTGGGACACTAGAAAAGGGGCAGTTGGATACTGTTGGGCGGATAATAACAACATTCCACAACAAAATTAACTATACTAATCCATGGCATCCAATATCACTGAGGTCAACAAAGGATGAGTGAGTAATACCATTCAAAGGAAGCTATCAGCAATGCATAAATTAGAAAAACTTCAGAATCAGCACAAAAAAAGTTACCACACTGGTAAGATGAACTAAGCAGGGTCAGATAGAGCTGTATACTAAGTTCAAACACCAAGTGTATGTGCTGTTTATGTTAGTTTTTTTTTTTTACTTTCCTTCAGGCAGCTGCACCTGGTCCAGAATGCTGAGTCCTGACTAATACCCGGAAACTGGACCACATCACACTGGTCCTCAGATCACTACACTGGTTTCTACTCTTGGTCTACAAAGCACTGAGTGGTCTTGGACCAAAATACATCCTAGACTTATTAGTTCCCTATGAAGCATCCAGAGCCCTAAAATCATCAGGAACAGGTTTACTTTGTGTTTCCCAGATGCAGAATCAAAGAAAGTGAAGCAGCATTCAGTTATTCTGCTCCTCACTTGTGGAACAAACTTCCTGAATGGGCTTCCTGTGGGCTGCTCAGAGGGACAGCTCATTTAAATCAGGCCTGAAAACATTATTATTTACTGCAGCTTTTTTTTACATTCTTAAATAATCATCTTAGTTATCAATTAATTCTTGTCTTTTAAAAGCACTTTGCATTGCCCTGTGTATGAATAGTGCAAATAGTGCAAATAATACAAATAAACTTGCCTTGCCTTCAGTTATTCTTTTATAAAATTGGCTTCCACTACGAGCAATTTATTTTACAGAAAATAACTCAGTGAAAGCTGCAAGTTGTTCACCTTTCAGGCCCTAAGAGATGACCATCTGACCACTCACCAGTAAAGGTGACCTTTCAGGAATATGCCTCCTGGTGTGATTTAAAGATGGGGCTGATCCTGTGCAGACTGGCTGAGGATTCGAGGAGCATTCATTTAGCCCGCTGTGCTTGCAGTGAAGAGGCTTTGTATTCCAAGGCTCCAGGCGAGAAGCAATTAAAGGAGACTCTCTGACACAAAGGAATGTTGCAGTGAATGATCGCTGGGCAAAATTCACCCTGTCGCTTTGTTTTATGATGAATGACAGCCACTTATAGTGTGCCTATATCGCACAACAAGATTTAAAAGAAGTGAAATATCTTTCATGTACGTTTATCCCTGACTGAATGCTCTTGTTCGTGTTCATCATTGTGTTAATACCTACAAATGAAGACAATTACCTGTAAAGTACATACTAACTCCATCAATCAGCAAACTGAATTATCGTGACGAAGCAATTTGCAGAGTAATTGACAAACTTGTTCGTACAACTGCACTATCCTAGTTATTGTTATGTACAACTTCAATTTAAAGTCCCTGTAATAGTCATGAATGTTTCAGTTTAAATTGTAGGGACACACAGTTAACACACATTTTGTGTTTCATTTTTGATTTTTTTTAGATGTAGGACTCATTATTTATGTAAAACCCTCTCAGTTTTAGGAATTAAATAGTCTTAAAATACGGTTGGATCTTCATTGTTCCAATATGTTGCAATAATGAACAAAGACAATCTTGTCTATACATACAACATTCAAAACATCACAATGTACAATGCTGGCAAAAAGAATGTGAACCCTGAGGCTAATGATTTTAACAAAAGCCAGGTGGAGTCTGAAGGGGTTTGCAAACCTGGAGTATTGTCAATTACGAAGCATCTGCTGATATGAACTGTGTCTAATAGGTAAGAGGTCACAGATAACGTCAGGTCAACGATTGTTAATTTGCTTTAAACTGAATAAAGTGCACAAATAATCTTGTAAGTGGGTTTAGATATTCTTCTGTCCACAAGTTACAAACTGGCTTCTCTCTCCAGAAGACAACACACAGGTAAAATGACTCCAAAGTAGGTGCTTAATAATGTGAAAAGCAACACTAGGGTAACAGCTAAAGGCTAAATGTATCATTGGAGCTGGTTAATGTATTTGTTTATTGTCATATCAAACCATGGTGCATGGTTGAGCATGGTGTCCATGGCAGGATATCAAGGAGGAAGCCTCTACTTTCAAAAACAAATGTCACTGAGGCCTTAAGTTTGGCAAAGGAGATCTTGGAAAATATTAGATGAACTGATGAAATGAAAGTAAACATTTTTTTGAAAGAACATGCAACACTGCACATGGTGCATACCGACATGAAAACACATCACAGCAGTGAAGAATGGTGAAGGGACCGTCATGATTTGGGACTTTGCCGCCTCTGGGCTTTGTCATTGCAGAGGAGAGGAATTCCTGCATTTATCAAGGTATCAAACTGGATAATGTCAGGTTGTCTCTTTGTATGTACATCATTAACTTAAATACTTAGGAATTTTCTAAACTATCAAGTAGAAGGTTATGTCAAATTGTTATCACAATTCAGATAATTAAAACTAGATAATGCATTTAATTGCCATTGTAACTGTACAATATATCTGTTGAACATATTGAAACTTTAATATTATTTTACATATGAAAGATCCAACACACGACCAGCACTTAACACTATCATTATCCTCAGTTAATTCTTCATACATAAGAATTGATATATGAAAGCAAGACCTCTTTTATAAAGAGTTATGCAATTATTTTTCATCTCTCAAATATACAGAAAAGGGGAATGCAATGAAACACTGCAATTTAGTAGAGGAGCTTTTTTGTCTAGTCTCTCTCTTATTGTTATACTTTGAGACTAATCTATTGCCTGATGTTATTTTTTTTCTTTCTTTATTACTGTACCATGCCAATTTTCTAATTGCATATTTGTGAATATTCAAATAAAAGATACAACAGGGACTTGATAGTCATGCAACAGGTGAAGCTTTGACAAAACACTGCCTCCGTGTGGTCGGAGGGGGGGATAGACAACCACACAGAACGCGCATGCTCAGATCAGCCTTTAGCTAGCTGCACTTCTTCACTTCTTGGATCCCCTGTTCACCTTCAGCCATCTTAACCATGTTGGGTGCTGTGGGACGATGCTACAGCGGGGCTCTGCAGGCGTTTAAACCCGGTGTTAACGCCTTAAAGACAATCGCAGCGAACAATGTGGCTCTTAATTCGAGTAAGTGATTTTTATACGAAGGGAAACTGTTAGCGGCGTGTGTGTGTGTGTTGTGACTTGCTGCCTGCTGAGTGGGGTCAGGCCTCAACTTCACAAATGATATAGTATCTCGCCATTCATTTACGATCAGTGTGAATATTTATTCAATCCAGAGACAGCTAAAAAACACACGCAGTTATAGTAGGTTGTTACTATGATTGTTTCTTCATTCAGATGTTGTAGAGGCAGCTATGCTTTGGCATACAGTCAATGACCTTTCCCACTAACTTTGAACAAGTCAAACAAGTCAACCTTTCAGTGAAAACGAAATATGTCATGGAGTTCAGTACAGGCACTTAATAACACACTGTGTGTCGATATATTATGTATGTATCCTTCTCCTAGAATATTTAAGTCAAAAAGGATATTAACTAATCACCAGTCTATCAATGATCATCTTCAGTGTTTTGATTTTTCTAATCTAGTTGCTGCTACTTCTATCAAGTCAATTTTAATTCATATGTTGTCAGACATTAATGACATTGTCCTTGTTCTTTCAGGCAGGGCTTATGCTGCCCCAGCTGCTCAGGCTGCAATTGCCAATGGCCGCATTGTGGCAGTGATTGGTGCCGTGGTGGACGTCCAGTTTGACGAGGGTCTGCCTCCCATTCTCAATGCCCTGGAGGTGGCTGGTCGTGAGAGCCGGCTGGTGCTGGAGGTGGCACAGCATCTGGGTGAGTGGGTAGAAGACAAATAAAAATCAGTTTGGATGAGATGTGACCTTGTAAAAGCTGTCTTTTAACTGACACCCCCTTGTGTGTTCCTCCCAGGCGAAAACACAGTCAGAACAATTGCTATGGACGGAACAGAAGGCCTGGTCCGTGGTCAGAAAGTTCTGGACACAGGAGCCCCCATCAGAATTCCTGTGGGCCCCGAGACCTTGGGCAGGATCATGAATGTCATTGGAGAACCCATTGATGAGAGGGGTCCGATTAGCACCAAACAGTGAGTAGTTGTAGTTAAGCAAGTAGAGCTGCAACTAACGATTATTTTCATTATCAATTAATCTGTCGATCGTTTTCACGATCAATGGAGTAATCGTTTGGTCCATAAAATATCAAAAAACGTTAAAAAATGTTCATCAGTGTTTATGAAACCTGGAAATTATGATGGTCTGAAATACCTTGTTTTGTGCACAAACCAAATTGATTCCGTTTTTAATGATTCCTTTGTTATATGGAGCAAGTAAACCAGAAATCTTCATATTTAAGAAGCCTTTTTTGTATATAAAAATGCACACAAATATGTTGAATAGTTGTCTGTTTTGGTGATTTGAGGGATAATCTATAAATTTCATATTTAATCGTGGCCATTGCTGTCGTGCAGAACTGCTCCTATTCATGCTGAAGCTCCTGAGTTCACGGACATGAGCGTGGAGCAGGAGATCCTGGTCACTGGCATCAAAGTGGTGGATCTGCTGGCACCGTATGCCAAGGGTGGAAAGATTGGTGGGTAGATTCATTTTTATCATAGCCTAGGCTAGAATATTTTATTTTGTCAGCTCTTGTTTGTTAATCGTGCTTACCCTGATATTTAATCATTGTGCACGTGTTCCCTTCAGGTCTTTTTGGAGGCGCTGGTGTGGGCAAGACTGTGTTAATTATGGAGCTGATCAACAACGTTGCCAAAGCTCATGGTGGTTACTCTGTGTTTGCCGGAGTGGGAGAGCGAACTCGTGAAGGAAATGACTTGTATCATGAAATGATTGAGTCTGGCGTCATTAACCTGAATGACAACACCTCTAAGGTAACAACTTCAAAGATAAGATAATATACAATTTAATCACACATTGCACATGGTAGTAAGTCTCTTATGAGGAATTTCAATTATCAGGATCATTGTGAAAAGGAAAAATCATTAATAGGTCTTGTGAGTTACTTATTATTCTATTAACATATGAACTGCCACAAGGGGGAGCAAACATCTTTCCAGTTATTTAAAGGTATAATATTGTACTTTTCTGCCTTAAAATATTTAAAGAGTTTTAAGATTCTTATCTACACTTCAAAAACACTTAGTTTCTTAACTAAATGTAAGGTAAACTTTTTTTTTTAAGTGTTTTGAGAGACATTTGAAAAGCTTAAAACAGATTTCTATAATTATGGCAATCATGTAAATTGTGATTATTTTGGTCAGGATCATCTTGACAGGAAATGTTTTAATCATACAGATTAATATAGCTCTATCCTGTGTTTATTCTCCTTGTCCTCAGGTGGCGCTGGTGTACGGGCAGATGAACGAGCCCCCAGGTGCCCGCGCCAGGGTTGCTCTTACTGGTCTGTCTGTTGCTGAATACTTTCGTGATCAGGAGGGACAGGACGTGCTGCTCTTCATCGACAACATCTTTAGGTTTACCCAGGCTGGATCAGAGGTTAACAATTCCAGATTTTGCCTGTATTTGCAGATGTCTATAACAAAACAGTCCTTTTTTTTTTATCAACATTATACTGTATATCCGCGTCTGAATAGTTGTTTGTCTTCAGGTGTCTGCCCTGTTGGGTCGTATCCCCTCTGCTGTGGGTTACCAGCCCACCTTGGCCACTGATATGGGTACAATGCAGGAAAGAATTACCACCACTAAGAAGGGCTCCATTACCTCCGTACAGGTGAGAAGACACCGGAGACTAATAAACATGTCAGCCCGCTGTGCTTAATCTGTATTACTCTGAGAAAAATCAATTGTGTTTCAGGCTATCTATGTGCCTGCTGATGATCTAACTGACCCTGCCCCCGCCACAACTTTTGCTCACTTGGATGCCACCACTGTGCTGTCCCGTGCCATTGCTGAGCTTGGTATCTATCCTGCTGTGGACCCCCTGGATTCCACCTCCCGTATCATGGACCCCAACATTGTCGGGGGAGAACACTACGATATTGCTCGTGGTGTGCAGAAGATACTTCAGGTAAGCCTCGTGTTTGATGCCAGCATATTTTGAATGCACTGAAAGACTCAAATGAAAAACCTTTTTTGTTTTAGGATTACAAGTCATTGCAGGATATCATTGCCATCCTGGGTATGGATGAATTGTCTGAGGAAGACAAGCTGACGGTCGCACGCGCTCGCAAGATCCAGCGTTTCCTGTCACAGCCCTTCCAGGTAGCGGAGGTCTTCACTGGCCACATGGGCAAGTTGGTGCCTCTTAAGGAGACAATCAAAGGCTTCCAGAGCATTCTAGCAGGTAATGTGGTTTGCCAATGGTGAGCTATTTCCCAAGGTAATAAAATCACTTAATGGTAATGGCCATTGCTGTCTCTCTCTTGAAGGTGAATACGATGCCCTTCCAGAGCAAGCTTTCTACATGGTGGGTGCCATTGAGGAAGTCGTTCAAAAGGCTGCGAAATTGGCAGAGGAGCATTCATAAGTGATTTATCTGCAGTGTTAGAAATCTGTATCGGATAGATGTTTGTACAGAAACAGGGTGAACAGTATGTTTTGTTGTTCCATTTCCCTGAAAATGAAATAATAAAATAACTTTGTGATATTTATTTTTTTGGTCCTGGTTTTCTTGTTCGTGCTGTGGTAACCAATACTCTAGGTTAATTTAAAAAGAAAAAATTGTAATCTTTCATTGATGAGAAGACAATCCACATACTTAATTCTTCAGTTTAGCTCATCATTTGGCGAAGTTTCTTATTCAGCTCCCTCTCTCGGGTTAGGAGGTTGGCACTGTGTCCTTTGAAGGCTTCAAAGTCCTTCAAAAATAATTAGAGGGGAAAACATGTTGAATCTGTCCTAAAGTCTTCATGGGAATTAGGAAATGTAAACTTTCAGTTCTGCCGATTTCCAACAAACCTTTTTAAGCTTCTCATAGTTTGTATTGGATTCACGGAGAGCACACTGGAGCGACTTCACTTTGACATCCAGGTCAGCAGCTTCTCCAAACCTGAGGTAAGGACAATGGCCAACATGACATGTTATACTCGGCAATGCAATGAAAACGTGATACAAATGTTGATATAAATTACAATACAAATTGTACCCATTATCCGGCTCAGAGTGGGATTTTTTCTGTTTCCATTTTCTCGTCAGCTGCTGGATTTCCTCTTGCTTCTCCTGTATTAAGACCAGTTTGTATGTGCACACATACTCTGATTCATTTGGGGTTTTAGTAAATGGAACAAATTTAATTACCTGTATCACTCTCCCTCTTTCTATAGACAGAGACAAGAGTTTTTCCTTCTCTTCTGTAATGTGTGCAATGATGTTTCTCATGTCAGTCTCCTTCAAAGCAAACTTTTCTTCAGCCCTCTCAAGCTTCAGCTTCATGTCTGATATTGAAGAAGGCTACAAGTTTAACTGTGCTTATATTTTGCAACACTTCAGGGAATGATGAAATGTTTACATACCTTTGCTCATCCCTACAGCTTGTCTTTGCTTTTGCTCACTGTCCTGCACTTGATCTAGTAGTGATGCCTCCTTGGCTTGATGCCGAGTTGCTTCGTCCAGGAGTCTTGATTGGCATTCGGCTAATTTCTCTCTGAAACATAAACGTAAAATGCAGCATCAGAATTACCAGCTTGATGTCAATATGAAATAATGAATGGACCAGTGCCAAACCCAAATATGTTCAAATTCTGTTTAATCACCAGTACGACTGATTTATGTCGCTATTAGATCAATTTACCCATATTCTTTTTCTTTATTTGTGTAATTCTCTGTCAGCAGTTTCATTTCTTGCATCAGATTGTGCACAATCACTTCTTCATCTTGTACTTTTTGGGAGAAAAGTGTGTCGTTTTCCGACTGCAGCCGTTTGTTTTCCATCTTTAACTGGGCGTTGTGATTTTTGTACTCATTCATGAATGCAATAACTGATTGATTGTTGGCAGCTAGATCCATGAATCTCATCTCTAATAACTCTGCTCTCTTGCTCTTGGTGTCCAGTTCTTTCTGGCTGACATTTATTCTGTCCTCCAGCTCTGTGTTCATTTTTTCCGAGGCTTGGTATTGACAAAGCAGTTCATCTGCTCTCTGTTTCAGTATGCAGATCAGACTTGACTGTTCATCCATCCTCGAACGCAGAATTTCTGTCTCAGTCATATCCACAGCGGAGAGGTTTAGAAGTTTGTCCATTGACCTTTGAACACTGTCCATATGCTTGAGAAAAAGAAAAAAAGCACAGTGTTACATACAGACAGAAAAGTGCTTGTTTCCTGAGAGATTTTGAAACATAAAATGTAAAATTGTATATACAACAAAATAGAGTACATCATTTTTTTTTTTTTACAGTTTGGGCATTAATTCGGACAGGAAAACTGACAACTGACTCTGTTGTGTTGCCAAATTATGTGCCCTATAGATCACTAACAATAATTAGTTAAACTTTCAAGGACAGGCCATTTATGGTTAAATAAGCTGCATTATTAACCACAATGTTTTATTATGTCCTATATTGTGGCTAAAACTGTATTATTATTTATTTATTTATTCATATATATATAACTAATCAGATATAAATTTGACACATTGCTTTAGAAATTTGATCAAATAAAAAACAAAACAAAAAACTGCTATTTAATAAATATCACATCCACAGTAGTTGTTGGTTTGGGGAAGAATTAAAATAATTAAGCGAATGTCAAACAACAAATGTGATTCACACATAAAAGATCGTAGTTTATAATCAGTATTTTAATGACATTTTCCGCTGACTCATCATGAACAAATTGTGAAGTGTGCACAGATTTGCTTTCACATACCTCCGTAGACTTCATGAAGTTGTCATCATTTCTCTGTGGAGTTGTCATAATGCGGAAAATACGCGGAAACTACACACAACTTGCTGTTATTTGTAGTATTAAGACATTTTTAGAGGTTTTGTTGATCGGTCGCTAGGGGCAATCAAATGTTATGTTCCTGCAATTTCCAGGAGCCTGAGCTGTTGCAACAGCGCCGCCTATTGACTTGCTTGCGGTTTCAGGGCCACACATACCAAATACCCTATATTTTTTTTTGTTTTATATTTGTATGTACTGTTTAACCACATATACAGTTTAAGACGTTTATCAGGAACTCATTTACTCATGACAACCGTCTTGGAGTGGAGCCTCTGTGATCATAGGTCGACGTACAACCGCAAGATGGCGGTGTTCGGCTACTTATCGGCAGCACCAACTCAGGGGTAAACTATTTTACTAAACATGCTCACGTTTCGTCTCTTTTTAGTATACTTTGACTTATTTTCGTGTAACGGTCGTAGGTTCTGTTAATTTTTTTTTTATTTTTTATTGTTGGAGCTAGCTTTGTGTTTATTTCGGGACTACGACCAAATGTATAGCTTTTCAACTTCAACGTGTTTCGTCGGTTTAATTATGTAAATATACTCTAATAATGACGTAAAAAGGCGGTATGCGAATAAAAATGTTTAATTTCACGTTTTTAAATTATTTAATTTGTTCCGTACATTGTCGTTATTGGTGTATTTTGCGACATGTACATATGTGGTCGCTGGCTTTACGTTAGGGGACTATAGCCTAACGTACAACGGTAAATGTGTGGCTTTTCATTTCTTTATACATCAGTTTACTATGTAAATGACTCTATACTGACTTGACAGTTGTTTTGCCACATGTGTAAAAATAAATGTAATATAGTGAAATCAGTGTAAAAACGTGTACTTTGAATAAGTGGCATGTTTGGTAAGGTTTGTTCCTTTTCTCTTCTTTTTCTAATGTTTAGCTCATAGTTCTATCCTTCGGAGAAAATGAGTGTGAAAGCAATATTGTAAACAGCAGCTGTGAGTGGCATTCACGGGAAAAGTCGGAGCAGCATGGTATTATGCAGATTCCAGGGCCAGAGAGGGGATTTATTTATCCGAAGGGCCGAGGCTGGGTTGGGGGAGCGGCTCTCCTGGCCTTTGTGCACGCCCCTTTTCATCAACTAGAGGGACAAGAAAGACAGAGGAAAGCAACAGCATCCCATGCCCAGTCCTCCACAGCTCTTCCATCTGCACAGCAGAGCTGGACGGACCAGCCAGAATGTGGAGAGCATTGCTATTTAACCTCATCTTCATGTGCTGTGTGAGATGGTGCCATTCTGAGGGTAAGTACTTTGGCTTTTTTTTTTTTTATATGTGTCTTTTATTTTTCTCATTTTCTTCTGTCAGTTACATGATTCATTGAGGCAAGGCAGAGTTGTTGAGCTGCCAGTAATTCACCCCCAATGCACTTGTTGCTTAATCAAAACAAGCCACTTTTTGTGGTTGAGTTTCATTAAAATGCCTTTTGTGTCAAAGCAAAGAAAAAGTATCCAAGTAATGAGGATTGTGTAAGTTTTGATGAGGACTGAAGATGCTAAACTGAACGAAGCCTACGAAAACAACATTGGTGAGGCTCCAGAAAGCCTCCTTTTGAATGGAGCTGCATGATATCACCTATCCATTTTGTTGTGGCCACTAGTTGAAGAAATTCTGGCTGTAGAGCTCAACGTTTTACAACATAGTATTGCTTTAAAGGTTAGACACAAAGCCTTTCTCAGACAGATTGGAAGTTCTCTTGAGGAACTTTTGCCTGGGCTTTACTGTTGCTAGGTAACAGAAAAGAGCATGTGACTTACAGACAATCTGTGAGGACTGAGAGCTACTGGTACAAATCTCATTCAGCAGAGCAGATTTCACACCGGAAAAACACTAATTCGAACAGATTGCAGCTCGTGGATGAACTTAGTTCTCCAATGTGCTGGCAGTGACCGTCAAAATGCTCATACGCTGCTCTTTATACGCAACATGTTTGTCTCTCTCTGTCTCAGTTGGGTCCTACTTCTCAAATGTAATCTGCTTTCTTTTTGCTCAACCCTTAGTACGTAAGCTCCTTAGTGTGAATCAAGCAACTAATTACACTGCAGGTGCTGCAGAATGGAACCATTTCTACCTAAGTAGCAGTTTGGAGCTGAGAAAAAAAAACTTTAGTAAGAGTAAGATCACAACTACAGCTTTGTTTTTTATTTATTTGTTTGATATGAAACATCCTGAGCCCATTTCCTCACTTGGTAGCAGACACGCAAAAAAAAAAAAAAGAAGTCTACATGCCAATAACTGTGCTGACCCTAGACTGGTATCTGAAAAAATACCCTTTGTCATTTCCTTTCAATCACAGCAGTCTCGGTACTTGAACCTGAAATTTGCTGATGACAACTGAAATGACTTTGTCAGCATGTTCATGTTAATTATTAGCACAGTTTTGTGGATATTAACAGATAAGGTTAAGATTATGATTATAGCCCACTTAAAAATATATATTTTTAAATGATACATGGGTGCAGTAAACATTACAATAGAAGAGTATTATTTGATCTTTGAAGCTTTTAGTGACGTGTGAATAAAGTTAGAAAATACCAGTAAGATTACTCATGGTTTACTTAAGTAGTTTTACTATAAGGGGACTGGGTGCATTCTCTAATCTCCTCCTGATCCTCCACAAATATCCCCAAGTTTGATCATTGTTTCTCCCACAAGTTCCTGTAACACATTATCCAGGCCTGAGCGTTGAAACTGCTACAGACTGCTTACAGTGGCAATAATAGCTGATGTGACACGATGGGGGGATTTCACGGTGGTGGTTTATTAACTAAGCTCTGCCATTTCTGCTGTTCCTAAACATGTTTTGTCAGTGGAGTGTGTTGTTTTCGCTATTAATATTTGTCCATTGATTCTTAAGTACTTAAATGATGTTAAAAATTAGCTTGTCACTCGACAAACATGTGCAACAGACTCATTAACCACAGAGATGGCTTCGACTTGGAATTATTTACATTATGTATGAATGTGTCAGTCATTTTCTCAATTGATTGATAAGTTAGTATGTAAATCAGAAAGTGGTGAAAACATCCATTACTGGTTCCCAAACCTTTTTACATTACATTACCTGTCATTTAGCAGACACTTTTATCCAAAGTGACTTTAGTACAATCAGCCAGGGGTGGAGTTGAACTTGCGACTACAATGGCTTTTGCACACAGGGTACCGGTCTTAACCAATGAGCCACTCCACCCACGAAATGATAATGTCTTTAAATGCCTCGTTTACCCACAATATGGCGTTTACTACATTTAACATTTAAGAAACAGAATTTTTCGTTTTTAGAGGTTTTTAAAGGTGCTTAAGTAATAGTTAGTGGTAATTAGTAGTTGATGACTAATTGATTAAGCCTTATAAAGAGACAGTCTATTTAGTAATGTAAGTATGTTCTTGTATTACAGTCAGGTGTGTGTAGCAAGTCCGTCTTGATCTTATTTACTCCTGTCAATTTGAATCTCTTAATATGACATTGAGTAAAAACGGTGTGTTCAAAATTTCAAGACACATGAACTTGCCAGCATGTGCATGCTAAACCTTACACCTCTTTCCAGTGTAGGAGCCTAAATCCTTGTGCAACAGTAACACAGCATTAGAAACAAGAATGCAGTTGGCAGCAATCAGGAGCAAATCCTTTCTTTTCCTGCAGCCCCCTCAGTCTAGGTTACAGACGTTGGGGATGGATTCTAGCCATTGACTAACAGCTGCTGAGCCATGGCCCACTATACAGAGGAAAAATAAGTTGTCCATTGCCTGTGACACGTCCTGCTCTGCCACATCTTAATTTGTTGATTAATTTCCCTTGTGATTTTTTTTAAAAGGCTCAAACCAAAAATCATGTTGAATATTCTTCAGTTTCATCCAGACCAAAGCTTTATTCCACACCATGTTTACTTCTTCCCTGTGCTCCCATGGTGCTGCCAAATCCCCCTCTGCTTTTCACTGTTTTGTGTGTAGCAGTAAGAGCCAAAGTCACTTGTTTGGCAATTGACTGCATTCTGCTGCATTGATTTCCATATGAAACGGACAGCAGCACTTCGCTCTGACAGCATGGACAGGTCCAACGTTTCATGCTGCCAGTGGCTGTTTTTACCACTTTTCTCCACACACATTCAGCGAGTGTAGAAAGCTGCACTAAAACAAGACGATACTGATGAAAGCTTGACGACATCTTTCAGGCTCCCCTCACGTGATAAGAAAAGAGAGTGACAGTACTAGAACACAGTTTTCTTAATGGGTGGCCGTGTGAGAGGAGCTTATGTTTCACTTTACTTTAACCTTATCACAGTTAGTAAGACTTACTGTAACTCTGCTTTCTCCTGTCCATCTCCAAAGTGGCACTTTTATGGTGACACTTCCAGTTATGAGTTTGCAGCCCTGCTGGCACCTCTTTTGTACCATTGTAATTTCACAGTGGGGTTTAAGGCATTTGGGGGGTTTCATTCTAATGAAAATTCCTCTACTGCTCTTCTTTGTTGAGCAATAGTAGGGCGTCCTTATCTTCCTGCATGGATAGTGCGGTGCCCTGTCCTGCTGAGGGTTTAAGTTGCTAATTAGAGAAGAAAAATAAAGCTTAAATAAATCACAAAATACTGAACTAATACAATACAAAATATTTAAATAATGTCAAATAAAGAATAACGGCAGGTTTTTCAGGATACAACAAAGACATTTGAGGATTAAGGAACAGTTACAGAAGCTGTCGTCAGAATGTAAGAAGAACCCACACACAAGATCCTGAAAGGTTCAGCTTCAGTGTATCTGTCACCTTTCCCAGAGGTAATGCTGTCAGGAAATACTTGCTGCATTTGAAAGCCAGCAGACTTGTTTCCCCTAAGAATACATGACACCTCAACAGCTGAATGAAAGGCGGCCAAACACATTTTATACATGATATTTTCAAAACCAGATTTCTACATTTTGTTCATTTACTTTTATTTTAAAAATGATCTTCTCTTTTTTGAGATGTGTAAAATAGTGTCATGTAATCCTTAAATTGAATTAAATCACCATTATTAAATAATGTATTTTTCTTTAATACAACAATTCCTAGCCATTGTACTGCACTGTATCTACACTTATCCCAATGGCTTTGCTATAGATGATGCTGAAACCTCTGGGATCACTGCTTTGCAACAAAGGTTTTCTTTGAGCTGATTGTGGGCAATTTAATCATTAGTAAACTGAGTAGGAAAAACAGTTTGCTTCCCGGATAGCTGCTGTAGGAGTTAAACATTCAGCCTGTTTTGCTGGGCTGGTTGTAAAGCAGTTTGGTTTTAATTGACCTACACTTCTTGATTAGAGCATAAGCAAGACTTTTATAGTGGTAACACTTGCTGCTGTGGGTGCATTAAATAGAGGATAAACCCATGACTCTGAACTGACTGTTGGATTGAAGGCACAACATTTTTTACGGCTTTATTTTGTAACTTTTTTTACTCAGAGTTACTCAGGCAAAAGCACATGTAGGACAACATGTCATTATAATTTCAGGTAGCTTTAAGGCAGTGGTCACCAACGTGGTGCCCGCGGGCACTTGGTAGCCCGCAAGCAGCCAGCGAGGTGCCCGTGGGCTCATTTCACTTCACCTCACTTGCATGTATCCAAATGATCACTGAGTAAAATGTCCTGATATTGTTTATAAAAACTGTGATAATCATTAGGAGTAAGCACTGGATTTAATGTGTATGCAATTAAATGCATAATATTCATCATTTAAATGGTAAATTGCATAAAATGTTAATATGGTAGCCCTCCATATTATTCTCTACCCTTCAGGTAGCTCTCGGTCTCAAAAAGGTTGGTGACCCCTGCTTTAAGGCATGAAAGAGGAATTACTGAGATAGAAAATGGCTAATGCAGTATCTGATTTCATCATTTTTATGGTCTGTTATCTGTGGTGATTTGATAAGGCAGGACACACATAGACCACCAACCCCAAACATACACCACCAATCACCACCTCACAGCTCCTCTCATGAAGAATTTGGGTTGAAATGGTTGTGGTACCACCCAGTACCACTATTAATTTCAATTATGTTTCAGACTAGACAGAAACAGCATGCACCATATATCAGGCTGTCGGAGAGACAATCAGAATTACACATTCCATTTTGGACGGGTCTGATGGAGTGCTCTGCCACTAAACTATGCTGCCTGAATCAATCTCCCCTGGAAAATGTCAGGGAAGGTAGAGTGGTAGCACCTTATCTCTACAGATGCCACTCAGTGAGAAACATCAAAAGGAGGCTCAGGATGAGTGCAGTGAAGGTTGTGTAATTGTCGGGAGGATGGCTGGCACGCTTGTCTCCAAGGCTTGTCAATGGTATTAACAGCATGCTTCATCATCAGTGCAAGCCATCCCTGCCCTCTTATGCCATGTTTTTCTATTAATAGACACGAAGCATTTAAGAACTGATCATAATTTCTGAATAAAGGGGGAACACAGAGTTTAAATTTGATGATTTCATCAGAGCTAAAATGGCAAAACACACATAACTGGAATTGTTTAACTGAAGAATGATAACTGTGTGTAGGATGTGAACTGGGGCAGTTTCACTGTGGGTCAGGCCGATGTATCCCAGGTGCCTGGCACTGTGACGGGACATCAGACTGTGTGGATGACTCTGATGAATACGACTGCGGTGAGTTTCTAAAAACCAGAAATATTGTTAGAGAAATAAAAGATGCTTCTCTTTAGTTGAACCTTAGTTTAACAGTGCACCCATCATGTTTTATCATATTTAAATGAAAAATAAATACAGTAGCTAATGTGTAACTGTTCTAAAAAATGAGCTGCTCTGTCTGTATTCCCACAGCTCCGGTAACATGTGATGAAAGCCATTTCCAGTGCTTGAGTGATGGTGAGTGTATCCCAGATGTGTGGGTTTGTGATGATGAGGAAGACTGTGAGGATGGTTCAGATGAGAGGCAACACTGTCGTGAGTATATTTTACAACATCAGCATTTTATATGGGTTGATGTACTGGTTGTAAATGAAACTGTAGTATTCTAAATTATAATCTTGAATGAAGACGTGAGTTTTGACATGTTGAATGTTTTTGAGGCTAAAATATTTAGTTACTAAGGTGCACTTTCTATGTATTTTGAAGAAGATCAAACTTGTTCCAACTCATGTTTTACCGATGTGTCTTGCCTATGTGTTGCTAAATCATCAGCTGGTCGGACGTGTGCCAGTGGCCAGTTCAGCTGCAGTAATGGTGCGTGCATCCCAGGAGAATATCGGTGTGACCATTTGGCGGACTGCTCAGATGGGTCTGATGAGAGAAACTGCCGTAAGTTTTCTCCAGGGTGGTTTCTCTTTTTTATCTGAGGCTCCTGTGGCATTTTAATCAATTTGTTAAGATTAAGAGGCTCGCTGACTGACGGAAAGGGCCACAATATGCTTCTTGTTGTCAAAAGTTGATTGCAGATTCCTTGGTGGATTAGTCAAGCTGAAGTTCAGCTGCTATGCCATTATTGTCCCGACATGGTAAGAACCACAGCCCTGCACACTGTGGTAATCTCACAATTGCATAAAGAGTGCTGTGGTGACTGCCGTTGTTATGGTGGTGGCATTAAATCGGACATCTTTTATCCTACCCATTCACCGAACTCGCCACATTCTCAGGCTGAAAAGAACACAGTTGTCAGGCAAATTTGGATGCATAGCATTTCCCTGATGATGGTTTAATCTTTCAGATTACCCTGAGTGTGCACAGCTGAGATGTGCTAATGGGGCCTGCTACAACCGGACTCAGCGATGTGACCATATACTTGACTGCCGTGACGGCTCTGATGAGGCTAATTGCAGTAAGAAACCAGTCATACATGTCAAAACAACCTTCAGTTGGGCGGAACAGCAGTAATTGCAAGTGAGAGTGTCACTAAATTATTGTTTTGGTCTGTGTCTCTTGTGTTTTCTGTAGCACAGCATTGCAACACGGGCTGGTTTCCATGTCATAATGGATTGTGTGTTCCACAACGCTACGTCTGTGACCATGACGATGACTGTGGAGACAGAAGTGATGAGATAAACTGCAGTATGTAGCCTCTCTATATTTGTATGCTCTTTTGTTAAACCAATTGTCAGCCTAAATATGTTTATCAGGATGGCAACACCCTGATAAACATAACACAGTCTTGGATCTTCTTTGTTTATTAATACTCTCCATTTCTCCTACAGCATATCCGTCATGTAGAGGTAACTACTTCACCTGCCCCAGTGGCCGCTGTATCTATCAGATCTGGCTTTGTGATGGAGAGGATGATTGCGAGGACAATGCTGATGAAAAAGGCTGTGGTACGGATTCATAGATACAGTAAACTCACCATAGGTTAAGTTCATTTATGCTGTTGGGGCCAGCGATATTAGACATTTGGCTTACAGAAAGGTTTACAACTGGAGTTCTCTGTGTGAGCCAGATTCATCTCCAGCCACCACGGCTGATTCGAGCAAGAGAGACACTGTGCCTGTGTAGCTTTAAGTGTGCTATTCAAATGCCTCTTTGTGGCACAAGATTGCGCAGCCCCCCCAAAGGGCTTTAGAATTTCTTCACAAGGCTGTGAAGAGTGTGTGTTTTTAGAGGATGGGCTGCAGAAGCCCTCTGAGCCCCCATGTGACCCCCTTAAAGCTGGCAAAATCCAAAATTAGTAAGAAATGCAGTCCTTAGCTTTGTTCTTTTTCTATGGCGCAGGAGAACTTTACTTTTGGTAAAACTCATTTTTTAACAAACTAATTAAAAGGAAACATGTGTCGTGATTTGGTCAATGATTCAACTGTGCCTGTAGTGTTCTTCTGGTCCGTTCACATTACAGGCAAAACCCAGATGAAACAGTTATCACATATTCTGTATGACAATAGTTACTGGTTGTAAAAACATCAAATCACTAAAACTTTAATCAGTAAAATAAACTAAAAGCGAGTAATAAATGCCAATTAACTAATGCCAAGCGAGTGTAAAAACTGTAGTCCCCAGTGCGTCTTCCTTTGTTTCCCCTTTTATCTGTGAGCCTTCTCAGACAACGGTGACAAGTTGGTTTTATTTGCAGATAATGTGGCCAGGGAGTGTTACCCAGGGGAATGGCCGTGTCCGTCCTCTGGCCTGTGCATCCCCATGGATCAGCTGTGTGACGGGACGGCTCACTGTCCCGGGGGAGAGGACGAGAGTAACAACACTGCTGGTCACAATTGCAGTTAGTACCATCATTATTAGCTGCAAACATCCAATATCATAGAATATCTGAGCCTGAAGTATATTCCTCACTTTTCTTGTTTTGTGTTGGTCAGGTATCTGGAGATGTGCCTCTCTAAGCTGTGAGCATCACTGCCATGCTTCTCCTGATGGAGGAACTTGTTCATGTCCCTCTGGATATGTTGTCAACAGCAACAATAGTCGCTCATGTATAGGTACATTTTACTTTCTTTTTACTCTTAACAGTGGCTGTTAAGAGTTTCTTCAGTTATATTATATTTCTCTTAAAACAATTGATGATGAATGAATCGGTATTTATTCCTCGTTTAGACTTTGACGACTGTTCGATGTGGGGCGTGTGTGACCAGCTGTGTGAGGACCGCATAGGCTCCCATCGGTGTAGCTGTCGAGACGGCTATACGCTGGAGCAGCACAGATACTGTAGAGCTGACATCTCGAGTGAGTGTCACTTCACATGTTTGTTCACTTTGTTCCACACGCGGTTTGCTCTGATACCCCTTTTCTATTTTGCTGACTGCTCTAGTGAGCATCTCCGTTTCTTTGTGGTGCATTGCTGCATACTGAATGTTGTTTTAGGGAGTCTATTGCCTTTGTTGAACATAGCTGACCTCTTGGTCTTTAGCTTTAATAAAAAAAAAAAGACTGAGAAATGATAAAGACGACTACATTCTGTAAATCCTCAATGATCTTTTAGTTGCATGTACATGACTTCTCTTGCAATACAATACAATTAAGGTTCTGATTTTCAACAGAACATTTGAATGACAAGGATTCCCTCACGCTGTATCCTCTAAAAAGCTGTGTTAATTGTTTCTTCTGCAGCTGGAGTTCCTTCCTTGATATTTTCTAATGGCAGAGACCTGTTAATAGGTGACACCCATGGCAACAGCCTGCGCACTTTGGTTCATTCACTGAACAGAGGGGTTGCAGTGGGAGTGGACTTCCACTATAATCTGCGTAGGATCTTCTGGACTGATACCATTCAGAATAAGGTAAATAACCCTTTTTATAACCAACCTTATTACTACTGTCTGTCAAAGGCAATTACCTTGCATAAATATCTGCACAGTATTATAACATTCTAAGGGTACCAGTGCCTTATTTGAGTAAATGCTTGAGTAAGACTGGACTTAATTCTTGCCATTATCCTGTAGAATATCAGCAATGTTGATACTATAATAATGGGATGGTTGTTGGCTCTCTCTGGGCTGAGCCATAATGAAGGGGAAAGTAGATGAGGAATGGAATCCAAATGGCCTAATCTTGAAACCTGTCTGATATGCTAGTATGATTTTCACATACCAGAGTGCAATTTTTGTAACTTGATCATGTTCGCAGTAATCATGCTGTATTTATTTTCAGCAGCACTGTACATCAATTTGCATTCTTTGGCCATCTAAAAAAAGTCTTTGTTCAGCCAATGCTTGGCTCCTTGATAGTTAATTTGCAGCCACTGAGCTGAAAGACTAGGCACATCTCCGACTGGTCCCCTGTGTGTGTGTGTGTGCATTAGCCACCTCTGCAGCAGCCTGTCCAATTAGAAATGGAGCGAGTACAAACAGGGCATGTGAATGCACCTGAAAGGTTAAGCTATCACATCTTCAGTTTCTCCTTAAACAGGTCAGTTGAAAATCCTGCTTTTCAGTCATCTGGATTTTATTTCAAAAGAAGCAGAGCTGCTAAGAGCAGTTTCCCTTAACCAGCTGTGTGGTGCCAAGCTTTTTACCTGGAGAATCTAGAACCATTATTTTACTCTTTTACTGCAGACATGTCACGTTAAGAAAAGCATGGGTGTGTATGATTAAATGAATGATGGGTGAATTAATCCTTCTACTTCAATGTCAGGGCGGTCCAGTATTGTGTATGCTGGCAAACTGTGACATGTCTTACTAGGAAACTGAACATAGTCATTGTTAATGTTGTTAGTCAGTTGTTGCAGAAACACACTTAGCAGATGTAATAAAATATAACAACAAGAGTGGGTTTACATTTACATCCACATCCATGTGTAGAGTGAAAGCATTTTTATTTCCATACTGGCTGCAAAAAGCTGTCCTCGTAAAGCAATGTCAGTTTATCTAATAGGGTACAAATTCTGGGGTCCATGCTCTGTGTAATAATTGATTTCACAGTTAAAATATGGCAATTTCAGACATCTTCAGTATTAGAGGGGTTTTTTGTACTACATTCCAATTTAATGTTTCTGACCCACTTGTTTAGTAAGAACACACTGATGTGCAAAGAGGGAATTTTGTTTTTTATCTTTATCTTTTAAAAGATACTCACTTGCTTTGTCTTACTCCCACTGCTGAGGCCAATAATTAGCCCCATTTGCTCTTCATTTTCACAACAAGCAATGTCTGTAGATTTGTCCTAATTACTTTCAATAAAATTGATGTAAGAAGTTATATACTGTATTTATAGACAGAGGTGCAATTAAAGCACTTTCAATGCACTGACACGTAGAGTATCTGAGTATGGTGTTAGTATACACTTCAGAACATATACGTTGATATTTTTCCTTAATTTTTGGAAACCATGATCACTCATTTCCTGACATCAATGGTGTCTTTTGTCTGCAGGTGTTTTCTGTGGATATGGACGGTTCCAACATGCAGGTGGTGTTGAACGTATCAGTTGACTACCCTGAGAACTTGGCTGTGGATTGGGTGAACAACAAACTGTATGTGGTGGAGGCCAGCGTCAACAGAATTGACATGGTGGACTTTGATGGAGCTAACCGGGTTACACTCATCACTGAAAACCTCGGAAACCCGAGAGGACTGGCCGTGGACCCCACTGTCGGGTAAGCTCATATCCCAGTTTCCATACATTCACTTATCCAACCATTCCCAATCCCCACATACTGTATCTGACATGCTCCACTGGCATGGAATAATGGGGTGTGTGTGTGCTTGAGATTAGGAGATTGCCCTGGGTGGATTAGTGAGGAGCAATGTAAGTGATGACCCTCATTGTAATCCAATAGTTTAGTTCAAGGAGGGAGGATGGTGGTGGTGGCTACAGATTAATTGCTAACTGTAAATTAGTGTACAGCTTTTTAATGAAATACCGAACCATCCAACTGGGGACATAATGTACTGCTGTGGACACGATTTAAAGGGAAAGTCTCCTGTTTTTTATTATATTATATTATATTATATTATATTGTGTTATATTATATTATATTATATTATATTATATTATATTATATTATATTATATTATATCATATCATGTTATATTATATTATATTTCCCCTCCTTTAACAGGTACATGTTCTTCTCAGACTGGGAGGCAATGAATGGACAGCCAGGCCTGGAGCGGGCTTTCATGGATGGTACCAACCGATATGGGATCATTAGGACTAAACTGGGCTGGCCAGCTGGTGTCACACTGGACATCGAGGCCAAGCGCATCTACTGGGTTGACAGTCGCTATGACTACATTGAAACAGCAACTTATGATGGCCTCCACAGGTGAATATAACATTTGTTATTCCTCTTAAATGTGTATTCATTGGCTACAGAAATGTCTAGAGTGACCAATGCATTCATGTCCTAATTAATCAATGTTGTCAACGATTTTTCAAAAATAGAAAAACAGTGGTCCATGGAGGTGCTGTTATCCCACACCCATTCAGCATCAGTCTGTTTGAGCACACGGTCTATTTCACGGACTGGACCAAGATGGCTGTGATGAAAGCCAACAAGTTCACTGACACCAGTCCTCAGGTGGTTTACACTACGGCTCAGACTCCACACGGCGTAGCAGTGATACATCAGCTAAAACAACCACACGGTAAGCACCAGAGTGGTTCTGACTCAGCTCACATATCTCATAATTCTCATTTTTGTTGTAGTAGCACATCTTATTATCATTAACTTGCAATTTTTTGTTTTGTCTCCAGTGGCAAACCCTTGTAGTGTAGACAGAGGTGGATGTGAGCAGATCTGTGTGCTGAGTCACAGGAGTGACAATGGTGGACTTGGTTACCGCTGCAAATGTCGCATGGGCTACGACTTGCATGTTGATGGAAAGCGCTGTTTGGGTAAGAAGAGTGTTTCATAATCAGATCTCAATATTTTTCCGCTTTAAAGTGTAAATTATGCTTAAGACAGACCAACTTGCTTTTATGAGGCTAATATCTGTTACACTTATTATTTGTTTTTTTATCAATTTGCAGCTGTGAGACAGTTCCTGCTTTTCTCCAGCCAGCTGGCCGTGAGAGGGATCCCCTTCAACCTCTCCTCTCAGGAAGACATCATCCTGCCCGTCACTGGATCACCTTCCTACTTTGTCGGTGTGGATTTTAGTGCTGAGGAGGACGCCATCTTCTTCTCAGACACAGTCAAAGATATTATCTACAAACAGAAAGTGGATGGGACAGGTGAGAATCATGTTGATTTAATAGCTGTTGCTTTTAAAAGATGTTCCTGTAGACATGTACATCTAACAACAGCTTTAACACATGGAAATACTTGTCTCTCCTACCAGAAAACTCTATCATGTGATTCAATCTGGTTTATACAGGGAGTTGAGAGAATGTCTGATAGGGCTGACGGCGGTAAAATGGGGCGTGAATAGACAGGCATGTGGATAATGGAAATTGATCATATTATCAGCTAACATCTCAAACTAATCACCCCAAAAACAGCTGGAGCAGATAACAAAGATTTGTCTAACAAATATTACTAGTTACTAATATGATAATCCACAAGCCAGTTGCACAAAAAATGGAAACACCACTGTTATGATCAGTGATGTTGTTTTTGGAGCTACTCGAGTTTTTACTCTCTGGTCCACTTGGGGAAAATGCAACTTGACAGCCTATATATTTGAATGTGTTCATCTTCTATCTCAGTGGTAAACTATGATCTGACTAATCCGATTCACACAGGCAGGGAGGTACTGGCAGCCAATAGGGTGGAGGGAGTGGAGGACCTGGCTTATGACTGGATTTCAAAAAACCTCTACTGGACTGACCCACGATACCGGAGCATATCTGTCTTAAAGCTGGCTGATAAGTCCAGGAGAACCATCATAAGTAACCTCAACAACCCGAGGGCCATCGTGATTCATCCTCTAATTGGGTAAATTAATTTAAGATTATTAGTGTTTTTGTGGCTGCTCTTCCCTAAAGCAATAATATGAACACTTTGCTTACTCTCCAATACCCCTGGTGTCACCCCAATTATGAGCTTTAATGAGAGGTTAATGGGATTCATTGGGAATTATTACTACTACTTATTATACCAAGATTGTGCCTAAATATATCTGAATAAAATACATTTAAGCCAGTTTACAACTCATGTTTACTGAATATACTTCACTGTATATTCAAATAGAGCGACATTGCTGCAATCATTTTGAAACTAGATGCACCCATTTATAAAACAATATATATGATATCATCATCATATATTAACGATAATAATACAGGTACATTTTGAATGAAATAAGTTTATTTGGTTGACTTTGCTTTGACAGGTATATTTTTTGGACTGACTGGTACCGCCCAGCGAAGATTATGAGGGCATGGGGTGATGGTTCACATGCCCAGCCTATTGTAAACACCACTCTTGGCTGGCCAAATGGCTTGGCTATCGACTGGAGGTAAGGGAAAACACTGCTATAACAATTCACCAAAAAAAATGTTTTAATTTTTTTTTCACTTGTGATTCATGGTTTTCATATTAACGATCTTGCATTGGAGCAGTTCCTCCTCATGTTTCTCTGCTTTCATTTCTACCCAGCTTGATGCGTCTTTATTGGGTGGATGCCTTCTTTGATAAAATTGAGCACAGCACTTTTGATGGAAAGAATAGGTTTTCATTGGACCGCATTACCCAGATCTCCCATCCATTTGGTCTCACAATTTTTGAAGGTAATATGTTCTGTCATGAATATCAAGTTGCCCATTAATTCTAGCTTAGTGGCACTGGATACCCCACTGTGGTGATGGCTTAAAAATGCCCATATATAGTTCTAGTATAGTACAGTAAAGTTTGTTTGGTCTAAATAAGAAGGAAGTCAGTCCACTAGCACAGAAAATCTGTTGCGCTTGACCTGTGGTTTGTCATTCTTACATAAGTCACAAGGGCAATTACTGCTATGAGTAGGTGATGAAAGAACTAAGTGCTTTGTTGCTTCTCTTCCAATCAGACTATGCATATTTCACTGACTGGCGTCTGGGTGGAGTTGTACGCGTACGCAAGACCGATGGTGGGGAGATGGTCATTATCAGAAGAGGAATTAGCCACATTATGCATGTCAAAGCTTTCAACTCCAACTCACAAACTGGTCAGTAGCTTTATTCATTGCTCTTTTCACTTTGCTGTTGATAGCTGCGGCTCGTCATCTTCTCTCGTCATTCCCTTTCTCAGGTTCCAACTTCTGCAACAGGCAGACAAATCCTAACGGAGACTGCAGCCACTTCTGTTTTCCAGCCCCAGATTCACAGAGAGTGTGTGGCTGCCCTTATGGCATGAAGCTGTCACCAAATCAACAGACGTGTGTGGAGGACCCTTCCAGTGAGCCCCCCACTCTGCAATGTGGTGCCTACTCCTTCTCCTGTGGCAACGGAAAATGTGTGCCAAACAGCTACCGATGCGATGGTGTTGATGACTGCCATGACAACAGTGATGAAGCCAACTGTGGAATTAACAGTAAAGCTTTTTTGTAAATTCAGTTGATTGTACTGGTTCCACCTGGCTAGAGAATAATAGAGTTTAATGTCTTGGGTCTTTTTTACAATTCAGTTCATTATTATGATATTTAATCAAGATGATCTATGTTTTTTCAGACACCACTTGCTCCCCCTCTGCCTTTACTTGTGCCAATCAGCGGTGTGTGCCTGCAGGATGGCGTTGCGATGGGCACAATGACTGTTTTGATAACAGCGATGAGAACAACTGCCCTACACAGGTGCCAGGAACTTGTCCTGTCAATCAGTTTACCTGCGCCAACCACCGTTGCATCCCATTTACATGGCGCTGCGACACTGATAATGACTGTGGGGACAGCTCAGATGAAGCTGACTGCTGTGAGTATGCCTCCTTCCAGGAGGTTACAAACAAATGTTTTTAGCTAACGTTGAGTAACATAATTCAGAAAGTTAAGGAGGAATTTCAATGACATTTTCTGGGGATTTGTTTTAGTTTTGGTGATGATCTATATGGTTTCAGGATTTTTTTTTAAGCAAGTGTATTAACGTTAAAATTTAGCAATTGATTGGAATGTTCCCCTTGTCCCATGTCAGGTCTGAAAGATATTTCAGGGATGAAAGTTACTTTGTTATGTATTAAGTATTAAATACATACATATTAAACAGATATGCAAACTGGTTTAGTCACATAGTAACATGTATCAGAGTAATACCAAAGCATTGTTTATTTGTTTTTTTCATCTCATCAGACCTGTGCAGGAAAGGAAGGAAGTCCAGGAGATTAGCTCAATGGCAAAGGTTCATGTTCTTGTCTAAAAATGTGTGTTGACAGATCTGAGAAGCACATGCCATCCAGGCCAGTTTCAGTGTCCAGACCATCGTTGTATAGACCCCAGCTATGTCTGTGATGGAGACAGGGACTGTGTGGATGGGGCAGATGAACAGGGATGTGGTGAGTACTTTTCTGAACATGCATTTAGTCACAAGTCACATTTGGTTGTAACTTAAAACACATTAAGTTTCACACTTTTACACACTTTACACTAGTGTTGTTACCATCTAGACTTTCCTCAGACCAAATTGTAAGCCTGCATCAGCCAAGTCTTTAATGTCAAATATTGTAGGCCAGAGATTTATTTGGTTTGCCAATGAAATTTGCCAAGACAAAAAAGGTATACAGTACAGTTAGTTTTAGTCCTGATTTTATCAGCTAATGATGTTAGAATGTTACAGAGGTAAATTAAAAGTTCTGTAAAATTAAGCAAGCATTTGTTAAGCCTCTTTCTTCATTGATCTCATTACTTGTGTTGCACAACTATGGAGCTCAGCATGTGCACAAATGCAGAAATATGTAGCATCGGTATTAACATACTCCGCTGGATTTTTTCAGTCTACAACTGCACTGTCAATGAGTTCAAGTGCTCCAGAAGTCACCAGTGCATCAACTCCTACTACAGATGTGATGGAGTCTTTGACTGCAGTGATCGCTCAGACGAGCAAGGCTGTCGTGAGTATTTACTGAAAATGATTGGATTTTAAAACTGAAGCAATATTTAATCTGTCACAATTATGAGCAGCACAGTTGCTCAAATGTGTGGATTTACCTGCTGTTTATCATGTTCCCTTATGTTTTATAGCCACCAGGCCTCCAGGGATGTGCCACCATGAGACTGAGTTCCAGTGCCAGTCAGATGGGAGCTGTGTCCCGTCCACCTGGGAGTGTGATGGTCATCCAGACTGTGAGGATGGCAGCGACGAACACCACGCCTGCCCACCTCGCACTTGCCCTTCCTCCCTCTTCCGCTGTGACAATGGAAACTGTGTTATGCACAGCTGGATTTGTGATGGTGACAATGACTGCAGGGATATGAGTGATGAACGGGACTGTCCCACACCACCTTTCCGCTGTCCAAGCTGGCAGTGGCAGTGTCCTGGCCACAGTGTATGTGTCAATCTCACCACTGTGTGTGACAACACTCCTGACTGCCCCAATGGTGCTGACGAGTCTCCTCTTTGCAGTAAGTCTGTACTCTGCTTTTGTCATTTTTGTCTGTTATTAACTGTTTTTTTAATTTTGTTTGAATAACCACATTTCCAGGCTTTGTGGTCCCTTCAAATTCAGTTACATGTTCACATGACATGACAATCATTTGATTTGATTTGATTGATTCTTTATTGTCATTGCACATTTCTATACAACAAAATTCTCTTTGACAGCAGTCTTTTTCACGGCAGCATATGAAATACGCTGTTCTGATTTTGTCATTTTTTTACAGTTTTCAAATTAATTTGTTTGTCTTTGGATTTGTTTGTGTCAAAATCATGCACGTTTGTGATTTGTCCTGTATTAACCAGAAAATGATTTTCCTTTCTTGCCTTCCTCACAACTTTCAGATGAGCCTTTGCCAGGTAGGAACAAACTCTCAATCATTGGTAGATACTCCGAAAGTAGTTTTTGATCAATTTCTCAGCATAAACAATATTTCTATTAACTATATTAATAGTGACAGATTTTGGCAAATTGCATTCCAAGGAATAATTTATTCCTAGTCAAATCTGTGTGGTAAATATAACAACAATGTCCTGCAAACATGTGTATGAAAACTAGCCCTGGCTCAAAATAGCCTTTCTAATCATCACATTTAATGATGATAGTTTGTGCTTTGTTGTTAAGTATAATAGTTCAATATGCATAATATCATAATTTTATAGACGTTTTTATAGACGACCTGTGTCAGTTTTGTGTTGTATGTGTCATCTTTTTTACTTAGTTCAATGTGTTATTTCCTTATTTCAGTCCTCGGTTGTTTGCCCTGCTTTTGTCACAGATCAAGAGAGCTGTTCTGACAACAAAGCTGGCTGCACCCATGGTTGCATCCAGGGGCCATTTGGGGCTCAGTGCACCTGCCCTGTGGGTTATCAATTGAGCAATGACTCCAAAACCTGTGAGGACATCGATGAGTGTAATCCCCTTGGACTCTGTAGCCAGCACTGCTTTAATGAGAGAGGCTCTTTTCGCTGCCACTGTCAAGACGGCTATACTCTTGAAGCAGACCAGCGTACCTGCAAGGCCTCTGGTAAGGAGGGATTATGTCCTAAACCTGCTTTGTATGGAGCATATTTGTCCCCTGGTAGTTGTATATAACTACGTATTAATCGGAAATAGTTATATTATTAGCCCTATAGTGATTTGTATGTCAACATGTTTTCCTCCCTGTGCTGGCTGTTGGGCAAGAACAAACTATTATGGGAGGGGGGCATTGGCCCCCAAACTGCAGGACAGACACACTGCCTTTCTTCTCCTTTGTCTGTCTCTGCTGCTCTGATTTCTGTAGATAAGACAAATAACATATATGTCACTCACTGGCCATCAGTGGTGTAATTAGGACATAATCACCAACAAAGGGCTGTTTATGGGGAGTGTGCCTGACATGAGCTCCTCTTCCACACAGATAACCCGCTGAAAGATTTTGCAATACAATAAGTCATTATCTGGACAAAAGTGCATTCCCAAAGGCTTGCTATTTGAGTAGGAACACATTTAACAGTCAGGTTGTATATGTCTTGGTAGATATGCAAAAGCTGATAAATGCTCTTATTAACTTGAGAATTGACATGACACGTTGATAACGGAGACTTGATGTCTGTTGACAGATTCTCGTCAGGCCTTCTTGCTCGTGGCCAGTCGAAATCAGATTGTGCAAGATGAAATTACTGCTCAGCCCAACGTCATCTATTCGCTGGTTAGAGATGGACGCAACATTGTGGCCCTGGATTTTGACTCTGTCACTGACCGTGTATACTGGTCTGATACCAGCCAGGACAGAATCTGGAGTGCTTACAAAAATGGCACTGATAGAACTGTGGTAAGTTTGATTTGTACCCTTTCATTACAATAGAATAGAATACAATTACAATGATGCACCTAACATTATTTGCAGTACACAATACATTACATTTAGACACAGCCTCACATCTAAACAGCTTCAACTAAGATTGAGTCTCTTGTGGACAGATATTTGACAGTGGAGTAACTGTGACAGAGAGCCTTGCTGTTGACTGGGTGGGCAGGAACCTGTACTGGACTGACTATGTCCTGGAGACAATTGAAGTGTCTAAGCTGGATGGGACCCATCGAACTGTATTAGTTAGTGAAAACGTTACCAATCCTCGAGGCCTGGTGCTGGATCCAAGGGACAGGTCTGTGATGCTCAGAGAGGTTTTTAATTTATTGATTCATGTGTTTATTATGTATATTGGAATGTGTACCATGTATTTTTATTATTGAGGCAATTGGTGTTAAAGAAGACCATTTGTCTTTTTTAGTTCTCACCTAATGTTCTGGACCGACTGGGGTAGGAACCCCCGTATTGAGAGGGCCAGCATGGATGGAAAAATGAGGACAGTTATCGTGAGCAACAAGTTGTACTGGCCCAACGGTCTGACCATAGACTACCCAAACAACTTGTTGTACTTTGCTGACGCCTACTTGGATTTTATCGACTACTGTGATTTTAACGGCAACAACAGAAAGCAAGTTCTCTCCAGCGACCTGGTGAGTGTTTAAGAAGGCATTATCTTGTGTTAATAATCACAAAGTAAGCAGAGCACAACCGAGTTCCTTTTGAAAAGTATTTGTAAGACACTCTATTTTTCTTTTGTTGCTCTCTATGACAAGGTACTTCAACATCCCCACGCAATTACCATTTTTGAGGATTTTGTGTATTGGACCGACAGATACATCAACCGTGTGATGCGAGCCCATAAGTGGCACGGGGACAACCAAACAGTGATGCTGTTCAACCTCCCTCAGCCTATGGGTCTGCTGGCAGTACACCCAACCAGGCAGCCAGCAGGTATGGCAATAAAATATCATTAACTAATTTCTGTGGCATCAGTATTAGCTGATTTTGACTATACCTGACTTTTCTTGATAGCTGACTAATCTTCATTTTTACTCTTTTTGTGGGTATGCATGTGATCTTGTGTGTGCCTGGTTTGTTTAATAATTCCCAGGTGAAAACCACTGCTTAAGGAGCTCCTGTACTCATATCTGCCTGCTTTCTGCGGTGGGGCCGAGGTATTACTCGTGTGCTTGTCCCTCAGGCTGGACATTGGCAGCAGACCAAATCACCTGCACCAGAGGTAGGCACCCTGCCAAATGGCAAATGGAGGTAAACTGTCATCACTCAGTTTGATGAAATAGGAAGTCAGGTCAGATGTAGTTGATAAGTTGACAAACTGCTAAATATGGCTATTTTTTTAAAAGAGCAAACTTGTTGTAGCAGAAGTTGAAGTTCTTGTCTGTAGTTCAATGCAGCCATTGCATTGTTGGTAAGAAGGGAAATCTTTTCAAATGTCCAAACTGTATCACAGATGAATATAGGTATTTTTCAACAGTCTCCCATTTAGACTCTCATGTAAACTGCTGTTCTAGTAATAAGAATCATATAAGCCTGTCCTTCAAGTTCTCAAGAAGAAAAGGGAACTTTAATTTAAAGTCCAAAGAGTCTGCCTTAGGTCAACAGCTTAACTCATCTCAGGTTTCAGCCAATTAAGCCAAGCAGAACACAGTTTTCCCCCCTGAGGCCAACGATTATCCAAGAATGAAAATGTCCCACAACCATTCATTGATTCTAATCTCTGATGACAAAGCAAATCAGATTGTGGAACCAACTTTCACCAGTCAATCCTCTTTATAGATAAAGAGCTGTTAGCTTGGTACTTGGTACAGTGCTGTCCTAGCACTGTTTCAGAATTAGTTTTTATAAATTTTTAAGTATTTAGCGATTCACAGCCTTGAAAATATGTAGTTTAGGAGCATTTTGTCAAAAGAAAATTAGAAGACACAATGATTCAGTTGTATGTTTGTATTTTTACTTTAGGGGTAGCAGCTTGTTGAGTTTATTATTTTTTGTTCCACTTGTAGTTGAGGATCCTTTCTTGGTGGTTGTGAGAGACAGCATCATCTATGGCATTTCCTTGAACCCCGATGACAAGAGTAATGATGCCATGGTCCCTGTGGCCGGGCTTCAAAACGGCTACGATGTTGACTTTGACGACAGTGAAGAAACCATTTACTGGGTGGAGCACCCTGTAAGTAACTAAATATTTCTATCTAAAGACAATGTTTTTTTGTCTGTTTATGTGCTATGCTTGCTCACAAATTTTGTTTTTTGCATGCAAGAGATACAGTGTAATATTTTTGTTTTTTTTCCAAGGAAAACCACTGGAGAAATAGAGTGAACACTAAAATAAAACAAAAACTCTTGTATTAATGTACATTAAGCAGAGGTAGTGATTAATCCACCTTCCTTTCTTCACCAGGGCGAGATCCATAGAGTGAAAGCTGATGGTACTAACAGGACAGAGTTTGCCCCTGCAGCCATCCTGGGCTCCCCTGTAGGCCTGGCCTTGGACTGGTTAACAGAGAACCTATACTACACCAATCCAGCTACCCAATCTATTGAGGTGAGATAACTAAAACCTTTTTAGATAACTAAAAACTAAAGCCTTGTTGTTATAACTGCCTACATATAACAATATGCCAGTCAATCTTAGCTACAATAACTAAATCTGTTTGTGTATGTGCTTGGTCAGGTTTTGAAGTTGAGAGGGGAGGTGCAGTACAGGAAAACTCTAATCACAAATAACGGCTCTCCAACTGGCGCTGGAAGTCCCGTTGGCATTGCAGTGGACCCAGCACGTGGGTAAGCACAATTTAACAAAGTCCTGGCACAGCCCCTCTTCCCCACAGCTACTGAGCTCTAACAGCCACCTCAGCGCCATCTGCTCTGCCTCTAGAGACAAGTTACTGAATATCACACTGCACTTTCAGACCCCAGCAACTTACAATAGTGTGATCAAAAACAATTCTTAACTATTGCTGTTCATTTCATTGTACTGCAACTCTTATTTTGCCACCATGACTACTGACTATGTTTAACTAATGACTGAGAAAGTTCTCTGACTCAAACAAAACCATTTTATAATCACAGTAAATGTGATTATTACTGTAAAAGCAAGGCTGAGTTCCTTTCAAGTTATGTTAGACAATAAACTTTGTATTTACTGTTTTTATTTGAAAATATATTATAAAACTATTCAAAGTGTATGAAGTTCCTTTATGATTAAAAAGGAAATATTTTTGTAAATTTGAATCTTTACATGCAGCAAACTATACTGGACAGACCAGGGAACAGAGAGTGGCATTCCTGCCAAGGTGGCATCTGCAGACATGGACGGGCTCAACCCTGTCACCCTGTTCACCAACAATCTCGATCACATTGAATTCCTCACCATCGACATCCGAGAGAACAAGCTGTACTGGGCTGTTACAAGCACTGGCATGGTGGGTTTTCACGCTCTGTTCATTCTCTATCGTTGTCACAAATGTTAAATTACATCACTATGTAGCTCTTGCGCTTCCATCTTGCCCCATCAGTCGCAATGTAAAATACATTACTCTTTGTGAAGTGCAGGAATGTCTCCACAGACACAAAAACAAAATACTCCTGTACTGAGAGGGGGAGAGCTGATCTAATTGTGAACTAATTTGTTAGTGGTTTAAATGTAGGAGACATTTATTTAATATTTAAAAGTTACGCACTACAGCTTTAATGTTGCTAATTGTACAAAATACAAATTCTGAATATGACTTCTTACCTTGCACTGAATCTCCACAGATTGAGCGTGGTGACCCAGATGGTAGTAACCGTATCACCATAGTAACAGGCCTGTCTCATCCCTGGGGTGTGGCTGTCTATGAAAACTACCTCTACTTCACTGACCGCAACTTTGAAGTCATAGAGCGAGTGGACAAGTCTACGGGAGCCAACAGGGTTGTGTTTCGAGACAACGTCTCTGGCCTCAGAGTCTTGAAAGTGCACCATAGAGAGAGTGAGTCATGCAGGGACACATAATTACTAGTAAGAACATATATTTCTCTGTCACTGTTGTACTCTGGCTTGTTTTGTCACACTGTTTCTCCTCAAACTCAGCTTCTGCAGGTACATCCAATGGCTGCACTGACAATGTTGGAGCATGTGAGCAGCTGTGCTTGCCTCGACCACAGAGTCTGTTTACGTGTGCATGCGCCACAGGTTTTAAACTCAGTGCGGACAACAGGACCTGCACTCCCTACCAGTCCTATATCGTGATTTCCACTCTGTCTGCAATCAAAGGCTTTAGTCTGGAAGGGTCAGACCACTCTGAGGCCATGGTGCCTGTGGCTGGGAGAGGTCAGTGACTTTCATACACCTTTTTCTAAGATACATATGCTAAAAATTTAAAAATGTTAAATAACCTGTGTTTGATGTAAAAACAATGGCATCTGACTTGGTTATCCTTTTTCAGGCCGTAATGCTTTACACATTGATGTACACATGGCTTCTGGTTTCATCTACTGGTGTGACTTCAGCAGCACTGTGGCGACTCAGAACGGGGTCAGACGGATCAAGCCAGATGGCTCAGGATTACGTAGCGTAGTGACATCTGGAATAGGACGCAACGGCATACGAGGCATTGCTGTGGACTGGGCTGCAGGTATGCTTGTTGTGTCAGCTGACATATTTTATCCATGTGAGGCCTTTTCACAAGATTTATTTGAACTGGGGATCTGCTGCACCAGACATTAGCTTTGACATTTGTCCCATGTAGGTCTCTTCTTTAAATAAAGCTGTCAAATCTGTTATTTTTACATTTACTATTTTAAGTGTATATTCTCAATTTATTCAGTTTATACTGTTTTTTTCCTCAATTGCTCATATTGAGTTTCCTTATTTCTGAATGGTGTCTGATAAACACGTATGTAGACTCACAGAACCAGAAATCTAAAAGAGAGATATATGAACTTATGGTGTGCCACACAGGCCACAGGAGAGAATATTTTATTTGCTAATTAAGAGACATTTGCTGACAAATCCAACTGTTTCATTTATTTCACTGTAGCTGGAGGCATAAAAGAATTGATGCCACTTTTAACATTCAGCCTTCTGGAATCTGTCCTCAGGTAATTTGTACTTCACCAATGCATTCCTGACCGAGACATACGTGGAGGTGCTCCACCTGAATACCACTTTCCGCAGGGTGCTCTTGAAGACCCAGGTGGACATGCCACGCCACATTGTTGTGGATCCTAGAAACAGATACTTGTTCTGGGCTGATTATGGCCAGAACCCCAAAATTGAGCGAGCCCTCTTGGACGGAACCAACCGCACAATTTTAGTGTCATCAGGCATTATCACTCCACGAGGTCTTGCTCTGGACAGGCAAACTGGCTATGTATACTGGGTGGATGACTCCCTGGATATGATTGCTCGAGTCAACCCTCAGGGAGGGGAGACGGAGATAGTCAGGTATGGTAGCCGCTATCCAACTCCTTACGGGATCACAGTATTTGAGAGTAGCATCATTTGGGTGGACAGAAACCTGAAGAAGGTGTTTCAAGCAAGCAAAGAGCCCAGTAACACGGAGCAGCCTGCTGTCATTAGAGACAACATCAACATGCTAAGAGACATTACCATCTTCGACCAACATTCCCAGCCAACCTCTGATCAGGAGCTTAACTATAACCCCTGCGTTGAAAACAATGGAGGCTGTGCCCACTTGTGCTTTGCCATGCCAGGTTCTGGCAACAAGAAATGTAGCTGCGCTTTTGGGGATCTTGCAGCAGATAATGAGAGCTGTGTGGTGTCAAAGGACGATTATCTCATCTACACAACAGAGAGCACAGTGCGCAGCCTACGTCTCGACCCTGAGGACCATGCGTTGCCCTTCCCTGTGGTCAATGTGCCACGAACCTCTGTGGCACTGGATTTTGACCTCACAGACAGGAGGGTCTACTTCACACTGAGCTCAGGTGCTGGAGCAAGCAAGATCAGCTACATCAGCCTGTCCTCTCCCAACTCTGCCCCTGTAGTGGTGGCTTCAGGTATATTTTGCACTCTTTTGTTAGGCTTTGTATGTATGAAGAGAACAATATCAGAGATATTACTTATGATATTGTGCCTTTTTGTTTTATGACAGATCTTGGGGCTCCTGATGGTATCGCATATGACTGGATTAACAGAAGAATTTACTATAGTGACTATGTTAATCAAAGCATTAGCTCCATGTCTGTGGACGGCTCTCAGAGGACTATAATTGCCCATGTGTCAAGGCCCAGGGCAATCATGTTAGATCCTTGTAGGGGGTAAGTCTTCCACTAACTTCACGCTGTTCGTTCATTAGATTAAACTGGGATTTAGAAATACGTTTTTCTGTGTTGGAATGATGTGCAACATTGAGCTCCTATGGCTCCCAGGTCAAGTCAGTAACCTTTGTTGCCTGTCATATCCCATTACTTTCTCTCGTTCTGGTTCTTTGTCTCTGTAAAAAATATTTTTAAAAGATGAAATGGATGTTTTCCTGTCCCACAGATTCATGTATTGGACAGACTGGGGAACCCATGCAAAGATTGAGCGTGCCACCTTGGGTGGTAACTTCAGAACAGAGGTTGTAAACAGTAGTCTTGTGTGGCCCAATGGACTGGCCCTTGACTATGAAGAAGAACGGCTGTACTGGGCAGATGCCAGCTTGTAAGATACTAAAAACACTGCTGTAACATGTACTTAGGTTTATCTATAGTGTCTCATTCTGCTATTATCATTATTTTTCTTTGCCATTAGACAGAAGATTGAACGATCCTCTCTCACTGGCTCTAATCGGGAGGTAATTGTCAGCACTGCCATCTACCCGTTTGCTATGACCATGTTTGGCCAGTTTATCTATTGGACTGACTGGAACACACGCAGCATCTATCGGGCCAATAAACACGATGGTTCTGATCAGAGGGTCATGATTCAGAGCCTTCCATCTCGGCCCATGGACATCCATGTGGTATCCAGCAGGAAGCAGCAGCAGTGTGACAGCCCCTGCCAGCAATTTAATGGAGGCTGCAGCCACATCTGTACACCAGGTACATGCAGTGTGTCATTGTCACATCAACATGTTATTTATTTATTTAATTCTGTAAAAACTCCATAACTCAACTCAACAATTTTATCTCGTTAGGACCCAACGGAGCTGAGTGTAGGTGTCCATCAGAGGGTCGCTGGTACCTGGCCGACAAGAAGCACTGCATCCCTGATAACGGGACTCGGTGCCAGCCAGGCCAGTTTACCTGCATGAATGGACGGTGTATTCGTGCCCAGTGGAAATGTGACAATGACAACGACTGTGGAGATGGCAGTGACGAGTTAGAGAGAGTCTGTGGTAGGGTGTTCTCCAAACACAATGAGTTTGAATTCACAGACTTAATTCTACATGTATAAGCTGATTTTTTACAGTTCTCAAAGATTAATCCTTTTTTCCCCCCTAATGAATGATTCAGAACTTTACTTCATTTTTACTTTACTTCTATATCTTCCACTAATACATATTTCCTTTTGTTTTTGTGATAACAATTTTTCTCTTAGGACCTAAATCTGACTTCAACCTTGTTGGTGTGTATGCTTGCACTTTTAACATGCTCCCTCTACCTATGTAATAACAAATCAACACTAATATTTGAACCAATATGCTTGTATCTTTGCATGCAGTCCCACGATTGCTGTCATCTTTTGTTGCACTGTCAGGTAAAATGATTGCCTGCTGCTTGTGTGTGTACCACCCCTCTTTCTCCTGATCTTGCTCTTGAGTGTTTTGATTACTGACTTGTCCATGTTTCTCATCTGGTAGCCTTCCACACCTGTGAGCCCACAGTGTTTACTTGTGGCAATGGACGATGTGTGCCCTACCACTACCGCTGTGACCACTATGACGACTGTGGAGACAACAGCGACGAGGCTGGTTGTCTGTTTCAACCATGTGACCCCAACACAGAGTTCACCTGCAACAATGGCCGCTGTATTGCGAAGGACTATGTTTGCAATGGCATCAACAACTGCTATGACAATGGTACCTCTGATGAACAAAATTGCCGTGAGTATCCTATGTCTGCCACATAAATAAAATAGATAGATTTTGATCAGATTGAAGAAGTTATGGCTTGCAGTAAAAATACAATGAATTTTCTTGATGTGACAGCGGAGAGAACCTGCCAACCAGAACACACGAAATGTCAGTCTACCAACATCTGCATACCACGTTCATACCTGTGTGACGGAGACAACGACTGTGGGGATATGAGTGACGAGAGCCCGACACACTGTGGTGAGTTCAGCTCTGGCTCATAGGAAGAGCATTTTAATCTGCGTTTGAAAAGCGTTTTAATCTGACACATCACAGCAGATGAACTTAATGTTGAATTACTGACAAGATCTTAAAACACCCTGCTGTGTTTTGATTTCACACTAAGGTTTTCGACACTTAAAGAAAATAGATAAAGCAAACAAATACAGAGGCAGAGGTAGTAATTATCATACAGTCCCTCACTATCAAAGAGTAGAGGAAGAGGTCAGAGTTTGTGTTGCAGCGTATGCCTCCTAGTGCTCCTGGTGATCTTATGCCCAATCCTGCTCTACACAGCTACATCCACATGTTCCCAGAGTGAGTTCCGCTGCTCCAGTGGCCGCTGCATCCCCGCCCACTGGTACTGTGATGGAGGGGCCGACTGCGCTGACGGCTCTGATGAGCCCCTCTCCTGCAGTGAGTGTCACACAACTCACTCACCCCCAAAATGGGCCTGCTGGCTTTGTGTGCCTGCCCCTGCCCCATCAGCTGCTCGGTTATTGTGTGTTTGAGTCTGTCTGCCAGTCTTCATCTATGTGCTGGTGTGAGAAAGTGCTGTGAGTGATGCAGTGGAGAGTGTGAGTCACTGGTGTATTTCTTTGTTGATGGTGTGGTCAGTCAGGCCTCCCATTGTGTGCGGCATTCCTCCATGGTGACGCCCCTCAGTGTCCTCTGGCAAACACCACCTCCCCCTCCTTTTGTCCACCAGGGGTTACAGAGCCTCACTTTGGCTTTTGTTTAGACAGCTCACCATGCTTGGGAACATGGGGCTGCCATGACTGTTTTGAAAGCCAGTGTTGTTTTGTCCCTTCCTTATTAGTTGGAAAGTAGTAGGGGAAGTACCCAAGATAATTAGTACTTGCAAAAAAAGTTCTAACACAAGATTGTTATGTATATGTTGTGATATAAATCAATACAGATTGGCATATGTTATACTGTCTTGGTCTTCAGTTTACTGTTTGTCTCTGCAGCCACACTGGTCAGAACCTGCAACACAGATCAGTTCCGCTGTGATGATGGCAGGTGTATTGCCTCATCCTGGATCTGTGATGGGGACAACGACTGTGGAGACATGAGTGATGAAGATCAGAGACATAATTGTGGTATGCATCCTTTAATATAATATCGCTAATGTTTTCTGTCTCCTCCCCTCTAATTGTACATGTTTATTCCACATTTTCCCAATTCTTCATCTCCTCTCATCACTGACCACCACCCTCATGTTTACTACTACTCCACTTTCCCCCCCTCATACTTCCTAATGCTGTTGTTATTCAAGACTCTGATGGATTAGAATACACACCACTAGTGTTTAGAGTGTTAAGGGGGACACTCTGGTAGTCAGTGCCCAGCACCTTAAGAAGGTCTCCAGTCCAAGGAGCTGACATTCCTGATTTCTCCTGCCTCACTCGTTACTTTGTGCGTGTCTCTTTTCTCTGGCTTCCTGGCTCAGGAAGGATCAAGACTCTTATGTCTCACTAGCGTGTGCTCTGACAATAAGATGCCTGAAGCTAAAGTTTTCAGCACCGCTTGAGCCCCTGTAGGAGACAAACAATGTGAATCAATTGCATTAGACGGATAAAGAATTTGAGGTCATGCCTGCATGTTATGAAATGCAGCTTGGAATGTTTGGCTTTCCAATAACCCAGATTGACATTTGGTCATGATGGTCAATATTAAACTTCTGGTAAATTTCCATCCCTGACTCTTTCTTTCTTTCCAGCCAATCGCACATGTTCAAGTGCAGAGTTTACCTGTGTGAACAATCAGCCACCTCAGCGGAAATGTATCCCACGTGACTGGTTGTGTGATGGAGATGCAGACTGTGCAGATGCATTAGATGAGCATCAAAATTGCTCACGCAGATCCTGTGGCGTAAATGAGTTCACCTGTAGTAATGGCCTCTGCATCCGGAGCTCCTACAGGTTAAAGAAAAACTCATAAATTAAAATATTTCACATCTGTCAACAAGTGTGTGGAAATATTTACATAATTTTTGGTTGTGACTCTTTTGAATCAGGTGTGATCGTCGTAATGACTGTGGGGACAGCAGTGATGAGCTGGGCTGCACCTACCAGCCCTGTCTACAACACCAGTTCACCTGCCAGAATGGCCGCTGCGTGTCCCACGACTTTGTCTGCGATGGAGACAATGACTGCGGTGATGAGTCTGATGAGCAGGAGAACATGTGCCACACACCAGCACCGACCTGCCCCCCTGGAGAGTTCAGATGTGACAATGAACACTGTATTCCCCTGAGCCAGGTTTGCGACAGGAACGATGACTGCTCCGACAACAGCGACGAGAAGGGATGTGGTGAGTATAAAGATGATTTCAGAGTAGTTTTGAAATTGTGTATCAAAAATGTACTTTTAACCTTTTGGTGGTTTGTCTGCCGGAGGGTTTTGTTAAGTAGCTTTCACTCAAAGAAACTTTTCAAGTGTTGCAAGTAGTATGAGTAAAGAAAAGACAAATTGTCATCCCAAAATAGCGTTTAGGGTTAGGGGCTAGGGGTTAGGGGCTAGAGCATATTCAATGCAGCAGATATTGCGTAATAAATGACTGGGGAGATTTAATTTCCTGTATACTGTAGATACAACATACAGCATATTTTACGGCACAGACTGAGCAGCTAATATGTTGAGTTGAACAATAATGAGCTTTAATTAAAAGAATATACTTTAGAAAATGTTAAAACAAGAAAACAACCCCATCAAATGAGTAACTAAATCAATACAATAATACAATACCACTTGTTGACTTGCAGATTGTCCTCCATGAGCATATTGGTCTGAAAATGTCTTTTCTCTGCTGATGTGTTGAATAAATGCATTGCTCTTATCTTATAAGGTATCAACGAATGCACAGATCCATCGATCCATCACTGTGATCACAATTGCACCGACACACCCACCAGCTTCATCTGCACATGTCGTCCGGGCTACCACCTCATGTCTGACAGCAAATCATGTGATGATGTTAACGAGTGTGTGGAGACACCGAGCATGTGCAGCCAGGTCTGTGAGAACACTGTTGGCTCCTATGTGTGCAAGTGCGCCCCGGGATTCCTGCGAGAGCCCGATGGCCGCAGCTGCCGTCAGAACAGCAACATCTCACCCTACCTCATCTTCAGCAACCGCTATTATCTAAGGAACCTGTCAACAGACGGGCAGGCCTACTCTCTGATCCTGCAGGGCCTGACCAGTGTGGTGGCCCTGGACTTTGATCGTGTCGACAAACGTCTCTATTGGATTGATGTGAGCCGGAGGGTGATAGAGAGGATGTTCTACAATGGCAGTAACAGAGAGGTGGTGGTGAATGGAGTTCTACATGGGGAAGGCCTTGCGGTCGACTGGATAGCAAGGAAAATTTACTGGGTGGATAGCATGCTGGATTGTCTCAAAGTGTCTGAACTGGATGGACAATTTGTGAAGAAACTGGCTGAGCACTGTGTAGATGCCAATAATACCTACTGCTTTGAAAACCCCAGAGCCATTGTGTTGCATCCAAAATATGGGTGAGTAAGAATGAAATCTCAGACTGTGGCTTGAATTATACTTTGGTGGCTGATGTCAGTGACTGGGCCTGCTATAATTGCCAATATGGAGCTGGTGCAATGTCTTTTTGTTTGTTTTGTTTTGCCAGTTTCCACTGATCAGCATCTCATTTAGTTCCTTGGTTCATCTCCTAGATTTACTGTCAGACCTGAGGCTGAGAGACTAATGCTATAATGATAGCTGTCTAAACATAAAGCTATTAAACATGTATTTCAATAATAGTTTAGCTTTAATGTGTAATTTTACAGGTTTCTAAATAGAGATTCATTTAAATAACATTTCCATGTAAATCGAAGCACAGACACTTATCATTCATCTAATATTGGATCTGCATTCCTCTTATTTGATTGACAAGTCTCTTCCCCTTTTTGCTATTTTTACTTTTCTTGCTGATTTGTTGGTCACTGACTTAAAAATGTTTTACACTAGCCATATTACAGTATTTACAGTTTTTATCAATAATTAATAACCAATTACATATTCATCTGCTGTGATATTACTTAAGAATCTGTTGAAAAGAGTTGCCATTTCTTTGTTGCTTGTCTATTTATCTTTACATATATTGTATAGTATAAATCATGTGATCTACAGTGATTTTCTTGGATTGTTTTAGATATGTATTCTGGACAGACTGGGGAGACAAAGCCTTTATTGGCCGTGTTGGAATGGATGGAGTCAACAAAGTAGCCATCATTACTACCAAGATAGAGTGGCCCAATGGGATCACCATTGACTACACTAATGACAAGCTCTACTGGTCTGATGCTCATCTCAATTACATTGAGTAAGTGCATTTGTCAGGAAGTAGCCTCAGTCATTCAGCCTGCAGTGCGGCGACACCTGTAACCCTCTGACCTTTTGTTTCTCAGGTTCTCAGACTTGGATGGTAAACACAGACACACAGTGTATGATGGAAATTTGCCTCACCCATTCGCCTTGACTGTGTTTGAGGACAGTGTATACTGGACTGACTGGAACACACGCACAGTGGAGAGAGGGAACAAATATGACGGCTCAGATCGTCAGGCCCTGGTCAACACCACACACAGGCCGTTTGACATCCATGTGTGTCATCCTTACAGACAGCCCATCTGTGAGTTCAAAACCTAAGAATCTTTTTGCCATAAGATTTTTTTGTTACCTCATCATATCCTTAAGTTTAATTTCCACCTTAAGAAGGTGTAAGTACAGGTATTTACTAATAAGTGAACAATACCTGGCCTGTATTTGCCCAGCTGTGCTGAACTGAGATTTTTTTTCGTCTGACTGTGGTTCTCCCCCCTTACAGCAAACAATCCCTGTGCAGTGAACAATGGTGGCTGCTCTCACCTGTGCCTGATCAGTCATGGGGGGCGAGAACCCACCTGCGAGTGCCCTGATCATTTCCTGACTGTCCAAATAGGAGGCCTGACCCGATGCCTTCCCATGTGCACCAGCACTCAGTATAGATGTGCCAACAATGAACGGTTTGTTTTCATCATCTTATCTTTTTATCTCTTTTTAAACTGCCCAGGAAAAAAATCAAACTTTTGTTGAAATATTGGCATTTAATTTCATCTTTCAAAACTAACAAGCTTTTTGATATTGTTAGAAGACAACAATCTGAAAACAGAAGCTGTTAACTTGTTATGTTAATGAGGTGTTTTCTCTCTTTACAATGGGAAAACTGCGCCACCTGCTGTTTGCGTCACAAAATGTGAACTGGCATGTATTATTCTGGCATGTATTATATTCAGTTATATTATCATACTTGTGAATGTAGTAATGATTTATTACTAACAACTCAGACTGAATTTAATCTTAAGGCCAATATTCATGATTCTGAACACTATACAGAAAAGCTGTTGTGAAAGGGAGTCTGTTAAGAGATTATGTAAATACCTTATCCATGTAAACATGCTCTGTTTTATATATATGTAAATCACATTTTTTACATAATCTAATCTTTTTTATTATTCAAACCTTTGCTCCAATAGTTGTATCCCCATCTGGTGGAAATGTGATGGTCAGAGGGACTGCAGAGATGGATCAGACGAGCCATCCACCTGCCCGACTCGCCACTGCAGACTGGGACAGTTTCAGTGTAACGACGGAAACTGCACTAGTCCACACTTCCTTTGCAACAGCAACCAGGACTGTCATGATGGCTCGGATGAAGACCCCATCCTGTGTGGTAGGTTGTGTGTTTTCACCTGTCTCTTTCTAATGGCTATTTACTGAAATATTCCCGAGTTTTTCCCCTTTCTGGTTTTCCTGGTTTTCCTATGATGTAATCATAGGAATCTGGTTTTCCTATGATGTAATCTTTTTATATCATCCCTCTAGCTACACACCAGTGTGAAAGTCACCAGTGGCAATGTGCAAACAAGCGATGTATCCCTGAGTCGTGGCAGTGTGATGGTGAGGACGATTGTGGTGACCATTCTGACGAAGACCCTGCACACTGCTCTACCAGGACCTGCCGTCCCGGACAGTTCAAGTGCCGCAATGGACGCTGTATCCCCCAGAGCTGGAAATGTGATGTCGATGATGACTGTGGTGACAACTCTGATGAACCGTTAGAGGAGTGCAGTAAGTAATGCACTTGCCCACTTAAGATTTTGACAATTCTTTGTTCTCTTCAACTGTCTACTTTACAATATTGGAATTTTCTCAACAGTGGGACCGGCATATCGCTGTGACAATGACACAGAGTTTGATTGCAAGACCAACTACCGATGTGTGCCCCTGTGGTCTGTTTGCAACGGTCACAATGACTGTAGAGACAACAGTGATGAGCAGGAATGTGGTGAGTTCTTCAGACAGACCTGGGTTCTTGCTGTCATTGTGGTAGTTTTATTTATCATTCCTAGTTAAAATTCCTATTAGTTAAAATTTTAAAACTTTTCAGGTTGATTTAGTCACATTTGGTGTTCTGGAGAAGGATTCTGAAGACGATTAAAAAAGCTGCACCAGCATGTATTCGAGGAGTGAGTGAAGCACAATTAGGCCTCTCCTCTGCCTCCTGTGCAGCATATCACACTGAGGTAGTGGGAGATGCTGATGGAGAGGGTCTCACCACTCATCCTCCCCCTCTCTTTGCCACTCCCAGAGAGCACCACAGATTTATGAGCTGTCCAGTGGTATGGGTCTACATATGTGTGTATGTGTACGTGTTATTGCTCTGTCCTTGCGTGGGGGCAGGGTTCACACAAGCCTCTTTGTAATTTGCTAGAATCCAAACATACTCACTGCGGCCCTCCCATCTCTTATCAGAGGCTCTCACTCCATTAGTGCCATGCCCGTGCAGAAGGAGAGATCCGTGCTAATCTTCCTATAAGAATGTAGCAGATGGGCCAGGTGGAGGCTAGGAGGGCAGGACTAGTTAGCTTTACGCTATCTTTGACCCCCAGCACCGTGTGGTAGAGACGGCTCAGAACAGCTCTCCTCCACTCCTCTCCCTTCTGTGCTTCTCATCTCCTGCCTTCTTATCCTCTACAGACACATACTGGCATGGAGAGAGGTCACCCATCTGTCTTAGGCATGTTGCTCTCCTCCCACCAGGACTATATCAGTTTAATTGAAAAAGAGACCTTCGTAAACATCTCCATCCATATCATGAAATTGTTGCTCATATTGGCTAATTTTATCTACATCTCTCCTCATCTCTGACTGCTGGTTAGAGTGACTGGGTTTTCAGTGGGTCATATACAGTATGTTTACTCATTAATTGTTGATGTAAGAAAACATTAAATGACTGTAATGCACTAGTACTGCATACTACCAATAGGTAAAATTCTCAAATCTCAATGTCTGTATTTATATAGTGCTTAATGACCCCTCAAAGCTACTTTTTACAAGGCAGTCCTTGCCATTCACACAGCACATTTTTCCCTATCATGCATCTTCCATATCCATTCACATGTACAATTTGTAGAATAGTGGATCCGGGAATTGACCCACCATCTTTAGAATGTACTTCCAGAAAAATAATGCAAAAGATACATGCTTAGTCACTTTCACTTAAGTAAAAGTTTAATTTTGGTGATTTCTTTTATTGATGTCATTGTTTTTATTATTTTACTTTGTTTGGTCTTCATGAACAGAAATGGTGTACCATTACTGCGTATATATGTTAGCATCTATACCATCAAATAGCTAGCAATGTTTTTTGAGATCCGTTTTCAGTCATACTCCAACCTGTTTGCAGCTGCCTTGCTTGACTAGCTCAATGTTGCCGTTGTCTCCGCCTGTCTTGATATAAAAGAAATCACTTCCTGTGTGCAACATGAGAATGTCATCGGTGACATGAGATATGAAGTGGAGCTGAAAGCCTTAATCAGCATGTGAATTATATATATATTCAAATAGATATTGTATTTGTTTATATTTAAGTTACACTCTCTAATTTTAATACTGGAGACAATTGTGCTTTGTAAGTGTATTAGGCTTTAGGATTTATAAAAAGCCTTTGGAGAAAACCTTCTTAGACACTCTTAGGCAAACTAAAGTTCACTAAGCCTTTGTTTAGATTATTATAATGGTGTGTGAGAGCAGCTTCATTCATGTTTCTGCTCATTTCCCAGATGAACTGACCTGTGATCCAAACGGAGACTTTACCTGTGACAACCACCACTGCATCCCACAGAGATGGAGGTGCGACGGGGACGATGACTGCGGGGACAACTCTGATGAACGCAGCTGCAGTGAGTGCCGTGTATCAACACTAGTGAAGTAACATCATTTAGAGGGTTTTTTTGTGTTCAGAACAGGGAATACGTTGTTTTGACAGGAGTCTCTTTCATGTGGGTTTATTACGGGATTTCTGCTCAGTTTCAAAAATGTCCAAATAAAAAGGGAGTGCTGATGACAAAGAATAGACTTTATCAGACACCGGGAAGGTTTTGTAAGAGCCTCAACACTTCTGCCGACAGCAGAGGGCTGAGAGAGGTGGTCTTATCAGCTGCTATAGAAACAGCCTGTCTTCAATGTCAGAAAGAGAGTGAGGGAGTCTGCCACCTCTTGCCCCTGAGAATTTAAACATGTCTGAGAACATACCCATTTATACAGATGATGCGTCTCGCCTTGTTGCTGTGCCGATGATTCCTGGAGTGTTTATCTGTTCTGAACTCATGAGATCACTGTGGAGTAACAGCTGCTCATGCTGCTTGGGTTTGTGTGGGCGGGTTTTTATGACATAATGATAATTGATTGATTGATCATTTTGTTTTTAGAAGTTTGACAAAAATATAACGAGACTTCATGGACATTGATGAAGTCTGCTTTTGCCCGATTCTACTTTGATTTTTCTGTTTCTATGTGTTTTCCCTCAGCTCCACGTGTGTGCACAGAGAGCGAGTTTCGTTGTGATAATTTGCGCTGCATTCCCGACCGTTGGGTCTGTGACCATGACAACGACTGTGAAGACAACTCGGATGAAAGAGACTGCGGTAAGTGGAGGTTCTTTGTTTTGGCTCGGGATCTGGCTGTTTGTCAGAAACAGAGTGCGGCACAAAACAAAGGAACAACAACAACAACAACAGTTTTGAAGGATAGCACAGACAGACAGGACCACCAAAGAGTCATTTATTCTAATAGTTTATTCACTCTAGTACAGCTGGAGGTTTTCCTCCATGTAGCGATGGTAGAGTGCATACAAATCATATGTGTGAAGAATATATGACTTTTCCAAAGGTTTTTTTTGTTCAATATGCAAAATGTGTCAAAATCATAATTACCAAAAAAACATTTTCAGAGAACCGTATATGCTTTTATCTGAGGATGAATGAGGCTTGGTTTTGTGTTGCAGAGTTGCGGACTTGTCATCCTGGCTATTTCCAATGTGGGAGTGGACACTGTATTGCCGAAAGATTCAAATGTGATGGCAATGCAGACTGTCTGGACTATACGGATGAGATGTCATGTTGTGAGTGTTCAGCATCTAATGATTTTCCTTGTGCAGTCCAACTGCTCCCGCAAAAAATGTTGCATAATTGAACACATACGATTGTTTTGTTTTTTTGAATCCTCATGTGATGCTGGTTTCATGTCAGTGGAGGACTGGGTTGATTTTCAGGTGTTTAAGTTACAGATAAAGTTTGACCAAATGGCTCTGACTTTCAGCGCCCCGTTTTCCCAACGGCACATACTGCCCCCCATTCTTGTTTGAGTGCAAGAACCACGTGTGTGTCCAGCCTCAGTGGAAATGTGATGGAGACAATGACTGTGGAGACAATTCAGATGAGGAGCTGCATCTCTGTTGTAAGTCAACATGACCACTCACAAGTTCATTCATTCATTCATTCATTCATTCATTCATTCATTGTCTTCTACTTTATCTCCTGTGGGTTGTGGGGGAAAAAGGTACATCAAAGATAGTTGAATTTTTTGAATATATGTTTTCTGTTCTTAATGATTGGCCTTTGTATGTGTTTGTTGTATCTATTGATGTGGGTGAGTGTGTCTGTGTGTGGGGCACACTTTAATTTTTTTTATGTGGGCCACTTGTGTGACATTTTATGTGTATGAAAAGTGCTGTCCAAATTAAGTTGAATTGATTTATGGGTTAGTGTGCTGCATGGGTTACTTGAGACTTGCTGTCCCTGTTTGTTTGCAGTGGACATCCAGTGTGAGACTCCCTTCCGTTTCCGCTGTGACAACAACCGTTGCATCTACAGCCACGAGCTCTGTAACTCTGTTGACGACTGTGGAGACAGCTCTGATGAAAGACAGGAAAACTGTAAGTGTGATGCTTTTTTTTTGTATTTTCATGTATATCTGTAGTTCATACGGTTCTGTACGGCGATCTTGAGTGTCTTGAAAGGCGCTCATAAATAAAAAATTATCATTGTTTTTGTAGCTACCATATCAATTAACATTTACAGCATATTAAATAGTAATTGCTCCTTTTTGAATATGATTTTTCTCTGTGTGTAGGCCAAAGTCCCACACATGGTCCCTGTACAGATGATGAGTACAAATGCAGTAATGGACAATGCGTCCCTCTACAATATGCCTGTGATGATTATGATGACTGTGGAGACCATTCAGATGAGCTTGGCTGCCGTAAGTGGTATTGAAAAAGGACTTTATGAACGACCGAAAACCAAATAGTAAAAATGTTTACTTTTATTTTTATATAGTCATTGGGTTTACTTAAAATTCTGGCAAATCATAATAGTTTTTTTCATTTCAGTTTGACACTGAATTGTGCCTTTTTTTACTGTGTCACTAGAATCTGTACTTATTTCAAATTTTATTTTATTAATGTTAATGTTTTAGCTAAAGGGGTTTCATGTTAAATAAAAAATATCATGCACCAGATTCAGTCAGTGCTGCTCTACAATATATGATCATTTACCTATTTTGGCACAACTTACAATATTGTCACAGTTCATTGTGTCCTTTTTTTGTCACCCTGTTGCATTCAGACCATGGCAGTGGGCACACGTGCAGTGACAACGTCTGTGAACACAACTGTACAGACCTGCCAGAAGGAGCGTTCCTCTGCTCCTGCAGACCGGGCTTCAAGCCCAGAATGACAGAAAAGCACACATGTGAAGGTAAACGGCACATCACTAAATTGATCCATTGAAACACTGACACTTCAGTATTTTTCTTCATTCGGTTGATGTTTCTTTCTTTCTTTTGTTCTTTTGGAAAAAGATGTGAATGAGTGTGAAGTGTATGGGACGTGTCCTCAAGAGTGCAAGAACACAAAGGGCAGCTACGAGTGCTTTTGTGCTGAAGGCTTTCACTCATTTGGAGAAATGCACGGGACAGAGTGTGCTTCCCAGGGTAAGCGCTTTGCTTTCATTCAAAATGATGTTCAAATGCCAAACCCTGAATTACTTACAGACTTAACCACGCCTCCATTTTTGAGCAGGAAACCCCCCAGTGCTGCTCTTGCCGGACAACATTCGCATCCGTCGATTCAACATGTCGTCTGAGGAGTATTCAGACTATGTGGACAACACTGAACACATACGGGCTGTGGACTACCTGTGGGACCCAGAGGGACAAAGCCTCAGTAAGATTACAACTGCTGAAAAACTTAGTGTTGTGTGGTCTCACTGAATATAAAAATAACAATAACTCATGATAACTTGTATCTCATGTTGTGCTGTAGGTATTGTGTACTGGACAGTCCTGGGTCGAGGATCTCAGTTTGGCTCTATCAAACGTGCCTATATGACCACGTTCAACGATCACGGTAACAACCCAGTGAAAGAGGTGGACCTCAACCTGAGATACATCGCTAATCCTGACGGCATTGCTGTGGACTGGGTTGGCGGGTAATTCACCAGCATTTTGACTTCACTTTTCTAAAGGTTGATCAAAGTTTCCATGCAGCTGCTCATTATTACCCTTTATCACCCTGTAAAGGCACATTTACTGGACAGATTCTGGGACCAATCGAATTGAAGTGGCCAAACTGGATGGGCGATACAGGAAATGGTTGATCCATACTGACCTTGATCAGCCAGCCGCTATTGTTGTCAACCCATCACTTGGGTAAGTGATCACTTTATTTTAAAAAATATTTTGTTTGCATGCATACTTATGCATGCAATTTGTCAACATATATATGTGATAAATAAATAATCCTTGAATATAGTGCTGAGCAAGTCATTAGTTTGTAATTAAAATCATCATTTGAATTAGAGCATGACTGATATAGTTTTTTTTTATGGCTGCTGACAATAACCAATAATAGATTTTTTTCCCCCTCAGTCTGATAAAATATAACTGTTTATACAATACAACAATTGCTTAACTTCAGTAACCAGTTATTGAACAGCACTGATGATCTGTTTCTCCTACATTCTACTACATACTACTACTACATTTCATGTGAGCACTGCAGTGCAATTGTATACAGTATTTTCAATAACAATGATGTATAAACTGAATATTAAATACATAAAACCGGTCATCAGAAATTCAAAAAAACCAAAACATTCAGATCAAAGAAATGCAGTTTTAGTGACTTTTTAACAACATTTATCTGTTTCTGTTTCTGAGAACAAAATGTGTACTTTCTAATAAATGGCTGTTAAATAAATAATAATCAGCCCATTAATCAGTCTACCTTTAATTTGAATAAATAAGTAAATTGCAAAGGCTGCTATTTAGGATAGTAATAGGATAAAAATATTATTTAGGATAATAATTACTGCCTAGTAATAGTAGTATTAGGCAGTGAATCTGTTCAAGGGTTTATACTTGAGTGTCTAACCCTAACCCTGAATATACAAATGCATGCCACACGTAAAAGAGTAGAGCAAATCAAATTGTATTCAGATAATTTTCCAAAATCATTAAACTCTGTTTATCTATGCAGCATCAGGGGGATTTATGTCTTTTTTTTGTGTGTGTCAGAATGATGTACTGGACAGACTGGGGCAGGAACCCCAGGATAGAGTCTGCGTGGATGGACGGACAGAAGAGAGCTGTGCTAGTGAATGAAGAGGACCTGGGCTGGCCTACTGGTCTGGCTCTGGACTATGTGAATGGAAACAGGGTCTTCTGGTGTGACTCCAAAGAAAACATCATTGAGTCCATGAAGCCTGATGGCACAGACAGGAAGATCGTCATATCAGGAGGTGAGAGCACTGTGTGAGCTACAGTGTTTCTGTTCAAATCACAGTTGAATTGTGTTGAATTGCACTAACTAAACTAAAATCATGTGGTGATTGTCGTCTTAGAATAAGCCATTTATTGCTTTATAGAGGCCACCACTCAGAGAGTGGATGGGTGGGAGAGAGGAGAGACTGTTAAATTGAATAAAGTCTCAGTCAGTGCGTTTACATGCATATTAAAAGTCAGCTTTTATTCAGACTAAGACAATAATTCAGCTTATAGAGAGATACAGCGCCACCTACAGAGGTACACTCAGACTCTGCAAGTTGACCTGTCTTAGTCGGGCTATGGCCTTAGCTTGATTAAACTATGCCTGTAAATGCACTGAGTGTGATGTATTTTCTCTGTACCAGACATCGGACATCCCTACAGCCTTGATGTATTTGAAGGGCATGTGTACTGGACGACAAAAGACAAAGGTGAAGTGTGGAAGACGAATAAGTTTGGGAAAGGAAATAAAGTGAAGGTCCTGACCATCAACCCCTGGCTGACTCAAGTCCGCATTTACCAGGAGCACCGATATAACCACTCAGGTCAGAACACCTTCATGTAGAATTTGTTTGGGAAAACAGGTCCAGACCGATGAAAATGTGTTTGTATTGCATTGTATTTATATTTTATTCCATATTATTGTTTCTACTAAGTGTGAACTCAATATTACAGAAAAGAAGACGATGTATGTTTTGAAAAGTACTGTCATTTTTATTTAAACCAGATTTGTACTGGAAAGAGTGATATTATAAGTTTCAGACAAACAACATAAAGTAAATGAAACTGTTGGGAAAGACATAAAATAATGAATTCATGTGTTCAATGTTATTCCATGCTCTGTTCTCCACAGTGCCAAACCCGTGTAAGAATGTGTGCAGTCACCTCTGTCTCATCCGCCCCGGTGGCTACACCTGCGCCTGCCCACAAGGCTCCTCTCATGCGGAGTTTGACTCCAATGAATGTGACGCAGGTAAACAACAACAATGATAACAACAGCCTGCCTGCATGTGCTGTCTTAGGTCCTGTGTGGCATCATCATTTTGCTTTCATCAGTAAAACCGTTCTCCATTATGTGCTTGGCTGCTCCTGTGTTGCTGTTGTGAGTTTGTGGTGTGATATTGTTTTTTTTGTTTGTTTGTTTGTTTGTTTTCCTGTGTTTTTTTCCTGGCATTTACAGCCATTGAGGCACCTGTTCCAATGCCCCCTGCATGTAGATGCATGAATGGTGCAACGTGCTACACTGATGAAGGTGGTCTGCCCAAATGCAAGTGAGTGTAGATGCAGGTGCCTTTTATTCCAGGAAAAGATTATCCATCAGTCATAACACTCATGTCTGTTATATTTCATACTCAGACACAGTTGTGTGCCTAGTTATCCTGGTGTTAAAAATTTGTTTTGGATAATATCGTTTAGATGTCCATACGGTTATGTGGGCAGCTACTGTGAGATGGGGAAGTCACGCGCCGCTCCAGCAGGAACAGGTACTTTGCTTCTCCAATCATCTATTTCAGTCATTACCACCATTTTTTGAGGAAAGGTTTGTGTGTATACACTGGTCAAGCAGGGGCAAATGGGGGCAAGAATTTAGCAGTAGAATTTACTACTGACACATGTTTTCAGTCATACTCCGACTCTCGCTTTACTAGCTCAACGTTGCTGTTGCCTCCATCTGTCTTCACGTAAAATAAATTGAGAGCCATGATATTCTGGTGCTGCTAAAGAAGAAGATCAGGGCCTCATCTAACGAATGGCTGCACATGGAAACATAACGGCTTAGAAATAGTCTGGATTAGCCCATAAAATATTCACCAAGTCAAATCACATTTTTGCTGAAAATCCTCCTCTGTTTGTGTGTGAGTAGCTGTGGCTGTTTTACTGGCCGTTATTGTCATCCTGATCACTGGAGCACTGGCTGTCGGAGTTTTCCTCAACTACAAGCGGACAGGATCCTTCATTCCCTCCATGCCCAAATTACCCAGGTATCTCACCTCACTGCCCTTTTTGTTGAGTCATTTTGACCTGGTGCATGTTTTTATGTTTAAGGTCCAAACTGTGTTTTTGTTTTTTGTTTTTTTTTTGTGCAGCCTCAGCAGCCTGGTGATGTCCTCTGACACTGGGAACGGGGTGACGTTTCGCTCGGGTGATAATGTGGATCTCGGACCATCACACATTGGAGTGTCATTCATTGACACGGCGATGCAGATGGTGAGTTTTCCAAGTGTTATTTTGAGCAGTTAATATTAAGTCCCTGAGGTGTTCTATCAGCATTTTTAACCAACAAACAAGTGCTTTGTTCCTGTGAGAACTGCTCGTTTCAGCACAATTAAGAAGGTTAATAAATGAGCAGTTCTTGTTGAGGTCTAATATTCACCGTCAAAGACAACTTATCAGTGTATTTATCCCATAGGAGGATAACTTTGCTGTGGGAGCTGGGAGGCAGCCGATCACATTTGAGAATCCATTATACGCCACCGCACCCGGACTATCTGGTGATCCTGCTGTCATTCATGCCACACAGGTACTCATGAATGAACTGATGAATTTGTTATTTGTTCATACCATATAAAAAAGACTGTCTAAATATGCAATACGCTCAAAATAAATCGCCCCACCAAACCAGAAAACAGAACACAAACAACAAAAACCAAACAAATTTGTTTTCTAATTTGTAGTATTCTTTATTGTAATCAACTTTATGATCGTTATAGTATTAGAGTCCTTTATACAATCATCATACTTTTGCATGTATTGTTGCAAAAATCAAGTATCAGGTCTGGATCAGGATCCTGCAGAATAATAACAGAGGGAGAGAGGGAGAGACCAAGGACAGGCGGGAAAATTACCAACTTGAGGAGAGAAAGACCATGGTTAGTGCCATGTAAGAATTTCATATTCATACAAAGAGTGTGAGGAAAGTGAGCGCTGAGTGCACCACAGGAGTTCCCCAAAGTCGTCTAGGCCTATAGCAGCATAACTAAGGGATAGTTCAGGTTCCTCTGGGCCACCCCTATTTAAAAGCTTTATCAAAAAGGAAGGATTAAAGCCTAACTTTACATTCCTTAAAATGTAAAAAGAGTGAATAATTAGACTGTTAATAAAAAATATTAACAACTTGTTGACCTTGATGTAAACTACCACAGCTTAAACGATTCAGCAAAAATATTACTGCGGTAGTTTTTTAGGAAAAAAAAGTACTAACCCTAACCCTTAGTTTGTGAAATTTGGAAATATGTCACAGTTCAACATTTGTTTGGCTCGTTTTTTGGAAACAAAATTAAAATAAAAACGGTCTATTTTGTGACTTCTGCACAACTATTGCTACTCCCTTTAAAAAAAAATAAAGCCTAAGAAGACAAAAAAAGTCATTTTGTAAAGCCTGAAGATTTGACCTATAAACACACACACCCCAGGATGTCCATATAAGGAGTGCGGATCTTTGCCACGACTACGATGTTGACAATATGTTGTCATGGCAACAGACAGATATGATTGTGTTTTTAAACAGGTGACTGTTAATGTCAGCGGCGAACAGCTGCAGAACAACTTTGTGAACCCAGTATATCGTGGAGATCAGAGCGTGGGCATCATAAACACGTCCTCAGTCAGCGACAAACCTGCTCAAGTGAGAATCTCTTGTGTTTAGCTGTGTAAACAACATTATTTAGGGTGTGAAGCCACTTCATCGCCTGTGATTATTTGCAGGAGTCAAAGTGGAGCTTGTGGAAAAGGAAATTAATGCCAAGCACCACATTTGCGAACCCTTCATACTCAGAGGTGAGGATGTGCGTGCTAATCGCCTTACAACATAATATTAAAAGTTATATTTTTATTGTGTGTGCTATCTGCATTGGTTGACAGATGAAGGATGAAAAGCCTGTGGGCAATAGCGGGGACTCCTCTGCCCCCGAGCCTTCTCCGTTTGCGGCCGTGACCAAACCTCAGAGGAGGGATCGTCCCAGCACCTTTTCACCAACAGAGGACACGTTCAAAGACACGGCCAACCTCGTTAAAGAGGACAGCGACGTATAACCCCTTTCACACCGATGGGAATCGAGAAATGAAACACACTTTGCACAGAATTTATTTTTTTATGCAGTCTGTGTACAAAACTCAAATTGTTTTAGAGAAGAGAAATACATTTCTACAGAATGAAGAGAAAAAAAAAAGTCTCGTGACTATATGCCTTCTGACATTTCTAATGCCAATTCTTGTGTTAATGTACAATATGTATATCTTTGCACTGAGGCTGCTGATAGACGTGTTAATAAAGATGTTGTATATTTGTAAATTTAAACGGTAAGATTTTTGCCAGAAAAGAATATCTTGGAAATAAATCCCATAAATAGATCAATATAAACGCGTAATTAAAAAGACGAGCAGCGTTTTGAATGTACAGTGCTCATCTTTGCCGCTGAACGAAACTGAAGATGTATCTGCTTCATGTTTATATACCTCATTTCAGGGCTGGAAAATTAAAGCAAGTTGAAAAAAACAAGAAAATACATGTGCATAACAAACATACTGTACGTAATCGCTACCTACATTCCCTGACCTTGTGACTTTGAATCAATACAATCATAATTTTTCAGTAATGATGGTTGGGATTATGGCCAAAATAGTTTGGGACATTACTTGGACATGCCCACGTCTGTTGCATGGATGTTAATTTATGTGGTTGATTATCTTGACAGGCAACCTGGATGGAGTTGTAGAGTTATTTTATACACATGGTTAATAATTTCTTTTACAGAATGATGTCTCCCTTTTTTTTTTGTGTGTGTGTCTTAATGAGGACAAATTAACTGATAATTGAGAAACGCCCACGTGGTTTAAATACTGCTGCTGAGACATGAATGAATAAATTTCTATTCTCCTATTTTGTGACACAAGCTGGGCTGTTGTTGTTTTCGTACCTTACTGTTATTGTCTCTTCACTCGTTTGTACTGACAGTTGGCGGAAGAGCATGAGCCCCACCTACTGGAGACCACAGGCATCACTAACAAATAAACGAACAATTAAAACTTCAAAACACACTGCAAATATATGACGGTGTCATAACAACACGTTTACAAGTGGTCCCAGGGCCGCCCTTATGCATTTTGGTGCCCTAGGTGAGATTGGGATTTGGTTCCCCCCCACTCTCACTCAACTCACACACACACACACACACACACACACACAAACACCCATTTAAGTAACTCCTTTCCCATGAAATTGTGAAATATGTATATGTCAGACAGCCCTGCTGACCACAATGAGGCTAACACATTAATAAACAAGTCATGAAACACAAAAAAAAAAAGTGGTAAAATAAACAAAATATGGATAATTTAAATCTGGCACCTCTGGACTACCATACACTATCTTGTATGTCTTTTCTGTGTTAACTATTATATTATATAATTATAAAACATTATTTATATGTATTTTTTTGCTTTTGTGGTTATCAGGCGCCTCCTCCAGTAGATGGCGCCCTATGCCTAGAGCCGGCTCTGAGTGGTACTATTATAATATACACAGTTAAATTTAGAACATGAACATGAATTAGTGAATAAATAGAAGGAAATGGACATATTATGTTGTGTAACATAATTAAAAGCTGCCACACGGACTCACTGCTGGCAGTACGGCAGCTCAAGTTTACATGTCAGCCCAACAAACTACTTTGCCACCTCTCCTCCGTCCCCCATTTTTCCTTTCACCCCAACCGGCTGTGGCAGGTTTGAGTCTCTGCCAGAGATTTCTTCCTGCTAAAAGGGAGGGTTCCCCCCCCACAAATGCCAAGTGCTTGCTCATTGTGTGAACTATTGTTTTTTTGTTTTTCTCCTCTCTCTAGCCAGGTCTCCATGTGCAGTTTAACTGCTGGGGCCTCCTCATTACATGTGTCTCCACCACCAAGCAGAGATGACACTAAGGCTGGAGTTGAACAGAAGAAACTGTAGCTTCAGAATGAAGCCTTCAGTTTCGACGAGGTTGGGTCTGCAACCTTTAAGATGAAAGGGCAAGATATTAAAACACTTTTATTTATGGCCTCTAAATAAGAGGTGTTCACTTTGACAGGAAGAAAGGCTAGAAGGGACCCAGTTAGTTTAGGTTTAAAGTCACGTAAAGTTCATGTCACTTTTGGTGTGGGTTTGATTTTCACTTCCCCTTTTATTTTGGTAAATGTCATGTCTTCCTGTCGCGTAGTTTCCTCAGTTGTTTTGACACATCGCCCCTAATTACCTCATGCACTTCACCTGGTGATCCTTTAGTAATCAATCGCACCTGCCCTTGATTCCCTCTTCCCTATATAGTGTCTGTCTCGTGCGTTTGGGTCCGCAGGTTGCAGACCCCTGTACTATACTGTAGGTCTACACCTGCCTCATTAAATTATGCCTGTTTTGCTTTAGATCAAGCATGTCCAAAGTCCAGCCAATCATTTTATACTATACTACACAGCTTTGGTTTTTTTAATGTGTCATTTATGCCCAGGGACGGACTGGGACTCAAGCGGCCCTGGCGTTTTCACCCTGACCAGACCAGATGTTTCCCTCATGAATGATAATCAAGTCATTTCATGTAATGTTCTAAATGAATGGATTTATTGATTCACATATCATACATAAACAAGAAACAAACATAGATTACGCAGCCTTTTTTTTATGATTCCAAGCTGGAGCCATGAATATGCTTATGTTGAAATGAATCTGAGATAAACAACCATAGACATGAATCATCATCCACTGCAGTATTACCAGTTTAAATGCAATTAAACGGCCCACCCAACACTGAAATCCTGGTGCCGTCCCTGTTACAAGTGTCTGCTACGTGTTTGTTTCACCTGTAGGTGGCGGAAGAATCACTTTTATGATAAAGTCTGAAATGAATGAAGGGCAGTAGGACAGAGGAATCCAGAGAAGCTTGGCATCCCAGCCTGCACTGTAACGTGTGCGAGGGAAACACGCTGTCAGCGCGTGCTGCATGCACCAGGTCACCTTGGAGATATCTGGACTGCACAAGACACCCAAGGAGAAGTTCTGAGCTTTCACATCTGAAGGGGGACGAGAAGAAACACATGAGACAAAGCGTTACCAAAAAAAAAGAGAAAAGAAAAAATGACACACAAATGAAATCAAAGTTCCACTGACAGTCTTCGAGGTACGTGGCTCCATATGAGGCTTTCACATCTTGAGGAAGGAGAGACCACAGTCGCCTCAAGTCAGCTTCAATCAGGTCCTGCTGCGTCACAGCTGTCTTAAAGAAACCGGGCTCAATGATGCTGACTTTGACACGAAAGGGCTTCATGTCTTTCCTACAGAGAAAGTTGCAGACAGTTACTGTATGTTTCCAGAAACATTTTAACATCTGTCAACAACTTCATTTCATGTTAAAGAGCCAGTGTGTAAGAAGGAGAGACTGCACAGTGCAGGGCCAGCTCAGATTTTCTTTGCATACATTTGGCTCATCCTTGCTTCTTACAGATGTCAAGAATCCACGCACTTGTCTTTCTTGGAAAGAAATTGTGCAAACCCTGGATGCCCAACCAGTAGATCTCTGACTAATTTAAAACTTTAAATAAACTTTAATATTTAATCAACCCTTTGGTCATATTTTCGCTGTACTGCGCCAACTCCACGCCCCCCCTCACTGTTGTGGCTGTCAGTGTCAGGTAGTTTGGAATCTCTGCCCGAGCCAGAACTCCCGTCTGTGCACTGAAGGTCTGGACTGGGAGCCCTAAAAAGTCACCACTGTGTTGCATTCATTGACGCTCGTAAAAAAAAAACCAGATTGTGCACGGGCTTGAGTCAGTTTGGATTGTTTTTTTTGTCATCTGTCACAGCTCCACACTGTCCCAGTGCTAGAGCACCAAGGTAGAAAAATATATACATTTCCATGTCAAGTATATCTTGATTTAAAAAAAGGTTGGTCACCCCGGACTCTCTCTCTCTCTCTATTCTACCTGCTGTTTCCCTTTTTGTTGGTTTCTGCATCAGATTTCTGTGGATGTTGTGCGTCCTTCTTTGTTTGTGTAGTAATCTCAGTTTCAGGTGAGCAGTCATGAGCTTTTTTTAATCAATGATTCTGGGTTGTCGGTTGATTTTTTTGGGGACGCCTGAGAAGATAAGATTGCCACGTTTGCAAGTCCGGAATAGTTTCTTTCATCATCTCTGTCCTTTCTTTTCGATTTTCTGCTAATCAGCCCCCTAAATGTCACACACTGGGCCTTTAAGTTGACTTTAAGGTTTGTAGCTGAATGCAGTGTCATAAATGGTGGTTCATATTATAATGAAAGTGACACTTTTGTCTCTCGTGGGTTATTAGTCATCTTAGAGCTAATAGTTGCTTTAAAAATAATGAAATAATTCTATAAAACATATTCAAAAATGTAATTGTGTGATTTCATGGATATGACACTTGAGCAGTTCTACAAAACTCTAAAATATCTCTAACTTCCAATCAGTTTGGAGCCCAAAGATATTTGACAAGACAAACACAACTGTTGTCTTAAGGAATGGTATGTTGTGTTGCCTCTAAAGTCCTCGCAGTATTTGTGTATGTATTACTTTAGTGCCTCTTTGCCTGAGGCTGTCAGAAAAGGCTTCCACAACCTTTTTTCTTTTTTCCATAAACATAATTCGATAAAACACATTGGACTACATAAGAATATATTACTGATTGAGTCATTTCATGGATATGAGACTTGAGCTGTTCTACAAAACACGAATATCCCTAACTTCCACGCAGTTGGGCCCCAAACAGTTTGGAGCCCAAAGGTATTTAACTCAACAAAAACAACTGTTGTCTAAAGGTGTTTATGTTTGTCGTTTGTTGTCCTCGCAGTATGTATGTATCACTTTAGTGCCTCTTTACCTGAGGCTGTCAGAAAAGGCTTCCACTCCATGTTTGGACAGGCTGTAGCCTCCACCGGTGAGGGCCAGTCTGCCCAGAATACTGGCCACATTCACCACCCTGCCCTGGGCTTTCTTTAGCAGAGGCAGACTCTGGAGAGTCACATCGACGACACCAATCAGGTTCACATTCAACACCTTGGTGAAATCCTCTATACACAGCCAATCTATTGGGCCGATGGGTGTGGACCTGCCAGCATTGTTCACCAACCCCCACAGACCTGCAGCGAGAAGAGGCAGGGAAACAATCAGCTGTCACTCTAAGTTGAATACATTATTTTAATGACTTTTCTTTATCTTTAGGTTAAATTACTCAACTGCTCAAATACAAACCTAAACTAAAAGAAGATAAACTCAATATTCCACATTGGTTTCACAATTGTTACATCAGGCCTTGGATTAGGGGAATGGTTAGATTAACACGGTGGGTGTTCAGCTACTTTACCAGAATCTGTATCAAAGGCTGAAAAAATACCATCACCTCTTCAATTCATAGCATTTCACATACTGTACATATTATTACATTTGATGTAGATAATGGCTCCCTTTTCGCCCCTGTGGATAAATGCATACATACTGTGCTGTGTGTGCATTTTATTTTTGCACAAAAGTGAAGAAGCCTCTTGGAGGAGAGAAGAAACATCTTCAAGAAACCTCAAGCGTGTTCATACCTTCACAGATATGTGGTTGTAGTTAAAACAATGATTTTTTTTCCTCGCATGTGTGATTAAGAAAATAATTCAAACTTTCAGGTTTGGAGAAGCACATAAATGGTGGCGTCTTATTTGAAATGATTCTTGTAAAACTCTTGTTTAAATTCTGAGAGTGGGAGAATGATGAGTTGATGATATGGTGCAGGTTGCCTTATCTCCCCAAGTGCCTCGCTCTGACTGGCACCCTATCTAAGTGTGTGTATGTGTGTGTGTGTGTGTGTGTGTGTGTGTGTGTGTGTGTGTGTGCGGCCCAGCTTGCCTCGCTCTCCAACCTCCCTGCTCACAAACTCCACTGCCCTCTTGATGCTCGCACTGTCTGTAACATTCAGCTGGATGGTCTTCAGTCTGGAGGAGGCCGCCGCAGACAAATCTGCTGCACCTTTCTCTGTCAGACAAGCGGCTATGACGCGGAAACCTTTGGCGTCCAGCTGTCGGGCCAGCAGATTCCCAAAGCCGCTGTCACAGCCGGTGATGAACACATGCTTCTGGCTGAAGCCACAAACCTTGTAGGAGTCTCTGATGTACCAAATGATGCGAGCGATGGTGAGCGCAAGTAAAGCAGAGGTTAGCACCGGGTGAGACAGGAATACCTAAAACCCACAGTTAACATTTAATAATTATTATATTCTTTTCCATACAACTGGAGGAAATAGAAGGGGAAAAAGACACTCACTGACCTCTGATAAATATATCATTAAATTATCAGTTGACACCTGAGAGGAGCAAAAAAAAAGAAGATGATGTTAAAACGTCAGAGCTTCCACACCGTTAAAGATTTACATGTAAATCCAGATGGTAATTCCATAATCAATATACATTAATGACCAGCAGCTTTCACTTCTCTACTGTATAACCTCTCCTCATGAACCTTTGTGAGATCTGCGGCATTAACACAGAAATGACAAATGTCTGCATTATTGTAATAATAATAATAATGATATATATACTGTAATACACCTTTTAACTGGTCGAGGATTTGAGTTCAGCTACGGTACAAGTTGTTTTATAAATGTCATCAGTCATGGTGCTTCCAATGAACACCAAACTAAAACTAGTAGTCATTTAAGCTGCGCAACTAACAACAACAACAACAGTAATAACACTAATAATGTCGCACACGTACCATCACTGCAGTGTGGAGTTGTTGGACGTGAGCCTGTCTTTGTCAGCACAGAAGGCACCACGAGAAATTATAACCGAGTTGCTGGGCGGACTGACTTTAACATACGGTCAGAGTCCATGGTGTCTATATCTGTTTACCTCATAACTGAGGCCACCCTTTCTCTTTTACCTCACATTACCTCTGTCACCATGTCTACAAGCCTGTTCTTCATTATTACACGTATACGTTCTGTCCTTAAAATGAAGTCAACTGCCAGGTATGTGACACATGTACATAAACAGAAAAGTACATGCTGTAAGGCTAAATTCAGGTTTAGTTTAATAGTGTCTTGGCGACTGAGTAGGTGGAAGTGGAGATAAATAAATTAAAAATTAAAAAATCACACACCGGAGACTTTGGTGCTTAATGATGAGGACAGATGAATTGGTGTTAATTCAGGTCCCTGAGTGAGTGAGAACGTTGAAACATTTGTGACCTTTGACCCATTTTGACTGATGCATTTTGTGTTTACATATTTTATTTTGTCAGCACTTTAATTGCTAAAGGTTTGCCTTTAATTAAAAACAATTCATGTGAGATTTGTGTCCCCTTGACCTTTTTGCACGACACAAGAAAGAACCCCAACCTTGTTAAAAAAGTAACTAGGTACCTTTTACTCTATTTTAAACAAGCTACTTTTAACTTTAAGGTGAGTAGATTTTTGGACATTTAAAACAAAATTACAATGATATACACAAATAAAATAGTCATGGTCCAACACAGCCACTCACTTTCTTCTCAAATTTATAAAACTTCAAAGGAAAAAGAAAAATATTCACATGGTTGTATATTTTCTTGGTTGCTTGATGGAAAGAGACGTGTGTGTGTGTATGTAGCCTCCTATTAATGCTTCCCCTGTACTTTGTAAATGTTTATCACCTTTTACAGCATAACTATCAGGTCACATGGGCCTATAGGTGTAACCGTGATAGACTCCCCTTTCACCTAATTTCAGCTGCTATTGCTTACACACTCAAAGGAAAACATGTCATGTGACCTTTATGTTACTTTACGATGCATTACAAAAAAAAACATAAAACAATAAAAAATGTATTAAAATATAAAATAAAAAAATGCATTAAAATAAGAATAAAAAAATACATAGAATTTCTTTTTTTATTTATCAACTATCACTGATTCACAAACAACATCTTTCAAGTGCACAATTTTTCAGCTCCTTTTGTAGCAAACGTTCTCTCTGGACAATCTGCGTCACAGAAATCCAGTCATTTTTCATAGTAGGTACAGAAAAAAACAGTGTTGTAATGTAACAAGGTACAAATACCTTGTTACTGTACTTAAGTACAGCAGTCACTTACCTGTACTTTACTGCGTTATTTATATTTCTGGCTACCTTTACTTTTACTCCACTACTTTTCCTCTAACTATCTTTGTTACCAAATAAAATCAGAAGAAGAGTCGGTCTGTATTTATATTGCGCTTTTCTAGTCTTGAGTGGCTGTGCACTACAGTTTTGCCATTCACACATTTCAACGTGGGGTTAAGTGTCTTGCTCAAGGGAACATAATAATAGACTAGCAGAGCCAGGAATTGAACCCACAACCAGTCCAGTTGAAAGACAAATCACCATACCACTGAGTTACCATGGCTCAATCCTTACTCCTCCCTTTTTTTTTTAAATACTTGTACTTTTACTTCTAAAACTTAAGTACATTTTATATCAGAAAATTACCTTAAGGACATACTTTTACTGAATAATATAATTTAAAAAAAGTGACTTGAACTTCATTTTCTGGTAAGATACTTGTACTTTTACTCAAGTTTCCCTTCTAGGTTCATTATACAAGACTGGGAAAAACACACAAAAAAACACTTTTTTCTTTGAGGGGTCGTGTACGAGGAGTACAGGAGTGCTGGATTATTTATGGATTATTTTTGTTCAGGACATTTCCCCAGCGAAATAAGAGGTTTGCGATATGAACTGATGACTCTTCCCTCTTACAGTCGTCAATTTCTAATAACTGTAATCATAACTTGTCTCGAGCAGGTAGAGAGAAGCAGCAATCTTGCCACCTAGTGCCATCTAGTGGCGATTGTCATAAAACCCCAGAGTTTCGGTACAGTTGTAGTTTTTTAAAATGTGATTATTTCACGATTTTACTAGCATCTTTTGCTACTGTTAGCATACGTTGTTGATAATATTAAAAAAAAAGGTTTGTTTTTATAGTTCTTAAAAAGCTTTCTCACCTTTGTGCTCGGTCGCCTGCAGTCTGCCCAGGAGGAGAAACGCCTGCTCTTAAACAAGAAGATGGTAAATATACCAAGAACAAACACAAATCATCTCCCATATACAAACCACTGGCAGCGCAAACCTCATAGTTTAAACCTCATAGTAGGAGCAGCTGCCAAGAGGAGGAACTGATTAATTGTTCATTCGTGTGTCTGCTGCTGGTGAGTACTACTGGTGTTCTTCTGTCGTTCATGTCATTGCAAACAGCATATGTGGGGATGAGAAAGGGCATCTTAATCTGCCAACAAAGCCTAATTTGGACTAAATTAGGGCTGAACAATCTCCGTTCTTCTCTCATTTGATGCGTGTGTCCTTATTGTATGTCTGCGTATATATTCCCCTCAGTGTGTGCAGTCTTGTATAAAGTACCTCAAAGGGACAATTGGTAAAAGTAAAAGTATCTTACCAGAAAATAACTTTGGTAGAAGTTAAAATCACTTTAATTTTTTTTTAAACAAATTGTAATACTTCTAATAATAATAATATTCCCTAAGTAAAAGTCTTAAAGTATATGACTATATGTACTTAAGTTGCAGAAGTGAAAGTATTAAAAAAGTGAGGAGTTATGACCATTACCAACTCTTTTCTGATTTTATTTGGTAGTAAAGATAGTGTTGTGGAGTAAAAGTAGCCTACGTACTGTAATTTATTTAGGAATTGTAGTGGAGTAAAAGTAAAAGTTGCTAGGAATATAAATAACAAAGTAAAGTTCAGATACGTGAATTACAGTAGCAAAGTGTTTGTACTCGTTGCATTACAACACTGAGTGTGTGTCTATCCCATGTCTGTCTCTTTGTGTATTTCCATTTAAATGTGTGTGTACATGTCTTTAGGATGCTGTTTGGACAATTTTGACCTTGAGAGGACATTGTGGATGGTCAACTGGCGTTTTGAGGGTTTAGGGTAAAGGTTAGAATTAGGCATTAAGTTGTGATGGTTAAGGTTAGGGTAAGGGGCTACGGAATGCATTAAGTCTATGAGAGTACACACAAATAATGCATAACCAGCATATGTGTGTGTGTGTGTGTAGCTGGTATTCCTTATGTTGTGGGGACCTAAATCGGTTTACACGGTCACATAACAATTTCCTTCGGGATAATAAAAGTATTCTGATTCTGATTCTGATTCTGATAACATAAATTTAAAATTAGGCTAAGGTCAGGGTTAGGTTAAAGGTAAGGTCGGTGTTAAGATTAGGCCAGTCTTAATGATGGTTAAGGTTAGAGTAAGTCTCCAGTAAATGTAAGTCAATGTATGTGTGTGTTAGGAGAGTAGAAAAAGACCTCGGCAGGCATCTGTCTGAATACTTTGAGTCTGGCAGACACTATTCAGAAACTCTGAAGTTAAACCAGCGATGTATATCACAAGTGAGTCACATCCCGAATTCTTGAAAACTTCATATTTGATTATGTCATACGTAGTACCTGCCTGGCTTGCTTGGAACCTCACCAGAGCAGGTACTAAAAAAAAGTACCTGGTACCAGGTACTATGCTAGTGGCAAGGTGACAAATGTGATGACAAATGTTTCCAGGGGACACAGAACATTGACATTTCATTCATAGCCCCGTTTATATGTGGCATCTGCTGTTATAATATACAGTATAGTACATTTTAAACTGCAGCAGAGGATTTTGTGGTTTCCAGTCAGTCACTTTGTGGCCTTCTACTGCTTACGAAGGATAAAAGTATATATGGACTAAAATAGGTCTACAAGGGGTTTATTTTTTGGAATTTTATTGAAATATTTAGCTCTCTACTGCTTAAATGTGTTAAAAGTGTTTACATTTTCCTGCAGTTGCTCGGTGAGACCTACCTGCCTGATTCAGGAAGGTGAATATGAAGAGGAAAGCCATCGGTCTTACCCCTATACCAGGGGAAAATGCAGAACGTGAGTTATCTTGTTTTCTGCACAACACTGACACATTATATACTGTAAGAATTTTGTATGAAAATATTTATAATTACATGCAACCCTAAATATCTTTGACCTTTTTTTTTTTTCAGTCAAGAATCAAGATGGGTAAGTTGTTGTTGGGAGATCTCGCATAACCCATAGTGTACTGTATGTCAGACCACAATATGTTTGCTGTTGCTATTTAGTCATTGTGTAATTTATATGTTTTCCAGAGATGAGAAGAAAAAAGAAAAAACGTCAGTTCCATTTTACAAGCTGGTAAATACAGTGATGTTGCTTATACTGTGTGAATACTGATTAGACTTTAACAGTATTGTGATCTAAATCTTGATTAATTTTCTCATATGTTAAAAGAAGTGATTCAACTCACCACTCCAGACTTCCGCTTTTCTGATCTTTATTGTTTTATGTTTCCAGTTTCAGTTTGCCACCAAAAAAGACATCGCAATGATGATTGTGGGGAGTTTGTGTGCCGTCCTACATGGTGCAGCCGCTCCTCTCATGTTAGTGGTGTTAGGCGCGCTGGCGGACACATTTGTGGCTTATGGTAATGAATTGAATGTACTCAGAGACTCAAACAAAGAATGCAGAAACAACACCATTTATTGGATAAATGGCTCTATGGTCTATGAACTAGACAGAAACAGTACTGTCCACTGTGGGTGAGTCATCAGTTTATTTTTTTAATATAATTGTTGTTACAGTATGCACGAGCTGTTGTTATAACCTGTTGTACTCTCTTGACAGGTTGAACATTGAGGCAGATATGGGCAAATTTGCAGTTTATTATGTAATATGTGGGATACTTGTGCAGATTCTCACTTATGGTCAGGTAAATAAGTTTGCTTTTCATATTCCGTTTTAACTGATGCCTCTCATTTGTAATTAGTTCTCATGACAGTGTAGAATAAACAAAATAACAAAAACATTTTTGTGCCAAATAGGTTATCTTGTGGTCGTCAGCAGCTGCAAGACAGATTGACTTTATCCGAAAGGTGTATTTCCGAAAAGTTTTGCAAATGGAGATTGGGTGGTTTGACTTAAACTCTGTTGGCGTACTAAACGCAAGGATTTCGGAGTAAGTTAACCTGCTGCTCATGTATCAATATATGGTTGAGAGAATGCTTTACATTAAATCAGGTTTCTGGTTTCTTCTTTTATAGAGACATTAACAAGATGAACAATGCCATGGGCAACCAGGTGTCCCTCTTCATTCAGAGGATGAGCGTATTTGTGTGTGGCTTTTTGGTTGGATTCATTGGCGGGTGGAAGCTGACTTTGGTGATGGTAGCCGTGAGCCCATTAATTGTTCTAGGCATTGGATTGCTATCTGTGGTAGGAGTCCAGTTGTAAATCACACCTTATGTTTGAACAAAAGAAAATTATTTGCTTTTAACGTTTTGTGTATTTTGGTTCCTGAAGGCTATGTCTATGCTGATTGATAAGGAAATGAAAGCCTATGCAAAGGCAGGGGCTGTGGCTAATGAGGTTCTGTCTACTGTCCGAACAATAGCAGCATTTGGTGGTGAAGAAAAAGCAAGTGAAAGGTATTTTTTTTATTTTTTTTTCATTTTAAGATCACAATAAGCTTTTGCAAATGATGATGCTGGGATATTGCTGATGTATTTTATAATAATGAAAACAATCTGAATAATCGACAGGTACGACAGGAACCTTGCAGATGCTCAGACCTGGGGGGTGAGAAAGGGCATAATCATAGCATCTTTCAATGGATACTTATGGATCATCATTTTTTTTTGCTATGCTCTGGCCTTGTGGTATGGATCTAAATTGGTTATTGACACCGGGGAGCTGTCTCCTGGTACCCTTCTTCAGGCATGTCAAATTAAATAAATTTGTCTTCTCATAGCTTATTCAGTTTAAATATTGTAAGGCCTGTACATAATCTGCAAGAACAGAGAAATGTGTTCTTTTTCTTGAGGTGGCAAGTACAAAGTTAGTTCTGGTGAGGACATTTTAGACTTCCTGAGAAACTCAAGCTCAGAACTCCTGGGAAGTTCTCATAGGGAATGATGTTTCTGCAGTAACCAATTTTCTGGCCACACAATAGTTGTCGAACACGACACAAGAAAAAAAAAAGTTGTTCTGCGCAGATGAACAAGCTGCATTAAATCCCAAACGAGGGCTCCAAAAAAAATAGTTAAGTCATTATTTTCTTGCAGTCCTGGGAATGAGAACAAATTCCTCTATTCTTGCGGAGCAGGTACAGGCCTTCAGAAACAGTGGCACTTGTTTAACTGTGTGGCTGTTGTGTTTGTTTGCAGGTATTTTTTGGTGTACTCAATGCAGCTATTAACCTGGGTGAAGGCATATCTTACCTGGAGGGTTTTGCTGCTGGTTGTACAGCTGCAAAGGTCATCTTTGACACAATTCATCGGGTAAAACCACTGATAGTCAGATACAGATTGCAGATACAATCCAAATTACAGTAGAACAAGAATATTTAAAGTGGCATAATGTTATTCACAATAAAATACATTTTTGTGCTGTTCTTTGCACAGGAACCAGAAATAGATTGTTTCTCAGAAGAAGGTCACAAATTAGACAAAGTAAAAGGTGACATTGAATTCCATAATGTCACTTTCCATTTCCCATCCCGGCCTAATGTCAAGGTAAAATTTCGAGCAGTTGATAGCAGCAGTTGATTAGTCCATCTCATTTTTCAAGGTTAAACTGATGAAAGTCAACTACTTTTTCAGATTATAAATGATCTGAGCATGCAGGTCAAATCAGGAGAAACCACTGCTTTTGTTGGACCAAGTGGCTCTGGGAAAAGCACCATAATCCAGCTCATCCAGAGATTTTATGACCCAGATGAAGGAATGGTAAGAATCAACTTCACCAAAGAAGACACATTACATTAGTTGAACATTTGAAACGTTCGGTGTTGCATCACATGGATTTTCATTCACAGGTGACTTTGGATGGCCATGACATCCGCACTTTAAACATAGGGTGGCTCCGTTCAATCATTGGTATTGTAGAGCAGGAGCCGGTGCTGTTTGCTACAACCATAGCTGAAAATATTAGGTATGGTCGACCTGGAGTTACCATGGAGGAAATTATCCAGGCAACGAAAAACGCTAATGCCTATAATTTCATTATGGAACTGCCACAGGTATGTTTCCATATTTAATAGCAACATAAAGGAATTCCAGTAAGAAGTCATAACAAGAGACAATAACTAAACATTCTGCAGAAGTTTAATACCTTGGTGGGTAAAGGTGGAGGCCAGATGAGTGGAGGACAGAAGCAGAGGATTGCTATAGCTCGAGCTCTGATCAGAAACCCCAAGATCCTTCTGCTTGATATGGCTACATCTGCCTTAGACAACGAGAGTGAAGCTGTTGTCCAGGAAGCACTAAATAAGGTGAGCAACACCATTAGTACGCCACATAACACAGCATGTTTCTTGACTTTATTACCACAGTGTGTTTTGTGGAATGACACCAATACCTACAATATCTACAGGTGCAAATGGGCAGAACAACAATTTCTATATCCCACCGTCTTTCCACAATTAAAACAGCAGATGTGATCATTGGTTTTGAGCATGGGCAGGCTGTGGAAAGGGGAACACACACTGAACTCTTGGAAAGAACAGGTGTTTACTACACCATGGCCACCCTGCAGAGCAAAGGCACTATGAGCAAAGTTCATGGTAAGATTTATGTGATTGCATTTCACATCCTCTGTCTGTGTTCACAAAAACAACATAACCGTTTTGGGGCTATTTTAAGTAAAGTGGGCCGTGAGTGTTTTTTTACGGGTTAAGTGGTCCTTGGTCTGAAAAAGTTTGAGAAACATTGGTCTAAACTCCTTGATCCTTAATCCTTGATGCCCTATGTCTACATATTCCTCCCAGTGCCAGAGGGAATTAATGATTGACAGAATCATTGCAGTTGAATGCACAGGCAGATCCTTAAGATGTACAGAAAGGACGCTTCAGTGACTTTTTAAATGGAATTAAAGATTTGTTATTTTTTTCCTTACCAGATGAAGTCAAACTAGTCCCTAAAGAGAGCTTTGAAATGAAAACGAGGAGTAGGAGCCATAGATCCAGAAAAGGGTACAGTAAATCCAGCTAATAAAGATCATGTCAGAGCAATGTAAGATCAAGTATTGTTTCAGCTTTAAGATAATGTGATTCTTCTTAATATTACTTTTGTAGGTCTGTGCGGCTGCGATCTCTAAGCTCACTGTCAACTGATTTTGTCCCTGATGTGATATCTGGGAACCTTGACGGCTTCTCATATCAGGAGCTTACATCAGAAAATGTACTTCTCTTATAGGTTTTATAATACACTTACTTTTTTCTACCAATTATCTTGAGAAAATTAAATGAACCTGATGCATATTTCTTAACAGGATGTTTTAAACGATGCAGATGAAGTAGAGAAGCCTGCCTCAGTAGCACGAATCTTTAAGTATAACCGACCAGAGTGGCTCTACTTACTGGTGGGCTCACTGGGAGCTGCAATTAATGGTGGTATCACCCCCATTTATTCGATGTTGTTCATTGAAATTACTGGTGTAAGTGCTGATTCCAATGCTTTCAACTAATTAACACAATTTTACCACTTTTGTCTCTTTTTAATGATTTGTTTTGATGATATTTGTGTTTTCAGACTTTTGTAATCCCTGACGTGAATGAACAAAGGCATCAAATCAACAACATATGTATTTGCCTTTGCCTTGTGGGTGTGGTTATACTCATCACTCAGCTAATGCAGGTTTGCATCATTATTCATATTTGGGACTTTTAGTGTACACTAGTAATGCAAGGGTCAACCCACCTCCCAAAGATGTCAGGTGGGTTCAGGTGGGTTCAGGTGGAAGAAAATACAGCAGGTGTGGGTGGTTCGGTCAAGTAGTTTTATAACAAGATAAATAGATATGTAAGAAGGTTCAGGCCATAATTAACATACAGTGTGGGTCATAAAAATCCCAGACTCATCTACACTAGTGAATACATATGGCAGAACAGAAGAGGTTACAATTTACATGTGGATTGACTCAGGTTAAATGTTCCAGAGAGTCTCTTTTTCGAAGTCTGGAGGAATACTGACCCGCCGCCTGAGGAAAATGGGCTTTCAGGCCATGTTGAGACAGGAGATTGGATGGTTTGATGATCCCAAAAATAGCACAGGAGTTCTGACCACCAGATTGGCTAACGATGCAACCATGATCCAGATGGTATGTATAACAATTTTACAGCCCTGTACCTCCATTTCACATTATTTGTAATACAGATTTGGCATCGTTTTTTTCCACATGTGTCTGGTGTAACTTCTGCAGGCAACAGGCTCTCAGGTTGGCATGGTACTGGACTCGATCACCAACATTGGAGTATCGTTAATTTTTTCGTTTTACTTCACCTGGAAGTTGACTTTGGTACTTCTGTGCTTCCTGCCGCTTATCGCATTAGGTGGGGTATTACAAGCTAAATTATTGACACGTTTTTCAAAAAGGGATAAAGAGACCATGGAAGAACTAGGGCAGGTAAGCAGCATCATTATATTATAATATTATAATATGAACATTTGTCGCTAAGGTTCATTGATAGTAGCACTGCAACTAAAAAGTATTTTGGTCGTCGACTAATGTGCTGATCTCTGTGTAGCGCATTGCTGTTACAAATAAATATTTGTGAGGTTTTATAATACAATGTGTCAACACTAAATCCTGTGTCAACAAAGTTTTATAATGTATGTTGTTGATTATGTTGACTGATCAATATTGATATCTTTATATTTCTGAATAAAACTATAATTATAGATGAAAGGCTACATTATAACACCTGCACTCTATTCCTCAGGTATCATGTGAAGCTTTTGCTAACATCAGAACTGTTGCAGGCTTGGGCAATGAGAGATTCTTTATAGAGTTATTTGAGCAGCAACTTATACTTCCATTTCAAACTGCCATGAAGAGGGGCCATATCTTTGGCTTCTGTTATGGTTTTTCTGAGATGGTTGTGCAATTGGCAAATGCCGCTGTATTTGGATACGGAGGCTATCTGGTGTACAGAGAGCATTTACACTTCATAATAGTTTTCAGGTTGGTAAGACTTTCATTTATAAGGGAAGTCAGACGTTCTTACATCCTATGTTGATATATATAATTTAACCTAGCAATCATATTTTATTCTCCTAGAGTGATTACATGCATACTGACTAGTGGGACAGCAATGACCAGAGCAATAACCCTCAGTCCAGATTACATCAAAGCCAAAGTTGCTGCTGCTCAGCTCTTCAAAGTAGTGGACAGAATTCCAAAAATCAGCATCAGACCTGAAGATGGAGAGAAATGGGTAATTGCATTCACTTAATTCACTTAAGATGAATATTCATTGCATATTCATTTATAATTTTTTTGAATTTCTTATTCATCTTTAGGAAAATTTCAGCGGTGGAATTGAGTTCCAAAATTGCATGTTTACCTATCCAACACGGCCAGATACCCAAGTGTTGAATGGCCTGACTGCGTCTGTGAAGCCTGGTCAGACTTTGGCATTTGTTGGATGCAGTGGTTGTGGTAAAAGCACCAGTATTCAACTCATGGAAAGGTTTTATGACCCAGACATGGGCCAAGTGGTGAGTATGCTGATTAAGAGAAACTGAAATGACTACAAAATAACAGTTATCTATGACAAAGCCATTAATGTTATGTTGATGATTTTTTTATTTTCAGTTGATTGATGGTCGCCCTTCTCAAGATATCAATGTGCCCTTCTTAAGAGCTCAGATTGGCATAGTGTCCCAAGAGCCAGTGCTGTTTGACTGCAGTGTGGCTGAGAACATACAATATGGTGATAACACACGCGTTGTGAGCATGGAAGAAGTTGTAGAAGCTGCTAAGAAAGCTTACCTTCATGACTTTGTGATGGCGTTACCAAATGTAAGTGTAAATACTCTACCACCACAATTTGATAATTTGATATGGCCCAAAGCTGTTCCAAGTTCAATTGTGATATTTCAATTTCTGCTATCAGGTAAAACCTAAAATAAGTGCATGGCCCATAATAGACAACTTATACAGATTTACTAGCATTACTACTGTGATAAAAGTGGCCCGAAGGATTGTAATTTCTAACCTTGTGACTTTTGGCTTTTTCCATTTACTAACTGGTAGACATATGAAACTCAAGTCGGTGCTCTGGGCTCCCAACTGTCCAGAGGAGAAAAACAACGTATTGCCATTGCCCGAGCCCTTGTCAGGAACCCCAAGATTCTGCTCTTAGACGAGGCTACCTCTGCCCTGGACACAGAGAGTGAAAAGGTGAAGTGTTTCTAAATTGATTATTAAACAGCATAAACATAAAGCAATGGTGGCCTATGCTGCGACAGGGGCAAAGGGCCTAAGTAAGTAATAAACATAAAGCAAATAAGACCATCTCCATATATTCGCATATGCATCAAAATGATTTACCTGAGAGTGGTTAAGATGATGCTTGTCTTCCCACAGGTTGTTCAGTCTGCTTTGGATAAGGCAAGAAAAGGACGAACCTGCATCGTTATCGCTCATCGATTGTCAACTATCCAGAATGCTGACTTGATTGCTGTGATGTCTAAAGGAGTTATTATAGAACAAGGCCCACATGAGCAACTCATGGCTGAGAGGGGCGCCTATTATAAACTGGTCACAACAGGGGCTCCTATCAGCTAGGAGCCTGCAGCTTCGTTTGAAGAGCATATGATGAAAACAAATTTTTTTTTGCATGCCATTACTGTATTGTCATGTTGAACTATTGCTTTTAAAGAGTCTTATGGGAATGGATTTGGAATGGATCAAATATGTGTTATTTATTTGATTTACCTTTTTAAATGAAAATGTGGTGTTTTCCCTAGCTTTCATTCAAAGTCAGTAAAAGAAATGTCTGAATATATTTAGCAGTTAATGTAGTTTTGTAATAACTAAAACTACATAACTATGCCCACTAATGTTTATGTTTTTGTATTATTGTAATGTTTTATACCTAAAAATAATGTACAGACAAAACATATTTAAAACACATGGCTCAGGATTTTTCAAGAACTATTGCTTTGTGAGAGAGGTGAGTTTTCTACATTTTTTAAGAACAACTGTGCTAAAAAGAGTTTTGCTCTAAAAAAAGTAATAGAACATCATATAGCTCTGTGATATGTGATACTGTGATATGTGATACTGTAAACTCAGTGCAAAGTTTCTAGACTAATCACGGTCCAAGGAAATTCAGTCGTGACACCTGTTTTGTATTTAATATTTCATTATTGCATGAACGTGTATGCCGTTTTTCTCTTTTATTCTCTTTTTTTTTTTTTTTACCACCTGAGGCTATTATACACTATACTATTCTACTCTTTGTGTAACGTGCTGGTCTGATTTGTCGGCAGTAGTCGGTACCAGAAGAATGCTGACCTGCCACCTGAGGAAAATGTATATATATGTATGTATATATGTTTATATATCTATGGTCGGTACAGTGTATAAATAAATAAAGCTTTCTTGATCGCTGCAAGTTATTGGCGTGGAGTAAATTATTGCCCCCTTGTGGACATACCTTAACAATACAGCCGTTTTACCGAACATGATTTGCTGATCCGTTTTGTCGCACTACTGGGTTTAATTTTGAATCAGCTTGAGGGAATTCATGAATATAAAATTTGTATTATATGATTGTTAGCTAGTCATTATAAGAACATGAGCTCTGTGAAAGAGCTGACCTGTATGCGGAAGCAAAACAACTAATCGTCATTTCCATTTCCGGCGACCAGACCCCGCCTCGCACTCACCCACATCGAAGGACCAACGAAGATACGCCTGAAGTTGGCCCCGCCTCTTGCACGCAGAGCGCCTGTTTTTTGAAAATAACGCCTGCCTCAAGTTGTAACACGGAAAGCAAAGTGGTGAAATTGTGAGTGTTGGGCTTTTGTATTACATCGACATAGGGTGAGATTGGTTAATTTAACGTCAGGTGTTGTTGTTTTATTTGCTGCGTACGTTACATAAACTGTAAAGAATATACAGCTATGTGCTAACGTTCCCTAGCTAACTTTAACGTCCCTGCTACTGCTGCTGACTGGGATTGTGTCCTTTTTTTATTTTGGTCAGTAACGTTCGAATACGAGTGTGCATGTTGAAGATAGCCCTTAACGTACAGGGTGGTGAGCTTGTATATAAGGTTAGGGTTAGTAAACTGGTCGTTTTGTTGTAGTTTTACCGGGGTAATTCCACAGACATTTTGACAGAGAAGTCGAAAGGAATCGATTAAGGTTGAGTTTCCTCAGTGTCAGTCTTCATGTTGCTGCCTAGCTGTCACACTGTCCATAGTGGTCACCCAACAACGCAATGACAAAACTGGTGAAGCCACCGTCTTGAGGAGAAAAGTTATTCTGCCTTCTTATGATGTTAAATGCTGTTTTTCTGACCAACGGTGTGACTGTCATGTGTTTGTGTGTGTGTGTGTGTGTGTGAAAGACGGGAAAACATGTTTATGCTGCTGTATACTAAAATATGTGACCTTTTCAAACACTTTTTCTGTTTTTCCACAAGGCTAATGTTTTTTTCTTTTTAAATCTCATGTGTGATTTTTCAAACGACAAATGTAAATTTGACATTACAGACTTGTACGCTTTACAAAGACAAATTATTTTTTTTTTTCACTTGAACACTATAAGCAAGTATACATGAACAAGGTTTATTAATAATCAGTTAAGTGTAGAAAATAAATTGGGTTGAGCATTGCCCAAATTGATACATATAAAGTGGGAATGATGGGTTATTTGTTTGTTTTATAATCACAGATTGTCTGACAGCTGGGCATCATGATGTCCATCACTGATCCAAATACGAGTGTCAACTTCACTGGTGCAGTGGAAGAAATCCATAACAAGCAGCTCAAAACGTACGAGGAGATAGTGGACACAACTACAGAGCTGTGCCAGTCCCATAGACAGTTTGTGAAGTCTGCAGTTGGTATGTTTGTTGTCCCTACTCTATATTTCATTTACCTTTTGTTTTGGTTCTGAGTTTGCTTAAATCATTCAGATATATAATCACCACTGTCCACTGTATTATGTGACCAGGTAGTCCCTTTGCAGATTGAGCTGTAGGTTTCCACAGGCAAATACAATTTGACAAAGTGTCAGGAATGGTTATTTAACTTTTGTCTTGTGGATCGTTTGTTAATTGTAACAGTGTCTGTATGTGAAACCAAATATGACTTCTAAGAAGGCTATAAGCTAGGTGATGATGTGCTTAGGAGTACGTTTTATCAATGATCAACTGTATGTATTCAAAGCTGCAAAAAGGAGCTCATTTGCATGGTTATTTATTGTTATATATTTTTTTCTTTCGTGCAGATACATGTTTAAAGAAATGTAAGGATGACAAGGTGCTGTTTGAGACAATACAGACATTCAACAAAGGTGAGTTGATGAACTCGGCCATAAAATATTGCATCTGTGTCTTACACTCACTTTTAACTCCATGTTTGACACATTATACAGCACTATACAGACTGTAATACAGCTTCAAAAGCTCAGTTGTTGATGACTTGGACTGATGCAAAGTTTGTCCCCTCAGATTTGCAACTGAAAAATGCGTCATTGAAAGAGAAACGTTGCGATATTTCTAAAGTGATATCTGAGATTCAGCAGAAGGAGATGCAGAAAGATGATATTATTCAGAAGATAGAACAACTTAAAGAGGAGCAAGCCAAGAGGAAAGAGTGTAAGTTATTTGGAAATGAATCTTAGATTGTAATTAAATCACTCAAGCATTTCAGTAATTGATGATGCACTTATTAATATTTTTTTCTTTTTCAGTAATTGAGTCTCAAAATAAAGCAAATAAAGCCAGACTGAGAAATCTCCAGAAAGCCAGACATGTCTTTCAGGATCATTTGGGGATGGAGATCCGAGCAGTCCTCTGCAAAACACAGCTGGTTAGAGGTACACAGACCACATCTTTTCATCTTCAGTATTTTGTATGCATAAAAATATGGATATTTTTGTGAATTTAAATATATCCCTAATAAAACACAATCACTGGTGTAGAAATATACTGTATTCCACTACACAAACACATTCACATTATTATTATACATTATTGTACCTTGTCCTGGCTCCTTTTTTTTTTTTTAAGTTAAAGTAAAAACTGACTTTAGAATTGTTTCCCCCATAAAGGTGAAAGAATGCAGTTTGTTTTCCGGAATATCAACCCGTCAGATCTGGACAGTGTCTTTGTTGTCACAATGGGCATTAAAGAAGATGGATCTTATGAGAGTAAGTTGAAATAGAAACATCTATACTCTATGCAGGAATAAGAAAAATAAATGTCTGCTCAGTATAATGAAATCATACCATTTATCAAATCAACTGGGGAAATTACAACACTTGTAATGCTGACCTTTTCATCTGTCAGTCAGCAACATTCACATTAGAAATAAAATCATGTTCCATGTGATTATATTACTTATTCAGATTTTTTTATTGGTGTCCCACACACTGTACCCTCTTAACAGCAATTGGAGCAACATTTATTAGAAACATGAGAAAGAAGCGCTGTATAAATGAGTGAAAAGTGAATATAAGGGCTGTCAGACTGCTATACTATTGGACACCATTAGTAATCTGCCTCTGTCACCATCAGTTATGTCGCTCCCTCTATAACATTTACTTTCCCATTAGAAACAATTAGTGTTGGTTTACATACGGGAATGTTAAAGAGTACAGTATTAGTACACATTAGTAATTCACTATTTTGGTCTTCTCAGGGGATTTGTCATGAAAAGAAAAACTAACCAAATTTCATCATTCAGCATTGTAGTTTGGTTCCATGAGATTTACCAAAGTCTTTTTTCCCCCCCACAGTTGTGTCTAGTGACCCAAAGCTTGAGTGTTTGCCCGTCTTGGAAAGTCGGCTTCGGGAGACCAATCACTTACCAGCGTTCTTGGCAAATGTTAGGAAGGAGTTTATCGCTCAGGCACGCAGCTAAGATTGAAACATTGGAAATGTAGCTGATTTCTTGTTGCAATGTGGACCAATATAAACGAGGACTGTATATTTAAACTTTGGTTCACATTCCTCTTATAAAACTAAAAATGTAAGTATGTTTTTAATTTGTATCGACAGCCCTACAAACAACACACAATCAATGCCACTGTAACGCATTATCAGGAGTAATGCATGTATATGTGGATATACAGTACACTTACAGGCAAAAATAAACAAGCCGTATTAAATATTCTGGTCTTCTAATCACATCATTAACTATCCAGTCTCATATTTTCAGAGCATGGTGATATTCTAAGCCACTTATTTAGATGGACAAAATTGCTCCCTCAACATGTTTTTCCAAAGTAAGGAGAAAAAAACAAAGCAATTTACATTGATGTAAACAGCTATTATTTATTTGTTACTAACTTTATTACTCATGTAAGTCAACCCTATCCCTGGACTCCATTTTAACTTGTGTTAATTCTATTCATCTATTACACATGTATTAAAATCTTGTAAAATGTCCAGCAGTTGGGCAGCACACAATGTATTAAATAATATTTCACCATTAAAAAGCCAAATATAAAGACAGAATTTATAAAATGTATGAATTCTATCATTATAAAATGACTGCAGAGACCAGTAACACAAATTGTACATCCTGTCAGTAGATAAGCACATGAAGTGAGTGATTATCAATCATTTTGGAAAAAAAAAAAATACATTACTATCATTATTCAGTTCATCGCAAATAATTTGTATTCATGTATGTTATGAGTCTTCCACTTTGTTTTTACATTGTTTTGTATGATATTTTTTGCTGTGCATGCATTGGTTAAGTCAGGTATCCGATGATGTGGCACTGCTTAGCCCAGACAGTTCCTCAACATAGGCTGATGGGAAATGTCCGGTCCGTCCATTTAGTTTACCAAACCACCACCCCTTCTCCTCTTTTTTGTAAATGTCCAAAATATCTCCTGTAAAATACAAACAAATCAGTATATCAGTCTGTATTCACCTCTGTAGTTTTAACTAATTTACCGCTCAGCAGCAACTTACCTTCTTTTAAAGTCAACTCATCATCTTGTTCAGGTTTGAAATTGTACAGGGCCTTGCATTTTCCTATACTGCAAAACACTTCTGTTGTTTGACCTATACAAAAAAATCATTATTTGTTATTGTGGTAAATTCATTGTAAATCTGCAGATGTGAGCAGAAATAAACACTTCTGTGTTTGTGTCTGGAAATATCTTACCTTCTTGATTATCATTGCCAGTGTGAGACGGGACTCTCTGCTCTGAAGCTTCTGTTTCATGTGTTGAATCCGTAGATGTGACCTGGTCACTGGCACTTTGTGGAGGCTCCACAGACGGTTGGGTCACAAACTGAGCAGGTCCTTTGTAAATGATGGAAGCTCTCAGTGACTGTCGGGACCTGAATGTTGTCCTCCTGAGTTTGACTTGACGAGTCAGTTGAACTACACTGTGCTCGCAGTCCTTTGAAAGAGTAACACTTTACAGGTTATGTTTTATCTAGCATTTAGATCATCAAAAATCTACCATTGAATGTATATCATTGGCTGATAGCATAAGGCATACCTTTTATTAACTGGATGCAAGTGGGGGTGGGATAAACAATTAATTAGACCACTTTAAAAGATAATTTACCACAGAATCAGGATATTTTACTTTAGGAACCAACAGCTAAACAGCAGTTGGAAGTTAATCTTTTAGTTTCCAAAGTGGCTTTATTCTAAGCATTTTAATCTGAAGGCTCACATTTGTGCTGTGTCCTGTTATTGTCCTTCTCTATTTTATGGACTAAAAGATTCAATAAACAATCAAATAAACAGATTGCAGAATCTCCTATAAGGACAATAATCGTCAGTTGCAGGAGTAGTCTGAATATAATTTGTAGCAAACCCGCTGAAAACATGTTGACCAATATGAAATATTGACAGTCTGTGTGTGTCTTAATAGTATTGATTAAAAGGTACTGGATCACGTCTGACGGAGCTGTGGTAGTAAATCATACGAAGAAGCTGAGAACCAATTATCTGATGTTCAGAACCCAGCAATTTAAATCACCTGACCTACTGTAGATCAATGGCACCACTTTAAATGCAGCCATTACATTAAGCTTACCATATGGCTGTTGCCGTTTCAAACCAGATGCATGACAATCGCAAACACCAATGGAAACCAAATATCACCACACACAAAGTAAAATAGATGTCGTCTTACCTTATCTTTCCATTTCACAATGCTGTCTCTAAATCGGTGAAAAGACTTAGGTTTTCCTTCTAATTCAGACAGTGATGACGAGAGTTTGTGAAATGTTGCCTCCAGGAGATCCAGTTTCAGTGAACACTAGAGGTAGAAAGCTGACATTAGCTGCGAGTCAAGCAAACCCCATTTATGATCAGTTTAAATATACGTCTGCACTGCATACACCACCCAGTCTACATTATTATGTGAGGCATTTCTGGGTCAAAATATCGATTTGGTGATATATCGTTGTCTATCCCTGTGCAATACAATAATCGATACAGCAGGGAAAATATCGATCAAGGCATTGCTACCTCATGTCTCCTCATGGTGGCACTGTTCAAATGAATGAGGGAAACTTGGGCAGAAGTTACCTGGCCGAAGAATAGGGGGTTCAGAGCAGGATAATGTCGGAGAAAGTTACTTTAAACAGATGCCCCGTCCACGTTCAATACATAGACTTAATGCACTTTGTGCTCTATGTTGTGAATAAACAGAGAAATCCTGCACATTTAGACAGATACCGTGATGTGTATGATTGTTTTGCAATATATTGATTATCACACAATCGTTGTATCGTGATATTATTGGTATCGTGGACCATGTATGTCATTCCCACCCCTAGTATAGGTTTGTCTCCATTTGAGCTGAATAAATCTTTTAGTGCAGTGTTTACCTCATCGAGCTGCTGTTCAGTTTCCTCAAGGTTCTTTTGGTTTGAGAATGAAGGATTTTCAGAGTACATTCTCATCAGTTTTTCAATTCCTGCAACAACAACAATGTCGAATGTGACCGTGAGAAGAAAATACCTAGTGCTGTGTGGATTGCAAGGTCGTACTGGATCTCAAATTATTAATATTGTGTCATTTGAATGAATAATTGACTGTATTCAACTCACCCTCACGGTCTTTCTTTGTTTTTGCAATGGTGTCCTCCAGACGCTGGAGTTTGAGTTTGATGGCCTCTCTTCGTCGCTCTTTGCCCATCAGTGATTTGCTGTCCTCCTCCTGTTTTACCAGAACACGTCATAATACGCATGAATCAATCACATCTGTAATTATAATCTTGGCGTTTACAAACACTTGCCCTGCAATCTGCACATTCACATAACCTTTATAAATTGGGTTGATTCCAATGAGATTATTATTGTATCTCCACTGTACAAGTGTGTATGGTTGTGTAATATTGTAAAAAAAACAAAAAAAAACTTTATACACATTAAAGCCCTCATAAAAGACGTCACATCAGCTGCTGACTTTAAATGACAAGTATATCTTTGCATGCGCAGCATATACAGCCTCGTCAAAAAGCCTTAAAGGAATACTTCATCGACTTACAAAATAATCAGCCATCAAAAACTCAAATTTGTTATCTGCAGCTGAGAATCTGTTCTCCTCCACCAGGGTCCGAATGTCTTTGTCCATGTCCACCCTTTGGACTAACAGTTCTATTTGTTTTTGGCCCTAGAGGAAGGACATAAATTAACAGCGTCCATCAAAGGCTTTTTAATATGTACAGTAATTGTGGGAGCGCGGCGTGACATGACATGTCAAGATGTCTCACGTGTTTGAGGGTCTGGCCAAAACCAGACATGTGGAGGCTGTATCTATTTAAGATGTTGCACAGAACTTCAATTCTCTCTTTCTCCAGCTCTTGTATGATCTGAAAAAAGCAGAACGTCGTCACGCTTTGAGGCTTGTTGTGTAGCATATTCAATCTTTGGTAAACAAGGTCATTGTGGCTGGACAGCCTACAAAGTAACTGCAAGATCATGGGTTAGAGCCAGAATCACAATGTCCTGCAGAAATGTCCTTGAACACAGTATGCTCCTGTGCACGTGTGTGTGTACCTCTGTTCCTCTCATACGTTCAGCACTTGAATGGCCGACTGACCTGGCGCTTATAAACCATTTTCTCCAACCAAAAGCTCACTGGTTATGACTCTGATCTCAAATGAGGTGTCCGTGAGCAAGCCTGAAACTTCCTGTTCTCTCAGAAAAAGAGGTAAAGCTCCTCCTAGAACTTTTTTTTTTCCATCACCTGGTAGCAGTTTTTCAGGGTGTTTTCCCACTTGAGTCTCATCTGATGTCCCTCCATGTTAATATTAAAGTACTCTTCATCCACCCGGGCCTGCATCTCCGCCGATTTAGTCAGTCTGTTAAGCATCTGTTGTCGAGAACAGGGAAAAAACTTTATTCTGACAGCCTCCCCCCCCCATTTATTCTATGTGAGAAAACACAGGGTAAAGCAGATCATGTAACTGTACCTTTTGCTTTTCCTTTTCTGTGCTAATGTGTTTGTTGTTCTCCACAAAGTTGAACAGAGCTTCATGTTCTCTCGTTAGTCCAACCAGTTTCTTCTTTATCTGATTTAGAAACGAGGAAACAGAAGCAAGTAAATCACAGAATTTTTACAGGCAAATAAACCAGACATGACTGAACCCTTCTCTAACCATGCCCACATATTAACATTTGAATCCAAATCCATATTTGAAACATTTCCGTTTATTAATTGTGGTGATATATCCTTTCTACATACAGATAAATACATCAGGGTTGACATAAGTACTATTATGTTCAAGCAACTTTGAACTGACAGACATGAAATATGACAAAATGACGTTCATTTATTTCATACTGTACTTCAATCCTTCAGTAAGTTCAACTTTTATTTAATATTTGCAAGTAAATATTAATTCAAGTGAAGACAAAAAATGATACGCGTGTATTTGTGTGCGAAAAACAAGTATGAAAATCAAAAGAAAGTATTTATTTGCCTTGTCATATGAGATGCATTCACAATTGTGTTGCTCCGAGACTTTATGAATGTAATAATACATTACAGTGGCTCGTGATCACTATGGTATGACAGGTTATAGAAACTGTTGTGAAGTGTTGTAACGGTTTAACACAACATAATGCATTATTGATTAAGTGTATGCTATTCCCTTTAATGCATCATGAATGCTTTGTACTGCATTATGTCGTTATTTATAGTCCATTATATATATATTGTATAAAGGTTACAATAACACAAACTGGTTTATGTTTGTCCCTGTTGCAGGTCCAGCTGTAAACAGCTGTTTATTTCTTGTGTCTGTGTGTTTTGGAAGAGCGTTCACCTTGAGCTGCTCACTCCAGTTTGCAGTAACAAGTTTTCCAGTCCTTTCAATGGCACTGTCAAGCTATTATAACATAGAAAAAAAGAGGCTTAAAGACACATTGAGGCTGGAGGCTACAACAGAGATAATAATAATAATGCTAAAAATAAATAAAGAATTACATACAGGCTTCTTCCTTTTACCGTGTTCATCTAAGACTTGACGTATTTCCAGAATTGCCTCTTGCTGAAATGCATTTCCTAATGATCTGGAATGAGAACAACAACGTCACAACGTCCCTTTTAAAAGCAAACCACCCTGACACTGGTTTAATGTGTGGACAGGCACATTTATGAGGTGAAGTCAGGCTGAAAACTACCTGTGGGCGTCTGCTCTTGAGTACATCTCATCTGACACATGACACCAGGCGCCGTAGGTGGAACTGAGCGGGGAGTCAGCAGGAAAATGTTAGAGCTGTGGACTAATGAGCGCGACACCTACCTGTGTTTCGCTCTTGTCTGAGAACACACATGCAGATGTGTCCACAGGAAGAGGTCACGTTCAACACAATACAGATAAAATATCATTCAGTACTGCGCCCCTTACTTGTTTGGCATTCCCTTTGAGGCCCTCATGAGTCTGCCAGCAAGTTTTTGTAGTCCTTTAGCATAAGTAAGGTCAAGCTCAGCCCTAGTAAACGTAAAAGGTGCAGCGTGGGGGCAGGAAAAACACGCACACACACACACACAAGTCAAACAGTAACTTATGTGGCCAGTAATATTTAGACTGAATGCTGTTGCTCTACCAAAAACCTACCTTTGCTGAAAAACTGTCATAAGTTCTTTGCAGAAGTACTCCCCATTTTTTGAAAATCTTTTCACGTTTTGATACAGCTGGTTATACTGGAAGACAGTGAGTATGACTCCATTAGTTGTTGGTTTGTTGTGCTATATAAAACTCAGAAGTTCAAAGTGATTAAAATGTCGATGTAACTGTAGTTGTGTCTCTGACAATATAATCCATTAAAAAAACATTACTCCAGTCAAGTCAAACATAATAAGAAAGAAATACTCACCGAGCAGCTGCTGATAGGATCCCTCATCTTAAGACTGTGGCTGTTTGTTGACTTTGGACCTGGAACTTTGACCACCTTACCCACGGAGTCACTAATGCGGAAATCACCTGAGCTTTAGTCAGTGTGCCGTGCAAAGGAAAATTCCAGTGAGGGAGAACAAAAAGGAAACCATAAATGTAAACTCAAGCCCCGGCGAAAGAGAGGGGAAGATAGAAACACAAAACAAGAGACCCATTCACACTCTCAACTTTCACTGCAGGCCTGTTACTGCATGGGGGCAAAATAAAATAGCTTTGCTTTTATTACTCACTGTGGAAAAAGGAGATAAACAAAAACGGCCACTTTCTAATGTATCCCCATTAACAAAGTGGCGTATGAACTAATTAGTAGTACTTTTAAAAATGGCCTTTGTTGTAAAACAGCTTTTGGGATGCAGTTAGAAACCCTGGTAATCTGAGATACCTGTGTTTAAACCAGCATCAAATTATGATTGTGTGCCACTTAGCTGGGAGATTAACTGTTAACACAACACTGACATGTGATAACCTGGAGCTGAGACTGCACATGCATGCAGAGGAGTTGTAGTGGAAAAAAGCAGGTGTGGCTTCGGTCTATTCCCATGTCCCAGTGTCCAAGTTCTTAAACTGAAACAGATAAATGGACTGTACCCATGATTTATTCATAGCACACATCTGTTTTTCAGAGTAACAAATGGATATGGTATTATTCAGTGCTAATTTGTGAAATCATTGTCTTTACGAAATTAGAGTCAGGCACCAGAGTTTGATCAAATCATTTGCAGTATTTATGTTTTTGTTTTTATTGAATAGTTCAAACAACTCATGTTTGCCTCATAGGAGAGAGCAAATGGAAAATGCTTACCAGAAACGTACCAGAATACTTAACAAAATGCTTCGAGAGAGAGAGAGAGAGAGAGAGAGAGAACAGCACCAAGCCATGTCTGATGCACACACATAATACTGTTATTGACATCTCATATAGTGTTGGAGTGGAGAATGTGTCGTGTTGTTGTTTCCCAAATGTGAGTAAACCTCATATATTACAATTCATCTAAGTGAAGACAAACTCGGTCGTCATTTCGGCAAATCTTTGGGAGTGTAGCATTAAAAAAGAAAAAAAAACCCGGTTCTTCAGCATTTCGCTAATAATAGTGACATGTGGGGAAAAAAAACAAATCTGCTTCCTGTCCGAGATTATTTCATCACTTATACTGACATTATAGTAGAATAGGTGTCCGACTAAACCGTCTGCAAACATATTTAGAAACAAAATAAATAACACAGAAAGAGACAAACATTGGGGAATCACACCCCTAGTATGCCAGACTATTGTATGTTAAATTAGCATGCTTACACCATAAAGTGGAATGCTGTCATTCAATTGGCTAAACAGAGAGTGGCTTGTACTGATATTAGTGCTTTAATATCTCACTGAAATTAGGCTTTGATGCAAATACACAGATGGAGGTTGCAAAGAAGGGCGATCGTAAAAGAATCAAACCGAGAACAAAACTACAATCACGTAATTGATGTATGCACTTTCAGTACCAGACCGGCGATGTTGTTCACGTGTCCACCCTACACTCAAATACGTACACGCACACAGATTGATGGACGGAGTCGGTAGAATGCTCCAGTGCTGTGATATAAGCTTAGTCAGTGTTCATCGGAGTACGGGACTCCGGTCAGGTAGCCGTTGGTCCCGTGATTTTTATTGGTCCCATTGGTGGCGCTGCTGTGGTGCTTCTGACTGGGTGGGGGGCTGTCATCCTCATCAGAGCTGGACTCAATGTCACTGCGGTCGTCTTTAGACACCTGTAGAAATGGGAAGGACGGTTAGAATTTTAATCGAAATTGCAATACTGGCTACTAGAATAGGGGTAGTCTTTCTGAAAAATCCTTCCCAACCTCAGTTTCCTCTGAGTTGAGAAATGTCTTCATTCTTTTCTTTGTTACGTGCCCACCAGTGACACTTGGTCCTGTTAGCAAAGATGGCGGACACTGTGTACATTCTGGAAATGAGGTCCGGTCCCCCTACAAGTGGCTCTAATAAGTGTGGAATTAGCCTTGCAGTTTCAAGCCTAAGACCAAGGCTCGACCCAAGTGTCACTGGTGGGCACGTAACAAAAAAAGAATGAAGATACAGTATTTCTAGACTCAGGAGAAACTGAGGTTGGGAAGCAAAATTTTTCAAAAAATACTACCCCTATTCTAGTAATACAAAGCTAAATGCAAAGTATTCCTTTAACACTCAAACTACCGGGAATGATGTACCTACTCGAAAGACCATAGAGGTCATTTTGACCTTTCATAGGTTAATATTTAATATAATTTCAATAAATAAAGTCCAATCTGAAAATGTTATATGAATATAGGTGATCGTAAACATGAGGAAACAAACGCAGCTGTTGATGGCTGAGGCTTTGAGGCTTTGAAGTAGAGCTAAGCTAACATAGATAAAACAACTCGTAATAGTCACAGTGATATGAGTCTTCAAAGGTTGAGGTCAGTATCATAAAATAGACATGTTACACCCTCTATAATGCATATGGTCAAATTGACCGCTATGGTAGTTAAATGTAGATATTACCAGAACGTTTTTGCATTTTGCCATTTTTATATATAACACTGTTAAAATGATAAATACACACATTTAGAAATGTTTCATGTGTTCAATTTCAACAAAGTTATCACCCTAAAAAAAATATGTTGTTCAAATGAGAATGAGAATAATTACACAAAGAATGACCATTCCCTCTCATTTCGCAATCAAAATAATCACAATTAGATATTTATTCTAAATGGTTCAGCCCTAATAGAGGTTAGATAGTTGTCATTGTCTGTGTTATGCGTGGCAGCGACTGTATGCATGACGGCGTTACAAATGTTGGTTATTTAACAACAAGCAGCAACAGCCATAAAATCAGTTTGCAACCTTACAATATTTTCAATTCATTAACACTGGACTTTACACATGTTACAATGCATTATTAAGATGCCACTATTTTATTCATCACTCATGAACACGTTTCAAAGACTCCATTTCAGGGAAATCAAGTCAACAACCATGCCGACTGTTATATGAGGCTGCACTTAAGCAGCGTGGTGATTTGAGCTAAATGCTAATGTCGGCAGACTAATGTGCTTTATTTACGGTTGTAGCGCGCTACCATTTACTAAATGGCACTAGGCACAAAGCACTGCGGAGGAGAATGTCACTAGTATTACATGTGTTTTAATGATAAACCAAAACAAATCAATCAATTCTCTGATGGTGGCATTGAACGGCAGATCTTCAAGATCAGTTATTAAGATCCTAAATGTTATGGAAATCTATTTTTAACATTTGCAGTGATATTTCAGATTGTGTCAACATGGGGAATCGATCATTGATAAGATTCAAGATTTGTCTATTTGTCAGATGAGATTGTACACGGTACATTGACGGTGAAATTTAAACTGCGACACACAATTCTGCTGAAAACAAGATAAAATCTTATTTAAATTTGAATTTAAATAAGTTAGAAATAAAGGTAAATGAAATAAAAAAAGGGAAGTAGATTAGAATATAAAGAAAACTGTAACCTATCAAGTCTACTTACATGTAAAGGATTCCATTTCCCCACCTTGAAGATCACATTTAGCAGAGACGACAGAGAGAGAGAGAGAGAGAGAGAGGAAAGTTAAAAGTGGCTGTGACACAGTATTTATAGATGTACAAGCAAAAAACCTTACCCCCAAAACATTAAACAAGGTTAGATGGTAACACACAGGACAGGATCGGTGTGTAATGACTCACCTTTCCTTTGGATATGGCTCGGCACGCTGTCTTCACTATGAGGTAGGACCAGAAGGAGTGAAGGAGCTGTAGCAGGATGAGCAGCAGGTTGAAGACCCACCAGGACGGGTAGGGCCCTACAATCTCCCAACTCTCAAACAAGGTGGTGTTTAAAATCCTTCCATAGCAACAGCAGGCAACAATGAAAGAGAGAGAGAGAGAGAGAGAGAATTAACTTTCCATTCAGAAAAACAAAGGATTAAGAGCACGTTCTTTAAATGGAGGAATTCACTATATGCACGGAGCGTCAGTTAACTTCCTTTCAGCTTTCACTAGGGGGAACTTGGTCTTTGCTAGGTAACATTAGTGATTAACACTCACAATATCTATCACTATTACCTTGTTTTTTTAGTGGTTGAATATAATTATCTCAACTTTAAACACGACGACGTCGGGATTGAACTGTAAATTTTGAGAATAAAGTTGGAATATCACGTCGACTTTAATCTTGACATTTCGTCTCCACGTGTCCATCAGAGAGCGACCACTCTGGAGAAGCTGCAACTGAATCACTGAAAGACGGTCAGGCTCAGACGTGGTTGGAATGTGTCGAGAGTTTCTGACCTGCTGAAACTCTTTTTCTTTGACTGGAAGCGGTAAAATATCGCAATATCCTAAATATCGTCTATCTCTTTAGTGACGTTACCGACCTCAGTCTTGGACTGACTGTCCGGATTCAGTGGCAGCTTCTTTGGAGCGGTCATTTCATGGACTCTCTTGGTAACTTCTCCGACTATAAAAAAACCCCCAAAAAAACTTCTCTGACTGTAGAACATCTCTGCATCCTTAAATGACATGATGCATAAATAGTATAAAAAGATGTGAGTATATGTTAAATAGTTTAAAGTTATAGTTCAATACATGCCGCTCCATAAATCCAAAGGTGCTGATGATATAATAATAATATTAATAATCATATTTTTAAGTATATGTGATAAATTTGTCAAGGGGCCAGTTCTCCCTAATGGCTGCCTGTGAATCATACTCCAGATTCTGTAGCCATGGCAACAGCTTTTACAGTAATGACAACTTCACCATCAGCATGGCCAGTGCTGACAAAAATCCAGTCATGTTACAGTGTGGAATCGACATCAGAGAACGAGGTGCCAGCTGAAACCTTTCAAACATAAATTGTTGCATAGACGAATCCCAAAGTGTTTCTTTAGATTACCCTTAACAATTAGAGACGACAAATTATAATCTGGATGCTGGAAATAGCATGTGTTGTGTTGTGTGCTGATCAAGTGTCATTGGTGGCTCAAAGAAAAACTGTGTCTGCCTGATTCAGAGATGAATCACCTCTCCCGTCACTTGTGAAAGGCGTGATAACACTGCTGCTGATGACTGTTGTACACTTTCAAGGCCTAAAACTGTTTAGTAGTAACGCTGCAATTATAATGATTAGAATTGTCTTTTACCAGCCACTGTAATTAAACATTTAGACCCCTAAAGATCTGGCTACAAAGAAAGCCATAACAAATAGTGTCCATCATCTTAGATGGATTAGCTACAATTAACGACTCAAAAAAAATGAAAAGCTGAAAGGCAAACACAATTGGAAAACAGTTTGATGTTAACCGTAAGGATCTGCTTTTCATTTGTTTATTTGCTTGGATTTCTGTCAGAGGTTAATGCTGCTGTATCCATAGTAACTATTTCTTAGCAACAAAATTCACAGAGATGTGTCTCAACTCCAAACTGTGGAAAGTAGTGGGGGGAAAAAAAAAGCACAGAGCCCTTCATTTCTGCTGAAATAACATATGCAGGACAAACAGACGTCTATTGCACAGATCCTTTCGCTGCGACTGCCTGTGAACACCACATCATTAAAACACAACGGTACAAAGGAGGTGCGGTAAATAAAAAAAACACTTACCACACAGGGTAAACCCCCAGTCTGGAACTTATGAAGAGAACTGCAAACATTGCAAACAGGAGGTTGCACAGAATCTGACATTTGGCATAGTTGGCCATCTTGGCAGCCTAGAAAAAAATAAATCAATAATTAATATTTTAAGCACTTATATAATTATAATTCTTGTGTTCAGTATTATAACCTTAAAGTATATGTCCAAAAAGCAATGTACCTGAATGATACTAACAGTTGTACAGTACTGGATAAAAAAAAAAAATACATATGTCCGTCCAAACACAACCAGTCAACCCTTGTATCCGTCATTTGAATCGTCTCAGCCGTCCTCCTCACCTCTATCAGCACGTCCGCCGCGTCATGCAGACACATGACCAGAGTTCCCACTCGTGCCATGTTGTTCACGTAGGAAAAGGTGATGAGTGAGATTGTTGCCACGTGGTGCAGGAACATGATCAAGAAGTCCTGGGGACACAGTTTGCCAGAGAAATGTCACACAACGTCATTGTCACTGCATGCAGGACAATCCCACAGCTTCTAGGACATTACAGGAATGTCATTTGGTAAAAGAAACGGAACGTGTGGAGTTTGAGTGTGTACTTGACACCAATGAAAACAGCACATTTTCACAATCACAAGGCAACTACTGCTCAATAACATAGAACAAATTTGTGGAACCGGATTGGAGCCTTTTGTAATTTCATGACCTTGAAATGCAACGTCCTTCAAAATAAAACATCTATTTTGGCCAGGCATGCTCATCATGTGCGTCTGAACATTATGACATGAGAGTGATTTATCGCAGCCGTCACAAAAATCACAATCCTCCGTGTCTGAGCAATACATTAAAAGTGTAATGTAACTGCTGCAACTGTATCGGATGTATCGGCACGATATCTGTATTGGCAGATATTGGCTTTAAAATGGGATATCAGCAAACACACCAAAATCTACCGATATGACTAATGACTACAACATTAGGCTGCTACTTCCTTGACTTCTATGATATTATTTTTTTTTTTAAGTTTATTTATTTTGCGGTAATCTGTCACGACATGTAGGCAAAATATTTTGTAAATGATTGACTATATGACCTCTGCAGTTGGGCGCAGGTCCAATATCCAAAAGTCCAATATCATGCATCCCTAGTTGCAACATATTTGTAAAAAAAATTGTAAAAAAAGTGATTTATTTAAAAGTAATTACAGATGTCAGATAAGAGTATTGGAATTAAAGTAATGCAAGTGTCAAATGGCAGCTAAAGCACACTTTTTCCACTTAATTAATAATCATTATCGGCAGTGCAGTTTTGGTCCGGACCATTTGCGTTTGCGCTTTCTATGAATGGGCCTAGAGGTGACTATGGGTGAATGAAACACTGCTCTAGCAAAACCTCAGCTGCTAGCTCCACGTCTCAGCTCAAAGCAACCACAACCAGTCCAACATAGCAAAAGAATGAGAAGGAGGACGAGAAGGAAAAGCAATGATGCAAGAAGATAGAGAATGAAAGCAAGGCAAGAGTGTGCAGGGACAACATACTGGAATTGGCAGGGGGTGCAGAGGACCTCCTCAGTGTAGTACTGTGCATGAAAAAACTGAAAGGAGAAACAAAAGCAGACAACATGCCAACAGTCAACAAAGAGATGACAGAGTGAAGGCATACACAGCATGGCATCATGGGGGCTGCTGTGAGTGCAGTGAGTGGAGTGTGTTTTTGAGAGGAGAGCTGAGCTGGGGATGGACTGGAGACAGGAGTGGGATTATGGCTGTAAGGCATGCAAATTGATATTTAATGAACCCTTAACTGAGTACGCGCAGCGCTTTACACCACTGGTCACATTCTCTCACACACACACACACACACACAGCTCCTATATATAGCGCTCCATTATGTTTCACTCACGCACCGGAACAATAGGGTTTAATTTTGGGGTTTAGCATCTTGTAAAAAGACACCGGAGAAGTCGCAGAAGAATCAGTGCAGGACAGCCTCCAGGTGCTGAGTTTCTAAAAGTGAGTTCAAGGCAAAATCAAGATGGACCTTTACATTTAATTTAGAGCACAAAAGTACATAGTATATTAGCAGTAAAACACTACTTAATAAATAATTTAACAGTAAGTTGTTATTTGTAACAAGTGGCGTGTGTATCTAACTATTAATCAGTTATTCGGTTATGGATTATTCTGTTCTACATTTGTCACTGTTACAGATTCAGTGCGTTACATTTTTATTTGGTAGAAACTGAAGATGAAATAATTACACTTTGTTATTTAATTTGTTGTTATATTTATATCAGGAGCTGGGTCAGCTCTTTGGACGCTGCCATTTTGGATCACCATTTAGCCCACAATGGACAAACTAAACAATCTTTTGAGTTTTAACGCTACTTTTTACACAATGTTCCTTGACGTATGGTAATAAAACTCAACACACTGTACTATTACAGACCTAATCTTAAACTGTTGATTTAACAAAATGAATGCTTATCGTCGCTATGGTTATGGCTATGGTCATGGAACGTACCAGTGAGATGATGCTGAGGCCAAAAGCACAAACTTCATAGAGTCATGGTGATGGTCAGAAAAGAGACGTTCAAACAACGCTAATGAAGCTTTGCAATTGCTTCTTTCAATGGCAAAAACAACACAAACATGGCTGTTTTCCACATAAATATGACTTAAAATGCCACATTTCCAGCTGTCAGCTGTTATTACAGATGTGTCTCGTGTGGCTTGCAATCATTCTTACCTTCCTCTTGATATCTGTAAATTGGGAAAAGAGTAGGGAGAGGTAGAACGACAGCTCCAGTATGTAATAGTAATGGATGTCCACAGTCAGTGGCTGAATGAACACACAAAAAGCAACAATGTTAAAAATAAACATTTGGGAGTTTTGGTATTGCAACACATGTGGCTGTGTAATGATAAGAGAGTGTGGGTGAAATGTGCTGTGTTGTGACATTTACCTGGTAAGGATAGTTGTACCAGCACTCTTTAGTGTTCCATAGCCAGGGAGTCTGCAGCAAATGAAATCAGCAAACATGAATCAATACGTTTGAATCCAATACACCCAGATTATAAAATAAAATATAAAACATCATCAATCATTAAACTGAGCTGAAACTCAGTGAAAGTGAAAACTCCACGGACAACAGTGAAAACGATGTCGAAGGGCCTGGGTTCGCGACCGGGTCTCCCACAGTCCACAGACATGCAGAGGTTAACTGGACACTCTAAACCAGGTGTGTCAAATGTACGGACCAGAACCTGTACAGCCCCCAGGATGGATTTGTGAAATACTCTATTTTTCAGTTCCAGACATCTGTAAATGGTTAAAGGAATACTTCCCTGATTTGCATTTAGCTTTGTAGCTATTACTAGAATAGGGGTAGTATTTTTAAAAAAAAATTGTGCTTCCCAACCTCAGTTTCCCCTGAGTTGAGAAATGTCCTGTTAGCATAACTGTTAGCAAAGATGGCGGGAACTGTTTACATTCTGAGGTCCCGCCCCCCCACGAGTGGGTCTAGAGCAGTGGTCACCAACGTGGTGCTATATACTACCCCTATTCTAGTAATACCGAGCTAAATGCAAATCAGTAAAGTATTCCTTTAACTAAGCCATCTTACTGTTTAAATTGCACCTATTTTTCTCAAGAAATTTCCAGTTGATCATAGTATGTTTTGTAAAATGATACTGAACTAGGTGTGAATGTGAGAGTGAATGGTTGTTTGTCTCTGTGTGTGGAGGATAAAGCAGTAGATAAACCCCAATGAAGGAATGAATGACTTTTATTATTATTGAAAACAAATAAAGCAACAGCAAAGATATTTAACACTACTACTACTACCACCTTTTAATAAAGCCTATAAAGACAATTTACTGTAGTATCAATGCGGTGTCATCCATACTATAGTTTATTTTCCTGTTATTACATGTTATGGATATAAACATATTATTGCCTTCATGAATTCTGGATCTGAATCAATGTTATTTAGCGATTATTTTATAGTGTGTAGCCAGAGTCAGGACATAGTGATATCAGGAGAGAAAAAGGGGGAATGATAACAGTGATACTGAAGAATACTTAGTGTATAAGCAAAGGGTAACTCATTGGTATGACTGTCTGTCTCTTGTACTCCTCCCTGGACATAATCTATTAATAAACTTCTTCCACAGAAAGAGGAGCCTGCATCACTGAAGGCAAATATTTAAATATTTTTTTCACGGAGCACTTTGTCACACAAATTCATACCTGTGAGTTTTCCCCCCCTCTTTTCTGCTATTTCCTATATTTTCCTTGCGATTTGACCACTCGTATACACTTTGTGTATAATATTACACTGATCCATCTTAACCACATATTTCAATTTCATATTGGCACAATGGCTATAATTTCTGGACTGTCATTACAAGAGCCAGTCATTCTTTGCGCTTAGTTTACCTTGAAAATAATGTATTTTAAAAGTACCGCGCTGTCATTGATGTGTGCTTGTTTTTTTGATTTACAAATGTGAAATAAGTCATGCAGTGTTTTCAATTAATGCGTCCAGCCATTTCCATTGTAACCTCACGTTCAGCTGGCTCTTTTACTTACATTACATTGTTGTGATTGGTATAATCTTGACTATACAGTATTTTTTCTATCTGTATTTGTGCTACTTTTTCTGAGTTTCGATAATGGGTGGATTTGATTGAGAAAAGCTCATGAAAAGCTATTTTGAACAGAGATCAATGGGAAGAATATGACTTTGTCAAACTGTTTATTTGAAAAAGTGTAAATCAGGCTTATGTGGCACATAGTGTAAAAGATCACATTCATGGCAAATCATTGACACATTAAATTTAATGGATAATATTATTATTTAACATTACATTTGCCAGCAACTTCTCCCTTCAGATCAATTATTATCCTGCACTTTTTACTCTTGGCGTTTTAATAAGCAAATGTAATCCCTTATACCATCATTTATTCTATTTTTAGCCCGCAGACTTAATTACCAGCCTATTCAGAAACCACAAGATTTTCATTCTCGCCATGCCTCAGTGACTCATGTCATCTTTAACCGTCACAGCAGAATACCAGTGCTTGTCTGTGTGTCTTTAACTGTTACCTTTTTAAGGAAACGAACTCCGTAGGTAAAAATGTACAGGTAGAATGTAAATCTCCACCTGAAATACAAAGAGGAAAAACACGTTAAAGTTATAAATGCAAGAATGGAAGGAGAAGCATTCAAATTCAAGGTTTTTTTTTTTTTTTTAGGTTACATAGAGAAATACAAACAAAGAACATTCCAGAATCCAACATTACCAGGTGAGGTGTGGGCTAAAGCCAACTGTACATGTGTGAAGCACTTATATAGATTGCTTCTTCGGTTCAGCACATTGCAGCATAATGTGGCAATGCCTGTGATCAGAATCCCCACATCTGCAGTCGAGGGTGAGTCACTAAAAATGGGACAGCGCTGACTTAACTGTGGTGAGGTCTGCAGAGGAATAAAAGATGCTCACACAGTGTCCTGCCCCAGCCTGCTCTGCTCTTTATATAATCCTGCACTGCATTTAGTGACCACAAGAACACAATGGCAGCTAAAGTGTTTATGAGCTCTGAGGCAGAGAAGACACGGCTCCAGTCGACACTCCAGTGATCAAAAACCTTCACAGTAGTTTATCTACACAACTCTGAAGTGTGGTTGGGAAACAAATTTGCAGTTAAGTCTGAGTAGGGGACTATTTTGTTGTGTGTTCTTGTGTACAGTACACTGTACTGTATGTGTAATATTTACATCTGAATACAGTGACAATGTGTAAAAGGAGAATCCTAAACAATCTGGTTTCTAATTGAAATCATGAAAAATCAATGTTAGAAACAATTAACATCCTAAGTTCTCAATATTGCATCTTTCTCCATCTTGTTTCAAATCTAAAACAAAATAAATATTGTTCTGAAGCTTGACTTAGAAATGATATCTATACTAGGGATGGGAATCGGTGCAATATTGGTTGGGACAGATAAAAATGCAAATATCTGATACAATCCAAAAATCCTATGTTAGTATATCGCATGCTTCACTATGCACGGACTGTAAACATGTAAATAAAAATCAGCAAAAGCATTTTAGCTGAGTCATGTTTGGGCTGTTTATTTCTTCACCTTTTTGGGAGAACAATATTTGTTACACAGTTGGAGAATTATGGTCTAAAATGACTGTATCGGACTCATATCGGTATCGGTAGATACTAAAGTTTGTGATAACAGTATTGGACACAGAAAATGCGGTAATCCCTAATCTAAACTCAAATCTCAATAATTACAACCCTTGCTGACCTATATGACCTTGAATTAAGCACATTTTGTGAGCCACAGCCTCCCAACTCAACAAGACACGCTCAAAAGAGTTTTCTTGTAATGCGAAATAAAACCAGTGAGTCCGTATTAGCTCCCCAGTTTATGAAGATCCCACAGAGCAAGAGCCTTTCACAAGGAAGCAGGCATTCTTTATTTAATACTGGGCAAATGTGGACACCGTCATTGGCTGCTTTTTGGTGCTTGATCAATAGAACTGTGCAACCAAATTGTCTGGACAATTCTACCTGACACGCAGTAAAATGTGTTGCATGGCAACTGCTGTTGAATCCCTTTGAAGTGCTGCCATATTTCTACAATCAGAACGACTCGCAGCAGCTTCTGCAAATACATCTTTTCTTTCTGAAATCGGATGATATGATTATTATTTTTTTTTTTTTGCCATTATGAGGTTTTTCCCCGATGTGGCGCTGATACAGAAGATGAAATTATTTTTAATTGAATTATCTAAGGGCCACTGTTTATTATCTGTACATGATGTGGCAGCATCTAGCCAATTACACGTGTACTTAATTACAGCTGGTTGGTAACAGCGGTTAAAAAGACTTACTGTAGGCTTATATTTTATGATGAACTCGCCCTCTATACATTGGAATCAAAACTCAACCGGTACAAAGCCCTGATACACCCATATTCCCTGTTCAATCAGAAGAAACACAGCTATCCTTTTTTCTTTATTTGTCTAATTTGGTTAAACTCCTAGGCATGATTAGCTACTTGTTTTAAAGTGGCATTTTATTGTCAACAAGCTATTTCTAGGGAGATGTCATTGACATTTCGGTTAGAATATTGGCAACAAATTAGAAGAATTTTTTCCTGCAGATGTTAAATTCATTTTTTTTTTTAGAATTTAAGCAGATTGTAATGAAAAGAGAAGGCAGTTTAAGAAAGCATAGACAAAATGACATTTGTTTTTAAGAAAAAGTGTTTTACGATGGCAACATATTTTAATAACGGTACAAATATTTCATCTTAACGTATCCTAGCCTAATATTTGCACTTGCAGCAGTTATGTCAGGTACAGTAAACCACTGTTCCCAGCCAATAAAAAAGAAGATAGAACCCTGCCAATCCCAGCTGTCATAGGGCAAAAGGTGGGGTACACCCTGGACAGGTCGCCAGTCCATCACAGGGTCACAAAGAGTCAAACAACAATCCACATTCACACCTACGGTCAATTTTAGAGTGTCCAATTTGCCTAATCCCCAAATTTGCATGTTTTTGGACTGTGGGAGGAAGCAGGAGTACCCGGAGCAAAACTAGTACTAGTGACATTGAATCTTAAAAATACCCCCATCTCTTTCTTTTTAGAAGCTGCCATTTGCATTGTTTGCTCATCATCATTTCTCCTTTCTCAGTGAAAGCAGAGCAGAGAAAGGAAGGGAGGAAAGTGAGATCATACAGTTAAGGAGTTATTGAAGCATAATCCTGCTCCAGTTTGTGTTAACCCAGGAAAACCAGACAGAAGAGGATTTTGCAGATAACACTACCCTGTTCCCCTTACTGTTTTTCTTGCTTAACTTAAAATATAATTGATCAACACATGCAGCTTCTGCCACTGTGGTGAAATAATAATAATAATCCAACATGTATCAAATTATCTTTTCGGTCTTTTTAGATGGTACAACTGCAGAAACATCTGTCTGCTGCAGGTTACTTGCTGAAAAAAGAAAAATCAATACTTGGATTTGCTGGAAAGGCTTTTTGCCGTACGTCCGGGGGAGGACGAGGACACAACAATGGCTGCTAAACAAACTTCATGCAGAGTCTCGGATATTACAGACCAAATGTGTTTGCTACATACTGTCTGCATAATGAACAGAGCAGACAACAGATCAGCCATCCTGACAACTGAGAGACAAAGAACGCTATCAGTCTGCGACAGCTGTGCACGAGAGCCTAATTAGAGCACAATCACTGCGTGGAGGACTGAAGCCAGCCCCCCATTTGGAAAACTGCATTGTAAGCAAACTCAGACAGACAACCTGAGCCAAACTACTGCAAAGCCCAGTGTCTTGTGCAGTCAATTACGCCGTATGCAGATAACAGCTTTGGCACAATTGTTGCTCTAACAGAACGAATGCCGGCTGAGCGCACCAAATAAAACCGCATTCTTAATTCCAGACGAGCACCAAACTGCTCTCTGCTTGTGTGTAAAGCCGGTGGACTGTTTCAGCTTCCTCTCAAAAGCTGCGATAGACGTCGAGTGGTCTAATCAGCCCAAACTGTACTCCTGAGTGAACAGCAGCCTCAGGCTGATCAGAAGCTGTGAGGCTCAGACTGCCAGACTCTGCTCTACTCGTGTCAGACATGACTCTGCTCTGACAGCCACGCTCACTTGACGGCCTTTAACATCACACTGCTAAGTAACTACAATCTCCCTGATGGCAAGTGCTCGGCTGCAGATTAGCCAGTTCTCTATAGCGCCCTGAGTGGGTTTTGTTGTTTCGCGCTGGGACACTTTTATCCCATAGCAGCACCAGCATGCATGTCGCAATCTTCAGAGACAATCACGGATGAATGAAAGTGATGATGCTTCATCATGGCAGCTAAATGACCATTCAATCGCTGATTAAATGGTTGTTGATTACTAATAAATACAATAAATATCACTGCAAATTCTGTGCATTTATATCTTTTTACAGTGTGTTACAATTGTCTTTGTATATATATACACATGGATCACCATATATGTTATATACAGTACTGTGCAAAAGTCTCAAGGCACCACCAACTTTGTTGTTTTTATGTCAAATTCTGTGATCGTTGGCATTTTGGATTGGAATGATGAGACTGAAAGTTAGTCTTATATATTCATACAACTAATACAACACATGTATTTAACCCTTAGTGCTCACACAGTACGGATCTGTGCCGCAGGTGCACCCTTATTTAATTGTTGTAGGAATAATACACGACTCCTTATGTGGACATCATGGGGGTGTGTGTTTTGCATAAGTCACAAAATAGTCCGTTTTAATTCTACTCCAGTTTTAACAGAGCCAGGGTCGTGACACTTGGACCTTTTTTCCCTAAAAATGTTATTTATTTTAAAACTGAATAAATGTTTCCCTCATTTTCTGGACATGTTTCAATAAAGTGATTGAGGAATAGTTATACTGTATGGTGATTTATATATCCCTTTAAAACCAACAAAGCTCCTAAAGTACAACATATTATCTTTGAGCTCCTGAGCAGCCACCGAGTTCCCCTCATTTCCCTACACTATGTAAATGAGAGTGAAACTTGCTGGGATGAAGGTAAACAACAGACCTGCTTTTACTAACGTCACTGTTGACTTACTAGTGAATGGTAATGCAGTATAGCCCGTTCAGATCTGTCTTCATTTGGCACAGAATTCCCAAACAACAATACGTTCACATTAACACAAGCAGACATGATTTGCTCTGTGGTCGATTCTTGCGTGAGGATCATAAATGTCAGCGTTAACGACATAAAGGGGTGGTGAAAGGGCTTGCAGCTAAGTAATGTAAGGTGTGCGCTGTGCTGTGTTTAATGTAATTTGCCTTACATGCTTTCACAGAATCGAGCGAGAGTGCTGGGCTTCTCCTGGTTGCGTCGCTGTCTGAACCAGCGCTGGATGGTCCGCACGTCCCAGTCGAGCTGCTTGGACAGGCCCTCCAGCCTCTTCTCATCTGGGTGCTGGCAGGACAAAAATAAATAGATATGTATGTGTGTTTGGATGAATTACAAAGGGGCATAACAGGAGGCCAATGAGAACAACATGCTCCACCTTGGTTATAGCGGTGAAAACCTTCTCGAGGATAGCGTTGGGTTGTGCTTTTTGAGGCCCGCTGGCTTGAATCTTCAGGCCCATCGCACATGGTCTTGCAATAAACCTGCACGTTTAAAAGATCAGAACACAACACTGTCATCAGCAGGGCGATTGTTTCATTACAAGAGGACGTCGAGAGTCAGGATGTAAATGTATAATTTCTCGGGGATGACTTGGTACCACCACTACAGATACCGATGTTACAACCCTGAGTATCTAACAATACAGATACTTTCTTACTGATGCATTTATCACCTGCACCACACATGCAGCCCTATCTCCTGTATTGGTCACATGATGCCTTGTTGCTTAGTGACACATTTATTAAGGTTTACAGATCATTTCTGGTTTAACTTTTTTATCTGATCCAGTACAGTACAGCTCATCTCCATTACTTTATTTGCAGGTGGTACGAGGACCCATGCAGTTCTCGCTACTTCTTTTGAGTCTACATGGACATAAGGGACATGGTTGCAACAGACAGGTCACTAGCGGGAGGACCACTTTTGGTTTATCGGTTGATATATTTGAGATATTTTTAGAGGGATAGCTAGCTTGACAGATAGACAGACAGAAACCTTATTAGTCCTAAATCTCCAGCAGGAGAGCACTATAGGAGTAAAATGCACAGTAAATGATAAAAAGAGATACTAAGATGTGATAATTATAAATGAGCCACTGTTGATTTGGACACAATCCGTATCGATATTGGTCAAAATCACTGGATCGGATATCGGACTATCTCTCTCTCTCTCTCTCTATATATATATATATATACATAAATGTAAATAAAAATCAGCAAAAGCATTTTAGCTGAGTCATGTTTGTGGGCTATTTACTTCTACTTTATGTCACACAGTTGGATAATTGAAATGGCTTAAAATGTGTTGTTAACAGCATTGGTCTGATATTGGTATCAGTAAGGTTGTGATATCGGTATCAGTATCGGACATAGGAGAAGTGGTATCGTGCCATGTTTGATTGCAGTGATATGAATGTGAAAAACTGGTTATTCAAGTAATCCAAAAATATGTACACACTTAACTTAATAGCAGGGTTCTTTACTGGAGGTAATTAAATAATATTATTTTTAAAAATGAGTGAAGGGCTTAGTGGAGAAGTTTAAATCACTGTCCCACATAATGCAGAACACTATTGTCCCACATAAAAATGCATGAGGAGGAGAAATGTTCTGACCATCATGACTGTGTGTTAGTCATGATGATGATTGTACAATCACAAGTGGGTCAGCAGCACACATTAGGATTAAAACTAGAAGCCTGTTGGGTTCGGACTGGGACCAGTACCGGGGGTTGGGACCGGTAAAGATGTGGAATCATGAATGTGCACTGACAGATGCATATAATGCAGACAGCGCGTATCGCTGCGGGCCTGCAGAGAGGATGACGATCAGCGCCGGTGATTTGTGCGATAAACAGAGATGCCATTGTTTAGGTAACAAACACGAGCCGCGGGATTGTGCTGCATAATTTCATCGACACAACAAACAGCCACCTGGATTATCTCGGCACTCACTCAGACCCACCTTTCAAAGACCAGCCGTATCATAAAGATGCAGAAAGCTAAAGGACACGCCAGATACAGATCCTCGGCTTGCGGGTACGTTGCCTCGTCAGTGTTTTTTAAGTCAGCCCATGTTACATTGTGCGGGAGCCAGAAGCGCTCGTTCCAAAACCACGCCAGAATACCGGCCATGTCCGCGGCACTGCAGACTCTCTGACCGGCTCCGAACACAAACGGATGTCCCGCTGAACCTCGGTGGTCTCTCGCCGCGCTCGGACCGCACAGACTCGGCTAAAGCTGGTGGTGATGGTGGTGGTGGTGGTGGACGTGGTGATGAGGATCCGTGTGTGAGACGCCGCCGTCCGTCCGTTTCGCCACAGCTCCTCCACTGTAGGGAAGTCGACTCAATCAGCTCCTCCGCAACTGATTGGTGCGTTGAAATGTCGCGCAGTGGAGTCGCCGTGTACGTTATCGCCGGCTTTAACACGCACGGTCTACGATGACACGGGTTTAGTACGAGCTCACTTTACGTGAAGAAGGAACGGGTGGTTTTTTTTATATATATATTATTATTTCCTTTTATTGCGTTTGTTGCACACAAACTATATCTCTTATATGGTGAGAGGAATCTCACAATAAACCACAAATCAGGGTGAAGGGTTCACTGTGACGGTTTTCTCTTCAAATGAGCGTTTGATAATTCCAGTAAAAACCAGGAAATCAGCACAAATAATATGGCAACAATGTGGGAACGGGCTTTGTCAGCGCACGGCTTGGTCAACTGCGCCACCTACTGACGGATGTGGTGTAGTACACAGTGGTGAATGCTGACCTTGTAACAGTACATGAATGGTACATGAATTAAGTGTCCCATGTAGGCTACTTCATTGAGATATATATACATATATATATATATATACATGTATATGTATATGTATATATACATATATATACAAACATGTATATGTAATTATTTATATATATATATATACATATGTTTTTTTTATTTGAAAATACTTTGAAAACAATTTGAAAATACTTTTATATTTTTAGATAGGTCGATAGTTACAGCACCAGCTAGCTTGACAGACATTAATCCCATAGCGAAATTCAATTCTCCAGCAGCAGAGGACAATAAATGCACAGTAAATAATAAAGAGATACTAAGATGTGATGATTTTAAATGAGCTACTGTTGATTTGGACACAATCCCATATAGTAATAAATGGGGATGAGCCAATTGGATATACAGTATCGCAAATTTGGATCCAAAATTGGATATCGGACAGATAAAAATGTAAAATCAGATACAATCCAAAAATACTATTCTCTAAATATCGCATGCTTTCACTATGCACAGACTGTAAAAATGAGAATAAAAATCAGCAAAAGCATTTTAGCTGAGTCATGTTAGGCCTGTTTATGTCTTCTTTTTTGGAGAGCAATATTTATGTTACACACATAAATGGTCTAAAATGACAAAAAAAGTGGTATTGTCTCATTACTAATTAAAATATGTGTACATACTACTGCTACGAATAATCACAATAATATACATTTATTATTATTATTATTGTATTTACTTCCAGCCTCTCACTTCCAGTCTCTTCAATTTCAAAGGTTTTATTGAAATGGGAAAAACACATTTACATTGTCAAAGCAAGTGTAAAAATAAAACAATATTGTGTGACAAAATGAAAACTAAAAAGAAAAAGAAAATATACAGTGCTTGACACATTTATAAGACCATCTGCCATAAAAATGAGAAAAAATAAATATTTTAGAAATCTTTGAAAAACTTGTCTAAAACAAAACATTTTTTTATAGTTATTTATTTGGCAAATAAAGTGAATTCACCTTTTTATATCCAAATTTGAGCCAACTCACTGGGCTTCTTCTCTGAGAAGTCAGAAATTGATCAAACATTCAACCACTAAAACTAATAAAACATTTTTTTCTGATCAGGAATGCAAATTAATATCTATAATTTGACATCTTAATCAAGAAATAATAATGTGCTTTACTATTTTTTTCCCTGTGTTTTTCTAAAACAGTACATTTTAAAATGGATCACAATAATAATTCTATTTTAGCATTAAAAATACATTGGTTAAAGAGCTTTTACATACTGGTGTCTTAACCATTACAGAAACTCTATCCTTGCTTCTCACTTTTTTTAATACCTTTACTTCTAAAAACGTACATCTTATATCAGAAAATTACTTTTGATACTTAAGTACAGTAAATGTCATATACTTTAAGACTTTTACTTTAAAAGTGACTTCAGTTTCTACCTAAGTCATTTTCTGGTAAGATTCTACTTTATACAACACTGCTATTAACAGATGAACCAGAAATCCTCTCATTATTCACATCATAAAAAAATGCAGTCAGATCACGTGTCTTCTCAAGTCGTGTAGAAATACGACGGCGCCATCTAGTGGCCAGTGTTCGCCCCCTCAGCTGCAGTGGTCCACCCTGCATGTGACAAGTTGAAATCGTCACAGATGTGTCACACACACACACAAAGCAGCGTGTCACTAAATCCAATTGTTGCTTGTCTTGTTTTTTTCTGTAACATTGTTAAATTAGTTGTGTAACACATGAACTAGTTTAAAAATGTAAGTCGCACGTTATATGTTTGTTTTTTCTTGGTTTTTTTCCCCCCTCTCGATGATCAATAACGATTCTAATCGATATCGCCATTCGGTGATTGACTCGTTCAGCTTGAATGTCACTGCGTTTGCACGTGCGTGTGCGTGCGCTCCGTTATTTTCCGGGTTGCGCTGAAGCTGCGCTGCCAGCTGACACTCTCACTGAGGAGGAGACACACACACACACACACACACACTATCTCTCTCTCTCTCTCTCTCTCTACACTCACTCCATCTCTCCCTCACTCTATCGTCCTCTCTCTCTGTGCGTGTGTGTGAGCGAGAGAGAGGCAGCTAACTCGCGCATCACCACCACCACCACTACCGTCATCATCCTCATCATCATCATCATGGCGGATCAAGGCGAATCTCAGGCTCCCGTCCACCACCCGCAGCCTGCGCCGCTGACAACTAGCTGGCCAATAACCAGGGAGTCGTACGAGCTGCAGGAAGTCATAGGTTAGTAACGAGAGAGAGAGAGAGCTGCGCGAGAGAGAGGCAGACACACACACACACACACACACACAGAGAGAGAGAAAGAGAGAGTGAGTGAGAGACTGGTATGGTTGAAACTCACGCGGCGGCGGTGGGTCATCAGCTGGGACTGACGACCAGGGCCTACCGGCTTTTTTAGCATGCAGCAGCCTCCCGCAAGTCTTTGCAATGCGGATGTTAGTGGAGACTACCGGTGTGTATGTGGGTGGGTGGGTGACAATCTGCAGTGCTGAACTGCAGTTGTTGACAATGTCACATTCCCACAGTGAGTCTAATAGTACACCGCTACTCTCTCTGTGTGTTTGTGTGTTTATGTGCGTGGGGCACGTGTCCAGTTCATTTGACAGTAGTGGTAAAAAAAGGGGGAAAAAAATCACAGGGGCTGTGGTCGTGTAAATGCTCGACTCGACCACACTGAGCTCGTGTAGTCATGCCTTGCAACAGGATGAATGAAGAGACTGAAGGGGCAACTTTTAAAAGTACAAGTAAATATTTTAACTGTATGTGAATACAGCCCATGGCTTTTAGATTTTCAGATCTGATCAATAAAATTAGATTAGATTAGATTAGATTAGGTTTTATTGATGCCACACTGGGGAAATTTTGTTCACATGTTGCAGCAGTGAAAGGACAGAGAATAGAAATACAACACAATCAAACATAATGAGAACAAAAACAAAAGAATAAATTACAACAAAAATTAACCTGGTTAAATGTTTTAAAATGTAATACTCTCTCTATAAAGTCGGCTGTTCAATCTTTGGGAAACTGATTTTCCGAACATGACAAGCAACTGTGTAGCCTCACTATTTAGGAGTGTAGGATATATACAAAAGAACACAAACACTGCACAGCATTAGAACCACTGTGTATTCTCTTCTCTGCCACCTCTGTTTTAAGCTATAAAACTATTGAGAACAACAAACATTATTAGAGTCATGTGCAACTACACAACGACACTGTTGAAGTGAAACAGAGCATTTATTGTCACTGCGCAGCAGGTATACAATGCAATTGCTGTGCGTCTCTGTGCACAACATGTACAATTGGACATACAGTATATACACACACACTACTTTCAGGATCCACACTGTCTTTGAGTTCTAAGTTCTTATGGCCCAGAGAAAGAAGCTTTTTAAGTTTAGGCACCTGTACTGTGGAAATGGAAGTTTCTGAATGAAAAATGTCCTTTTGATCAAATAATCGCCTCCACAATAACCTCTGTCAAAGTTGTGGCACACAAGCTCACACAAGTTCCTATTGTGTTGTTTGTATACTGCGTATACATGCTATCATGATTAATGTTTGGGTCTGTGTATGCCTGTGGTAGATTTATGGGAACCATTGACTTAATCCAGCAATGAAAACTTTGCCAGCATTTGGAAATTAATTTTTTTTAATCAACATCATTTTTTGTAATCAAGGTTTTTATTGAATTTTGTGTTTGAAAGCATCCCATCATACACATAACAATACACAAAACATTACCCCAATCATAACAATCAGTACAGGCTGGGCAAACGAAAAAAAATCAAATAAAGTTACATCACCAAAATGACTAATAATAAATTAGAGATAAATAAAAAGGGAGGAGTGGTGGTATTTTACTTGATTTTGACCTGCATTATTGACAACATACTTTCATTGTTGTAAATCACTGTGATTTAAAAGTATTATTCACGACAGAAATCTCAAATGTACTGAAAGTGCCAAAAAATGTGAACAAAAAAGAACATTTGGGGTAAACGCCTGTCGGCTGCAGATGAGCTGACAAGTCATATCGTCAGTGATAAGGAGCAGCACCACAGCTGTGTGAAGGAGGTAATGGAGACCCCCCCCCCCCCCCCCCCCTGTGTTCTCATAATCAGCTGGCAAGCACTCAGATCTTACGGCTTCTCTACGTCGTCTTATCTGTGAGTAACGCGTGCTTGTACAGTGTATTTTGCCGCTGCTGTGTCACAGCTTCTTGGTGTCAACACCTTTTGTGCAAGTAAACATTGTTGGAAACAAGTGCTGAGTCAGCTCATGTCATATTGACATAGCAATACTACAATGTAAATGCAGACTCACAAGAAGCACCTGGCCTGGTGAAGACATAAAAAGTCTTGTGTGTGTGATATTTCAGAGGGTTTATTGGCAGAAGTTAAACGAACTATCTATAGTCTGAATTTAGGGCTTTCTATGAACAGTTAGACTGATGACATTTACAAAAAAAATGCTGTTATTAACTTATCTTGACCAGAAACTTAAAAACTGATAATTTAGTTTCCGTAGAACAGGGGGCTGCAACCTTTAGGATGAGAAGAGCTATTTTTCATTTTTATGAAATTTAAGAACTGCAAAAAGAAAATTCGACATTTCATTGCTGTTTATACCCAACCTCTTAAAAAAAATAAATCACTGAATTATGTAGACCTAGTCCTTCCATTGTTTTTGGCAAATTAATGAAACTAAAATGAACCCAACTTTGAAATAAATGAAGCAATATTTAGATTGTATGTAGTTCATGCTTGAGAAAAAACGTATGTGGATCCAGATACTTCAAACACAAGTCTGTCAAGGCGGCTTTTTAATATTGCGTTTGACGTAGACATTAGGAGTGACACAAAGAATATTAAAACAGTTTTATTTGTCGCTTTGATTTCTAAATAAGAGGTGTTCACTTTGAAAGAAAAAAAAAATATTATTTTTTTAAAAGCTACTAGGGGCCACTGTAGAGGAGCTGAAGAGCCACATGTGGCTCCAGAGCCGCAGGTTGCAGACCCCTGCCGTAGAATGAGTCCTTTATACCACACAAGGAGTGGTTCGTCTTTCACACACAAGGTCAACCATGTTGTTTGTACATGTTTGTACAATAACACAGAATAGACGAGTCAAACACTGGTCCTAGGGCGGTCTTCTCCTGTTTTCATTTCTCACACACTTTAAGATGTGGTGTGTTTATTTTTATTTGCATTTAAAAAAAAAACATTGAGATCGAGATCTCATTGACAAGAGTTCAGTAGCACACGTCTTAATAAATATCACAAATACAAGAAACAGTTTATAAACAATGAATCACAATAAAACAGTGGTTTTAAAAAGTGCAAACAAATTGACAGTTAACCTTGTCGTCACTGACAGGATTTGGCATGCGTACTTCTCATTACCGTAACTCCTATAGACCGTTTGTGATATCTAGGAAATTCAAAAACTATCAGCTGAGATTGGCAGAGCACCCCCCACGACCCTCCTGTGGCAGATAAAGCGCTAGAAGACGGATGAATGGATACCGGAAAGCAGAGAACGAGAGCTTTGCGCCCATATACTTGTCATTACAGTAGCCCTCATGGTGTTTGTGGCGTCAGCTTAACGGTTGAATAACTGCCAGATACTGAAAATGAAAGTTATCCTTTGAAAAAGGGGCAGAAACACTCACTCATTGAACATTTTTTGACAATACTACAGCCACAAAATCAAAATAAATCCAGGCGGGCCTGATTATTATGATGGAGGAGGATTAAAGAGCAGGAATTGGGAACACAGTAACAATTTTAAGAACACAGGCACTGATCAATGAATTCCTGTTGTCAGATGTAAGGTACTTGTTTGCAAAATGCAACTTCACCCCTAGGTGGCATAAAATCCTGCATTTGGTCCATAAAATGTCAGAAAATGTTAAAAAATGTTGATCAGTGTTTCTCAAATCTGGAAATGATGATTTCTCAAATGTCTCGCTTTGTCCACAAACCAAAAAATTGCAATGTTTTAATGATTTCTCTGTTATATGGAGCAAAGAAACCAGACAATAATCACATTTAAGAAGCTGAGAACTTGTTTAAACACTCAAACTGACTCATCGATGATCAAAATAATTGACATTAATTTAGTACTTAATGTACTAACTTCAAGTCATGGCACCCTCATGATCGACTCATGGCCCTGGTATTGTCTCTCTATCACTGCTGCTTATTATTAGGAGAAAACTATTCTGCTCGCTTCATAATGTAATAACAGTTCAGAAGTTGTGTCGTCATGCACTCAGCATTTTGTTATATTACCGGCCAGTTGTTATTGTTACATTATCAGCTCTCGCAGGGCTGATGTTGACTTTAAGAGTCGTCTTCCAGCTGTGTTTGTCCCTCTTTGTTAGTGTCCACTTTGCCATTGCTCTGTTGTGGTTGTGATTCCAGGCAGCGGGGCCACAGCTGTGGTGCAGGCAGCCCTCTGTACCCCCAGACAGGAGCGTGTTGCCATAAAGAGAATCAACCTGGAAAAATGCCAGACCAGCATGGACGAGCTATTGGTGAGTACAACAAATGTGGGCTATTTTCTCAGTGTGTGTTCCCTCTGCCTCTAATCCTTATTGTTATTGTTCTCTTTGTTCTTGTTGAGACACATACACTGTAAATACACTGATGTTGCTATGTCGTCGTGAGAGTTTCTTACTTGAAGGGGAAACAAAGGTCATGACTATAAAGCTACGATGACCTAATCTCCTGTGATGTGTCTCTCGCACAACAGAAAGAAATTCAAGCCATGAGCCAGTGCAACCATCCGAATATTGTCACCTACTACACCTCCTTTGTGGTAAAGGATGAACTCTGGTTAGTCATGAAGCTTCTGAGCGGAGGTAAGCGTCACCGTCCAAGCTGCACCGAACTGAATCCCACCTCTCTGGTTTAATAATACATGAATTCTCAGTGAATGTGACGATACACACGAAATTACCTTTTTTTTTTGTTACCTAATGCATATGGCTAACCCTGCCGTACAAAATAGAATTAAATCATCAAGCAGACAAGTTAAGATAAGATAAGTTCTTTATTTGCAGTCTCGCAGTGGGGACATTTACATTTTCGCAGCAGCAAAGACACTAAAGAAAGAGATTATAAATAAGAAACAGGCATTTCCAAGAAAGTAGAATACAGAATGATATTAACAATATGGCTATATAATTTAATTTGCTGCTTCCTATCTTGTCCAGGACTGCCTTTAAAAAGTATTTTCCTGGTTAAATAAAGGTTAAATGAAATAAATAAATTAAATCAACATGTATTGTATATCAGAGGTTCTTAGTTTTTGGCCAAATGGCAATTTCAAATGAGAAAGTCGTGTTGTCATATTTAATATAATGCTTGGACAACCAAGCACACATTTTAGTCTCTGTTTGCACAACTAATGTCAACTCTAAGACCACAGAAAGCTGTTTTTCACTGCAGTATTTTGACTTTACTTGCCATTTTGGTTAAAGCAGCAGCAGCAGCAGCGGCAGCACACTGTTGGCTGTACGCCGTGCTAAATAACACCTGACGTTCCTTTGGACATCTTTATGATTGTCACTTGTAAGATGTTGAGTGATGTTAATCAATGTCCGGATTGAGTGTTTGAGGGAAAACTAACAATTATCACACGTTGTTAATAGATTGTGCCTCGTCATAGATATTGATCATGTAATGTTTCAGTGGAACACTGGGGGGATGATTTGTGTTGGGCATTTAAAATGTTCAAAATGAACGGATTGTCTTGTTTGTCTGCTGTGTCTGTCCTCTTTAAGGCTCCATGCTGGACATAATCAAGCACACAAGCAAAGACGAGGACAAAAGACGAGCCCTCGATGAGCCTATTATTGCTACTATATTAAAAGAAGTGCTGGAGGGTCTGGACTATCTGCACAGAAATGGACAGATCCACAGGTAACGCACGCTCACACGCTTGTTCAAATTGAAAATTAGAGCAAAAACAAATACGCGAACCGTTAAATGCAGTAAGTGCAATTATCGACCACCAGCTCACATGCTGTGTTCTGTCAACGTTCCTGGATTTCAAGGTCATTGAGAGGCAGGCCCTCAGGCAGAGAGATCCAGATAGTAATGGGGGGGCTGTGGGATTCGTTCACACGAACAGAAGAATCAATGCTGCACCACAGGTCTTTGATGTTTTCACTCTGTTTGTGTTTTGTTGACCTCAGGGATGTGAAAGCTGGAAACATACTTCTGGGAGAAGATGGATCTGTTCAGATTGCAGGTGCGTAGAACATGTCACAGTCTCCTTCAGTCTCTAGTTCAAAACTAATATCATAAAAAACACACACATGCACTGATTAAAGGAAAACTAAGCAATTATACTTCCTGAATAATAATAATAATAGAGCTGCACATTCAGTCCCTTTGTTGATGATTGAGTGTAATAGTACAGTTTACTGGACTGAGTAAAATGATACAATAATGACTTCCATTGTTCAATTTTAGAGATTATCTAAATCAATCTGCATGCCGATTCCTTCCAACACATTCCATAGATTTGAACCATGCATTACTTATGATTGTTTTTAAGATTTTGGCGTGAGTGCATTCCTAGCTGCAGGAGGCGATATGACTAGACACAAAGTACGGAAGACCTTTGTTGGCACACCATGTTGGATGGCACCGGAGGTGATGGAACAAGTGAGTCACTGAGTCTATCCTGTGTCACCTCTAAATTAAAGGAATACTTCACCGACTTGCATTTAGCTTTGTATTACTAGAATAGGGGTAGTATTTTTGCCAGAGTTGAGAAATATCTTCATTCTTTTCTTTGTTATGTGCCCACAAGTGACTCTTGGTCCTGTTAGCGTAACTGTTAGCAAAGATGGCGGACACTGTTTACATTCTGGGAACGAGGTCCCGTCCCCCTACAAGTGGGTCTAAAAAGTGCGGAATTAGCGTTGCAGTTTCAAGCCTAGGACAAAGGCTCGGACCAAGTGTCACTGGTGGGCACATAACAAAAAAAAACTCAGGGGAAACTGAGGTTGGGAAGCACAATTTTTCAAAAATACTACCCTATTCTAGTAATACAAAGCTAAATGCAAATCGGTGAAGTATGCCTTTAAATGTTAACTGTAGGAGACATTGTAAATTGTTCTATTTCATTTCAGTTTGTTAACTGTTTGCATTGTAAGTTTATGACATTAGAAGAGTTTATTCCTCCAATTCTGTGTGATTCAGGTACGAGGCTATGATTTCAAAGCAGATATATGGAGCTTTGGAATTACAGCGATAGAGTTAGCAACAGGCTCTGCACCCTATCATCGCTACCCTCCTATGAAGGTGAGTCTTCTGCATTTGTGAGTTGGTTGTTCTGTTAGTCTGGTGCTTTCACGAGCAGAAAACAACAATCAGTGTACATTAACTTCACTGAACTGTCTCTGCAAAGAAAAAACTATGTATTTAGCAGATATTTCTGCTTTTGCTGAAATCGACACAGTTTCCTGCGTCGAGTTTCTTTTCCTCAATCACTCGTATGTGTTGTGCTGCGTTGTGTGGGTGGTTCTGACCATTTTCCCCCGTCTTTTCAGGTTTTAATGCTTACCCTACAGAATGACCCACCCGCTCTAGAGACAGGTGTAGAGGACAAGGAAATGCTCAAAAAGTATGGCAAATCGTTTAGAAAGCTTATAACTATGTGCCTTCAGAAGGATCCTGCCAAAAGGTTTGCTCCACTTTCCATTCCATTCCATTCACATTATCCAGTGAGGAAAGCTGATGTAATAAAAATCACACGATTAACATTCAACAACCATGCTCTACTTTATCTCCAGGCCTACATCTGCAGAGCTTTTGAAGTGTAAATTCTTCCAGAAGGCTAAGGTATTTGTTTTATGTCAGATATCTGACTTACCATCTTTTCTTTTATTTTGTTTTTAAGTGTTATTATGGTTATATAAAATGAGTTACATTAGAACAAGTCCTCAAGGACATGTATTATTGTGGCAGAAAATAAAGAAAACATAAATCTTTTTATGTCATTGTCTATGTTCTGTGATAATTTATCATTTAAAATTTCTCCCAACCGAGTAGAATATTTTTAGGATGATTATTCAGATTTTTATGGCTCATTAATAGGTCACGGTTACATTCACCATTTATTATTGGTAGTTAGATTTTATTTAAATGTTTTTCTTTTCTCTCTCTCTCAAAGAACAAAGAACATCTGGTTGAAAAGCTTTTGTGTTGTGCACCAAAGATTTCTCAGCGAGCTAAGAAGGTATGTTTACACAAACCTCTCCTGTAAAATAACTCAGGTTATTGACTAAACATGAGAAATATTTTTGGCAGCGGGCGTGGATTGACCGAAGTATCTCTTTCCAACAGAGTGTTGCATTTAGAGTCAACAGTAGCTACTCACTGGAACTTTATTTGGCATCTCAAAAATCAAATATTAACACATTAATAGGGTCAAATGGTATAGATATAGTACTGTGTCGGTGTGCGTGTGACACAGAGAAACAGGATTTAATTCATTGTTAAGGGCAGGTTAAATGAAATGAGCACACACACACACACACTTTGCTCAGTTGCCCACAATTTATTGGGAGGAAGTGCAGTTTTCAGGTTTCAGCTGACACTGGCTGCACATGAAAGTCCGCGTGGATGTCCACAACAGAAATGGGAGCAGAGGATCATTTCCGAAAGGCACATTGGCCCCACAGTGTGATGGAAATTCACTGACCTGGTCCAGTGTAAATGGAGGGCATGGTGGATAGCCGGGCCTGTGAGTGTGTGTGACGTTAACATTACGCACAAACAGGGCAGAGTATCAATAAGGAGGGAGGCAACTGTTGAGGGAGTGGCAGGGTTTTGTTTAGGTCTGTTGATAACTCGTGGTAACTGTAGGTATGTGTCTTTAGCTGTAATAACAATTTCTAAACATCTGCACGGATTTTTGTCGGTTTTGTCAATACCGCATATTGCAGCTTCCACTTTCCCCAAATTGGAATGGATTAACAGTCACCTCCAAAAGATACTGCACAAGATTGGGGTCTGAGGTGACTCAACAGTATTTATGATTTTGCATAGAAAAGTCAACGTTCCGTGTGTGTGTCTAAATAAATAGTGTACAAAGTCAGGTAAAGTCAGATTCACTTGATACTGTCAGTGGATGAAATACATGAGCCACTGTAAGTCTTTGTAAGTTTTTGCTGATTTGACCTGCAGAGACAAACACTTTCTGCCACCTATCTATTTGAATTATTATTCAGTACAGTTTTATTCTGGTGTTTAAAAGTCTCCTCTCTTTACTCAACCACCTCACCGTATTTCCTTTGCCCTTTTGCACACGTCTCCTCCTTGGTTTTTGTTCTGTTCCTGTTCTGTTTTTTTTTTTTTTTTCTCTTCCCTGTGTGGTTTTCTGTGGTCACAGTAAACACACCATGCAATTCTGCTTCAAGGTAACATGCACTATAGGGGTCAAACAGGCGAGACTCGAGGCCAAATTGCTTATACAATACCTTCCTCTTTAAACAGGACTTAAAAGGGACTCTCCTTGAAATGACTCCAGTGAATGAGAAGGGGATGGCAGATCCTCCCGTCAGCTGTCACCAATATAGTAATTTGAACTTTAATCTAATGAAAAGAGAGAGAAATTCAAGAGTGATTTCCTTCATATAAAGAAGGACATTGTAGGGAAGGAGAAAATTCTTTCTTCCACACGCAACAAATGAGGCTACCAACAGTAATATGCTGTAGAGTCAAATAAACAGGTTATGTTAGGGTTTATCCCAGAAGCTGCAGTATCAGTCTGGTGAACAGTAACAGTTCAACTAAAGGTCACAGGCGTTTAGAATCTTCCCATCCTTGTGTCGACGTGAGACATCTGTGTTTAGATTTGTTTGTTGTGTTTTTGTATTTCAGAATCTGTATTTTAATAGCAGTGAGTATTTTACACTTGTCGGTGAATTTATTGTTTGTGCATCGTTTGCAGAAACGCTTACCTTTGAGGACAAATATACATTATTTTGAATAGAATTAAAGGCTTTTGTTATATCAGAATATATATTAATGGTCATACAATGAGAACAGTGGGCACAGGTAAGGTGAGTCACCAGCAGAGGGCGCCCTGACACCCACTGTTGAGCTTCCGCATGAGCTAATTTGAGGGTTTATTGATGAAAGATTAGATGTTAATGGGTAACAACCAAGGTGGCAGTGTGGTCTTAAATTGATGCATAAAAAAATGAGGGTAAATTGTAAAATTCTTAATTGATATTGGCTTTTAATTTGTGCTCCCCTGCACAAATGCTGACCGAATACTGATTAAGTTCTGCACAGATGCTTTTCTAGAGCCTTTTCTTAGCTGAATGTGCAATAATATACTGATGTGGCACATTCTTAGGTAATGAGGTCGATATTCATTGTCACATAATATACATTTGCATCGGGGTCATTTTGACAGTTGCATTTTTTTGTGTTCCCTGCATTAGCGTCTGTGAGTGCATGTTGATGTTGTCTGTGTGGTCTCGTGTGGCTGCACAGCACTTTGATCTGTGTCTGTTTTGCTGAAGGACCCTGGACTCAAATGGGAGAGCCTTTGTTTTGTGTCAGGCTCGGAAAATAAACCTGACACCACCACCAGACGGGTAGTGCTTCTTTAACTTTGACCTTGTCTAGAGCTGAGGACTTTATTGGAGGCTGGATTGAGTGGCTCACAGCAGTTGTGAGCTGCTGCCGCCTCTGTCTGTAACACTGCAGTGCTCTCATGTCTCACCCTCACTCTGCTACTCGTCTTCTCATGCTGCTTGTCTCACACACTCTGCCAGACTGTAGAGCTGCAGCCGCTTATATGCTTCCTCAGTGACTCTGCCTTATTCGTCTGCTTCATTATGCTGGTTACATTTTGCAGTTTAACCAAGTTTGAATTGTATTAATATCTCTTCTGTGTGGTTTTTTTTCCTTCTACTCTATTGTACTCATTGTGCTATACCCAGCCTAAAACTATGATACCAGGACACTGACATTTATTAACTCATATTAGTCCAACATTTTGACATAGACTACAACGTCTTCACCAGGCAAACAGGTTTATTACAGATGTGAGTTAAATGTATGCCAACATACAGCCATTATACTTTTAGGAACATCTATAATGTAAAGAAATAAAAAGACAAAAGGCATGCTTTTACATCTGAGCAGTGTCTCATGGGTAGAGCACGGTGTACAGTACAAATGCAACTGACTAACACGGTGTCTTTAATGTTACTGTGCCGGCTGTGCGTTGTCATCGCTCCAGGTGAGGAGAGTCCCAGGCTCCAGTGGTCACCTGCACAAAACGGAGGACGGAGACTGGGAGTGGAGCGACGATGAACTGGACGAGGGCAGCGAGGAGGGCAAGGCGGCAATAATTCAGGGGAGGGTAGGTGACGCGACGCCAAGACCTTGCATGTATCCTCAAATACACAGGAGTTTCATTATGGATGCATGTCATGTCTAACGTGCAAATCAAATAGCCATGCACGGCAACTTTCCCACCGTGTTTGACCCTGTGCATACCCTGCTTCCCTAATCATTTAGCTGTTTAGATAGCAGGTGGCAGATGCTATGTCTCTAAGAGGTGTCTGTAATGAGCGGGAAGAAAGCTGCAAGGATGTGAGGCTGGAGGAAGTAGACTGATCCGAGTAAAGGGCTTTTAAATGAACGATGAGATAAATAACAGTCAGTCAGTAAGATTTCATTTGTGTGATAGACTGCCGTGACCTCTCTCCAGGGTGTGCACCGCTTTTCACCCTATGTTAGCTGGAAGCAGATCCGTGGAGGATAAAGTGGTAGATGAATGAACAGTAGGTGATATCATGGGGGGATTAGTTGCACAATGTTGACCATCTGCATCCCCAGATCTACTGCTGTGGCAGTAGAGTTGTTGTTGTTTAGTCGAATAAGTAAAGTCTAGTGTAGTCTGACTTGTTGATATTTAAGCTGAATGATGTTTATGCCCCGACCATGGATCTAAAATATCAGCAACCTGTCTGTGCTGTGTTGATAAATCCATGTTGCTGCCTGTGCATTACACTGATATGTAGTGGAGCCTTTTTTCTCTGTCAGTTTCATATTGGATATGTTGGATAATGTTCTGTGTATTATAAACTTAAATTTTTTTTTTACTATGTTGTAGCTTTTATACTTCTTAGAATAATGCCACATTTATGATTCAAGTACCAACACATGCGAATATTCACTGAAGAGGGAGAGTAGTGTAGTGTCAGGCTGGATACTCAAACTGTATTCTTTTGATATTATAATAATATACTGGATGGTTGTTCCTGAAACACCACCTGCCCTCCATTTAAAAACATCACCTTTTGCTTAAAGTATTTCTACAGGGTTATATTTTCAGTTTAATTTCAGTGATTCACAGCTCGTTCCTTTCACCAGTTAAATTATTTTCTCATAAAGGTAAAACATAATGTGTATCTGGATGATTTTGGCAAAAAAATGATATTGATATGATTACGTTATGTATTTTCCCCTGCAGTCACGAAGGGTCAAAGATGAGGCCGAAGATGTAAGTTAGTTCTTCTTCTAATACACACTACAATTTATTGTGTAATTACAGTTGAACGTATCCTCTCGTTTGTGTCTTTATGATTTCTAACTCTGTACAATTTGATCATTTAAAATTAACTTGCCCACCTGACCTTGGTAATCAGTGTTTATTTCACACAAAAAACCCAAACCTGTTATCCAGTTTAATCAACACTGTTGTAACCTGTCAAACAAAGCCGGCATTGATTTTTTAGTGTTTGCAAGCTGAGCTTTTACCAAGAATGCAATAGCATTTTTGCAATTACGCCTCTCCTTTTATTCCTCCAAGGAGGAGGAGGAGGTGGTGGATGAGGAGGAGGAGGAGGAGGAGGAGGAGGAGGAGGAGCACACCAACAATGTTCCCATTGAAGGGTTGTCTATTCACCATCCCGAGGTGAGGGACTCAGCAGCAGCTCTAATTTGTCACGGTTGACCTTGAAACCACATGATAGTTTGTGTGTTTATGTAAAATGATGTTACTGCAGATGTTTGTGTCTGTGCTCCAGACATTACATATGCTGTGAGCGCCGAAATCTGTTTATGAAAGTCTGTAGACGAGACACAGAGTCCCTTTATGAGGACTTGTCTTTCTTATGTGGACATACAGCCAGTCCTTATGATGTAAAAGAGTACATTTTAAATTAAGGGGCCTTAAGGTCAGGGTTAGATAATTAATAGTTATGGTTAGAGCGTGTCCTCACAAAATGAATATAATTCAGTGTAATGTTCCCTGAATTCACGGAGACGTTGCTTTGTGTGTGTGTGCACATGTGAATGTCCAGGAGAGATGTTCTCATCAGCAATAACTCAGAGTTAATGATCGTCTGTCTGACTTTGCAGTTCAGGGCCTGGGTGTTTCTCGTCCATAGCCTCTCTGCAACCCATTTTCTCAGGCTACTGTCATTTTTGAAAATGAGGCAAAGCTTATTTGAGCTGCAGTCCTGTGCTCCCACCTGGCAGGAATCCACTCTGACAGCGGCTCAGCAGACATTTCTCATCATTCTCTGCTTTAGGAAGACAAATTTGTCGCGTGGTATTGAGAATGTTGAAGCAGAATGTGTAAATGCATTCTTCCCTTTCTTTACCCTTTACACATTTTCCACGTCTGCGATACATAGACACAGTTTATACTGCCCTGTGTACAAAGCTTCTACCCCCCCTTTTTCACAGAGAGTGTTTTTGTCTGATGTTTCCATCTATAATGCAAACTTCCTCATCATCAGTTCTGTTTTTTTATGCAGGTTGAACCGTATGAGGATACACCATACATTCAGGGTGCTGTTAACATGGTTCTACGGCTAAGGTGAGACCTGATGTCAGTCTAGTTTCCTTCATCATCATCATCATATGCCAACACTGACCTGCCAAAACAACTGACCTGGATCTCTCCAGAATCAAAAGCAGTTTAGAAATCACTATGTCTTTACCTGGTGCTTTACTTCCCAGCTGCTAATGGACATAATGATCTCTGCCTGCAACAGAGATCTGCCTTTGTCACGAATCTGTTCATGACACTTTCTCACCGGCCCTTTTATTCGGAGGAGAGTGGCTCTGCTCTGTCGTCTGGTTTTCTCTCTCTCTTGCATAGGTGTCATCATTTTGATTTGATTCGCAGTGTGCATGATCAGAATACATGTGTTTTTCTTTACCATTGTTTTTCTTTGCTTTTGGAATAACAATCTAGATAGTTTTTTTTTTACTAAGGTGGTGGAGGCTTGAAGTAGTGAAAATCTCATATAAGACACTGCATAGATCTAAGTGTGTGGGGTTTCTATGTCACTGTGTGTGTTTTAAACACCGGTGGTGTTTGAGCCTGTGAACTTTGCAACAACATTTACTTTTACTTGAGCTTGAGTTGTGTGTACTGATCCAGCCTCTGTCGACAAGAAACGCTGCCAAGTGTATCAAACGTAGCTGTTGCGGTCTCTGTTTTTGCTGTGACGTATTGTTAGGCTCTGGTGTTGGACATGCAGCGTTGTATAGATTGTGTTTAAATCTACTTGTGTTTAAAACTGTAATGGTAGAAGGTCTGTTTTGAAGTGCTCAGTGTCTTCACCAAGGACACTTCAGCATACTTACTATCTGTCTTCTATAAAGTAGTTAAAGATAGGTATCTTACCTGAAAATGACTTTGGTAGAAATTGAAGTCACTACTTAAGTAAAATTCTTAACATATATGACATTTACTGTACTTAAGTATCAAAAGTGATTTTCTGATATCAAATTTACAGAAGTTTTAGAAATAAAAGTATTAAAATAGTGAGGAATTATGATTAAACCATGGTGGTTCAGTGGTAGGGCAAGTTGTCTTTCAACTGGAAGGCTGTTGGTTCAATTCCTGGCTCTGCTAGTCTATATGTGTCCTTAAGCAAGACACTTAACCCCATGTTGAAACGTGTGAATGGGTGAATTGCAAAACTATAGTGTAATGCAGCTCATCGAGACTAGAAAAGTGCTATATAAATAAATACAGACTATTACCAACTCTTCTTCTTCTGATTATATTTGATAGTAAAGAGGAACAAAGATAGTTAGAGGAAATGTAGTGGAGTGAAAGTAAAAGTTGCTAGAAATATAAATAACAAAGTAAAGTACAGATATGTGCATTGCATTTTGTACTCAAGTACAGTAAAGAAGTATTTGCACTTTGTTACATTACATCACTGCATACTAGAGGAGCAAACTCTCAACTTTGTGGTTAGAATGCGTCTCCTTAGCTCTGCCCACAGCCATGAGAAGAGCGTTGGCACTTGTCACGTCTCTGCCACCTGCTTTGTGATTCCAGACAGGCTGTTTATGAACATTATAATGAGCTGGTGGAAGCTTGTGATTCAACAACAGCATGACCTTTGAGGACGAGTTGTTCTCCTCTCTCATCGACATTATATATAATCAAGGAAGTGCAGATTCATAACTGCTGAATAATTTACTCCCGCAGAGGTTCATTCAGTGAGAATAAAAAAGTAGGCGCAGCGAACTGGTCCACACTGTTGAAAGTCTGCCTGTGCTCCCTGATGGGCTCGTTGGAGAGAACTCTTTGTTGAGCAAACATGTGAAGGTCCCTCCCCAGGCAGTCAGCTCGCACCAGGAGATGACTAACTGGTTTGTGTCTGGTGAAGACTTATTTCCAACTGTGGCATGAAATTCATTAGATAGAGCACTTTGACGGTTTGACCTTGTAGGCGGTTTAGACGGGACGTTTTCTTTGAATTTGTGGTTTTTCCAGCTCAAACTCAACAGACAGACTCAATATGTCATTAGTAGTAGAGTTGCCACATACGTAGGCTTTATTGCATCTGTGGTAAATGGGTAATTGCTGTCCTATATGGATGTCCTGGGGGGTGTGTTTATAGGTCACATATTCAGGCTTTAAAGAATGTATATTTTTTTGTCTTCTTATGTGTTGTTGAGTCACAGCTAAGATTCACTTTATATCAAATTTTTTAGTAGTGATATAAAGTAGCGATAATTGTGCAGAAGTCACAAATTAGACTGTTTTTCTTTTCTTTTTGTTCATAATAATGAGCCAAGTGAACTTTGAACTGTGACATATTTCCAAATTTCACAAATTCAATCTCATTTTAAGTGGAAAAAAAGCAGCCGGAGTGCTCTGTGTTCTAAAGGTTAACATAAAAATACTGGTATCTATGTAACATTAGAGCAAGCGTGTATGAATCTGTCTTTACCAGAGAATCGTATCCACTGTGTTAAATCTAAGCAGCACTAGGCTGTCAGGTCATCTCTGTGGTTGACAGCTCGCACATTCAGTACGAGACGCACAAATATGTGATGGACGCCTTCTTAACTAAACCCCAAAAGCTTAACAGTATATTATTCCCCACAGAAACGCAAGGCTTTGAAATCCTCTTATATTATCTGGTAGATTACCAAGACCTTTCACTATACCCTCATCTTTGACATACTCTTCAGTATCCAAGCTCCCTCTCTCACCATCTGAACAGCAGCATTTAACTTTACTTTTGAATTTCAACTTTGAACAATGTGTGCATTTTAATCCTCCTGTCTGACTTCTTGTCTCATTTCTAATCTTCATGTTTTACTGGTGAGCAGGATTAGTTTTACGGTATGTTGTAAAGTGAAGAAAAATAAGATTACGGACTAGTATTAGTATTATTATTATAATAATAACATATCTATGTTAAAGTTGGTACATTTTGGTTAATTTGTATGTAGTATAAGACAACATTACTTTGTTTTTAAAGGACATCTGTAAAGCAATTACCAATTTCTTTTTTTATTATTATGTTTTACATAATTAACATTTCCAATAGTGTGAATGGGCCCTAACTCATTTGGGCGCACTCAAAGCAATTATGAGCCAAACCCTTTAATCTTCAATGACAGGAGTCTGATCAGTGGTGTGTCACAGCCAAATATTTAGAAGCCGTAATCAACCAGTGTCTTTTCGGTCGTCGTCGTCAAGAGCCTGAATCTTATCGGTTGTCAGCAGCAAGTGTTTCACTAAACCACGGAAATGTTGGCAAAGTACACGATCGTGAATGTGACACTTTGTCAAGGTTTAAAGACTTAAAGATACTTAATCCATGAATGTAATTTAGTTTGAGAGAAACACAAACACGCAGCAAATTGGTCTCCTTACTAAACTAATAAAGGAAATGAAGGTGATTAGTTTGAGTTTATGATATGGTTGTGTCAACAGTTTGGTTGGAACTGGTTCAATCTTTTTTTAACAGAGGCACTGAGGTCTCCCCGAGAACAGCACTGTCAGCAGTTTAAAGGGGAAGTAATGACTTGCATAATATGCCCGACGATTGGTGCAATGTCATTCGAGCCAAAGTGGCACAAATGCAGACTGATTTCACTGACTGGAGCCCAGATGTGACATTTCTCCAAGTTCTTGTTAATAAAGGGCATCTGTAGAAAAAGTGAAATGTCAGGTTCCCGCTCCTGAAACGCGTCCCTGTGAAGTTTTTGAAAACATCAATCTCTATCTGTGATATCAGCAATGTGGTTTCAACGTGAGATTATTTGAGGCCCGAAGCGCGTTTGTCATCTGCTCTTATCCTTTCAGTTGTTGTGGAGCCAAACAAGTCCAACATTTGTCAGATCCCATCCACCTCCACACAGGCATGTCAACTATAGCCCATAGATGTCACCAGTCTGTCACCAGTCTGTCACCAGCTCTCCCCCTCGGGATTCTTATACGGACTATTTTTAGGGTTGTTGACTTGTATTTGGACAAAACTGGAATGTGGCGTGTCGTTGCCTTTCACACAAAACTTCGGAAACTCCAAGATGTTGGTAGGAAAGCCACTTGTAGGTTAGTCCAAGATGCATTTAATTCAAATTCATTAAAAACAATACTTAGGGGTAGAAATAATGACTTAAAATTCTGCAGACAACATTATTTTCCTGTCATTTATATTAAGCCCCACTGTTTTTGTTTCATGATGTGACTGCCTGAAGTACTTGTATTTCTCTTGTGGATTCAGGTGTTTGCAATGCCTTTTATGAACTTTATATATTATTCCACTCATGACAGTGAATTCTATTATATGACTTATATTCTCATTATGGCTGTCGATAGATTAAAAAAACCGAAGTGACTGTTTCTCGGATAATTTCCGGCTTTCATGTCAGAGGTCAGCGCGCAGCAGAAGTAAACAAACTTGCGTTAATTGCGTTAATCTATTTCATGGCGTGATTCTCGGCTGTATTAATCGCAACGAAGCGTCATACATGCCTGCCATGTTCAAAAAAAACATTGACATCATCAGTAACAAATCGCTCTCAAGGTGAATCAACCACTCACCATTATGTTTGTTTAAGAACATCTGTAAAAGTGAAGCCTCCATTTTCCAGTGGGACTATGCGTCATACATCATCTCCCATACGCACACGTTCGCTCACACTGTGCCAGAAACAAACCTCGGCATTTGGCGTCGGTGTGTGAAAATGTTGATATTGAACTGAAAGCATAATATCCTCAGAGTGTTTTATAATAAGGTTCTGTTAACTCTCCCACAAACGTGATATACTTTATACCTGATCCCACACGGTCCTGATGTAATCTGTTGCTTTCTTATCACCCACTGCTGCCTGTCTGTCTGTGGAGAGTGGTGCTGTTTACGTCCATCTGCGTCATCAGAAAATCTATTAAATTTCTTACTGCATGAACTCCAGTTTCTCTCCTAACAAACTCGGTATGTAATATCTTTTTGTGCTTTGAATGATGGGTCTAATCTCACCTGAAATGAGGGCAGCTGTGTTCTTTATTGAGTCACATTGTAAACCTGCTCCCACCATAGTTCTCTTGGGTGACGGCACAAAGGTGTCCTACCTTTTCCCAGAAACCAGCGATTCCACTTGTGTCCTACACACACACACATTTTAAAGATATGTTCATTTTTACATTTAAGCATTTAGCAGACGCTTTTATCCAAAGCAACTTACAAAAGGGAAAGAAAGAAGCAATGTCCCGTGAGAGGGAGTGCTGTCCAACTGAATATCGGCACCACATCTTATAAAATATCTGCATCAATAGTTATTGGTTGAATATTAGAGGCAACAATTCCACAAGCAGACAGACTTGACTGTTGCCTATAGCAACATAAACAATGAGCATCTCCTGTAGGCTTCACCTTACAGCAGGTTATGCCCGCTACTGTGAATCGTGCACATTTATTTGTACATTTCTATTAATTGTGCAAGCTGGGAGTAAAAGTGTTTGCTGATAGTTGCTTTGGAGGCTTGTCGTTCATCACTTCCTGCTCTCAGTAGATGGTCGCCGCTAACTTTTTTTTAAATGAACGTGAACATCTGCAAGACGGAGCACATTTTTGAATGTAGTCTATATTTGTTTGTGTCTTTCACGGCGCATTACAAGTCATCATACTTCAGAACACGATAGAGCTCTCTACTGGTTCAGCATCATCCAGCTCCAGCAGAAGCTGGTGAAAATAATGTCTCTGCAGCTGAAGTGGTGGATGATTGAGAGCAAAGCAGAAACATTAGTTATTTATCCTGCTGTTTGTTATCATGTTTGCCAGGAAATGGTGACATGTTCATTTGAAGTCTTTAGCTTTTTTTTGCTGCCCCCAAGTGGCCAAAATCAACAAACATTTTGAAGGTGTGGATAGAATATCAATAACTTGACTCTCATTCTAATCCACATTTTGCCGAGCTCACCGTTGTGATCCTGCGGTATACATATGATGAAGAGAGCTGCAACAGATTTAAAGCTGACATTTTTGAGTACTTTTTTTTGTGCAATTACACCCACTCATCTTCTGCTTTTAGGAACTCTCGAAAGGAGCTGAATGACATCCGCTTTGAATTCACTCCAGGACGTGGTAAGAGAGATCAGCGTGGATTGATTTGTGTGCTATTCCCATTGTAACAACATTTACAGGCTTTCGAGACTTGTGTTGTGTATAATGAGTCAAGGCGGTATTTGCAGTGGGAACGCTCACGACAGTGTCTAATTCAGTTTATGACCTGATAAGTGGATTCTTACATACCCATTCATTTTTTTCATTATTCCCTCACAAGACACTGCTGATGGCGTTTCCCAGGAACTTTTCTCTGCCGGTCTGGTCAACGGGCATGATGTGGTCATCGGTAATGTTACACTTCTTTATTCACGTAAACTGCGTTGTCCGAAGACATACAGTAATTTAGCCTTAAAGACTTTACTTATAGAGTGTTATGTACAGAGTTGTGCACATTCTAGGATTTGTTTTGATGTTTTTTTTACTGTTCATAGTTGCTGCCAACCTTCAGAAGATAGTAGACGACCCAACTACCTACAAAGTATTGACCTTTAAGCTGGTGAGTCTTCAGTTGACTGATGGTTGACGACATATTTCTTGCCTGGAAATAAACTTGTAGGACGAAAGCTGCCACCAAGGGACAAAGAATTTATTTACGGCTGTTCTGTTGGTTCAGCAGACATTAACTGAGTGGCTGGCTCAAACTAAATGTGTACATTTCAACAGAAAAGGGGTATTTTTGACCCTCAGGTCCATATGACTGACAGCGTGCACTGCACATATTTTGTGAAGAAACAGCCTCAGCAGATAGGATTTGTGCAGGTGTCACTGAATTGTTGCTGTTTAAACCTTTAGTAATATTGATGAATTAATGAAAGTCGAAGGGCTCCTTGAATCAAGGTCCGTCTTAAGGGGCTCACCCCTCTAATTTATATTTATTATTACTATAATAATAGAAATTAAACTTTTAGAATAATAGCTTTTTTTCTCGTGTATATACCATATGATTTTTCTTGTTGATCTTACTATTCTGTGGCCTCTGTCAAGCAATACTATCAGACCCAGACGGATTGAGGAGAAGAAGAAGAAGCATTTATCCAGTCACAATTCTTTACAAGTGCAGAATTTACCTTTTAAACTGTTCACGCACGCTTCTTGTGAGTCAAACTCACACCAACCTATTTGCAGTTACCGGCTTTACTAGTGCAATGTTGAATGTCTATTTCTCTTAAATGAATCACCTGCCGTGCGCACTGCAGGAATACCGGCGGGGGGACACGAGATTTAAATACAGCAATACAGAGAAACACACACGGAGAGAGTTGTGTGGAACCAGGATTTTATTAACAACGGTTTATACGTAACAAATGGTTTTTTTATTTTTATTATTCAACACCTATACACTACATAAAAATGTACTTTAGTGCTGATCAGGTCTGCATCAGAAAAATCGGCCCTGTGAAACTAGTTTCTATTGTTCCTTTTCTTTGTGATATTCGTGGAAATACTAAATAAGTGACTGACAATGGTTTCTCACTCGAAGCATCAATCATTACTGACACTGCATGTATTTATCTTCACCTTGTACTTACAGTCACTGGTCACCAGTGATCCTTTAGTCATCTATAATCACAGCAGAGGAGTGGCTAACAGTAACTGCACATTACATATACATGTATACCACTTCAAGAGGTCGCCTTTGCAAAATTATTAGAGTAAAAAATTGTATTAGTGGGGGAAAAAAATCAGGCAGTAATATTAACCTTATTGGATTTGACAAAAACATGTCAACTATAGGTTTTACTGACCTTTCTGTTGTTGTGGGTAAACAAACAAACAGAGCTTTGCAGACCGACCTCTCTGCCATGTGGGAGGTAAATAACATGTCAGAGTGTGGGCAGTTCTGAGAAATACCATGTTCATATGTAAGCATTGCATACATTTCAGCAGTGATTCACTGCAGGGCGTAAAAACCCTCACTGAGGCTCTGCTGTTTCTCTCCAGCAGAAGAGTTACAAGTGCAGTGTGACAGGAAACCAGGAAGTGACAATAATTACCCTCGGTCGGGGAGCAATTCATGACATCTTGTGCAGACAATTTATAGCGTGGGTGGCACCCGAGCAGCTTTACGGCTTACAAAGAACACCGACCTGTTTTAATAAGAGTCCCACCATGTTGATCAGACAGCGGCAGGACTTGCAGATCCCCAGAGAGATGGAGTGCAGGGGTGAATCGATGGAGGATGGCAGGTTAAGTCCACCGTTTTCTGCAGAATTGCTGAACGAAAAACGAACAGTGAACACCGACAAATCTTTTTTAGCCGGTATAAAAATTGGAGACTCAGCTGTCAGTAGAATAAATACTGTGCTTTATCAGTGGGAGCTGTGATTATTTAACAACTTTCTCCAAAACAGTGGAAATAAATATACTGCCTTCATGGCATTTACTCCCTTAAGCTGTCCACTGTTTTAAACTCTGGCTTAAGGGATTTGCTCCCATTGAGCCACAAGAGCATTAGTGTGGTCGTGTGGACCGATGCTGGCAGATAAGGCATCATTTTCATTTTTCTGTTTTATCTCAAAGGTGTTAAATGGGCTTAATCTGTATTTATATAGCACTTTTTGGTGACCACTCAAAGCTGCTTTACACCACAGTTTTACCATTCAGCCACTCACTCACTCACACACCTGCCAGCACAGGCGTCAGCAGCAACGTCAGGGTTAAGTTGCCCGGGAATCAAACCCACAACCTTCGAGTTGAAAGAAGACTCGCCGAGCTACCCCAAGTTCAGCCAGTTATGTCCAGAACTACATTTGTACACATTTAAACTGTTGTGTAACTTGTTCCTGGAACTAGTGGGCCAAACTAAACCAGGTTATATCGATGTTTACAAACTGAAAAGAGATTAGGTTGAAGTAGTTTTTATTTAATTGTGTTTAATGTTGGAGGCAGGCACTTTTCTAGCTACATTTTGGCATTGCTCTTAAACTTGCTGGGCCTTTGTGTGATTCTTTAAGCTCTTCACTATCCCTTTGTGTTTGTACCTGTCCACCAAAATGGCATGTGAGTAGATGAGGCATAATTCCTCCTAATACTAGTCAGTGTGGCATCAAAAATAATTCTGATGTTGAGGAAGCACAAGCACAAACCCAGATTGTTGTCATAGTTATGAGAATAATGCAGAGAGACTTTATTTTGTGAATTATTGAGTGCACTAGCGGTTGCCCAGTTCCCCAGGTAATCCAGAGTTTGACACTACATCTGTTGTGGAGATTTTGCAGCATTAGCTTTGGTGATGATGACATTCCCAGTGTCCGGATGCAATGTAATGTTGCCCCACTGACACACTCAGTGTTTTCCCTTCTTGCTCAGGCGTCCGGCTGTGATGACACGGAGATCCCCGACGAGGTGAAGCTCATCGGCTTTGCACAGCTAAGTGTCAGCTGATGCTCTCTTTATGCCTGAACCAGGTGAGACCGTTCAGGGCAGACTGTGGAGAACGCGACCGCTTCCTGCAACAATCTCCCAAACACCCTTCCTTAAAAAAAAAATACTCTCTTCTTCCTCCTCCTCCTCCTCCTCCTTCACTCCTTTTCACCTTCCCTGAGGCTAAAACTTGGCACAGACTTCCCTGCTCACTGAACCCCCCCCCGCCCCCCCAATTTTACCTTAACAACATTCCACCGCACAGCACACAAGAGCAGGATCAGGATACAGCCTAGGAACCTAAAGATGTACTCAGGTGGTGAAAGATGTATTAAGATGTAGCTTTGAATGTTCTATTTATTTTTTATTTAGTTTTATTTTATATCCCATTACCTCTGTGTTCCACAAAGCTCTATTTATTGAAAATCAGAAGATATTTTTAATTTTACTGCTGTTTTGTTGCCTTTCTGCATGGAGTATGCATGTTCTCCTCGCGTGTGCGTGGGTTTTCTCCGGGTTCTCCGGTTTCCTCCCACAGTCCAAAAACATGCATATTTGGGGATTAGGTAAATTGGACACTCTAAAATTGACCGTATGTGTGAGAGTGAGCGTGGATGGTTGTTTGTCTCCTTGTGGCCCTGTGATGGACTGGCGACCTGTCCAGGGTGTGACTCTGCCTTTCGCCCTATGTCAGCTGGGATTGGCACCAGCGTCCCCCCCCGCGACCCTCATATGGAGGGTAAAGCAGTAGAAGATGAGTGATTGAGTGAGTGGTGTTTTGTTGTCACAATGAAAACAAATTTACTTTCACTCGCAACCCATGGACCCATTCATTTGTGATTGTCTGAGGTCTGTGTCACAATGTAAGATTTATTTAATCTAAAGAGGGCAAGCACACTTACATCATAACATAATGAATGTCTAAAAAGAAAAATAATTGTATTTCTTTGTCGAGATGTCTTTTACATTGAGAGGAAGAGAACCATTTGCTTTTAAGTGTGCATTAAAAAAAAAACGAGACCTGGATGTTACTGTGTATAATTTGTGTTAATGCTTCAAAATGCTAGAGGTGCCTTGTTCATTTTTCTGTGCCTAAGGAAGTAGTTAGTGATTGAGACCACACAAAGAAGAAAACCTGATTTCCATTTCAATACATTTATCACAGTCCACATAAAGTATCTTAATGAGACAAGCTACAACGCAGTTTTGGACTGAGTGTGTGTGACCCCAGACTCGAGAGTTGAGACAAACTAACGTGTGTGCTCTTGTCACCAGATGCATAAAATGTACCAGAAAACTTTGCTCATGTAATCCACTCTCTGTTTGACGTAGTTTCAGATTTCAGGCTACTAGACTAAACCACGACCGCTGAATCTCCTCACTCTGTCCTGCTGCACAACAAATCTCTTCTTTCTTTCTTTCTTTCTTTCTTTCTTTCTTTCTTTCTTTTTTGTTTTGTTCCCCAAAAATGTAGTAGTTACTAAACATGTACTGTACAACAAAGCATCTTGAGGATGAAACCAAAAGGGTGACGAGCCATGTGTTTGTTCAAACAAGTCAGATTTATTTAAGTATTAAGGTGGTTCATATGAACTTGTACTAAATTCTTTATTTTATGAAGTAATTTATTGTGTTTTCTATGTACAGTATGTGTACCATTTTAGCATATTATCCCTGTTCACTCTCTATAATCAGCCCATGTCAAATTTCTGATGAGGAGCTACAAATAAACTATTGCTATTATTTAAGAAGTTTGGAGTTTGGTGTTTTTTTAATATTAGTCAACGTAGAGTTAACCTGGTGTGGTCATGGTTTTGTTGTGCATGCAATATTCATTTGTGGCTTAAGTCTTATGTCTCCCTGTGCTACTTTTATATTACATTATAGTATCTCTAAATACCCTACACCCTACTCTAAGACTGTGGCGGCAACAGCGTACTCACTAAAATAAGCAAATATCATCTGCAAATTAAGGGACAACAAGTATAAAAGCAGTTGTTTAACTTTTTTTTAATATAAAATGTATTTATATTTTTGTATAACTTTTCATACAATATGCAACAACAACCCTTTGCAGGATAGATGTTTTCACAGTAGCTGTCACTATAGCTTAATCAAACTTGAAAAGGAAGGTTTTTGGACATGAATTCTTTTTAAACATTTTTTTTATTTTTATTATCTTTTGAGAAACAAAAATGTTGCCATCAGAAGCAGTGATTCCATGATTGCTATTACACCAAATGCATATCGTGATCCTACATCCAGTTTTACTGTAGCAGTGCAGATTAACGCATACATACAATTGTGACACCGAGGTTCGCTCTCAGAGGAACTGATGATCAGAAAATAATATCTGCAGACGTTCAACACAACCAACAGTAGCAGCTGGGCTAATGAGGAGCTGGTGGCTGAGAACAATAAAACAAAAAAAACAACAACAATATAAAAGAGAAAACACAGCAGAGGCAGGGTAATGCGTATAAATAAGTAAATATAAACATCAGGCAAATTCATGAAAAAGACCATGTGGTGAATCCAGCCATCTGTACCAAATACTAAGGGAAATTATTGATTTAATCTGTTCAGAGATTAATTATATACTATAATTTTCTGCCTCTTAATTAATATTTATTCATAACAAAGTGCAAAAAGGTGAGAGAGCAGCATTGGTGCAACACTAGTTTTATCTTATCAGATTAACATTTGTATTCTCATTAAATTGTAAATAATACTTGTTATAAAATGTGTAATATTATAGCTGTAATCATTGATACTGTGTTGTTTCCCGCACAGTAATACCCTTCTGGCTCACGCCGTACAGTAATATCAGGTGCTGAGTCATGGCGATTCAGTGTCTTGCCAAAGGACACTTTGCTGTTGTTAGCGAGAGAGCTTGAACCAAGGTCATCGCCGTGACTAAAACACTGTCGCTCCCCATTAGGCCACACTACTTAAAGGTCCAGTGTGTAAGAATTAGTGACATCTAATGAGGTGACAATACAGAGGGGACAAAAGGAGGACTCCTCCACTAATGGCACTTTCCTTGCTAAATGTTGTCGATAAATGCATGTTTTTTAGCATTTTTTTAAAGTTTTTAACTGATCTACAGTTCGGCATTGTTCCGTTGGATTCTTCTGTTGGACGTCGCGCTCATGACTCTTCCAGTGATTACACTTTCTGTCAATCAGTGGCCGACAGCTTGTCGACGTCACACTCAGTATCGGCCTGGCTTGCTGACGTGCAGAGCAGGTCCTAAAAAAAGTACCAGGTACTATCGTTACTGGAAAAACAAAAGCACATCAGGCCGATGTAGTCCACTCGTATCAGAAAGGATATAAACACTCCCTTCAAGTGAATGTAAAAGTCTTATTCTATGGCTACAAAAACCAAGAGTTTTAAAAGTGATTATACGCGTATACAACCATGGGTAGTATATTCATATTTAACCAGTAAACTCTCCTACATTTTACACACTAGACCTTTAATGCTCAATGCTGATAGATTTTGACTTTTTAACTACAGTATATGTGAGCGTAATGCACTTTACAAGCCCCATGCATTCACTAACAATCATGAGGTGCAATCAGCAGAAACAGACAGCTGTGGGTAGCGATGGGAACGTCTATCATGTAACGGAGACTTGGAGCAGCCCTCAATGGTTTACATTAATCAGTTCAACAAGGAACAAAGGCAAGAAAAAAAAAAATATATATATATGTATATTGTTCAGTTGTCCTTATGTCCACTAACATCTCAGGTGCTTCTTGCTGGTCATATCATTCCAAATGCGGTGAATCTCCTCCGGCGAGATCTGGTGGACCGTGATGACGCGTCGATACCTGCACAGACTGTAGGCCATTTTCCAGTGATTGAAGCCACTGTTCTGAAAAGGGTGTATATCCAGTTTACGCAAACACAATCCCACATACACGTCCTCCAGGTGCAACAGTCTCGTGTGAAGGGAAGTCTTGAAGATTAGCTCAGCCACGTCTGCCGAGAACACGTAGCCAGTGCCCGAACAGAAAGGTGGGTACTTATTGTCAGGATACAAGTCCCTGGACATGTACCACTTACTGCGCATGTCCCTAATGGGTCCATTGTTGATCACGTAGCCGGTGAAATATCGTCTTCTTGGTTTCGTGGTGGGCTTCAGGAGCTTGTAGATCAGGTTGTCCATGTTGACAAAGATGTCACTGTCTGTCTTCATGACATACTGTGCTTTGGGGCAGAAGGTAGCCACCCAGCGCATGCCCATCATGGTCTTGAGAGTGAGGTTGTGGTAAGAATCGATGAAGTTCTCGACCACAATGTCGTGAAAAATCTGACTCTCCTGCTCCACCATGCGGTTCAGGACGGAGTCGGTGTTCCAGCCGAGTAGGAAGATGGTGAGGACGCGAATGTCACTGAAGGTGCTCTCATCCCCCCAGGTTTCCCGGATGGCTTGCCTTGCATCAAACTCCTTGTGCGTGGTGCTGATGAGGATGACCAGGAAGGGAGTGACACTCTCGCACTTCTTGGGTTCGTTGATCACAAATTCGTAGGCGTGTGGGTTGAGGGGGCGGGCGCGGATGTTGCTGAAGGTGATATTTTTGTGGGGCTTGCGTACGGACACAGACATGTGGCCGAGGTAAGTGGACGTCGAACGAGGTATACTCAAGTACCAGAGAGCGCTCGCCCAGCAGACCACCGTCAGCAGGTATAAACATGACACCTTTAAGGGCATCATGCTGCATGTAGGTGAATTGTGACGAGTTGGATCTTATAGGGATTTCTTTCCATTAGCAATGTTTCACCCAGCAATGCAGCATTAAGCTGCTCCGGCGTGCAGTTTGACATTAATTGAGAGTAATATATTACTTTAGAGAGAAGCGATGCTGTTTCTGTTTCAAGGCAAAGGGCTTTAGAAGTGAATGTCCAGTTTGTCTTGGTGACACAGCAGGTTCTCCATTTACATCTGAAAGAGAGAGAGAAGGAATAAACCATGAATAGCCATGTCCGAAAATCATATTTCCCAGTTCAGTTAGTAGTGGCAACTCAAAATATGAACAGAAGCCATCTTAAACGTTGCTATCAGCAAGTCAAACAAACCATTAAAATGCTACTCTGATGACACAACAAATCAAACCACAGTCAGTGAGGAAACACAGAGAATGAATCGGTGTCTGAATATCAGAAATCCTCGCAGGGTCTTTTCTAACACTAAACTGTTCACTCAGAGTGAAATCTACAGTGAGAAAGAAAAGAACAGAAGGGAAATCGATATCTAATAAATTTCACCACTGAATGAAGCACGAGTGGGAAAGACCGGTGCCATCAGCCGTCTAGAACAAAAGCCAGACACATTTCTTTTATTCATTTGCAGAGGTTTAGTTATTATTCATGTGAGGATTGTCTGCATAGTGTCTAATCCCGGTATGGTTTGTAACGGGCCTGTATCAGTACTGTACATTCATTCATTCAGCTTAGTTTTCTTATCCCTCTCACTTTGAATGACAACAGAGAACATTTACAGTTTACTAAGGATGAGCTCTTCATAATGAATCTTTAATGAAATCTTATAAGGGAAACACAATAACTACAGTGATGTATTACTACAGCTTCAGGAGTTTTGGCTCCTGATTGGATAAAGTGCTGTGGAATACTCAAAAAGTGTCTCCTTACTGACCAAAAGAGTGATAGCTGTAGTTAATTAACATGTAGTTCAACAAAAGGATTTACAATAACTTTAACTAAAAGCACCAATAACATCGTGTAATACACTCGTGCCTATAGCCTCATAACATATACAGTAAAATGTTAACATTATTTCACTCTAAAAGTGAGTAAAATGAAGCCAAAGACACTGATTACTGTTTTTGTTACACATTCACATTGGTAATAAAGGGATAGTCCATGTTGTTTTTGAAGAGCAATATGAGTTACTGACATGCTAAATGACACAGGTTTTAGTCACGAAACAAAATACTATATATATGCCTATATATGGAAACTGCTCACTCTCCCTCAACATAGTCCACGGATACTTTTTTCAATATCGTCCCTAGTGTAACTTATATCACTTATATTTATCATAACTATCAACAGTGAGCGCTAATATCTGGCTTCCGGGCCGATCTATGGAAATGATGGCACATGATACCTCATACAGCCACACTTAAAAAAAACCCTAAACAAATCCCTTAAAAACCTTGGCAAAGTGAGTCGTAGCTAAAGCTGTCAAATATGTGTTGACAGTATTACAATCATGGCACAAAGGGAACACTAAGCCCTGATATGCTTCTCCCCTGAGGTTTTCCCTCTCCCCTCCGTTTGTTCAGTGCTGCACCGCTGGAACTTCTGCCTGTTCCTGAGCTGACAGACGTTTGGCATGTCTACTTTCTGAGCAGCCCATTCTGCAGCGTGCACACACTGACATTTTTGTCAGTGCTTCAGCACAGGTGGCTGAGCACCGAGTGTTAGCACTCAGATCATGTATCCAGGCTGTCTCTGACTTCTCTTTTCATCCTGGGAAGACAGATCACATGGTGCACTTCACAAGGGAATGGCCATAATGCAATGAATATCTACATTTGCATCTTCAAAGCTGAAGAGAAGTGACTGTGAATAGCTTCTACTCGGAGCAGACAAACCCAGCCATAATGACGGGAATTGAATTCCGTTTAGAGACCTGAAGTGCCACGATCTGTAGACTAGCAATTTTGTACACAAAGGTACTTGGTTGGACGACACACTGTGCCCTTAAGATACATACTGTATACAGTTCCTTTTTTTGTAGAGGTTGGCATGCAGACTATATGATGAACACTTATTGTGCATTGTGACTACATATGTAATGTTTTATTGTGGCAGCTTCAGAAATTATTGGAAACTGTTTTTTTTATACAGAACCATTTTCCCACCAAGTGCGAATTTCTAGTAGCAACACTTGAGTCCAATTTAAGACTTTCACAGACAAAAAAATACAGAAAGAAATAAAGAATAAAGAAAAATACTGTTTTCATTAAAACACAGTTTTTTTCACAGTAATTTTAGAAATGTTTCTGCAATAGTTTAACAACATAATATTATGTAAGTCAATTATTCAACCACAGCAGTTAACTCTATGTTTATTATAAATTATTCACAGCAGGTCATATTCAACATGAATTAGTGGGACAAGCACAGGTTTGATCAGGTAAAATAAACTCAAGCTTCTTCTTTTTTTTGCAAATTTTTAATCCACATGTAGATTCTTCAGCGTTGCAGTGCAAGCATCTCTTGTTGTTCTTCCGCGTTTCTTCTTCATGATATTATTCCACTTCCTCCAAAAGTTTGTCCCATAACTCCTCCCGGAGCTTTGAGAAAACACTCACTATGACATTTTTGCCAAATTTTGGACGACACCAAAATCGGATCTTGGGATTTTAGGTGATTTTATGCGACATACTATACTATGACTTTTTTTGACCAATTTTAGACGACATACTATACTATGACTTTTTTGAGGTGATTTTCGAAGACATACTATACTATGACTTTTTTTGACCAATTTTGGACGACATACTATACTATGACTTTTTTTGACCAATTTTGGACGGCATACTATACTATGACTTTTTTGACTGATTTTGGACGACATACTATACTATGACTTTTTTTGACCAATTTTGGACGGCATACTATACTATGACTTTTTTGGGTGATTTTGGACAACATACTATACTATGACTTTTTTGACCGATTTTAGACGACATACTATACTATGACTTTTTTAGGTGATTTTATACGACATACTATACTATGACTTTTTTTGACCAATTTTGGACGGCATACTATACTATGACTTTTTTAGGTGATTTTCGAAGACATACTATACTATGACTTTTTTGACTGATTTTGGACGACATACTATACTATGACTTTTTTGACCAATTTTGGACGGCATACTATACTATGACTTTTTTAGGTGATTTTGGACAACATACTATACTATGACTTTTTTTGACCAATTTTGGACGGCATACTATACTATGACTTTTTTAGGTGATTTTGGACGACATACTATACTATGACTTTTTTTGACCAATTTTGGACGACATACTATACTATGACTTTTTTGACCGATTTTGGACGACATACTATACTATTGACTTTTTTGACCGATTTTGGACGACATACTATACTATGACTTTTTTTGACCAATTTTAGACGACATACCCTACTATGACTTTTTTAGGTGATTTTATACGACATACTATACTATGACTTATTTCATCAATTTTTGACGACATACTATACCATGACTTTTTTGACCACTTTTGGACGACATACTATACTATGACTTTTTTTGACCGATTTTGGTTGACATACTATACTATGACTTTTTTTGACCGATTTTGGACGGCATACTATACTATGACTTTTTTTGACCAATTTTGGACGGCATACTATACTATGACTTTTTCAGGTGATTTTCGAAGACATACTATACTATGACTTTTTTTGACTGATTTTGGACGACATACTATACTATGACTTTTTTTGACCAATTTTGGACGGCATACTATACTATGACTTTTTTAGGTGATTTTGGACAACATTACATTACATTACATTACATGTCATTTAGCAGACGCTTTTATCCAAAGCGACTTACAATGGAATCAAGTACAATTAGCCAGGGGTGGAATCGAACTTGCGACCATGATGTCTTTGGTACACAAGGTAGGGTCTTAACCACTGAGCCACTCCACCCCCTACAACATACTATACTATGACTTTTTTGACCGATTTTAGACGACATACTATACTATGACTTTTTTAGGTGATTTTATACGACATACTATATACTATGACTTTTTTGACTGATTTTGGACGACATACTATACTATGACTTTTTTTGACCAATTTTGGACGGCATACTATACTATGACTTTTTTAGGTGATTTTGGACGACATACTATACTATGACTTTTTTTGACCAATTTTGGACGACATACTATACTATGACTTTTTTGACCGATTTTGGACGACATACTATACTATTGACTTTTTTGACCGATTTTGGACGACATACTATACTATGACTTTTTTTGACCAATTTTAGACGACATACCCTACTATGACTTTTTTAGGTGATTTTATACGACATACTATACTATGACTTATTTCATCGATTTTGGACGACATACTATACCATGACTTTTTTGACCACTTTTGGACGACATACTATACTATGACTTTTTTTGACCGATTTTGGTTGACATACTATACTATGACTTTTTTTGACCGATTTTGGACGGCATACTATACTATGACTTTTTTTGACCAATTTTGGACGGCATACTATACTATGACTTTTTCAGGTGATTTTCGAAGACATACTATACTATGACTTTTTTGACTGATTTTGGACGACATACTATACTATGACTTTTTTGACCAATTTTGGACGGCATACTATACTATGACTTTTTTAGGTGATTTTGGACAACATACTATACTATGACTTTTTTGACCGATTTTAGACGACATACTATACTATGACTTTTTTGACTGATTTTGGACGACATACTATACTATGACTTTTTTTGACCAATTTTGGACGGCATACTATACTATGACTTTTTTAGGTGATTTTGGACAACATACTATACTATGACTTTTTTGACCGATTTTAGACGACATACTATACTATGACTTTTTTAGGTGATTTTATACGACATACTATATACTATGACTTTTTTGACTGATTTTGGACGACATACTATACTATGACTTTTTTTGACCAATTTTGGACGGCATACTATACTATGACTTTTTTAGGTGATTTTGGACGACATACTATACTATGACTTTTTTTGACCAATTTTGGACGACATACTATACAATGACTTTTTTGACCGATTTTGGACGACATACTATACTATTGACTTTTTTGACCGATTTTGGACGACATACTATACTATGACTTTTTTTGACCAATTTTAGACGACATACCCTACTATGACTTTTTTAGGTGATTTTATACGACATACTATACTATGACTTATTTCATCGATTTTGGACGACATACTATACCATGACTTTTTTGACCACTTTTGGACGACATACTATACTATGACTTTTTTTGACCGATTTTGGACGGCATACTATACTATGACTTTTTTAGGTGATTTTGGACAACATACTATACTATGACTTTTTTGACCGATTTTAGACGACATACTTTACTATGACTTTTTTAGGTGATTTTATACGACATACTATACTATGACTTTTTTGACTGATTTTGGACGACATACTATACTATGACTTTTTTTGACCAATTTTGGACGGCATACTATACTATGACTTTTTTAGGTGATTTTGGACAACATACTATACTATGACTTTTTTGACCGATTTTAGACGACATACTTTACTATGACTTTTTTAGGTGATTTTGGACGGCATACTATACTATGACTTTTTTGACTGATTTTGGACGACATACTATACTATGACTTTTTTTGACCAATTTTGGACGGCATACTATACTATGACTTTTTTAGGTGATTTTGGACAACATACTATACTATGACTTTTTTGACCGATTTTAGACGACATACTATACTATGACTTTTTTGACTGATTTTGGACGACATACTATACTATGACTTTTTTTGACCAATTTTGGACGGCATACTATACTATGACTTTTTTGACTGATTTTGGACGACATACTATACTATGACTTTTTTTGACCAATTTTGGACGGCATACTATACTATGACTTTTTTAGGTGATTTTGGACAACATACTATACTATGACTTTTTTGACCGATTTTAGACGACATACTATACTATGACTTTTTTGACTGATTTTGGACGACATACTATACTATGACTTTTTTGACTGATGTTGGACGACATACTATACTATGACTTTTTTTGACCAATTTTGGACCGATTTTGGACGACATACTATACTATGACTTTTTTATGTGATTTTCGAAGACATACTATTCTATGACTTATTTCATCGATTTTGGACGACATACTATACTATGACTTTTTGACCGATTTTGGACGACATACTATACTATGACTTTTTTTTACCGATTTTGGACGACATACTATAGTATGACTGTTTTTGACCAATTTTAGACGACATACTATACTATGACTTTTTAGGTGATTTTGGACGACTTACTATACTATGACTTTTTGACCGATTTTGGACAACATACTATACTATTGACTTTTTTGACCGATTTTGGACGACATACTATACTATGACTTTTTTTGACCAATTTTAGACGACATACTATACTATGACTTTTTTAGGTGATTTTATACGACATACTATACTATGACTTTTTTGAATGATTTTTGACGACATACTTTACTATGACTTATTTCATCGATTTTGGACGACATACTATAATAGTATGACTTTTTTGATCGATTTTGGACGGCATACTATACTATGACTTTTTTAGGTGATTTTGGACAACATACTATACTATGACTTTTTTAGGTGATTTTGGACGACATACTGTACTATGACTTTTTTGACCAATTTTGGACGACATACTATACTATGACTTTTTTTGACCGATTTTGGACGACATACTATACTATGACTTTTTTGATCGATTTTGGACGACATACTATACTATGACTTTTTTAGGTGATTTTCGAAGACATACTGTACTATGACTTATTTGACCGATTCTGGACGACATACTATAGTATGACTTTTTTTGACCAATTTTAGACGACATACTATACTATGACTTTTTTTGACCAATTTTAGACGACATACTATAGTATGACTTTTTTTGACCAATTTTAGACGACATACTATACTATGACTTTTTAGGTGATTTTGGACGACTTACTATACTATGACTTTTTTGACCGATTTTGGACAACATACTATACTATTGACTTTTTTGACCGATTTTGGACGACATACTATACTATGACTTTTTTTGACCAATTTTAGACGACATACTATACTATGACTTTTTTAGGTGATTTTATACGACATACTATACTATGACTTTTTTGAACGATTTTTGACGACATACTTTACTATGACTTATTTCATCGATTTTGGACGACATACTATAATAGTATGACTTTTTTGATCGATTTTGGACGGCATACTATACTATGACTTTTTTAGGTGATTTTGGACAACATACTATACTATGACTTTTTTAGGTGATTTTGGACGACATACTGTACTATGACTTTTTTGACCAATTTTGGACGACATACTATACTATGACTTTTTTTGACCGATTTTGGACGACATACTATACTATGACTTTTTTGATCGATTTTGGACGACATACTATACTATGACTTTTTTAGGTGATTTTCGAAGACATACTGTACTATGACTTATTTGACCGATTCTGGACGACATACTATAGTATGACTTTTTTTGACCAATTTTAGACGACATACTATACTATGACTTTTTTTGACCAATTTTAGACGACGTACTATACTATGACTTTTTTAGGTGATTTTATACGACATACTTTACTATGACTATTTTGAGGTGATTTTCGAAGACATACTATACTACGACATTTTTCATCGATTTTGGACGACATACTATAGTATGACTTTTTTTGACCAATTTTAGACGACATACTATACTATGACTTTTTTGACCCATTTTGGACAACATACTATAATAGTATGACTTTTTTGATCGATTTTGGACGGCATACTATACTATGACTTTTTTAGGTGATTTTGGACCACATACTATACTATGACTTTTTTAGGTGATTTTGGACGACATACTGTACTATGACTTTTTTGACCAATTTTGGACGACATACTATACTATGACTTTTTTTGACCGATTTTGGACGACATACTATACTATGACTTTTTTGATCGATTTTGGACGGCATACTATACTATGACTTTTTTAGGTGATTTTGGACGACATACTATACTATGACTTTTTTGACCAATTTTGGACGACATACTATACTATGACTTTTTTAGGTGATTTTGGACGACATACTGTACTATGACTTTTTTGACCAATTTTGGACGACATACTATACTATGACTTTTTTTGACCGATTTTGGACGACATACTATACTATGACTTTTTGGTGTCATTTAGGAGGACATCTCATACAGTTGATCTAAGTTGTTAGTGTAGTGGTTAGTGCTCATGCCTTGGGATCAAGAAAGTCAGGGTTCAAACCCTCGTTGGAACATGTTCCTTTTGTATGCATTTTGGACAACATACTATACTATACTATGACTTTTTTTGACCGATTTTGGACGACATACTATACTATGACTTTTTTATGTGATGTTCGAAGACATACTATATGATGACTTATTTCATCGATTTTGGACGACATACTATACTATGACTTTTTTGACGGATTTTGGACGACATATTAGACTATGACTTCTTTGACCGATTTTGGATGACATATTATAGTATGACTTTTTTTGACCAACTTTAGACGACATACTGTACTATGACTTTTTTTGACCGATTTTGGTTGACATACTATACTATGACTTTTTTGACCGATTTTGGACGACATACTATACTATGACTTCTTTGACCGATTTTGGATGAGATACTATAGTATGACTTTTTTTGACCAACTTTAGACGACATACTATACTATGACTTTTTTAGGTGATTTTATATGACATACTATACTATGACTTTTTTAGGTGATTTTATACGACATACTATACTATGACTTTTTTGACCGATTTTGGACGACATACTATACTATGACTTTTTTAGGTGATTTTCGAAGACATACTATACTATGACTTTTTTGACTGATTTTGGACGACATACTATACTATGACTTCTTTGACTGATTTTGGATGAGATACTATAGTATGACTTTTTTTGACCGATTTTGGACGACATACTATACTATGACTTCTTTGACCGATTTTGGATGAGATACTATAGTATGACTTTTTTTGACCAACTTTAGACGACATACTATACTATGACTTTTTTAGGTGATTTTATATGACATACTATACTATGACTTTTTTAGGTGATTTTATACGACATACTATATACTATGACTTTTTTGACCGATTTTGGACGACATACTATACTATGACTTTTTTAGGTGATTTTCGAAGACATACTATACTATGACTTTTTTGACTGATTTTGGACGACATACTATACTATGACTTTTTTTGACCAATTTTGGACGGCATACTTTACTATGACTTTTTTAGGTGATTTTGGACGACATACTATACTATGACTTTTTTGACCGATTTTGGACGACTTACTATACTATTGACTTTTTTGATCGATTTTGGACGACATACTATACTATGACTTTTTTGACCGATTTTGGACGACATACTATACTATGACTTCTTTGACCGATTTTGGATGAGATACTATAGTATGACTTTTTTTGACCAACTTTAGACGACATACTATACTATGACTTTTTTAGGTGATTTTATATGACATACTATACTATGACTTTTTTAGGTGATTTTATACGACATACTATATACTATGACTTTTTTGACCGATTTTGGACGACATACTATACTATGACTTTTTTAGGTGATTTTCGAAGACATACTATACTATGACTTTTTTGACTGATTTTGGACGACATACTATACTATGACTTTTTTGACCGATTTTGGACGACATACTATACTATGACTTCTTTGACCGATTTTGGATGAGATACTATAGTATGACTTTTTTTGACCAACTTTAGACGACATACTATACTATGACTTTTTTAGGTGATTTTATATGACATACTATACTATGACTTTTTTAGGTGATTTTATACGACATACTATACTATGACTTTTTTGACCGATTTTGGACGACATACTATACTATGACTTTTTTAGGTGATTTTCGAAGACATACTATACTATGACTTTTTGACTGATTTTGGACGACATACTATACTATGACTTTTTTAGGTGATTTTCGAAGACATACTATACTATGACTTTTTTGACTGATTTTGGACGACATACTATACTATGACTTTTTTTGACCAATTTTGGACGGCATACTTTACTATGACTTTTTTAGGTGATTTTATAAGACATACTATACTATGACTTTTTTGACTGATTTTGGACGACATACTATACTATGACTTCTTTGACCGATTTTGGATGAGATACTATAGTATGACTTTTTTTGACCAACTTTAGACGACATACTATACTATGACTTTTTTAGGTGATTTTATATGACATACTATACTATGACTTTTTTAGGTGATTTTATACGACATACTATACTATGACTTTTTTGACCGATTTTGGACGACATACTATACTATGACTTTTTTAGGTGATTTTCGAAGACATACTATACTATGACTTTTTGACTGATTTTGGACGACATACTATACTATGACTTTTTTAGGTGATTTTCGAAGACATACTATACTATGACTTTTTGACTGATTTTGGACGACATACTATACTATGACTTTTTTAGGTGATTTTCTAAGACATACTATACTATGAATTTTTGACTGATTTTGGACGACATACTATACTATGACTTTTTTTGACCAATTTTGGACGGCATACTTTACTATGACTTTTTTAGGTGATTTTGGACGACATACTATACCATGACTTTTTTGACCGATTTGGACGACTTACTATACTATTGACTTTTTTGATCGATTTTGGACGACATACTATACTATGACTTTTTTGACCGATTTTGGACGACATACTATACTATGACTTTTTTTGACCGATTTTGGACGACATACTATACTATGACTTTTTTGATCGATTTTGGACGACATACTATACTATGACTTTTTTAGGTGATTTTATACGGCATACTATACTATGACTATTTTGAGGTGATTTTCGAAGACATACTATACTATGACTTTTTTCATCGATTTTGGACGACATACTATAGTATGACTTTTTTTGACCAATTTTAGACGACATACTATACTATAACTTTTTTGATCGATTTTGGACAGCATACTATACTATGACTTTTTTTGGCCGATTTTGGATGACATACTATACAATGACTTTTTTAGGTGATTTTATACGACATACTATACTATGACTTTTTGGTGTCATTTAGGAGGACATCTCATACAGTTGATCTGAGTTGTTAGTGTAGTGGTTAGCGCTCATGCCTTGGGATCAAGAAAGTCAGGTTTCGAACCCTGGTTGGAACATGTGCCTTTTGTATGCATTTTGGACGACATATTAGACTATGACTTCTTTGACCGATTTTGGATGACATACTATAGTATGACTTTTTTTGACCAACTTTAGATGACATACTATACTATGACTTTTTTATGTGATTTTATATGACAGACTATACTATGACTTTTTTAGGTGATTTTATACGACATACTATACTATGACTTTTTTGATCGATTTTGGACGGCATACTATACTATGACTTTTTTTGCTGATTTTGGACGACATACTGTAGTATGACTTTTTTGACCGATTTTGGACGACATACTATACTATGACTTTTTTTGACCAATTTTTGACGACATATATTAAGAATTTTTTAGGTGATTTTCGAAGACATACTATACTATGACTTTTGTGAATGATTTTTGACAACATACTATACTATGACTTATTTGATAGATTTTGGACGACATACTATAGTATGACTTTTTTAGGTGATTTTCGAAGACATACTATACTGTGACTTTTTTGACTGATTTTGGACGACATACTATACTATGACTTTTTTTGACCAATTTTGGACGGCATACTATACTATGACTTTTTTAGGTGATTTTGGACGACATACTATACGATGACTTTTTTGACCGATTTTGGACGACATACTATGCTATTGACTTTTTTGACCGATTTTGGATGACATACTATACTATGACTTTTTTGACCGATTTTGGACGACATACTATACTATGACTTCTTTGACCGATTTTGGATGAGATACTATAGTATGACTTTTTTTGACCAACTTTAGACGACATACTATACTATGACTTTTTTAGGTGATTTTATATGACATACTATACTATGACTTTTTTAGGTGATTTTATACGACATACTATACTAGGACTTTTTTGACCGATTTTGGACAACATACGATACTATGACTTTTTTAGGTGATTTTCGAAGACATACTATACTATGACTTTTTTGACTGATTTTGGACGACATACTATACTATGACTTTTTTTGACTGATTTTGGACGACATACTATACTATGACTTTTTTTGACCAATTTTGGACGGCATACTTTACTATGACTTTTTTAGGTGATTTTGGACGACATACTATACTATGACTTTTTTGACCGATTTTGGACGACATACTATACTATTGACTTTTTTGACGACTTACTATACTATGACTTTTTTGACCGATTTTGGACGACATACTATACTATTGACTTTTTTGATCGATTTTGGACGACATACTATACTATGACTTTATTGACCGATTTTGGACGACATACTATGCTATGACTTTTTTTGACCGATTTTGGACGACATACTATACTATGACTTTTTTGATCGATTTTGGACGACTTACTATACTATGACTTTTTTGACCGATTTTGGACGACATACTATACTATGACTTTTTTTGAACATTTTGGACGACATACTATACTACGAATTATTTAGGTGATTTTGGACAACATACTATACTATGACTTTTTTGACCGATTTTGGACGACATACTATACCATGACTTTTTTTGACCAATTTTAGACGACATACTATACTATGACTTTTTTAGGTAATTTATTACGACATACTATACTATGACGTTCTGGTGTCATTTAGGAAGACATCTCATATAGTTGATCTAAGTTGTTAGTGTAGTGGTTACCACTCATGCCTTCGAAGCAAGAAAGTTAGGGTTGGAACATGTGCCTTTCGTATGCATTTTGGACGACATACTATACTATGACTTTTTTGATCGATTTTGGACGACATACTATACTATGACTCTTTGACCGATTTTGGACGACATACTATACTATGACTTTTTTGACCGATTTTGGACGACATACAATACAATGACTTTTTTGACCGATATCATAATATAGTATGCCGTCTAAAATCGGTCAAAAAAGTCATAGTATAGTATGTCGTCCAAAATCGGTCAAAAAAGTCAAGTATAGTTTTTCATCCAAAATGCATATGAAAGAAACATGTTCCAACCAGGGTTTGAACCCTGACTTTCTTGATCCGAAGGCATGAGCACTAACCACTACACTAACAACTTAGATCAAGTGTATGAGATGTCCTCCTAAATGACACCAAAAAGTCATAGTATAGTATGTCGTCCAAAATCGGTCAAAAAAGTCATCGTATAGTATGTCTTCCAAAACTACCTAAAAAAGCCATAGTATAGTATGTCGTCCAAAATCGGTCAAAAAAGTCATAGTATAGTATGTCTTCGAAAATCCCCTACAAAAGTCATAGTATAGTTTGTCGTCCAAAATGACCTAAAACCAGTCGGTCAAAAAAGTCATAGGTATGTATGTCGTCCAAAATCGGTCAAAAAAGTCATAGTATAGTATGTTGTCCAAAATTGATCAAAAAAGTCATAGTATAGTATGTTGTCCAAAATCGGTCAAAAAAGTCATCGTATGTAAAGTTGTCCAAAATCGGTCCAAAAAGTCATCGTATAGTTTGTCGTCCAAAATCGTTCAAAAAAAGTCATAGTATAGTATGTTGTCCAAAATTGATCCAAAAAGTCATAGTAAAGTATGTCGTCCAAAAACATTCAAAAAAGTCATAGTATAGTAAGTCGTCGAAAATCGGTCAGAAAAGTCATAGTACAGTATGTTGTCCAAAATTGATCCAAAAAGTCATAGTATAGTATGTCGTCCAAAATCTGTCAAAAAAGTCATAGTAAAGTATGTCGTCCAAAAACATTCAAAAAAGTCATAGTATAGTAAGTCATCGAAAATCGGTCAAAAAAGTCATCGTATTTAACGTCGTCCAAAATCGGTCAAAAAAGTCATTGTATAGTATGTCTTCGAAAATTACCTAAAAAAGTCATAGTATAGTATGTCGTCCAAAATCACCTAAAAATGTCATAGTAAAGTATGCCGTCCAAAATTGGTCAAAAAAAGTCATAGTATAGTATGTCGTCCAAAATCAGTCAAAAAAGTCATAGTATATAGTATGTTGTCCAAAATCGGTCAAAAACAGTCATAGTATAGTATGTCGTTGAAAATCAGTCAATAAAGTCATAGTATAGTATGTTGTCCAAAATTGATCCAAAAAGTCATAGTAAAGTATGTCGTCCAAAAACATTTAAAAAAGTCATAGTATAGTAAGTCGTCGAAAATCAGTCAAAAAAGTCATTGTATAGTATGTCTTCGAAAATTACCAAAAAAGTCATAGTATAGTATGTCGTCCAAAATCGATCAAAAAAGTCATAGTATAGTATGTCTTCGAAAATCCCCTACAAAAGTCATAGTATAGTTTGTCGTCCAAAATCGTTCAAAAAAAGTCATAGTATAGTATGTTGTCCAAAATTGATCCAAAAAGTCATAGTAAAGTATGTCGTCCAAAAACATTCAAAAAAGTCATAGTATAGTAAGTCGTCCAAAATCGGTCAAAAAAGTCATTGTATAGTATGTCTTCGAAAATTACCTAAAAAAGTCATAGTATAGTATGTCGTCCAAAATCACCTAAAAATGTCATAGTATAGTATGTTGTCCAAAATCGGTCAAAAAAGTCATAGGTATGTATGTCGTCCAAAATCGGTCAAAAAAGTCATAGTATAGTATTTCGTCCAAAATCGGTCAAAAAAGTCATCATATGTAATGTTGTCCAAAATCGGTCAAAAAAGTCATAGGTATGTATGTCGTCCAAAATCGGTCAAAAAAGTCATAGTATAGTATTTCGTCCAAAATCGGTCAAAAAAGTAATCGTATGTAATGTTGTCCAAAATCGGTCCAAAAAGTCATTGTATAGTATGTCTTCGAAAATTACCTAAAAAAGTCATAGTATAGTATGTCGTCCAAAATCACCTAAAAATGTCATAGTATAGTATGTTGTCCAAAATCGGTCAAAAAAGTCATAGTATAGTATGTTGTCCAAAATCAGTCAAAAAAGTCATAGTATAGTATGTTGTCCAAAATCGGTCAAAAACAGTCATAGTATATAGTATGTCGTTCAAAATCGGTCAATAAAGTCATAGTATAGTATGTTGTCCAAAATTGATCCAAAAAGTCATAGTATAGTATGTCGTCCAAAATCTGTCAAAAAAGTCATAGAAAAGTATGTCGCCCAAAAACATTCAAAAAAGTCATAGTATAGTATGTCGTCCAAAAACATTCAAAAAAGTCATAGTATAGTAAGTCGTCGAAAATCGGTCAAAAAAGTCATTGTATAGTATGTCTTCGAAAATTACCTAAAAAAGTCATAGTATAGTATGTCGTCCAAAATCACCTAAAAATGTCTTAGTATAGTATGTTGTCCAAAATCGGTCAAAAAAGTCATAGTATAGTATGTCGTCCAAAATCGGTCAAAAAAGTCATTGTATAGTATGTCTTCGAAAATTACCTAAAAAAGTCATAGTATAGTATGTCGTCCAAAATCACCTAAAAATGTCATAGTATAGTATGTTGTCCAAAATCGGTCAAAAAAGTCATAGTATAGTATGTTGTCCAAAATCAGTCAAAAAAGTCATAGTATATAGTATGTTGTCCAAAATCGGTCAAAAACAGTCATAGTATAGTATGTCATCCAAAATCGTTCAAAAAAGTCATAGTATAGTATGTCGTTCAAAATCAGTCAATAAAGTCATAGTATAGTATGTTGTCCAAAATTGATCCAAAAACTCATAGTATAGTATGTCGTCCAAAATCTGTCCAAAAAGTCATAGTAAAGTATGTCGTCCAAAATCTGTCCAAAAAGTCATAGTAAAGTATGTCGTCCAAAAACATTCAAAAAAGTCATAGTATAGTAAGTCGTTGAAAATCAGTCAAAAAAGTCATTGTATAGTATGTCTTCGAAAATTACCAAAAAAGTCATAGTATAGTATGTTGTCCAAAATCGGTCAAAAAAGTCATAGTATAGTATGTCGTTCAAAATCGGTCAAAAAAATTCATAGTATAGTATGTCGTCCAAAATCGGTCAAAAAATTCATAGTATAGTATGTCGTCCAAAATCGATCAAAAAAGTCATAGTATAGTATGTCGTCCAAAATCGGTCAAAAAAGTCATAGTATAGTATATCGTTCATAATCGGTCAAAAACAGTCATAGTATATAGTATGTCGTTCAAAATCGGTCAATAAAGTCATAGTATAGTATGTTGTCCAAAATTTATCCAAAAAGTCATAGTATAGTATGTCGTCCAATATCTGTCAAAAAAGTCATAGTAAAGTATGTCGTCCAAAAACATTCAAAAAAGTCATAGTATAGTAAGTCGTCGAAAATCGGTCAAAAAGTCATCGTATGTAACGTCGTCCAAAATCGGTAAATAGTATGTCTTCGAAAATTACCTAAAAATGTCATAGTATAGTATGTTGTCCAAAATCGGTCAAAAAAGTCATAGTATAGTATGTCGTTCAAAATCGGTCAAAAAAGTCATAGTATAGTATGTCGTTTAAAATCGGTCAAAAAAAGTCATAGTATAGTATGTCGTCTGAAATCGGTCAAAAAAGTCATAGTATAGTATGTCATTTAAAATCGGTCAAAAAAAGTCATAGTATAGTATGTCGTCTAAAATCGGTCAAAAAAGTCATAGTATAGTATGTTGTCCAAAATCGGTCAAAAAAAGTCATAGTATAGGAGGTCATCCAAAAAGTCACTAAACTGTCATAGTTTAGTTTGTCGTCCAAAAAGTCACTAAAATGTCATTGTTAGATGACTCATTTTAATTAAACAGAGCATTTGTAAGTCTAAAAAGCTAAAACCTTCAATTTTTAAAGGTTCAATCCACCCAAAATCGGCAGCAAGAAACAGGAACGCTCGAAATTTCGCTGCAGAATTTTATAGTTTTGTATTGCTATTATTTTAGAGTTCATTTGATGTATTCATTCTTTTTTTTGCATTTGTGTTTGGTTTACAATTATCTTCTGTCATATTCTTGTAAAAAAATTGCTCTGCCTTTGTGGATGGACAAACATTGTCTGCATTCGAAGGAACCAACGATTCATGTGACATTGGGGAGAGCCAACATCGTGGTGCCGTGACACGTTTTGACAACATCGGCACGACAATTCCAGCCTTTGGATTGAGACACAGCTAATGAAAACAAAAACCTACACGCCCACCAAGTGCATGCAGTGTCTGTGTACATGTACACATGTTTAAATACTCAATAGCCAACACAAGCTGGTAGCAAAGCGCTCACTGTGTCCCATATTATGCCGAAAAGAGCATATCTACAAGACAGGACTGAGACAATGTTTATGTGACAGTTCATTTGCTCTGTAAAAAACAACCTCCTGTGACGTCATACATCGCTGGATGAAAGAGACTATTCACTTTGTCCTTGACTCTGATTGAAACAGAAGAAAGTTAATATCTATCATTAATTAGTTGGGAATGAGCTGACGATGCTTTATGCATAAGCAAAACTGGGAGCAGAAGACATTACTTACATTTAATGTCCTTTTGCTGTGTTGTCTGCAAAACACCAGTGCTAACAAAACATATTTTAATATATTGTTTATTATGAAGTAATAAAACCAGCTGATAAACTAAATCACTACTCTGTGTAATGAAAATGACTTCGGATTTAGTTTGTGGATTACACAGAGATATTGATGGGTGTATCCAAGTGGAAAACAAACAGGTGACAGTGATACAGTATATGAGTTTTAAAATAATGATATGACTGAAAAATAAAGTAAAATGAGTGAGAGAAAATGGGAACAGGGCTGAGTGATAGAACTGTGTAAAAGTCTAATTTAAAGAGACACTGATCAGCAGTTTCCAAAGCAAGAAAATATGTCAATGTAAAGATTTCCTACAGAAAATCTGCCACCCACTGTACTTTTTAAATAGTTAAATAGCAAAAACAACAACAGAAAAATAGAATTAAAGGCAATTGTTCAAGTGGAGTTATCATCAATCACTTTTAGTTGGTGATACTTATTCGCAAACCATCCGGAGGCTAGTGTGCAAGCAAACGCAGTCGGTTTCAACTTTAAAAAACTTTATTTAAAGCCACTCTATTGCTGTCAAAGAAGCTGGACATCAGTGAAAAGTGCATATTGCTGTGGTAAAAAAAATGTTCCCCACAACTTTAATGTTTGTATGTGTGGGAGCTGCTTGGCTCCATGTGACGGTCGCCTGATGTGACAGACCTTTGCAGAGCTTTTAGTTGCCACCAGAGTGGACGTCACACAGAGAGAGCCACCCAGATTTGCCCGGTGACCGGCCGAGCGGACATCACACAGCTCTATAAAGGGGAGAAGCAGGTGTACATGATATCACGCCTCTAAACACCAGACCTTTAGGACATGAAGCGCACTACATAAGCACAACGGGGAGGGGGAATGAAATAGGGAAATAATTAGCCCATACTCCCAACAGAGACCCGATTTATCATGATTTATTACATAGCAAGAGGTAAAGTTGCACAGGGAACAGAGCACAAAGACAGCCATTCATCAAGACATGACGGGTTTTTTTTTTCTCTGAGCCTGTGGGTTGACTCTTTGGTGGACTGCTTTCTAAAAAGGGCTATTACACTCTTCTCTGCACACAACAAAAATCTTTTTGATTCATACCCCCGTCTATGTGTATTGACAGGTCTCTAAAACGTTTTTCCAGCCACAACGTATCTGAACTAATAGATTGCCAGATTAAATTAAGTGCTTCATATAAAGCTTATTGTATATTGGAGAGAGCCTGCGCCCAAAACCTGAATTGATTACCTTGGCTTTCATCTGACACAACACTCTTATTCTCCTAATCACACAAAACTCACTAATGGGAGAACTTGAGATCACAATATTTAACTTCATGAGCTACTGCTGCATGATGTCTGAATGCACATGGAGTTATTATAGTCTTTATAGTCATTTCAAACATATCACTGCGCTGGACACACACATGCAGTGTGATGCGTGGACAAAAACATATGAAATACTGAAGCACGGCAAACGATAAAGTCATCAGCGCTGCGACTCGAAGCCACATTTGTGATTTCAAACAGCTGCAATGTTCTGTGACCTTGGAAATGTGTTCAAAACCTATTCAAAGAAGCCTTATTTGCTTGAGCCTCTCTGTATTTCATGATGCATTTCAGCTTGTCCCAGATTAAAAAACATAAATCAGACAAAGGACCGAAACGAAAAAAGACAAATTTCCCAACTATATCGCCTGATTCCTTGAACACAAACAGATCTATAAAGCTTCCCCATCACTCCGTCTGTGTAAACGCTCTACTCTTGTGTGATTGGGAAACACAGATGGCTTCCATATGTCATCTCATCAAACACACAATTTTAAATAATTTAGCGCCGCTCCCTTTTTAACAGCCCGGGTAGATAAACTGTGTATTGCACACATTCATTTTCTCTGAGCTGTGACCAGGGCCGTTGCTAGAATTTACTGGGGCACAGGCCCCCCCATGATTCAACGCCATTTACTAAACTCCATTTTTTATGCAAGAAGCACTGGGAGGTAAACATATAGAGCTATTCTTTATGACAATATTTACCTTCAACACACTCGACATGAGTCACAGCCCAAACGCATACATTGTTTATGCAAATAGCACCAAAACATAAACCTCCTCACATTTGCATATGGCTCTTCGACGCCTCTGCAGTGGCTTCCTGTAGCTTTGAAAAAAAAAAAAAATGTGTTTATCTTTATTTTCTTTTTTTCTTTCATTATTTCTTTCAAAGTGAACACAATTAAAGTGGTTTAATGTTTCGTCCAATAAAATATGCACCACGTCCTATGTCTACGTCGAATGTGGTATTGAAATGAAACCCCAGCACTTAAATCAAGTAGCATGAACTATATAAAATCCATGATTTGATACCAGATATAAAAATATAGATATAAAAAGAACATTGATATAGACTAGTATAATAAAAAGTATCGGTTTGTCTTTGCTCGACACATTCTCGACATTTTCTTGCTCCCTCACAAACATTAAGGAACATATTGTCATTTACATATTTTAGGCTTGAGGCTTGATCTGAATGTGTTCAGCTATTATACAGCAAGTCAAACAGTCTATACAGGCAGTTAAACGAGTGACGCTATAATAAACTGTGGTCGATTGAGAAATATAAAAAGTGAGATTGGCTGTTTATTCCACAGGGAGAGCTGAAATCCCCTGAGTACTGTCTTGTCTTGAGGGAAATTACTGAGTTAATAAATGTTGATACTCTACATACAGTTACTGTGAATCACTCATTCGATTTTTAATGCATATACATTAAATACAGAATTAGCTTCAACGTGAGGTGATAGCAGCAAGAGCAGGCTTTTGTTTACCAAAATGTCACTGAATTAGAGACCAGTTTATTCATACCCATACAGTGTAAGGGCAGCACATGACTAATTGACTCTCTCTCTGAAGTAAACGATAGTTTAGTGCTTAGTACCGTAGTTACCCGACAGTTTGTGCTATCGGACAAATACCAACGGTTTCTGAAAGCTGAGAAGTTGCACGTCAAAGCCAACGTGTGGTTATTACGGTAATTTCACTCACACTGTTGCAGGAAGCTGGCGAATCAGCGTCTTCTGCACCAGAGAAGAAAGAGTTGGAAAAGGCCTGCACATTTTTTGGCCTGTTTTTGGACATTGTGAGAATAACTCAAGGAAATGTTACTTAAAACATGTTGTATATTGTTCAAATTTCAAATTTAACACACACAATCTGGTGTTCATGTACAATTACAGTGTTCTTTTGAATAAAACTTTGATTTTCCTTCATTTTAAATTGTTAATACACCACTGCAGTAGATTGTAAATAACTGCCAGATATTGAAAGTTATTTTGGAAAAATGGACATAAGCACTTACTCACCAGACATTTTCTGGTCCTTTTATGGTTAAAATAAGCAAGTTCTTATGATACCACATCTCATAGATCATGTTGACAACCAAATAATGTGTTTATCTTGAGTCCAAAAATGACAACACTTCAGTTATCACAAGAATGGGACGTGGGGACTGATGGACAATCTGAATACATCATGTCTCTGGCTACAGATGTAGTGGAGTGCAGTGGAGGCGTAGCGCTCAGACAGATGTGACTAACCGAACTAAAAAAAATAAAATGTCCAGTTATGAAACCAGTCATGAAAGGTTTGCAAAACTTTCAAAACATTTATCCAGTGTGTGTCGAGACGTTTGAGGTACGGTGTGTCTTCTAGAATTTGCAAAACACAAAAGGTAAATTTAAGAGTGTGGGATGTCATGAATAATCAACATTTCTGATCACTTGATGGTATCTGCACATTGTCAAAAACGTTCACACACAAATGTGATTTGGTTGTGTTTCTATGGCTATGTCACATGACCTAGTTGAATGATGTCATCATTAAAATCCAAAAAAAATACAACGTAGCCTTAAGTTTCTACCTTAAAGTGGCCGTAAAGTGGACTTCACTATGAATCATAGAGAAACTGCAAATATACTATAACAGATATAAACAAACACAACAATAGACCTAAATTCATGTGGGGAAATAATATCTCTTATTGTCTTTGTTATTTGTTTAAGGAATTATAGTCAATTGTAATTTCATTTAATTTATCTTCTCATATTTACATTTATTTTTTTTATTCATTTTAGATTAAATCTATTTTAATCATACGATTTAAATTCTGCAACTAGAAAAACAAAACAGAAGAAATGACTTAGGGTTTGTAATATTTTCCCACAGGGGTACTAGGTGCTTGTTCCTCAGTCTTTTTCCAAAAATATTTGATTGTTCCTAAGCATTATATTATTATCCTCCGGCAAACCCCACTTCTATGAGACTCTACTGAACTTACTAACGAGCAGAATATTCAAGGGAATCTCACCCTGAGACACTGAAATGATTGTTGCATATTTTAAGCCTGGGTACAGCACAGTCTGCAAATAAATAATAAGCTTTGTCTGAAACAATAAGACTCATTTGCAGGTTTCACTAGGAGATGACAGGCAGGCAGGAGGCCCGTGCCAGGGGAGTAATAATGGCGACAGGTGTACAAGTGTGCAGACATACATCCTAACTCAATTGTTACTGTGGGGATTGGTTGCAGCTTTTTTTCTGCCAGCAAATGTTGCTGAAAAACATTATCCGTAGACAGCAGAGTGAGCCGAAAGCAGAGCTGCAGACAAACAAGAAGCCAGAACCTGCTGCGACGACAACGAGCATTCTTTTAAACCACAACAGACGCTGCCCAGTGTCCGCTGTCCTTTCTCTTCCATCTTCCTAAAGTGTTGCACGCTGCACGCTGAATAAAGATGTTCAACTTTGGTGCCAGTGAGGACGTGACCTACTTCCCCACCTCCTCCAGTTTTGATGAGCTACTTTGGGAAAGCGTAAATAACGAGAGCTACACTCTAAAGCCTGGGACATTGAGTCAATGACCTTCCATAGCCCTCAACTGGCCAGTGTTCCAGCTGATTCAGCGTGATGGATCGCTGTGATTGGCCGCTACGCTCCGGCCAATCGGGACACGTTGAAGGCACACAGACATGATGAAGCAAATAAATGACATCTACATCAAGAGTGAATCCGGAATTTCATCTGACGTGTGTAAAGCACGAGTGATGGATCACTGTTACAAACCGCTGCCTTGATGGATATCGAATGTTACAGCCCGAGATACAGAAGCTGGACAAAATGTTAAAGATTATGTGAAGCAAATTCAGCATTTCTTGTCTTCACACATTATATATTAGAGATGGGAATTGGTATTGGTCAGTATTGGCATCAGTCCGATACTGGTGAGTCTTTATGACTTCTCTTCTTTTCACACTTAGCTTCCTACTAAATGGTTGTTGTTCCGTTCGTATTGTTAAGAAATGATTTAAGTTGGACAGCAAGGCCTTAGTGTGGTACATAAACAAATGATGGACATTATATCACTCATGACACCATGTAGACATGGAAATGAATCGTGACATAAAACCAAATGATGCTAGACTAAACTAGACAAGTCTAAAAATGGCAAGCCCCAACTGCGTTAAAAGACAAAAAGATTGAGAAATCAAATCGTGACCTTGAAATCAAAAATAATTGAATCGATGATTTGGAAAACGGTGACACCCCTAGTTGTTAACAGCTTCATAGTATAAATGGTCTAAAATCACTGTATTTGACTAATATAGGTATCGGTAGATACTGGAGTTTGTGATATTGGTCTCAGACACAAAAAGTGGTATACGTCCCATCTTTATTATAGAAAATAGTGGCTGAGAACATGTGAAAAAAATGTAGGCTTGTCTTTTTCCCGTTGTATTTACATAATTATTTACTCAACAAAAACTCTCAGTCCCTTTAACTGCGGTCACCCGTTCACTTGTAAGTCTTTGTCCTGCAACTGTGTCTTATTAGGATGTAAAAACCTCACAGAAAAGCTCTGACACTTTGTCTAAATTTCCTAAAAGATGACGAAATAAAGACGGCTGATGTCAGTTTCCTCCCGAGCTGATGCAGAGTCAAGTTGAGCAAAACTGTGCTGGATGTTGCTGCATCATCCTTACAAACTGGCTCTGCGTGATGCATGAAGCGCTCCAGTTCCACGTATATTTCCTTTCAAAATAAATAAACAATATTGATCATCAGCCCAAGCCTACAGTGCCCACTTGAGTGGGTAAACCAGAAGAGTGTGTGAGTGTGAAGCTGAATTTTACATGATTTATAACCTCATTTTTAAACACTTGGCAACCTTTTAATCCTTCAAATTTGGTGGTTAGTTTCCTGTGGGGTGACAAAGTCAGAAGTGATATTTTTTTATCACTTTACTGGGACTTAAAGAGGTATAAAATGAAGCCTTTCCTTCAGTTCAACAGCCACAAAATGACAAAATGACCTAATAACTAACACTGATTTTCTAAGTTATGACACTGATGAGTATGAGCATGGATCACACCATTTTTCTCACGTAGCTCATCATATCCGAATGAAGTCCACTGCCACTGCGTCAACCAGCTCAACTGCTCTCTGTCTTAGAATGTGTTAGTGCCAACAGATCTCTGTTCAACTGCAGAAAACAGTGGATAATAGATCTGCTCATGGGCTGCTCATTCAAAACTGTGATACCAGTAACTTGGGAAATGTGCGGTGACACAGTAACGTCGTAGTAAGGAGAAGAAAATAAGTTGCAAAAAGAAAAACTGAAAAATATTCCTTTTGGTTGGTGTTTTTACTTTGAATTTCTCTAAAAATAACATTTCGACAAACAAAAAGGACCCTGCTTGAAAATTGAAGTATAAGAGAAGTATATATATATATATCCCATCATGCACTACATGTTTGTTTGTTCCTTAGAGGATTATTAAGGGCATGTGATGTTCCTGTTTGAGAAGAAGAAAATGTTCTCGATCTTTAAAAAGAAATTCAACCACATCTGCTAGTATTTTATGTAAAACAAAGCATGATGTTCAGAATCGGTGCGCCACACAGTAGGACTGCACAATTCATTGAAAATGAATCAAAATCACAACATGAACACCTGCAATATCCAAATAGACAGACGACGAGGAAATGCTCCAGTACAAATCTCGCTAAAATCACAATATCTGTATAAAACGACAAAAAAAACAATGATCATTTTGAATGATTTCACACAGTCATATCACACCGTTGCTCCTTCATTACTATGATCATCACTGTAGTTTATTTTGGCTCAATCCCTCTCCTACCATCCTCCTCCTGCCAAATATAACAACCACGGCATCAAATTAGTGTTAATCCACAGCTAAAAATAGTCTACAACAAATGGATTGTTTCAATTCATTAAATGATAAATCCCTCAGGTATTTTGACAATAAGTTTATTAATCATCCTTAAGATCTCCCTGGATAACGTTGTCACTGGAACACTTAAAGGTTGATGTATGAACAAAACATCATGCTCCGTGAAAGGAGGATGTTTAGAGCTCGTTGTTATGTAGATTATCTGCACGTACCATGCAAATGTTATTCTTTGAAAGTCAGGAAAGCACATAGAGTGATGTATTCAATGATACAGAGAGTGACCTGGATTTTTTTTTTTTTGGCATAAGCACACAGACAGAGGATGAATTAGATCGGGCACAGCTCAGCCCTGACATATCTGCCATGAGTGATCCGAGTGAGTGATAAAATGATTCACTCACACTTTTCCAATGTGAAAACAAAGTTTTCTGCAATCCTGGGAATGTGTCTCTCCACACAACCAAGACTCTCGACTCAAATTTCTCATTTCGTGGTTGCGTCTCCAGGGATGGACATAATGGATGCATAAAATGAGTTACTTAGCCATAAACCCCACTAATTAACACTCATATTCAGCACATAAACACTAAAACCACATTTTAATAGCTTGGGTTCACTACAAAAATATGTTCGGTATGCATGTCACGGTTCGGGGGAACGTGACTGTGATATGAACCAAACTGTGGATTTTGTGCGCCGTTCTATGCCAATTAATAACACAGATAGATATATGTTATACTCATTGATAGCTTACACCTGCTTAACAACTCCCTCATAGAGTATTTGCATGCGTAGCCATGGCAATACTGGTGCACAAACAGTGGATCACTCAAGTCGTTCACCTTAAAGATTCTCAGTGAAAGTTTACTGGGATCATTGGATGTTTGATGTGAAACTTCAAAAGCTCTTATTACCACTTCAAAAACAAAAAACGCCTACTGCCGCTCTAAAGACTGCGTATATGGAATATTTCACTAAGCAATCCAACCTCATCTGCTGCTTAATTCTACACGTTTCGGTGGAAATGTGTAATTTTAGTTTGACCATTCTATTATCAGGAGTTTCTCATATTGCGTCCTTCCCATTTCATCCACAAAAACCTTGCAGTATAAACTCTAACCTCAGACTTTAATATCCAATGTGGTTAAAGCACCAAATCACAACATACATGTACATCGCAAGGCAGAAACCTTTACAATATTAGAGAGAGAAGAGGTAACCCAACAACTCACACAATGAGCAAAAAAAATGAAGAAATCACTGACGGAACCGGACTCAAAAATGTGTGGCCATCTGCCTCGGCCGGTTGGGGTGAAAGGAAAAATGGGGGACAGAAAAGAGAAAGTGAAAGAGGGAGGTGAGGTAAAGACCAGGAGCAGATATCTAACAGCTGTGTCCAGTTATAGATAAATAAACACCTCTCTGAAACAAACAGGTAGGATTTATGGTCACATGTATGAAAGTTAACGGGTTTTAGCAAAGTGCACCAGATACATTCTGAAGTCTGATAGTCGAAAATTAAAAAGAAAAGTTGTTTGCTAATTACTTTATTTAACATGTCAATAAATATTTTCTTAATCACTCTATAATATAACAAATCCATATATCCAGCTGCTGGTTCTGAAACTATAGCGCATTATAGTGCATTCTAATTTTGTCAGACAAACGAGAAGATGCTTCTTTTTCTTTCTTTTTTCACTGTATGCATGAAAAATCCTCACCTCCTTCTCCACCGCAGAAGGAGCATGATAGAAGAAGATATATTGCGTCTAATCACATCTCATCAGTTGCACAGAGTCTGCTCGAAATGTCTTGATTTAATGAGAATGCTATGGAGCTTCTCCAGCCAACCATGTCACATCACAGAGCAGCCAGGTAGTCATTAGAGGGACAGATGGTGATGCAGCCCGATTAGTCTCCCTGCTGACCTATTTGAAGGTGTTTTGTGTCTTTGTGCCTCAGAGACAGAAATGTCTATAATCTGCATGATGCCTGTTACAGCATTGAGGTGTGGGAGATTGTGAATTACTCATGATTAAAAGCAAAAAGCGTTTCCTTTTTGCATAAAGCTGCACAACTCGCATTGCAAACATCCAAAAATGTTCCTTATAATTTGTTACTTTTAGCACAAAAATCAGCAACAGAGTCACGAGATGGACTACATGCCAAATAAAAATGTCAAAGCTGGATTGAACGAGAAAGTCGGGATGATTTTAGGTCGGTTTGCCACAAAAGGGATGTTCTGAAGGAAATATCAAATGTAGAGGCACGAGAGCGACAGGAAAGGCAAGAAACAGAGAATTCCACTTTCATCTGAAAACAGCATTTTTAGATGAAAACGATGTCAGCCCCGTGTGTGATCTGTACCCCAAAATTAATATTAATGTTACCATCCATTCACACACTGAATTACATGGGACCAACGACAATGTGAACGTGACATTTTACTCTTTCACAACTGATAGATGTATTTTTGTATAGTATACAACCTACCCTTGTTTCAACACATGTCAATTGCTGTAAGAAACATCTTTAAAATGAGGGAATTAATGATGTTAGAGTAACCAGCAACACACTTTACTGTTAAACAAACTGATCAACATTACTCCGTTTATCAACATATTTGACGAGGTGTCGGCAGCAAACAAGGGCTCATGCTGAGGGTCCTAAACTTCTCCAGTGTTTTGGTTGCTTTTGGGGTTTTAGAAATAAAGAAATCGAGAGTCATTGTTTACCCTATGTCATTTTTTGACCAGTGCTGACTCTTACAGCGCTGGTAACGGTCAACCAACAGTAAAATGAAATTTTGCGTTTTTAAAGCTCTTAATGGTTTGGCACCATCTCACCCCTTGGAACTTCTTTTTCTTCAGGCTCCATCTCGTGCTCTGAGGTCTAATAACATCTAATAACAGGCTGCTTCTAGATGTGCCAAAATCCCGCCACCATTGAACATTTTAAATCGCTTTTAAAGACCCACCTCTTGTCCTTGGCCTTCACTTCAGGATAAAAACAGTCAAGCCGGACACTTCTATGTAGCTTTTACCATTTTACTATTCTATTATGTCAACATTTTGTGTGCTGATGTCATCACGTTAGATAGTGGAAAGTAATAATTTAACATACTTTAAGCATATTTTAATATATTATCCGACAAAAAAAAAAAAAATCCAATTATTCACTTTCTGATTTAAAAAAGGGAGAAAAACAACCAAACTATTTAAATTCTGTGTGTTTCACTCATTGTCAGTCGGGGTGACACTTCCCACGCCCCTGGTCAGGAAGTGAATGTGGGTAAAAGTTCACTATATCAACCACAGAGTTTTCAAAAAAACTATATTCTGGCCACCAAACACCAAACATCTTAGTAGTTAAAAAAAATCCAGAAATGTAAAAGTTTGTCCATGTGGGGACAGAACAAAGGTCAAACATATTAGTGCAGGTAAAGCCGCTTCAGCTGAGTATTATTGCTAAGTTTGTTTCTTATTGGCAACATGGACACAGAAACCCAAGGTTTAAAACTGTCATTGCTGCTGGCGGTTTGACTGCACTGAAGCAGATCTCTGATGTCGTGCCTTCTGCTGCTGCCCTCTAATTTATGAATGTATTTTGCAGCTGAACAGAATTCTGTACAGATATAAACAGCATTTAATGCCAATATCCTCTCCTCTCCTTCCCAGATAAGTATGTACAAAATTATGCCTTAACACTGCTTCTGCATAAAGGTCAGAACGTGTCATAAGTGTCAGTTTTTTTTTTGTTTTTTTTTTGTTTGTTTTTAATACAGTGCTCAAAGTTGTTGTTGTTTTGCACTGTTTCCTGCTTAGTTTGGTCTGCTTGTGGAGAGCGAGAAGGTCAGAGTCTAGAAACCAACATATGCACATTCTCATGATAAACTATTTCTCATGTGAGTCAGTTAAAGTGAATGTTTTAAACTCTGCACGGCCGAACACTGACTATTTAGACACATTGAACAACACTGAGAAGCCTTTCTAACGAATCTTGAGTTTGAGCTGCCAGTGTTCATCAGAATGTCCTCGCAATCGATAAATAATAACAGGAGTTTAGTGGTAAATCCTCATAAGTGGTGTCTCTGTTCATGTAATGGACTGAAACAAATGCTCCTGTTCTCCCCACAAAACCCACGAAATTCACAACACTGTATGAAGACGGACGACACGAGTGTCTTGAAACCACACTTGAATACTGAAGGAGCTCAAACTGAGGATGTTAACTTGCAAACCACAGTTTTAGTGCAGCATTACTTACAAGACCTCGAAGTATGCAGAGACAATAAATGTCACCTTGTTGTGGGCAAATTATCTTGAAATGCATATGGATGAGCCAAGACAATACAAATTGTTTTCAGTGCTGATTTTGTGAGGATTCTTTTTTTTCCTTTGTGGTTTTGTTGTTGTTTTCCTCTCTGCCTTTTCATGCATGGTGTGTGTGTGTGTGTGTGTGTTTGTGAGGATGTGTGGCTGGCATCTCCTCTGGCAACTAACAAGGCACACCTGGTTCCACTGCCTTATCAACCTCCATTAAAAAAGCCTGGTCATCGCTGCTGTGTGATTCTTATCTTTGAGGATTTTCTTTCTTGTCCGTTTTCTTTCTCTTTTTGTAATTATTGGTTTCTTGTTTTTTTTTCTTGTCACACCTCCAGTCTTTTGTGTTCCTCGTGCCAATTCCTCAGCAAGCAAACCAGCCCCTGTCGCCTGCCAATAAACGTCCTGTCTCTCTGATTGTGCATGCCCTGATTTTTGTTATTTTGTTGTTTTTGTTAACAAATAATTTACATTTTACATTTTTGTTGCTCCAATGATCCAAGCACTCTTGCCTTTGCAGCAAGAAGACCCGGGTTCACCACCCGATCGCAACAAAGGCGTCGGGTTTGTGTGTGCATGGGTTTGCTCCGGGTTCTCGAGTTTCCTCCCACAGTTCAAAAACATGCTGATTTGGGAATTAAACAAATTGGACACTCTGGGTCTAGGTGTGAGAATTTAATTGTCACTTCATAACAAATGCATTAACTTCGGCGAAGTCAAAAACCAAAATCGAGTCGAAGCTGCAGCAGCAAACAGTGTTAGGATCAAACAATAGGCCGACAATTCACTTCCACCACAAGCAGGATTGATCTGATAAGAAGGGTATTGACAAAGTCCACAAAGCTGCTAATCAAACACTTTTGTATCAACTTTTGTAAAAATGTCTTTGTAATCACTACAGCCAGTCTCCTTCCTTCTCCACTGCTGCGGGAAAATCACTTTGTGGTTACAGGCGGTAAGAATTACCTGAATGAAAGGTCAGTCCTGTGTCTCTGAAACTGGCTGCACTTCAGGGAGCTTTGCAATTTTAGGTGTCAGAGGGAAACGAGATTGAACCCATGGCTGGAGTGACCAATTTGTGACCAAAATCAAATGTACTGTTCCACATAGAAACGAACGGCGACGAAATATCGCCTGTCGGGACATAATGGCTGCAACGCACACAGAAGGAAGATTACTGAAGTCAGCTGATCAATAAGCTATCGATCGAGAAGTGTGAATATAATCAAACAGATTTTTCAGCATCAAAAACTGAATCACTGAAAAAACTCACTGTCATGCCATCATATTTTCATTTGTATGCACATAGTGCACCTGTGCTTTATTGTTGTGCTCAACATTTCATGGAATGTGCACATGGTATGTATTTATACACCGACTGCATTTAAATATCACATTTTTCATTGTCAACAACGAGTTATATTTACACACTATTCATTCAGCAAAAAAAAAGTTATTTATACAGTGCACCAACCATGGTTTTAATGAGGTTCTCGTCTTTAGGTTAACATGGGGTCTGTCTGTAAATGTGCACTTTATGGAGCCTGGCATTGATGTATCGGCAGAGTACAGGCGGCTGTGCCACCTGCACATGTGACAGGAAGTAATTAAAGCTTCCATTACACAAAGTTAATCTCTGTACACCATTAACACATCCCACAGCTTTTCCTCTTGTCTCTACTGAGCACATGGCTGCAGTGAAACGTAAATAGCTGAGCACGACCCTGCAGTCACATATTCCCCTCGATGGTAACATCAGCATTAATGGTCATTATACAGCGGGGTCTGGCATTATCTGACAGGCTGTAGCTCCTCGACCCCAAAGACACCTCTCCTCTGTCTGAATCCTATTATCCCCGCCCCGACTTCCCCTTTTACCCAGTGGCAGTGTGAAGAGCACCTCCGAACCTTCTTCTGAAGCACTCTCACCGTGACACATGCTTGTGACCCACACTTACACTCAAGATGTGCTACACTTTAAATGTCTGTATAAAGAACATCACTGTGAACACAGAGCTCGGTGTAACAGCATGGCCACACAGACACAATCACACAGCACATAAAATGCAAGCCAGCGTTTTATTTTGTGATCGCATACACACACAAACACTATTATACTGTGCGTATGAGGCACAGGCTCGCTTCTCCCGAAGCCCTGTCATGAAACATGCATTCACGATCAACACGATGGGATCCATCCACACGACAACACGACAGGGAAAGGAAAAACCTATTCCCTTTGCGCCTTGCAGCTGTCTATTCTAGTTTCTATTCTCCCCCTCTTTTCATCATTTTGCTTTATGTGTGAATGGTTGCATCATACAACAAGCAGGGTATGCATTTGTGCAAGTATGATGCAGAGATGCCAGCAGAGGTGCTTGAAAGACTCAGCAGGACTAGAGGCAAGCAGTGGGGAAGGATATTGGAAAGCATTGGGCTCCTTTTACAGGTTGTCTAGGCTGCACTGATACAGTTTCTGTCAAGTGAAAAAGACAACAAAATAAACTGTTATATATCAAGTCAGACAGGGCAAGTCATCTTAGTTTAAAAACACAGATAAATTGCAGTTAAATAACCAGATAGACTTTCTGTATGCACTTGTTCAAGGCAAATTTGGCCCTATCCTGGGACACGGACATCACAAAAATCTGATATCCAAATGAATTCACAATGTCAATCTGATGAATATCATAGAACAGATATGATGCTATATTTTGTGTCATCTCTTCCATCATAAAATAAAAAAAAAAAACCCAGCAACGCCTATACAATGTAAAATAAAATCAATACTATCTTCATTCTTTGTGATGCGGCAGCAAAGTGATTTATGTCTACATTATCAGAGAAATAGCTCGAGCAATCTGAGCTGTTGTTCAAGGTGCATTCAGTCCAATGGACACAGTAGCTTAAGATGATGAATGAAAGCCACGGTGGAAAAAGACGTGGTAAATGTTGCACCAAATCCATGTGTTCGACTTCATTTTCTCAGTATTGAGGCACAAATGTGCACAAAGGCTTCAAATCACATTGGAAGTGACAAAACCCATTGAACGGATCCAGGCAAATCTTGTGTGTTTTGGCCTAGTTGGCGTTTAGGAACCTTTCCAGCTGTTGATATTTGGCGCTCCCAGCTGTTCGGGGACTGCAGTTATTACGCTTTAAGTTAAAAGTGCACATGCAGTTATAATCTGCATCCACTGAAGGTTTTGGCTGGTGGCCTTAAGTCTGCTAAGTGGTGTGCAAATATGGAAACTAAATTACCATAACACCACATTCCTAGTGGCAGTAAAAAAAAAACAAATATGTTAATGCACGGAGCCAGCCACTGAGATTAAACTTCAATCAGTAAAGCCATGACAATAACCTATAAATATAGAAATCATGAACTTCATTTCAGTGCATTTGATGAGTTGCACAGAATGATAATAGTGCCTGATGTCTTCACATTAACCAATCTTAGTTTATAAAACTCAAAACAGGGCTATAGCCAGCAGCTATTTCTGAAGCGTCACAGAAACACTGAAAACAGGACGATAAGCTCCTCTGCAGCTCACCGATGATCCCGAGTTGCATGATACATTGATTAAACTATTAATTTTTGTTGTCTCCACTGTTCCCCGAAGATTAAATGTAATGACTTTGATAATCATCTGACTCCTCCTCTGGCATCACTATCTGCTGTGTATGACTTAAAACAAGCCAATAAAAAAAAAAAAACTAATGACACTCTCAGTCATTTGAAGTCATTTTTAGCTCAAAGCTCCACAAAGCCAAACGGAACTACAATAGCTGAACACTATAGCCTTCGTTAAAGCTCCCCTGTGCACCTTCCACCACATAAACAAATCCTTATACTCTCTGTTCGTGTGGAAAGTCTGGATGCGGCGGGTACCTGACTTGACAGAGAAAATCTATATCCATCATGGCAGGGGGAAAGTTACATACTTTTCAAAAAGGAAACTACTTTGAAACTACTGGCAAGAAACAAATGACATGCAGAAATGCCATTCATCAAGAGTGCTGCTGGTTATTGTGGCTTAAAAATAGAGCAACTAACACGCGCACCACTGTGCAGAAGATCCACACCTCGAATCCTAACCGTGCGAGAGCAAAGCACGTTTCCAGATAAAAATAATGGCTCACTATTGTACTCCGCTGTTAAGAAACCTGCATGGACACATTTCCTTGTGTCTCTCTGCATGACTTTGTGTTCTTTGTTTACTAGAACATTCTTTACTTGAAAATACACTGCCATTTGTTTCCATTTGGCAGTTTGGCTGCACGTCCGCGCTCACCCACAGGAACAAGCTAAAATACACTTCTGTTGTGCACAAAGAATCTAAGGTTCCTCCGGGGAAGCTGTGCCGCTGAAACCCAGCATATGGTACTGTATTTATGAAGTATTCAGCTGATAATTGTGTAACGCCTGCTTTGATATACTCTTTGTCCTGAGCTGTTATTATACCATCAACATCAAACACTATTGTCCAGCTTAGAACTACAGTAGATATTTAATCACAAACGAAACAATATCCTCGGAACAGAGATAACATAAAATAAAAGGATCGTCTGTTTAGTTTATTTAGATTGTGGGGCAATGTTAAGCCAAAGCAGCTGGGCTTCCAGCTTCTCTGGCGTTGTTATGTATAATGGCTCCTCCTCATTAATACTGCACATGAGTGGGTACAGACTTTGCATGTAATAGAAGTTTTCCTTTTAAATAAACTGACACAAGTGCGCATGCATTGTCTGTTAACATACATATCTTACACGTGATGCTTAAATTTAACAACCGTTGTTTAGTAGAAGATTAATGAGTTGGTGGGTCAAACTTTACACGCATGCCTGCCTCTTTTACTTAACTTCCCCTTATACGCTCTTACTTACTCGTGCATCCATTTATTCATTGTTTTTCTTGACATCTAGTTAATAATCTGTCGATCACCTTCTTTGGCTTTTTTTTTTCAGCTCAGCCACATTTACTGTTACTGGGCTAGGCTATATGACAAAAACATCATCACATTTTTTTTATAAGTCAATATTACAGAGGTGAAGAAAAAGCGTGGCCACGTGTTACTAAGGCGTGGGAACGAGTTACTTATGTCATGGTCACAGGTTACTAAGGCGTGGGAACTAGTTACTTATGTCGTGGCCACAGGTTACTAAGGCGTGGGAACGAGTTACTTATGTCATGGTCACAGGTTACTAAGGCGTGGGAACGAGTTACTTATGTCGTGGCCACAGGTTACTAAGGCGTGGGAACGAGTTACTTATGTCATGGCCACAGGTTACTAAGGCTTGGGAACTAGTTACTTATATCGTGGCCACTGGTTACTAAGGCTTGGGAACTAGTTACTTATGTCGTGGCCACAGATTACTAAGGCTTGGTAACTAGTTACTTATGTCGTGGCCACAGGTTACTAAGGCGTGGGAACTAGTTACTTATGTCGTGGCCACAGGTTACTAAGGCGTGGGAACGCGTTACTTATGTCATGGTCACAGGTTACTAAGGCGTGGGAACGAGTTACTTATGTCATGGTCACAGGTTACTAAGGAGTGGGAACGAGTTACTTATGTCATGGTCACAGGTTACTAAGGAGTGGGAACTAGTTACTTATGTAGTGGCCACAGGTTACTAAGGCGTGGGAACGAGTTACTTATGTAGTGGCCACAGGTTACTAAGGCGTGGGAACGCGTTACTTATGTCATGGTCACAGGTTACTAAGGAGTGGGAACGAGTTACTTATGTCATGGTCACAGGTTACTAAGGAGTGGAAACTAGTTACTTATGTCATGGTCACAGGTTACTAAGGAGTGGAAACTAGTTACTTATGTCGTGGCCACAGGTTACTAAGGAGTGGGAACGCGTTACTTATGTCATGGTCACAGGTTACTAAGGAGTGGGAACGAGTTACTTTTAATTGTGTTTTTCTTCTATATTATTATATAAACTCTTTGGTATTTTATTTGTTTTACCACAGACAGGCAAGGAACCATATATGGTACCTTCATGGACCTTGATTTTCTACATGAAACACGTAACAAAAGGGGAAAAAGTCTTGTTATATCCTCCAATAACACTCTAGGGTTGACATTTTTAATTGTGTAAAGTGTTAAGGGTTAAAACCTATAAATATGATGAACTGAAATATTCATTTTACAATTTGACGGACACAAAACCACAGAGCACATCTCAAAAAGACATGAGCCAACACAAGTAAGTTATGATTATACAATTAAGCTTTCATGATTCATCTAAAGTGCTGCTATATACATTGTCCGTAACAGTCTCATTATGCAGATAATAATTGGTGCTGACAGTCAGTGGTGAATAAAACAGAACTGCAGAGTAATTACAGAACTAGATTCATCATAGTTACTGTCTGTAATTATGCCTTGGCAGTTTTAATGTCATTCAGTGATAAGGCAGACTGGAGTGACTGTGCACGACGCTGCAGAAAATCTAAAAGGAATTTTTTTTTTTTTTTTTTTCAACACATGCACCGTGTCCTGTCAGTCAATTTCTACAGCATGAAAATTGGCTCCTCTGTGTATGCTGCCATGTGTGAAATGAAAAATTATCACAAAACTTTTCTGGCATTTTTCAACATCAAAATCACTGACGTCTCACCGGTTTGCTTAAATCTTATTCTCTGAGTAGTAAATAGATGCTATCGCTATATCTCCCCTTAACCTCATAATATGGTTTATTGCGAACCGTGTGTGTCTGTGAACCAGAAAACAACCATAAAACAAAAGAAGTGGGTAATCCAGAGAGGGGAGCGGCTGATGTTTGGTTTTGGGTGAATGCTTTATTACGTATCTTCAAGGCCAAACTGCAATTAAACAAAGCAGACGAAAAACAAACCCACAAACAGCACTGTGTTCTGACAAAAACACACTCTATTGTGTTGTAAATGGATCTCTTCAGCTTTGTTTACTTTGATCTGCTTGTTCCAATAACAAGGGTGCAGACATTCAGGTTGATACCGCTGTATTTAAAATACTGCTGAATCAAACGTTTGTCTCTAAGGACTTTATGACTTCAGTCAGAAAGAATAAGGGCCCGGCTCATGCGCAGTATACCACCATTAAACGTTTGCAGACCTTGATGCTGTAACTCACTGAAGCCTTAAGAGTCTTTGGTGGTTCATGATGGCATTTCAATGAAATTACACTTCCTTTGACAAGACTGTGAGGTACAGGCAGTGTTAACATGGGCTGTGATAAACTTGTTCATCTATTCATTCATCCAAACCCTCAAGCCAGCTTTTCGTGTGTGGCAGAACTGGTGCTTTAACCCCTTACCACCTAAGGGCACAAAAGGGCCAGAAAATGTCCTGTAACTAAGTGCTTTTGCCCATTTTTCAATTATTTATTTTAATTTGCTGCATGTTAAAATGTTAAATTTGAAATTTGAACAGTATAAAACATATTTACAATAACATTTGTCTTTGTCTCTCAATGTGCAAAAACAAGCCATGAAATGGAAACAGGCGTTCTTCCAACTCTCTCTCCTCTATGGCAACAAAGACGCTGATCGCCGGCGAACTGCAACAGCGCGAGCGAAATTACCGTAATAACCACACGTTGGCTTTGATGTGTAACTTCTCAGATTTCAGAAACCACAGGAATTTTTTAAGATAGCACAAACCGTCGCGTAATTACGGTAATGCAAAGTGCGCTTGTGCAAACGCGTTTTCAGCGGTATGATCGCTGTTAAAGGGTTCATGTAACTCCTAAATGATAGGTAAGAAAAAGTTGGAAGCTTCTTCCTATTATTCATTATCTGTGCATTGTTTTTGTTTTTTTACGTCAAAGAAGCCAATAATCTCACTAATAAATCAGGCACAGGGGTGAACCGAGTATATTGCATGAAACACGTTTAACAAATATTTAAGATCCCTGACAATAAAATCCTCTGTTTAAGGACCAATAATGTCATTTTGCCTTCTCACTGGTACTCGATTCTGCTGCATATAACAAACCTGTTAAGAAAGATATATTTAACTTAATTTTTCTTTACCATTTACTAACTGTATTTATTATTATTTTTTTTTTTTTAATGCACATGATGACATTGCTATTTGTAGATGGGCTAATATACAGTACAGTAAGCAAGTGTCAGTATATGGGAGACTTTGGAGCAGAAAGCTTTACTGTACAAGCTGTTACAAGCACAACAAACATATCTTTTATAGCTACCCTGAAACGTCGCCTTTCTACAAAGCGATTACGGAGGAAAACGAGGGCGCCGTAGGTAATCATGCGGAATACAAAGGGAAGAAAGGATTTGAGTCTTTGAGCACTTCACTTAGACACCTTTATCGTGCACCGTGTCTCTGTCTGACATCATTAGCGAGAGGACCCTCACAAGAAAAGATGGCAGGAAACAAGTGGAAGCATTGTGTATGTACAGCTCCTTCACTTTGCCACGGAGATTTGCTTCACACAAACTGGTGGTATGCGCTGTGACACACTAACATAATCGTAGCAAAAAAAGCACAGGGCACTGATTTTCCTGCTGCACACTATGACTCCATAACATCATGGGCAGGCAGGTCCACACTAATGAGCAGGAGCGGGTGAATGCAATTTGTCCTCGTCCTGCTTTATCCCTTGGACTGGCTCATACGCTCAAGCAGAGCAAACAAGCTCTGAGAGAGGCCTCTTTCTTCAACTGACTAGTATGTGTTTTATACTGTAATTATAAAGTTATCCAGCATATAAAGCAGAAAAAAAGAAGACACGATTGGCGCTTTTCAACTATACAGTTCCAGGTCGACTCTACTTGGTTTGGTATCGTTTTCCATTAATGACGTCATTTTTTTTACACAAACTAGTGACTTGTTAGTTGTAAAGCAGTTGTTTTTTCGGCGTACTGAATCATTAGACTCAGGTAATTAAAAAGATTTGTTGATGTTGATTGTAGATTCTACATGGAACCACTGCACCATAAGACATTTACATCTACTAAAAAACGAATTCAGTTAAGTAACACATCTTAAAGGGAATACTTGACACTATTTTGTGCACAATTTTGTGGAAAAATTATTATTATTACATGTTATTTGTTTTTTTTTTTTAGCCATAGAATTTTTCGAACAACCTCAAAATGCTTTTGTCAACGAGCTGGCGCTTCGATTTCAAATAAATTGAAGTGACCTCAGTATTTACGACAGAAGGGCTGGCAGAGGATTCAGTGTGCGGCGCTGATCGAAACATAAACTACGCATCAGAGGATAAAAACAAAAAGTCTCTTTCGCCAACATTTTAAGATCACACAGGCACCCATTCAGATTAATATACAATGCAGGGAAGAAAAACACAACATAGATTATCTAAAAGAATATTACTGCTATTCATCTCACTGGTATATTGTTGTCTCCTGAATTGCAGAGAGAACACTGTCCAGTGACACAAAGCAATCCAAGGTTTCACTCATGTAATGAGTTGGCCTTATATAGTCGTGATGTAACATGCGTTTGATTGTGCTCTACTGCACGAGAGGTCACACGACACTGAGTTTCCACCGAGCGGTACAATCCACAGTTGGATTTGGAAAGGTAAACCCTGACTTCGCTTTTTCTACTTTTCACCATGGGGTGTGAAGATGATGCCAGACGTGATGCCAGACGGTGATCGCTGCGTCAGCTACCGTATGTAAATAGCTGGGCATCATACCAGCTGGACACAGTTTAACCCGCCAATAAATTCAATGAAGAAGATGAACATGACACATAAAACGTTACTCTTTAACGTTACTGGTTAAAAAGAACAACAAAGCTGCTTAAATCATAAAAATTGTGTGTTTTGAGGATTCCCCAATTTAGGATTTTCTTGGTTGATCATTGGTCGTAATTTTAAGGCCATTTTGTCACGTAATTTGAATGTAAATGAATTGAAAGGCAACAAAAAGGTTTCAGTTCCAAGTCCGAGAAAACACTGTTAACACTGTTCTGCACTACAGATATATACAAAACCAGATTGTTTCCTGTCACAACAATGATATATAAAGAGCAATTGAAATAATTTGCTATGCATGTGTCATTTATCCACTGATATCTTGAGGAAGGCTGTGGATAATATTATTGGGTGTTTTTGTGCAAAAGTGAAAATAAATGCATTGTACAATGTTCTGACTTTTGGTACTTTTTTGTTTTTTCCTGTCAAATTATTTTCAAAAAAAACAAACTATTCTCCCTAGTGACCTTCGGCTTACTCATGCTATTTTACATTTTAATGTGTTGAATATGTTAAGAGATCTGTCAAAGTTGTTTTTCTGCTTCCTGCAGTAGGAGAGTGGCCTGTATCGAAGGTTTTATAAAAACACCACAGGCTGGTGTGAAAATCAAGCCCCGCAACAAGCGACTAAGCTGTGACTCAAAATATTCTGCTTACAAAAGACATTTTCATTTAAAGCCCATTTAAGCGAGATGCATTTTCACACAAATGGTGTCTCCAGAAATGACCCCAGTTCAGCTTTTTAAGCAACTGTCTGCTTTCTTAATAATACTCACCATTGCAATTATATTTTGTAAAAATCTGGTACAGTGCTTTGTGTTTTATCATAATTAAGTAATACCGTTATATACAAGCATGAAAGACTTTAGAATTCTGTCTGTCAACCAACTTCATAACATTCTTTTGATTGAATTTTCTCATTCAACGCACCGTGTTGGTAAGACGTTTTCCATCTTTCTGTCACACCACTGAACATCTGCTCTTTCCGACTTGCAGAGAATTTGACCTTGACGTCTTGTGAAGGAGAACATTTCCTGGTTAAGGCCAATGAAAGTCGGAGAGCAAATTCACACCATACAAGGAGTACAAGGTTTTCATGAAGCAAAAAAAAAACCTTTCAGTACTAACTTCCCCACAGGTCTCCAGATGCATGTTGAAATAACAAGTGAAAAAACCCAGTGACAGCTCTGGTGCTTCAGGATATACAGAATTCAAAACAGAACCAAACAGAGAAATTAGAGTCCGAAATTGTTGCACTAAACCCATCGTGCCATATGTTGCAGGGCTAAAGTACTTGTATATTTTCTGCAGAGAAATATCAATTCCAGGAAGGCTGTTCTTGTTATACACAAGCCTCCAGTACAGAGTCACCTTCACAGACTGTCCTGTTGCTCTGGACATCTAAAAAAAAAAAAAAAAAGAGCCAGGAGAACACACACATGTCTCTCACTATGTTCTCTGCTCAGTGAACTGCCCTGGCTCATGTAAAAAGGACTCAGAAGTGGATTACTGTGATCACAATCTCGGGACCCATCAGATATATATCGTCTGGTGATGAATTAGCCTCTTGGGCCAAAAGCCAATATTTTTCGGGCCTTTTGGTGAAGACGGGACACCCTAGCCAAGACCTCTGTGTTGGGTTTGTTGTATACTGTTTACAAGTCAATAAACAACGTGAGATGCCAGAATGGAGTCGCAGTCGAGACAACTTTTACAACCTGATTCTTTTGGCTAATGTCTATTAACAGCTATCTGCATGTGAATGTAGATAAATAAAAAAATGAAACTATTGGTCAAACACAAAAACAGAACGCTCCTGAGGCTAAAAATCTCCTCTCTCACCTACAGATTCTGCATATTCACATGCAGAATCTGTTGATAGAGATTACTCCGATTACACTGCAGCATATACACGTAGGCACTCACATAAAGGTAGGGTGTGAGATCATTTTCTGGAGCATTTTTTTTAGTACATTGCTTAAAATCCTCTTCACAACCAATTAATTAATGCATTGTCACACAAATGAAAAACGCCAGTCAGCCTGTGGCACGGACAGGCCTGTAAAAACACCATCCAATCATATTGAACAGCCCAAACAAATTAATTGGATCGTGATGCATCGATCAAACTGCCATCTGCCCTCCCTCCCCCCTCCCCCCCTATGCGCGTGCCCCTATCTTCATGCACTAAATCCTTGCTAAATCCAAGGAGACAGTTGCAGCAACGTCATGACAGAAAAGGTGCCAACAACAGGTGTTGGTCGCAAACAAAAAAAAGTTTTTTGGGAAAAGCTACTGCCAAGAAAAAGGCTGATACAGAGCGATCCAAGACCAGAGTGAACATCGGTGATGTGGTGGCAACAACTGAAATCCCAGAAAGGACTGCAAAAGGATGCCATGGCGGCGCTGTTTCTACTGGACCGGTAGACAGAAGACGCCACGCCAAAAGGACATGAATCCACAGCTTACCCAGTTGCTCTTGAGTCACACTCAGCCAGAGATGAAACAGCTATCAAATGTGCAATGCAGATGAAAGCTTTTAAGACACAAAAACTACAGGTGAAGAAAAGGACCTCGACAGACGACCACCCTGTCTGGTGAACTTCTCAAATTAGATCATTTCGTTTCAACCTACCCCATTGTTAGAGCGGCACTTAACTATAAGAACAATCTGCTCTGCACGTTCTGCTACTCAGCTGTATCTCAGTACCATTTTTCTTTAGTTGCTCATATTACAGTTATGCCTGCATTATGCATGAGGTCCTGCTACAGCTTGTCTTGTCCTGCACTGTGCATCAACCAAGCTCAAAAGGTTTTATGGCCAAAAACCAACTCATCAGGCCAACTCATTCGACAGTTTTGGGGCAGCGACTGAAAATGCTTGTTCACCTCTAAGCTTCCTCTTGGTCTTAGGGGCGACTAACAGTGACTCATGTGAATCAGTCTCTTGAACTTAGTTGTAAAACACACTTTGCATGCATACATTTTGCATTTATATAAGTCGATCATACAATATTATCCATCCACAGCTTTACAGTCTCTCTCGCTGTGTAACAACCCGAGCAAACGTACGTGCTCGACGGCACTTTGATTCACTTTTAATGGAGAAAGGTTTTTGCATTTTACCTCAATAGAGCAATTTGTCATTGCTGAATGTACTAGGCAGTTTTGGAAGAATTCCGAAATGTCTGACCATGAGAGGAAGAAAAAAGAACCCTGATTTGAGCTGAGGTTGGAGACCGTTCAAGACTAGGACACTGCTCAGCTGAGACAGACTGTCATTCAGAGAGCATAAAAGATTACAGATCACAGTCTCCAGCTATGGTAGACTGGGGTACCTGACTAAACCAACTCTACTACATCCATCCATCTTCTACTGCTTGATTCTGTGCCAATCCCAGCTGACAAAGGGTGGTAGGCGGGGGAGTGCCCAATTTACCTAATCCCCATATTGCATGTTTTTGGACTGTGGGAAGAAGCCGGAGAAAACCCACGCACACACGGGGAGAGAACATGCAAACTCCATGCAGAAAGGCCAGAAAACAAAACCTGTTAACATAAAGGTATTATTTACTGTGCGCAATCATATAATAAAATACCGGCATGAACTCCATCTAATTACACTCAAGGCACTTTCACTTAATGTTGCATCACTGTAGTAGCTCAGCTCTCGCTGTTACACTCAGTTCAGTCAAGGTAAATAAGAGAACAGCATTATCAGTAAGAGCAACATCTGATTATGCCTCCAGCAAATTAACTGCTGACATCCCGTTAATCTACATTTTATTTTAAAGACAAACAAACAGATTGTATAACGAGACAAGCAAGTTGAACAAGAGGCTCCATGAGCCCTTAATATATACAGTATATGTATTTATATATAATATATAAATAAAGGCTGTTATCTTGAACTATTTCTGCGTTGTAGTTCGTACGAGCTTCGACTTTAATGAAAAGAGTCACAATGAGTTAGCTCGTGTCAGGAGCAGCAGCGGCGTCATTAAGGCAGCCTTTTTAAACTTTTCCTTTTTGCCTTTTCAGGGATACAGGCCTGTGCAGAACTTGTCCAAAGCCATTTTTGTCAGAGCAACAAAAAATGGTTAAGTCTGACGGTCACTGGGGAAATCAAGTCAAACTTCAAGAGCCCCTTGTTCAGACCCATTGCTCTAATAAAGTAGCCTGAAACTAGTCATGGGCTGGAATTGTTCCTCAATGCCTCCCAGTTAAATGTATTTCTTCAGCCTCAGACTTTGTACACAGGGGAAAATAGGCAAGAGGAAAAATGCCCTGCTCTCTTTGTGATAATGATGTTTTTTTTCACATCACTTCTTGAATTAATGTGACCATGATTGCCCGCATGCTTGACTCAGTGCTGTATGGGTCCAATAAACTTGTCAATATTGTCATTATATAAGCAAATCATTCATTCAGCCTTTCTGAATGTGCAATTCCAGATTACGCTTTTATATCAGGCCGATACTGTTGTAAATTAATATAAAAGGGCAAGAGAAGAGAGAGAGTGTTAAAATATCTATGCAATGGAACATATTTTTTTAGCCCAAGGCAAAAGCCATGAAAAGCAAAATATAAATACAGAAATTCAAACTGTGATGTCTTATACTGTTTGCACTGAAATCTCGTTATTAAAAAGAAAAAAAAAGAAAATGGAATTACCACCTTTTAATGATTTGTTATACATTTCTTCACATGCGTGGGATGGATGAGCATTCAGATGAACCTGTACGTACAATTAAAAACATTCACCACTTTAAAAGACTGAATATATGATCCAGAATGATAAGACTGGGATTATAATTGGACGGAAACACACAAAGAGGACATTTGAAAGTAGAATACATAAATAAATAATTATAATACATGATAAAAAGGGCCAGCATTGTGCATAATTACATGCAGCATTGTAGCTACATTTTTACCATCAAGTCTTTCCAATACAACCAGCAAAAATGAAGCAGCACACTGCACTAGTCATGTGACGTACTCCACAATCCTTCACCCTCCTCTGGTGGTCTATTTACCACTGCAGCATCCACCCACATGGCTCATGGCATCTCTGTGTGATCATTATGGGAGTGATGATACCGCAGCCTGGACAACAAACTCTGACTATGTTCCGGTGCAGGAATTACGTTTCAACGACGATGGTCATTTAGTTTCAGTGGAGCACAGAAATGTACAATAGCTTCTCTTTTTCCACAGAAGCACTGTAACTGTAATAAGGTAATATGTCAGACTCTCTATGAGCAGAACAGCAGTTTGGGTTTGACCATATCCAGTAAATAGTGATCGCCCGAGGTTCATCAAAATGAAAGTGACCTACAGCTGCAGGATAACACTTTAATAGAGTAGAGGACCTTAACGTGGGCACTAAGAGCAAAATCTGTTCAATGCAACATGAACAAGGTAAAGAGGTTTACAGAAATGTCAGAACAAGGGAATGTTAGCCATGTTAGGGTGTAAGACATTTAGGAGAACAAGTGCTCGCGTGTTCAAGAGGTTCATGGAGACAGAGTGAGACTCTGCTCCTGCTCTGGTAATGTTTGGCAGCTCCATCGACCATCAGGAAACAACACATGAGAACAGTCTCGGTTGTGAATGTTGTATGTGCAGGGATGGCCATACTAAACTATGCTCCCAGCAGTGGTGGTTGCTGATCTTTGAAACAGGGGATCAAGCTCATTTCAGGCCCAGTTATTTATACATAAATGCTGACATAAATCCTGCAAACAGACAACTGGAACAACGAAAGGCGATAATTATGTAAAACTGAGATGCTATAATAGTGTTTTTATGTACAAACGAGATGGAAAACACAACCACCAGCTATTTGTCTACAGACTTCCCTCGCAAAGTCCACACAGGCAGAAAAGTCCGCACCCGCTCACTGCTCCACTGACTCCGAGAGAAGCTGAGCTTCCCTGGAAGTGACAATTTTGCCACATTTGTCCTATCACCACTGACCTCACCGCAGTGGAAAAAAACCCTATTCTGTGTCGTCCCATAGAGAATTAGTGACGCATTCTAATCGCGTTCTAGCACAAGTTTAATATTGAAGTGTAAATACAACACAGTACATATTTGATGACAGCTGAGCTTCCCTTGCTGTCTTAGATTGCTCTAAGTCAGCACTGTTTCCCAGAAAAGCAGAGTGGCAAAGATGAGAGCCTGTATGACTCCAGGTTGATGGATGCAAAGTAGACCACAGACGTCTGTATGCAATCATTATTGATTTAAATTTGATTCAGATGGACATAGATAGCAGTGGAGGTGATGAGCAGCGAAGCGGCATGTGCCCATTTAGGCAGACAGACTGCACTCTGAGCCATCTTTAAGGGTTTCACGTCATATGAAGCGAGGATCATCAGACGGACATAATAGTAGTTATCAAGTGAATAAAAAGACAAACATATGCTCTGCCAAGAGCTGGGTGACATGCTGAATCAGGTAAGGACTGACGTATAGTGCAAAGGGAACATATTACAAATGCAAGAGGGTCAGAAAGTCTTAGATGTTGATATGAGACGAGACCTTTTTCCAAAGCATCACCACCAGATAAGCAGAGAAGACCACTTCTCGTCTTCTCTGCTTATCTAGTTAACCTGTCACCTTTGATTTGTCTTCTTTTTTCCCCACCCCAAACTCTATCCTCCTCCACTCCATCGTACCATTCTTCTCACATGTCTGGAACAAAAGACTGAACCCTCACAACAACCTCTCCGTTTCTAGCGTTCCACTCTTGTCCTCTGTCAACCTCACTTGTTTAATGGTACTCTTTCTTTTTCGGGACTATGGAAGCATGTGCAAAGTCAGCTTGATGAACACCACCCTTCCTGCTGTACATATGTGTTATTGCACCTGTTAAATGTGCATGAGTGACATTAAATCTTTAAAAGGGAAAGAATATTCTTCAAAGAGCATTTTTTTTTTTGCATTGGGATATACAAACATGACAACCTTATTTGTTTTGAATGGCTCCTAGCTTCAAATGCTTATTTTAAAATTGCTTTGGAGAATGTGTGAGAAGGCAAGGGAGAAATAGCCACATGTTATTATCTAGCCTAGCACAAGCTGATCTAGACAAGTAAATACTATGCTATTGTCTTGACTTGATACATCAGTGTTTATAGCCTAAACAGATGTACCACACGAATAAAAATAAAAAAATAATTCCCAGTGGTTTGCAAGAAATTGTCATATATAAAGTGCCTGTGTTACTTAATTTTAAAATCTACTAAAAAACATGTCAACAACGTCAAGCGACTGTTTTGTCTCAGATCTCAAAAAATGATTCAGTCTCTTTTATTTGCCTCCCATAAACGACTCATTTCAAAACCAGCGCTCAACACACAGACACCTGAGCAAAGTCTACATCAATGCTGTGAGCGTAAACCCGGAGTAACAACACCGACAAAGCAATGCAGCACATTTAAACCAGGCATTAAGGGTTCAGACTCTGTAGACTAATTACCCGTAGCAGAAACGTGATTAGGAGGAGCAGTCACACTGAGCAGGACACAGACAGAGTCGCAGTTCCGCTGTGAGCAAGATCAGCAGCAAACAAACAAACACAGAGAGGCGGTCTGGCACACATCTCTTCTCACTGTACTGACAAATGGACAAGTAATGGGAAAAATCATGTTGTTAGACGAGGAAGGGGTTGGTGTTTGGGGCAGATAATGATCTGAAATGTCCCAGCAACGGCAACAAGAAGAAACACATGTCCTCAAGACACCTAGCTCCCTCTGAGCCAAATTTGTACTTTTTAGATTATGTTCATCCAATTTATTTTTCTGCATGAGGCAAAACAGCATCTTACCAAAGATATGGAAACTAAAGCGAGAAATAAAAGTCTACAAGACACATTAACATCCCAGTAAGTAACTAAACATCTCGTCTCGTGTTCTCCTGCTGCATGTTTTAACCCAAACTTCCACCTCCATTCTGACACCATGACATTATCGAACCTTCTTCCCTCACAGAAATGTTCTTGTTAGGAATGAACTGATCGAACTGGTCAAAATCCCAGGATTGTATATCTGTGTAAAAACATAACTCTAGCACAATCAGTTGACCCTAACTATCACAAAAATGCTCCACTGAATGGCTGATTTAGTTCGGCTGCAACTACGTCAGCACAGATGTCTTGAACAGCTTGGTAAAAAAGACTGTATTAGGCAGATCTCCATATCAGTGGATACGCACGTTTGTGATGTTACTATCAGATACAAAAACGTGGTATTGAGCCATTCGCTGTTTGTGTAGTGGCCACTGCCTGAAACACTTTTTCAGATGTCAGATGATGTTTTTGATTTCATTTGGTAAGTCTGACTACCTGGGCAACAATATGGACCTACAACCAATAACACCTATCATTATTATTATTACTAGTATTATTATTATTATTGTTATTTATCCTTTATTTAGCCAGGAAGGTCCCATTGAGATACAAGATCTCTTCTTCCAGGGATTGCAGCATAGATAGTACAGCTAGTTACAGAGACAAAGACAATTCCAGATATACAAAGGTTAAAAGGAGGTAATTAAAAGAGTGTAAAAGAGAGAGAGAGAGATCATAAACTAAAGTAACAGAAGTATACAGGCCTTACCAACAAGAGCCACAATCCGAGCACCTCAAAAAGGTTATGCAAAACAACAACATGTTTCTTTCATGACGTCCATAAAGCAGCTCATTTCATGTCCATGGTGCATATCATTATATTATTATTATTATTATTATCATAAAGAATCATCCTACAAGCTGTCACCTAGATCTAAAGAGGCATTCTGGTCATTCTGTTGAAGGATGTAAAAGGGCTTTTATTTTTTTATTTATTTTCGACAATAAAATAATACAATAATAAAATGAAACTCACCAATATCTCACAAATCAAACCTTTTCATAGAGGTGGTCACTTTCAAAGTTCGATGGTCTGCACCACCCATCCATGTCCTACTGGACAACCTATACGCATGTCCAGGCGTGGGTGCAGAGGTGACATCCTTCATCCAAACAGGACGGAGATCAGTGAGTGAGCCAAAGTAGCTGCATCACTGTGGAGCCAGACAGACAGGTGAGCTATTACCGAAACGAAGTAAACTAAAGCTGTGATTAGAGCTCGCAGCAGCCGGGTCAGCCGGATGAGCTCACGGTAAATTTAAAAAGGGCAGATGATCATCTGGTATGACGCGAAACACCGCAGAAATCACAACATAAAAGTAGGAACGCGTCTACACAGGGTGGCTATCACGTTCTGTCATATAAGTGAGAATCAAGCTGCATGATTTGCAGGGAAGGAGAAAGAGCAGCGTTGTTGCGCCTACCTCACGCCGTGTCTCGTTCCATTCATCACACTCTAGACTTGTGGTCCTGATGAGGCGCTTTCAGCTCTGCTCCAGCTGCATCCTCCTCCAGCTCAGCACTGTTTTTAGACCAGCGAGCAGGAAACATGATGGTAGTGGAACTGAGCTGACGTGGCGCCTGACGACACACGGAGGGCCAATCACAATTTAATCCGATAGATTTCTAACCAATCCGCTTAAGGAGAGAAAGTGCCGAACGCGTGAACCCAGCGGCAGCACGGTAGATTGTCGCTGTGAGAGAATCTCCAGTCAACTCCTACAAATTGTACACTAAAACTCACACATAGCTCCACACACCCACGGGGAAAATAGCTGAAAGAACCAAACAGCTGTGCATTTATTCAGTGGTTTGTTTATTTACAGCTTATTTTATAGATTTAAATGAATGCATCTCCTCTTAAACATGTTCAGATGAAGGGGGAAGGTTTTAGTTAGAAAATGTAATAGAAAGCATAAAACAAAGACACATAATTATCTGATTATTATACATATGCAAAGTCTGGTTTTATAACAAATTCAATCATAAAATATAACGTTTCTATCGTTTTGCAGAAACCTGTATGTTTCCAGTTAGATGATAAGTGACTGATCATTGAATCATTTAAGTACTGTAAAATTCAATTAACCCCAGTGTGATTTCCTCTGCTGCTGTTTTTTAATGTTGCTTTTTAAGTTGCCTTTGCCTACGATCAGTTGCCTGGTGAAAGCATCCTGCAATCTGAGCTCCAAACCCCCCCCCCCCCCCCGCAGAGGTGGGGTTAGCTTCAAAAGGAGATTATAGAGGCAGTGTGAAAGGGATCTGCTGACCTGACCCTCTCTGCTGCAGGTGAATTCTATCAGATTCACCCCCCTGACAACCCTTGTGTTTAATATGGATGAACGCATGCAACACAGCCACAGATTCCCATTCAGATACAGTGCACTACTGCAAATACTGAAAACGGGCCATTTGCTTTCAAAGAGACAAAGGAAACAATACAATTCCACATTTTATTGCTCTTAGATCAGCAATAAAGAAAGTAAACCAGCCTGACAATGTGGCAAAATCAGGAATTCTCTTGTATAAAGCAAGGTATGACCATCTTATCTAAAAAATACAATTATCCATTGCAAAATAGTTGTTTTTTCAAAATAGGAAACAAATGTCCAAAACAAACATGATTATCACCAATCCACTTGTTTATATTATATACTTTCAATATTATAAATAAAATAATTCCAATGTGCTTTTAGTAGTCTGCACACCAGGTGCTAAAAAAAAAGGTAAATGTAAAAATGTTTATCTGTTGAAAAATAAAAGTCCTGACAAAAATAATACATCAGAAGAACAGCACCTCCATGTAATAGCCAAAAATGGACTGAATTGTACAATAAACCAATTAATGTGAGGAAAAACAACAGTGGTGAAAAGGAAAATGGGTCATAATACATGTGACTTTGATAGACTACCTACATTTCTGTGTGGGGTTTGTGAGCTTTAAATAGTCACTTTTACTTCATTTTATCGTTTTCTTTTTAATTTGACATTCATTTGACTTTATTTTCTCTCTTTCCCTGGAAAACTGTAGTTTTACAAGGCAAATGACAAATGTTCTATCAGTTGAAAGGTTTTTTTTCCAGATTAGATTTAATTATGACTAAAAATACTAAAAAGAAATTCACTGAATGGAAAATTACACATAATAACCCTATCAATTAAAAGCGCACCATCTCACGTCTACTTCCATTTTCCACACCTTCTCCACATCTTTCTGTCTAACACTTAACTTTTACAACCTGCCTTTTCCACACCATTTACAATAGCTTACGCTCATTTCTTACATTACTTGTTCCCAGTTTAAATCACTTAACTACATGACCTTCATCAAACGCTTCCTTAAATGCACCTATACAGGACATTTCTTTTTTAGTATTTCTCATGTCCATTCACTGTCGTGTGCTTTTTCTTTGCATTTCTTTGACTATAGAGAATATTTCAAAGGACACTTCTGGGAACAGCCTTTCTGTGTTGCTGTTTGGGTGACGTGGGGGAGTTGTCTGCAGGGGGCCACTGTGGTTTAGTGACCTGGATGTCTTCTTCTATTTTAAAGGCTTTCTTTGGGGGATCAGCCTGTGGAGGCCAGACTACAGATATTTTGTTACATTTTGTCATTTCGTTTTCACCGCTGTGTGTTTTGTCTACTGAACTTATGCTGCTCATGGAATATCTCCATTCAAGTTTCTCATCTGAGAGGATAGGACCTCCACTTCCTGAGGGAGGATTTTGCCCAAGTCCATTATCGTAGTTCCCTTTGGACTTGAGAAGTTGTTTGTAATGGTGCAGGCAGTAGAAGTGTCCATGGAGAGAGACATAATTTCCTAGGCTACGGAAAAAAAGGAAAAATCCTGTAAGAATACATCATTAATAAAAAATAATCTAGTGCGAACAATTACTTGAATGAGCACCATATTTACCTTAATTTAGTTTTGCAGTGCTCACAGCAGAAACAGGATTTATGGTACTTTTTTTTGTCCACTATCAGAGCATCCATTGGATAAGTTCTCTTCCGACATACTGCGCAGAGCTCCGACTTCGGAACTCGAACCTATTAGAAAGAAATCAAATACAAAATGTGGACTTTGTTTTTCTTTTTGGTTGCCGCACAATGCAACAATGAGCTACATCATTTATTTCTGTTTTCATGATTGTTAATCTCACTAATACAAAGCAGTACAGAATGTTTGCATTCAAAAGGTTCCATGGCATGCTCATGCATTTGTTTAATCGCTGACAGCTGTTGTCAGAGGGAATAGTTCATATCGTTTGTCAGGTTTTGGTATATTTACTTATGTACTCCAAATGCAGACACTCTAAAAGGTACATCATTACATGCTGGTTTCAGTCTGGTCAGCCAGTGGATAGCCCCTCATCATGATCACTAATTTTTTTGAGATTGACATCATCATGAACAGGGCCACATGGTGGTTAGCCTTGCAGCATAAAGACCCAGTACAAGGATAAAGGGATGATAAAGGATAAATTATCTTGAACACAAAATTAAAAAAAAAATATAAATAAAAATAATTGATGAACATATCTGATGCAGTTGTTATCAGATGATTATCAACGGTCACAAAAGAGAGGAGGATCATCTGTGTTCAATGTTGTTTGGCTTTCATTTGTATTTGCTTGAAAACTCCGTAAATTCAACATGCTGATGATGACGGCCATGAGATGTTTAAAAGCTTCAAAGAACAGGTTTTGTTTTTTGTTTTTAAAAGAGAGAATAGCATAGCTTTCATAAGCATGTTAATGTTCCCTTTTGCCGTTAATACAGTGTTCCACTTGTGCACAGCCTTGCAAGCATAGTTGAAAACCCATGGTGTTATTTCTTAGTACCTGAACGTTCATATTTTTACAAAAACATGAAATGCATTCAAACAAAACCCATCCACAGTCCATGCCACTTGTTTTGTTGTTTCATGCTGCAGTTTTTACCAGATGAGAAAGTCGTCTGTTGTGATATAACTTGCGATGTTGACTCCTCTGACACAGTGTAGCCAAGACTTTTGAAAACTGCCTCACTCTCTGACCAAGTCTGGTGGAAATTCCTCAGCAGCTTCTCAGTGGCATCTTCATCACACGTTTCTGTTCGCCTCACTGCCGAAGTTTTTTGTTTTACTGCATCGGCATAGGAGAAAGGCGCCTTTTGAGTTGAAACGCCCTCAGAGTGCATGGTCACAGCTGTCCTTGATCCAATGACCTGGTTACCAAACTCGTCAACATCTGAGAAATGTTCTGTGATTGATTTGGCTCCAGAGAAGGCTGATGGTTCTGCTGGCACAGCTTCTGCGTCATATTTCAATAGAGGGAGGGGTATGCTCTGCTGTGTGCCTCCCTTAGTCTCTTGGGGACTTTCCAGCTTTGAAGTGTCGACTGTTGTTTCACTCAGGCTTGACTTGGGCTCCTCCTGATCTTTTTCCTCCTCTCTGAATGAGAAACTTTGCTCACCCAGTTCAAAAACATTTTTAATTGCTTGGATGTCAAAAGTTGGCACTCCCTCTTCCAGGACATGTACTATCTCTTTGTCGCAATCTGTGCTTTCACTATCACTGTAAAGCCACTCTGTGGGTGGGATAATCTCATTTTTGATATAAATTTTCTCTTGTGGAGATTCAAATATGTTTACTAGACCCGACAGGTCTGCCCTGGGAAGCTCATCCTTTTCCTTTTTCAGATTTTCTGCAACACCCCCCTCCAGGTCTGGGCCCAGTCGTTCAGGTATAGCAATAGGCTCCTTTCGCACGTAGGCCTTTTTAATTTCAGCCTTTTGAGCCTCTTCAAAAAACTCTCTCTTTTCCTTGACAGATGCAGCTGATGGCTCTGACATATCTGAATCGTCAATGAGATCTGGATCATTTTGAAACAACAGCGAGTGATTCTCAGACTTGCTCTGTGTCTCGCTTGCATTTAAACCTTGAACAATATTAGCTAGCTCTTCTCCTACATGTGCCTCAGATAAACTCACTTTGGGCTTTTCAAATGACATCCCCGGAAACTCCAAAACTTGGGACTCAATTTTGATTTGCCGATGGAATGACGCCGGTGATTCTACAATCTCTGATTTCTTCTCCGAGATCTGTTGTGGAGAGAGAAGGGGCGGCGGGGTGACACCACGTGAGAGCTTGGCCATTGTGTCTTTCAGTCGAGCCAAATTTTCTGCTCTGTCAAAAGTTGGGGAAGGTGTGATTCTTGTGAGGCGTGATGTTGGGGTGTCACACCTGCGTGGTGGTGGTGTGGGAGGTGTGGGGGGCCGGTGCAGCAGGGTTGGTGAAGGAGTTACCCTCTGGGGTGAGTCGGTTCTTCGTGTGGATTCAATGGTGATAAATGTCGGCGATGGTGAACGCATCCTCAGTAATGGTGAGAGTGCACGGAAGTCAAAAGGCTTGCACTGACTGACATCTTCCGTTCTTTTTTCTTGAGATGTATTTTTAATTATTTGGTTCTCAATTTTGGCAGAACCAATACTGATCTTGGATATTCTTGCTGTGGCTCCACCACAAATGCCCTTCTCAGAAACCGACTCACATTCATGCTTCTCCATTGTCTCATAATCTTCTAGCTTAGGCTCTGCTGCTGTCATCACATGTGAGATAATTTCTTGATTTTCATGTGCATCACTTTTCACCACAGCAGATCCCTCCAGCTCACATTTTCTCTCTGGACTTATAAGCCAATCTGGGACATTATTGAGCAGAGTCTTTAAATATTTTGAATCATGTATCTCTGTGAAGATTTCTTTCTGAAGCGGAGATTCCTTGAGTGTTCCTGTTGTGGCCAACTTATTTTGTTCTGACTCGTCTGCCACTGTGATTGGGACAGCCCTACTTTCTTGTTGTGGTTCCTCTGTGCTCTGTTGAATAACTGTCCTTGCTTTCTTCTTTTCCGATGTCTTCATGTGTTTTGGAACTCCCTTTTGTTCCTGGCAACTTTGCTGCCCTTTGCTTTCTGTGAAAGTGACTTCTTTCATGACTTGAATGTGCTCTTCTTTTCTACTTTTGTGAATTTGGGAAATTGCAACTGTGTTCTGAGTTTGATGGGATTTTTCAGGCATTACCGTCTTGATCTCTGTAGCCTCTAACTTTGATTCTATGGAAATGTCTTTACCTTTACCTGGCGGTGAACTCCCTTTAGACTTTTTCGACTTCTTTTTCTTCTTTGTGGGAGTTGGAGTTTCTTGTTGACTTTCACTTATAATATCAGTAACAGCAAGAGCTGAGGTAGTAGCAGGAGAGGCAGTAACTTTCTTAATCCTCTGTAACTCAGTTTTTACATCTTCAGATTCCCTGATCACTTTTGTATCAGTTGTTTTCACCTTTAGATCTTCTGAAACTGTCTGTTTTTCACTCTCACTGGACAGTTTGGCCTCTAGTTGCTTTTCTTGTTTGTTGTTCTTTTTCACCTTTTGATTTGGTTTGCCTGTTTTACCATCTGTGTTGGCAGCTGTCATTTGCATTGGCTGATCAGAAACTCTCTCCTGACTCGTTGTAGGAGAATGATCATTTTTCTTTTTGCTTTCACGCTGCGGTGATTTAGACTCCTTTACATTTTTATCTGAAATGGCATTTGCTTTTTTGGAGGACTGAAGGTTATTGGGTAATTTGGATGCTTTGTCTGCAGTCTTCTTGCTCTCAGACTGTGATGTGCTTAATTTTACATTCACTTCAGCATTGACAGATATTTCAGGTTTTACTATTTGATTGGACATTTTGTCTTCCTTTTTATCTTCAGCTCTGTTGGGGCCCTTTGTTGTCTGAATTTGTGAGTCTTTCTTTCTATCTGCAGTAATGTTTCCTGCATTTGCCACATCAGTGTTTGAGGTGTGAACTTTATCAGTAATGACAGATGCACCAGACTGTTTGAAGGAATCTGTTTTCTGTAGTGTTGTATGCACGTGCTGTCTCACAGATGAGGCAGATGATGTCTTTTGAATCGAGATAACTTTAGACATCTCATTGGAGACAATTTCCTGTGAAGCAGTAGACATAATCGAAGAATCTGTGAACATTTTCTCATGACTGGCACCGTCGTGGGTGGTACTAACAGCATGCTTGGATAAATCATATAGTAGTGAGTCTGAATCAACATTGAAAGCTGTAATGTCAGCTCTTTGCTGTGTGATTTCTGCTATATTGTTGTTGGAAAGCATTTCAAGAGCAGCTGTAACTGAGTCATGTATATAAGTGGGAGTTGGAGTGGTTGGGGGGGTGTTTTCCTCTTTCTGCTTCCGGAATTTTTCTTCTGCTTTAATCAGAGGAGTGGTAAATTTACTCATTTTCCCTCTCATGAAGGGAGGGGGAGAGGGTGGAGGGGTGAATTTTACAGGTGAGAAGTAAACTTTCTTTAATGGCTGTGGTGACTCAGGCAGTGGAGGGATTTTACATGAAACAGTCTTTGAATGTGTTGTTGTCATCTCTGATTGGTTTTGGTTTATTTCAACTACTTTAGCTGATGTTGCTTTCATCTGTTGTGTCTTACTGAATTCCACTTTAGTCTCCAGTTTGGGGACAGGGTGTAAAGCAGGAGCCTTCACTTTCTTGACTGTCATCTTTTTTGCTTTTGCTGGATGAATTGCCTGTGCTGGCAGACTCTCCAATTCTTGTTGAGATGGAGGAGGTGGGAGGAAGTCCTCCTCACTGGTAAGTGGTGGGGGAGGAGGAGGAGGAGGAAGGTGATCAATGTCAGAATCAACAGTGGGAGGAGGGGGAGGGGGAGGAGGAGGAGGAAGCTCAGTATCTACGACAGGTGGAGGTGGGAGAGGCAGGTCAGGCTCTGGTACTTGTGATTGTAAAATGTAAACATCAGTTTTCACTTTGGTTTTCTTCATTCCCTTTGAACTAGATTTCAGATTACGAAACTCTGTTTTTACTGTTTTAATGTCATGTTTTTGGGTTATGGTTTTATGCTCCACCACTGTTGTTGATTGTTGAGAAGACTGCACCACCGTACTTGACTTGACTCCAGCAGTTTGAGTTTCATTCAAGGATTTATTTACTTTTGATGTCTCAACTGATTTAGCTGTTTTTATCTTTTGTATGTTCCTCTGTGTATCAACGTTGAGATTTTTAACAGGAGGGCTTTGTTTAACGCGAACTCTTCTGTGTGATCCAAGTCTGACTTTGGGAGTTTCACGCTGTGCTGTCTCCATAAGTGATTTAATAGTGCCTTTAACATCACCCTTTATCACTTCTTCTTTCCCAAGCTGGGTTTGCTCCTGTGTCTCATATAATGATTTGATTGACATCTTGACATCACCCTTCACTTCACCCTCGAGGCTTGGGCTCCTCCTCTGCATCGTTGGTGAAGATGGAGGCTCCATGAAGAGTTGAATTGTTCCTCTGACGTCTCCCTGCACATCTATTTCCTGCTGACACGTTATTCTTTCATTAGAAGCATCTTGTAGGTTTTGCATTGCTGTGTGAATATCACCCCTTACAATTTCCTCCTTTTCAACTTCCCTCACTGCTTGCTTTGCCAGCTCCAGAGATTTCAGCGAGGCCTTCACATCTCCAGCAACTAATTCCTCAACATCAACTTTAACTTTTGATGTTGCTGATTTCTCAAGAGATCTCAGAGTCCCCTTGATATTTCCCGGTATGATATCTGGCTTCTCCACATCTTTGGAACGCTTCTGACACTTCTCCAGACATAGTAGAGTTTTTGGTATATTGCCCTTTATCACCTCCTCTTTCTCCACAACAACTGTCTGATTTGCTGATTGAGAGAGTGAATTCAGAGCAGCTCTTAAATCTCCCCTGACAATCTCCTCCTTTTGTCTATCAAATGAGACAGTTGGCTCTGACATGAAGACTTTAACTGTGTTGTGAACATCACCAGGTATCACATCCTCTACTGTGCGCTCAATTTGCATTTGATTATGACTGAGGATGAGTTTTGTACCCTTGATGTCCCCTCCAACAATCTTTTCTTTTTCTACTATGTCAGCTGATGTATCATCAGGTCCTAAATGAAGCTGTTTGAGATACTCCATTGCACCAGATTCAATGCATGTGGAGTAAAAGTTGACATTTCCTTTTTCAGCGTCATCCACCTTTATTTTCACTGCCTGGCCTGTCTTGTCTGCACTGGACAGTCTCTGTAGAGCCCGCTTTATATCACCTCTCACAATGTCTTCTTTTTCAAGAGTAATATTCTGTTGCTGATTGAGAAGAGAATAAATTGTCATCTGTACATCTCCTTTTTCATCCTCTTGGATGAGTATTCCATGTTTTGCCAAACTGTCCGCACTGAAAAGGTTGTTAATGGCTTCCTGAATATCACCTCTTAATATTTCCTCCCTTTCAACACTGCTGTCTCTATCTTGATTGAATAGCTGCTGCACAGTTGTGCTAATATTACCCTTCTCCTCTGAATCTATGACTATCTGCTGCTCATTTCTTTCCTGTCTGTTTAGTAGATTCATCATAATAGTCTGTAGATCTCCCCTGATGACTTCCTCTCGCTGAATCTCTGGGGCCTGCGTATTCATAAGCTGAAATTTTGCCATCCTAACATCACCAATTTCATCACTTTCAATGAGTATTCCCTTTGACGTCACCATTTTCTGACTATAAAGCTCCTCAAGCGTTCCCTTGACACTCTTGCCGAGAATTTCAGTTTTTTCCATTTTTGTCTCATTAAAGTCATCAAATGGTGTAGTTTCAAAGAGACATCTTGTTGTCTTAACATCCGCTTTGGGAATCTCCTCTTGAGTGACAACAGTTTCCTCATTCTCGTCTGCCTCTTTGATGTGGTCAAGGGGATTTTTCTCGAAAAGCCAGACTGAATTTTTGACATCTCCCTTTGCGACCTCTTCCTTTTTAACAGATTCAATCAGATTTTCAGAGCTCATGCTTCTTATTTTATCAATAGACTGTGTTTCAAATCGCCATTTTGCAGTCCTAACATCACCTTTTTGTATTTCACTCACATTAACTGTTCTAACAGAATCCTGTGACAAGGCATCCGACTCAAAACGGTGTTTATTCATTCTTACATTTCCTCCTTGAATGTCATCAACAGTTTTTATCAAAGTCTTCTTCTCTTCAGCAATCCTATCAAGAGGTTGTGTCTCAAATTTCCACTTGGCAGAGGAGACGTCTCCTTTTTGCACATCCTGTTGTGTGACAGATTTGATTATATAAACCTCGTCTGTGTCCTTGATAGCATCAAGAGGCTTGGTTTCAAACAACCAACGGGTTCCCACTACATCTCCTCTTGTTACCTCTTCACTTGTGACGGTGGTAACCTCATGGTAATGGCCCTCTTTGTCCTGAATAGCATAAAGGGGCTGAGTTTCAAACATCATGGTATAATTTCTGACATCCCCCATCTCATCTTTATCACAAACAATTCTTTGCATTTTCATCAGCTCTGTGTCTGTCTCCTCGTGGATTTTATCCAATGAGTATGTCTCAAAAATTAAACGGCCCTTGTCTACATCTCCTCCTTGTACATCATTTACTGTGCGACTGCTCTTAGATTCCTCTTGAATATCATGTATTGTATCGATGGATTGGTTTTCAAAGAGCCATTTGCAGGTGCCCACATTTCCTTTTTGCATTTCCTCGGTCTGCACTCTTTTGAGCTTTTGCATCACTTCCTCAGATGTGGAAGTCATGATATCAGATGTTTGGTTTTCAAAAACATACTTCATCCTTGACACATCTCCTGATGCAATGTCTATCTGTGTGACCCGCTTAAAAGAGTCCGACTCCTCTCCCGTGAGGTTCTCCAGTTTCTCTGTCTCAAAGAGAAAACAAGCCGTTCTTACATCCTTTCCTGTAATGTCCTCTTGATTCACTGTGCATGTCTTCAGTACTGTCTCTGACTCATCATGGATCATATCAAGTGCTTGTGTTTCAAAGAGCCATGTGCAGGTTTTGACATCGCCCTTGCTCATTTCTTTAGATTCACTGTCACCCTTTATTTCGACTCTTTCATTTAGATCCTCCATCGGTTTAGTCTCAAATAGCCACTTACAGGTTTTCACATCGCCCCTCATGATATCGTGATTTGTACATGTGACCACATTTTCTTCATCTTCAATATTGCTGAAGTATTTAATTGCATCAAGTGGCTGTGTTTCAAACAACCACTTTGCAGTTTTAACATCACCAGATTCTATTTCTTGTTTGGAGATGCCCTTGATAATTTGGTATTTAGTCATGCTTTCATCAAACTGGTCTATTGGCCGTGTTTCAAACATCCACTTGCAGGTTGTCACATCTCCTTTAACCACCTCTTCACGCCGCACTGTTCTCACCTCATGGATATGGCCCGAGCTGTCTTCCATAGCATAAAGTTGAGTAGACTCAAATAGGTTTTTATTTGATTTCACAGAGCCAGATTTTACACCCTCTATGAGAATCTTTTGAGATTCATCTCTCGTGGTTAAATCTGTGCTCTCAAAGATTTGCTTGTAGTTTGAGACGTCCACTTTATCAATTTCTTCCAAGTCGATTGTTCGAATGACTTCTTTCTTTCTTTGAATGCCAACCAGGGGTTGGCATTCAAATCGCCATTTCTGATGTCTGACATCACCTTTTTCCTCATCTAGTGCTACTGATTTTTTAAGTTTGCCCACCTCTGCAAGTTCTTTCAGCTCATCAGTTGGAATTGTTTCAAAATAATTTCTGGCTGATCTCACATTACCTGCAATGATTTCCTCTTTCTGCGAAGACCGTGTATTTGAATCATCTTTTAAGGTATCCATTGGTTGTGTCTCAAATACCCAGCAATTCTTACGGACATCTGCCCTGCAGCTTGTGCCATCCTCCTGTGTGAGGTCTTCCTCAATATTCACAGTTCGTGTAATCTCTTTCTTCTCATCTCTTATGTACTCTAGAGGTTGACTCTCAAAGCGCCACTTTTGGTGACGCACATCCCCTTTTACTTCTTCATTTACTGTTGCCTTTTTAAGTTTTCCAACCTCAGGACAGTTCTTTCTGGCTACTTGAGGGCTGCTTTCAAAAAAATTCCGTGCAGATCTAACATTGCCTCCAATAATTTCTTCAAGACACTGAGATCTGGTGTTGGACTCATCCTTCAGAGAATCTATTGTTTGAGTTTCAAACACAAGGCAATGTTTGCGCACATCAGCTCCAGTTATCTCCTTTTTCTCCATTTCTGAGCATTCCCATTCACTGAGAGAATTTAATGTCTTTATCTCAAACAGCCACCTGCCCCAGTCTCCCTTGTTGCTGTCCTCCATGGAAAGACTACATACAAGTTTTAAAGGCGTAGGTTCTCTGTTTGCCATGTCCAGGGGTTGAGTATCGAAAAGCCAACGTGAGCCAATAGAGTTTTCCAGTTCAGTTTCAATTTTGCGCACAGACTTTATCTCTAACATCTGGCTTGATTGACCCATAAGGATGCATTTAAACTGAGTGTCAAAAGTACTTGTCACAGTTTTCACATCTTCATTAATTTCCTCCAACACAGCCCGTAGACTCAGCAGGTGGCTCTCATCAATGGTCTCAGTGTGTCCAAGGCTTTCCATGTATTTGCTGTCAATCATGTAAATGGTGGCATTTTCATCCTCTTCAGTGAACACAATCTCTTTTGTTAGATCCTCCTCCTTGTGGATTTTGTTGAGAGTATCCATAGTTTGGGTTTCAAACAACCATGCTGCAGCACGGACATCTCCTTTGTCTAATTTGTTAGATTTATTTTTATATTCTGTTGAGTTGGGGTTTTGTGAGCCCAGCTCCTTAATCGGCTTTGTCTCAAACATCCAAGCTGTGTGTCTCACATCTTTGCCAAGAATTATTTCCTGTTGAATTTTCTTGACATCATCATCATCATCGGGTGTTTCATTTCTGATCGTGTCCAGCGCCTTATTCTCAAACCTCCAACGCAATGCCTGCACCTCACCAGGAAGAACGTCTTCCCATTCCCCATATTCGTCATCATTCATCTCATCAGGACTTCCACCGTCATCCTCATACACGTACTCCTTGCTCTCAAACTGGTTGCTCTCAGTTTCATTGCTGTAATCTTTCTCAATATTCTTACGAACCTCAGGATGAATGTGTTTGTAAAGACGTTTCAGCTCATTCATACTCCTCTGCTTGAAGTGAGCATCTCTGTTGACAGGGTATATGGGATTTGGCATCTCTGGAGGCTCAGGTGAGTAACGGCTGTCTGGAATATCGTGATCTTCTAATGGCATCTGTAGTAAATCGGGGGGCGGGGGTGGAAGATAGTCAGAATCCTCGGCAGGTGGGGGTGGGAAGTCCGCATAATCCATCACTGCAGCTGTTGTGTCTTTTGATTCAGTACCAGATGCTTCATAGACCTCACAAGTGACAACATTGTTTTGTGTCACATTTGAGGACCACTTACTTCGATTGATGTCACGTCCGATCTTATAAGGAACAAAAATTATATCAATGGGTAAATAAAAATGAATTCATTAAAAAAAAAAAACTGAGTTTCAGAGAGATATGTACACTACTATTCACCTTGTTATTTTTATTATTTATGTATTGTGTTTGTTAAAATAATTAACATTAGTTTGGCTGCACTAAACATATACACCAGTTGATCTTCTGTTGTTTTTCTACAACATAAATTGTTTTAATTTATATTTATTACTTAAATACCTGAAATGGAATATCCACTATTTGTGCTGCTGCCTTTCTCAATGAAACGGAAAAAGCTTACCTTAACTGTTTTTTGTGGGGCAGCCTCTTCTATTGTTCTTTCAAACCGATCCCTCAGTTCTTTTGTAGTGTACCTGGGAAACTCATCCTCTTCTAAAAATCAGCATAGACAAAATAATAAAGAGAGGCCTTTCTCTTTCTTGATGCAAAGACAAACAAACAAAAAATCAAGCTACCTGTTTCATGTTGATGGTTTTCATAACCAGATGCTAGGTTACTGTTGCTGTAGGATACCTGGTGTATTTCAAGAAGAAAGAATAAAGGAAATAAGGAATTGTTAGCCAGTAGAAAGATTGAACTTGTCAGCCGTACACAGAGTTCTTAATTTCTGCCAAAGTGTCAACAAATACTACACAAACATTAATTACACCAATTGAATTGATTGCAATCTGTTACAGTTTTTGTTCAACAAGGCAAAGTGTTCAGCTCATTAGCAAAGCCTGTCTACACACAAAGTGACAGATTATATTCAGTACCATGGTTTCCTGGTTGAAGTCTAGATGCTGACTGCCTGGGACAACGTGACTGCTGCTGCTTGACACTGTCACCTCCGAGTTTGATGTTTCCTGTGACACAGGGAAATAATGTGTCTGTGTCACACAAAGCAGCACTCACAAAAAAAACCCATCATCCCCTGTCTTGTCTAGGTGTGTACTCCACCATCATGTACCACAGCAGCCAAAGCCTCATAGTACTGAACATGACTGAATACAATGTAGATGTGATGTTTGATTGCTCATTGCAGTTTGAAATGATTAACCACAGTTGGAAGCAGGATGACATAGCATATGATAAGCTGTTCTCACATTCAACCAAATCCTGAAATAGTGAATTATTTACTTTTGCTTTGTTCAGCTCTACAGAATGGAGCTTAGGTTGTTGTGACAAGAAGAACCGTTATATTGCAATGCAGATGAAAAGCTAAATGGAAGAGTGCAAATAGAAACAAGGTCAGGTAAAAAACAAACATAATTTAACATGTAACTTAACCAGTCTCTTTCATGCTTAGTATCAGCCTGATGAAGTGTTGTATACCGCCTTTGAACATGTGTACCTGCACAGTTCTGTGATGGAAATGGAACTGGGTTACATTTTGTGATGTTGTTCTTTCCTGGGTCTCAAATTGTTTCCTCACAATTCCCACAGGCAGGGAACAGACCTCTGACTCCTCCATGACCTAATGAAGCAGGAAATCACATTAGTGGTCTCAGATTCTACATGATCTGAAGTCACACAGATGCTTTGTGGGCTATTACTGTATATGTGATGTGCATGCAGCACAGGGGGCAGTCAAGCATGGTGCAGCTAATGCTACGTGTGGTTTGTTTTCTCTCACTGCAGATGAACAGATGCACACCTTCAATCATACATTCATATGTGAAATTTTCAAGTTGCGAGTGCCCTTTCAAAATAAACCTAAAACATATTTTATGCTTTATGTAACCTATATTCTGTCATGTGATGAAGGATTGTCTCATGTTTCCCCCTCTATTTATACATGTATTTGTAAGACTGCCGACCTCCTTTTTCCAGCTGCAAAACTGTCATCTCCTATGCTAATAACTGCATGACAGCACTAACAGTAATGGTGACACTTCGGCAAGATATTTAACCACATGACGACATACACACTAAAAACAAGCAAGCCAATATAACAAACAACAAAAGTATGCAAATGCTAGTTTCAGTGCAGGCAACTCTGGCAAGTACTGTAGCTACAGCTGAAAGAATACGTGTCCATGCACAAGCCAAAGTACCCCGCTGTGGATGGTGTTGTCGGCTCGCTTGGACACAGCTGCCTGGTACATGGCCTCGCTCACAGTTGGTCAGTGGGATGACCTCTGAGTCCACAGAGTGAATCCGGTTCCTCTGGTTGAAAAGCTTACAGGAGGTCCCGCCCTGGTTAAACCTGCGCTGCCAGCAGCTATCACACACATGACCAATACGCAATTAAAATGAATGGTTCTTATGTGAGCACACACTGTTTGGTGTTATAAAGAAATGCAATGAAAACATTGTGTCATAACTGTATATGTTTTATTGCTAGAATTGCTTACTATTTTAGAACAAATGCCTAGTGTAATGCAGATAAAGTAGGTCACATGGTTATTAGTTTACAATTGTGTTAAAATTAAATACGATTTTGAGATCTCTAGTCTCTAGTCTATATCTCAAGTTTATAGATATATTTAATTGGGCAACAAACTGAGAGCCACAGAGATGTTTTTATGGTGCTACCACAGTGCAGGTGGTGGTTTTGTCAGACATCACTTGTCCTCTGATGTAAGGTTAATGTAGGGGATTTATGAAAATGATGTTTTTAAATTTAAAGCTGTGCGAGTTGTGTACGAGATATTTGTTCAGTCATGATGTGCGATGGTAAGATTGTGGTTCGCACATTAACACTTGAAACTAAAGAAGACATGCTACTGGTGTTCGTCAGTCTCCTCGAGATGTCCACTTTGATTACACTGAGCTTTTGTGCACTTTTATCAGCGATATTATTCATCATTACTAAAGTGTGAGCTCCATTTACAATTAGACCGCAATGTTTCGTCAGATTTAGATGATCATTAAGGAAGTAGTTTTTGTCATGATTGAGATTTGCCTTTCAAGTTCAGACATATTTAGACTAAGTAAAAGTTTATGCCTGGAACAGCATGGACGAAAATTATGGTTTTGTTTATCTTACAATTTTTATGTGCTGCAAAAACAGTCAGTAAGATGATATCAACTTAAACCTAAAAAGGCATATGTTGTACTGTTGCAAATAAGAGAATTGGATTACATTTTTGATGTTTGAAAAAAAAGAAAAAGTATCTGTTTTCATTTGTTTATCTATTACTCTGTTCTGTGTGGAATTAACACTGTGTGAAACCACATTCAAACTAAAATCATGTAATATTTTGGCAGCAACGGGATTGGGTTAGTCACTGTAATTTATTTTTCAAGACAACACAACAAAAGTAAGTAGTAGGCTACACAAAAACCCAATCAAAACATCCCATTGTTTTTATAGTTGAATGTGATAAGCTATTAGATTTAACTAGAGTTTATACGCCTCTTTAAGTTGAAAACATACTTTAATGCTGCTTCATATCATGGCAAACACACCTTTGATGAGAGCTATTGGTGCATTATTTCCCCTACTGGCTGTTTTAGCTTCAATCAAATCTATTTTAACCTATTAGACAACTCCTAAATTTATACAGGTTTATTTCAGCAGTTACTTATGTCATTTAATCAAAATCTTAATTTCAGCTGTGAAATTTAACCAGTGGCAAACATGCAGTGCAGCAGATCTCAGTTCAGGTCTTGAGGGCATAGACTCACAGACTGTAAATTATTGTGGTAGGAACTAAAATGTGTAGCCAAAAGAAATCTGTCAACAGTCTGAGACTTCTCGTATGACACATTAGGTTGGGTTAAGAGCTCAAATAACAAGAAGGTGAAGTAATCTAGGCGCCATGCACCTGCAAAAATAAACCATGCCTATTTTAAACTTAACCTAGGAGGGTTGTGTTTCTCAGTGAAATAAAAAGGAAAACTAGAAGGCCAGGGTTTCCGTTTAAAAGGCTGTTAGATACCATGCATTGATAAACTTGAATTTGTGTGTATTTATACATATTTACTCTTTAGCTTTCTCATTTCATGGAAGTAGAGCAACATTATCCCTTGAGGTACTGTGTGTGGTTCAGACAGTTGAACAGCTCAGAACTCCATCTACTTGGAATTAGTGAATAGAATAAATCTTATGTCTCAAGCCAAAATTCAGTTAATTTAGTGTTTCGTTCACAGTTCATTTCCCAGCAGGCCTAATGTAAGATTTATTTGGTCCTTGTATTTTTTGTGGCTGTGCATTTGACATGAGGACGATGTTATTACATTTTTAGTAGAATCAAATATTTAGTGTCAGTCTTCCAGATAAGAAATTCTAAGCTGTATCACCACTACCCTTTTGCATGTAGAATTATTAATGTAAAAATACCAAAAACATATACATATTTATATGTTTTCAACAACACAGAGTATTTGTTACATACCAGGATATAGTGTTATCAAAAAATAAAAGCTCAGCAGGTAGAATCCCACAAGAAGGCCACTGCACCCCCGGCCTGCAGGGTCTTTCAGGTCCAAAAGCAAATCCCAGTCTGCGATGGAGACCAGCTCCAGAACTATGTGTTCATCTCTGTCCAACAAGCAGACAGTGACAGCTGATTTTATTTTAGACCCTCCGCCCACATCCAAAAAAATGCCTGGGTTGTTTTTTTTAGAGAGTGAGGCCTCAGTGCCACCCATGTCAAGTCCCCAGAAAATCTATATGGAAAGACTTCCTGTGACTCCTCTGCAGATGCTTGTGTACTAATAAGTCAAGTCACTCCGGTTTCATCATCACATCGTCCATCAGAGTGCACTGCATACCCCAGCAGCTGTTACCACCCAAGTTCACAAAACCAACAATCTCTCATTATTCACTTCCTCTGAAAAAATGGACGTTAGGCGGCAGCAAAGTTGACAGTGAATGTGTAGAAATGTGTTGGCCATGTGCTGTGCTTTGCATTTAGTCTGAAATGGGGTCAGTGATGTAATGGTATTTGTTAAAGAGGGGAGGGTAAAGGGGGCCGTAAATACTACAGGAGACACCTCTGAGTGTGGAGTAGCAAGCCAGCTCATCTTGTTTGGCCCCAGCTGGAGACAGCGGCGCCAGACTGACTCTGGTATCTCATGGAAGCTGGGCAAGTGTTTGGAGGGCAGCCATGCCTGCCAGGCATCTTCACAACCCTGTTCATCTGCAGCATGTGTAACTCATACCTGCATTTCCAAAGACCACCTATTCCAAAGCAACACTCTGGAATTCCTGTTCCCGCCAAACCACACAGTAGACTGACCAAAAGACCAAAGACCCAGTTCACCTGTTTTCCTGATCATCAAAAACTGATTAATGTGATCCTACTGTATCTAGTCTGGTCTATTAAGTCAAATGTCGACATATAAAAGAAAAGAATATTACAAATCCTCAAAATTCATGTTTTTCATGACGACTCAGCTTGAAGCCGGTTGTGATCCACAGTGCATTCCATTCATACAGTGAGGCTGAAAGGAAAGGAAATATTCCCCCTAGACAGAGAGTGAGAGAGAAGAAGAGGAAGATGGGGAGCATTGTTGACAGATAAAAGATGATTTCCATCAAATACCATTGGATTTTTTTAACAGTAGAAGAAACTTGCATATGGTGCAACACAAGAAGGACCAGTCTTGTCTGATATATGTAAGTATACAGACGTTTCATGCCACTTCAGAAAAAGAAACAGGCGTGAGCTTTTTTAAATCATCAATACACTTTGGTATGTTGAAGAAAATAACAATGATTTAAAATGAATAATTAAAGAGACCAATTTACAATGAAGGCCAACAGACTGGGTAACTAAATGCTCTTTGCGCTCTTGATACCTTTCAACATGCCCAAGAGCAAGGCATCAGCCTCTGGTTGCCCCCTCAAGAAACAAAATGGCTCATTGCTAAACAAAGTGTTTAATTCAGAGAGCCTGAAAGTGTGAATTTGTAATTTTTGCTCTGCAACAACAGATCCAGGCTGTGTCTATAAATATATGTGAGGTTTTTGTCATAGTGCCTGATTAAATAAGAGGGATGCCCTGAGGAGAAAACTGAGCTATTTACATTACAACATCTAATTAGGTTTCTGAAGAAACCAAGGAAATGACAAACCAAGGCCAGAAGACACATCTGCTGTATATACTCTGTGATGGCAGTATCGAAAATAAACATTTTTAGAGGCAATGAGAAGATTACAAGGAAATTATTTTGTAATCCAGTGACAGTTCTATTCTATTGATGAAGAGAAATTCTCTTTAAACACACATATCCTCTTTCAGTGAAGAAATCCTCAAAATGAAAACGTTAATGTCTCTAATTCTTTTAAGTAGATCAATCATCACAGAAATGTGCACTAATAAATAGATTTAAATTAAGTGACAGTTGATTGCTATCACCCCTCTGTTGCTGGATAAAATAATTTCAGTTGTGTTGTGTGGTTACATCCATAACTTGAGCCACAAAAAGAGAGCAAATATTTTAATACTCTTCATAAACTGTGAACAGTGGTTTCATTGTGATTCTCTCCCCAGCAGAGTCTTGGTGTAGAGATCACATCAGTGAGCACTGCATGTGGACCACAGGCAGATAGCACCATGGGGTGCATGACAATGAGCCACATCTCCGCCAGATGCCATTAGAAGTGAGGCTATGGATCACAAGAACTCTTGTAAGAATTTAGGGATTTAAAAAAACAAACTTAGCCTAACTTGTCAGGGTTTTTTTTTTGTTTGTTTTTAAATAGTGAACACTTGCCAGACATTATTATCTTTGTTTCTTAATGCTTTGGCTTTAAATCACACTGATCCACTGATATGTCATATTTTAAGATGTGGTATGAGGTAATCAAACATATGTGCACTGTGTCATCAGATAAAGAAGCAGCTACTTTAAGCTTCTTATTGACATGGCTCTGTGTGGTTGTCTCTGCTATACACGTTGTGCTTTTCACCACCTGGTAGAGCTTAGGTCAGCCTATATTATGCAAGTCAACCAAAAAACAAAATTTTTGGCATATGGAGGTTCCACAACAAGGGTAAAATAATACAATGTTGACTGGTATTACTAATGCAGACATACAAAACAAATATGTGAGGAAGGTATATGTACCTCCTCAGGAAGACCATTAGCTTTGACAAGTTGTCTCCTATGGTCCTCAGAATACATTACAAAGACCTAATGGCAGGCCTTTAGTAACCCACACCCAGAGGCTCACTAGTGCAATGATGACACTTCCCTCTGTTTGTCCTTACAGACTCAATGAACAATTCACAACCACTGGCACAATACAGTATTCATGCATTCATTGTCTACCGCTTTATCCTCCACATGATGGTTGCGGGGCCGCTGGATCACAAGACAGTATTTTACTTTTTAAAACCTATCACTTTTCCTCTGTAGCATCTTTGACAAAGACAGGAAGTTTACCCTTACTGAAGCTGCACTGTGATGTGACGTATATTTGGCACAGCAGTGATCATGCTTGTGCGTTGTAATTGTGTACATATACTGGAATGTTAATGTTGTTATGTTCACACTCTATGTCTGTTGCTGTATACTAACATTAGCAATTGGGCACTCAATACAAAGTAAAGCTTCAGTTTATGAAAAGTTAGCCAGTTTATATAATTCATCCTGACAGGAACACAGTCTGTTCCAAATGTCATTGCAGTTCCACATAAAAAGCTACTGAAGAAAAAGTCTGATGCGCAACTCTGGCTTTATCACCAGGGATTTAATTTAAAATCAATCAAGTCGGTGTCTGAAAGTAGCTGAGGTGTTTGGGGAACAAAGTTTATTTTCAAGTTAATTTATGAATAAATAATGTTTGTCTTCAAAATTAAAAAAGAAATACTACCACAACACTACTTAAATGATTAATATAGAGTGTGCACTACTTCTGCTGCTGCTGTTATTGCAGTTAACTGCTATGTTTATATGACATGATTCTGTGACGTTTTTCATTCCACTAGTTGCCATAGAGTCTTGGATAAACAGGGAATGATTTTCCCTGTTTGATTTTCAATGATTTTTTGTAAAACCTATTTACAACTAAGGCTTAGTACTGTAAAGGTCAGGAATCCTCATGACTAGCAACTATTAAGGGTTCAACACAAATGTTTTTACTGTACAATGTTCAAGTTGTAGAAAATGCTAACTAAACTAAAAACTAAACAGAATTTATGATAAAGTATCAGAAGATAATAATATTCACAATTCTTTATGCATTAGTAAGATAGCTTTGAGAATATAAACATTTAGCTACTAATCAGCATTGCAAGGCACAGAAAGGCCTTTTCTTTGATTTAAAAATTGTTTGCAAATTGAATAATCCCTGAGGGTGTTTTTTTCCAGCTGTTTGGGAAAATTGGGTTAAAGAAGCAAGACCGAAATCAGAATACTGCAAAAAGCCTGCAACATAAAACCGTACAAACCTCAAACACTTAGTGGGCTGAAATATCAATTCTGTAAGGGAAGAATTGCTAAACATGCATGTGAAAAACAAGAAACAGAATAGAGGGAAAAGATCCTTCAGATGTTTGCTTCAAAACATGTCTTTCTTAACTGTCTTTATCTATGCTCATTTCAAGACAGACACTGTGATCTTGCATCTCTCCCACAACCACTCACAAAAAAAATGCAGATGTTGTTGCTTGGGGACATGAATACATAAAATCTCACAGTGATGCCAACATGTCTATTTTTGACATTGTAGTGGTACTGTGCACAGATTGGATGCTCATTTTAGATCTGACATAGTTTTGAGTATTTACAAGGTAGATGAAGCTTTTGGACACTAAGTTTGTCCCTATTTTTAGTGAGGTGTTGGGTCAGTTGCTTCAGAAGAAATGTTGTTTGCAACAATATCATTGAATCACTGTGTACACACTACGTCCGTCAGGAAACCTCTTAGACATAATGCATTCCCTAGCCCCTTACCCTAACCTTAACCATCATTACTAAGTGCCTAACCCTAACCTAAACATAATTTCAACAATGACCCTAAAAGGCCCTAAAGAGGGAAGAAATACAAGAACACCACCCCACAAACACAGGTTTGTACAGCTATTCCTGTTTGGACACTGCATTGACTTCACTCATTTGGACAGTTCATTTGAAAGTGAAAATGTTTTTCTGTCTTTTTTTGGCATGGGGGTGGGGTGTCTTCATTTTGACAGACAGATGGACATGCTGGTCCACTGGGACTAAAAACCCACTGCTCAAGCCAATTTTCACCCATGTGGTTTGGTAAGTATCTTTTTGGACTGGATACGCTGCTCCCCTTCTTTCCAGTTTTTATGCCTATTAGCCTCCATGCTTCATTTGTCGACTAAGTCACACATTTAACAATTCCCTCCTAAACTAAACATCTCACAGGACTTTCTCACATTTTATTATTATAAGGAACTTAATCATACAAGAGTTTACATATTTTGTCCCTGCAGGATTATTTGCTCTTGCTAACTTCGTACCACAGAGCCAGACTGAGCACTGAGTGTTCATGCCTCATAAAGACACTGAGGGATTTCTGTGAAAGCTCCAATCTCTCCCTCCCAGCTGTCCAAAGCTGGCCTTCAGGAAATGCATAATTGGAGAATGCAGATGGACAGAATGGAAACAGCTCATGTGTAACTCTCTTGGAGAGGTGATGTGTGTTTATAATACAGCTCGCTCTCTCCTCTGGTATGTACTCATCATTTTTTGCATAATTGGCCTATTGTGCATTTCCTTTTCCCACTTTGATGTTTATCTCACCGTCTGGAAATAAATAACACGCACAAAAAAATGACTCAATCTGGCAAAAAATGTTCAAAAAAATGACAACGTTACAATGATGGCAAAATAATCAGACAGTTTATATTAGACTAAGGTCTTTAATGCACACAGGCAAGTGTGCTGTGGAGCAAAAGATCAATTCTTGCCGGTATTGTCTAACCACACATACAGGGACTCTGTGCTTTTAATCCTCCAGCCAGCCTTCAAAGCTGATACCACAGAACAAAAATGCAGGCAGCACTTTGTTCGTGTGCTCAGTAGGGCAAGAACTGCTTTTGCTCACACAAACACTGTCTGCGTTTGTGTGTGTATGTGTCCTTGGGTGTTTGAGTGTGATGTAACTTGATGTATGCTAATAAAACGGTGTGGCAGATCTGTTTTTCCTGACTGGAGTGAGGAACATGGAGATCTTACTTTGACACAAACACACACCTACACCTTAGGTGAGGTGACTGTCAATCAATATGCAAAAGGCATATCCAACATTAACTGAATAGAACAAGACAAAATTCACTGAGGATATACGAATCAATCAAAAACCTGCGATGACATCAATAAGGCTTCAGAACAACAAAAAGATTTTATCAGGTCTGTGTCTTGTCTTTTTTTTGATTGGGCTTACTATTTATTTCCCAGTGAGAGCATTCACTCTGAAATAAATATCTATTTTCTCACCTAGCTTTGTATCTCTCACAGAACTGCTTTGATTTTCTATCATTTAGCTTCGACATTTTGACATCAGTTAAGGTGGAAGCAACAGGTTTGAAAAAATTATAAATTTGTTTTACATAATTATCTACCAGTATTATATAGTATAATATTCTTTCATTATTAATTCTTCACAGAGATACTACTGTTTTACCGGGCAACCGGATAGAAGCTTACTGAATGGAGCACGTTTTTGAAATTAATAAAACCTTAATAGTGTGTGGATTTATAATTAAACAAGAACGATATGAAAAAAAGAGAAAATTCAAAGGTACATTGCAGCAGAATTGTAGACAATGGCTGGTGTATTGCCCTCTCACCTTCCTGCTGAACATGTGACTGGAATGCATGGAGGCATTTTAAATATTTTAACATGTGGACACCGGGGGCAAAGGGACTCACACTGGGATGACCTTTTTCAGAAACTAAAGAAAATCTTCACTAACCAGCTGCAGTGCTCAACACCTTCCCTCCCTCAGAAAATATAGTCATTACTGGTTACTACAGCAAAATAATGAAACAGTCAGGCCCTCTGTCTGACTTTTTATTTATAAATGACACAAACAAACAAAAGATGGAGAAGTCAAGTCAAGCACAAACCACTTATCACCTTAATTAGATATGTATCCAACAGATAATTATATGCTGTGACCTGATTTCTTTGGAAAAAATGTCCTCTTGAATGATTAAAATGACATTACATTACATTACAGAGTCTCTTAAGAAGGATTTTCTCTTTTCAGATACCACCACACTTTTATCAACTTAACTTCTATCTGCAGAAACAAATATTGCAACTTCCTTCCTTGAATCTGGGTCATCCTCACAGAGGAGGAACATCATTAAAATGGTATGGTAAGTGTGACTTTCCTATGATCATTATGAGGGACTGTGACAGATACTGTATGGCTCCTGACTGCCTCCACCCACTGCTGTCCATCAATTAGGGCGTCGAGTTTCTGTAAAATAATCAGCTGACTCTTTTGCCTGGATCTCTCCAGACTTTGGTTCTCAGCTTGAGAGACTGTGTAACCAACAAGCTGAAGACAAGAAGGAAAATATAATGGCAACAGGCCTGCATAGTAATCAAGAATAACCCAAAAGTGCCATTTCTAGTTAACATGTAAATAGTTTTGCTATATCTCATTAACAGTCTGTTAAATTAGATATTGAGACTATGACACAATTAATTAGAAAAAAACATAACCATCAACATTCATAGCAACATGGTGTATATTTATCCCCTGCTTGTCCTATGACATAGTCATGCCTGACACCCAATCTCGGCACCGAAAGCCACGACGGAAATTCAAAAAGAACCTAAAAATAACTGTCTCAAGTAACAAAAGACTAAGCACCATGACTCAAAGACGGGTGACCTACATTACTATCAGTAACATATTCAGTATCAAATGCATCCCAATGACAAAATAATATTTATGTCTATGAGTTTAAATAGTAGTTGTACCGGTAAATGTAAATGTGGAGCAAACTGAAAAACATTCCAGAAAGAAAATGAACATTACACTAATCATGGAATATACGAACCTCATTGCTGTCAAAATGAGAGATGGTATAGTTTGTTGTCTTTGTCGTGTCCCCTTATCTTATCTGAGCCCTGTCCTTCTTGTCAGCTCATTCACACTCATCAATCAAAATATCTATTTATGCAGCATTTTTATTCCATGTCCTTCTGGTTGTTGCAAAGTAGACTGACACACACACAGTATAAACACACATATATATATATATTTTCATTTTTACTCCAGCAAAAGGGTGATTTCTACTCTGTTAGTCATGATCTGACAGCATGCTGACCTATACTTAAGAAACAACAATGTTGGACACTCCAGACCTAAGCTGAGTCCTGATTTTGTCATTGACATGTCTCTGAAAGTTGTTGAGAAGAGGTGTCTCTACACTGGCTAATAAAGTTGCCGTAGTGATGTGAAATGAATTAGCTTAATTCCATGGGGCAAAAATGTGCTACACCCAATAATCCATTATGTGATTGAACCTCCCTGTGCTTGTTCAATTTTAGTCATCTTATCATTAAACCTTTTTTGTTTTTGTTTTGTTTTTTTAATTGTAATCACAGCCGCTATTTGAAAAGTTAAACCAGTTAAATGTTGACTAATAAAGAGAAAATCCATGTGGTCAAATGTGAAAAATAGATAATTTTAGTTATTGAAAAGAATACAATCAAAGAAGAGCTATCCAGCACATGCCTTTGAGGTCTAAATACATATCAGGGCTGTACAGACTAACAAAAATACATTTTCATAAAAAGTGACAATTTCAAACATTTTGTAAAGATTTGAGGGAGTGAATAACGTGTATTTTATTTTTTTTATAATAATATATGCCCCTACAAAAAAAAACAGGAGTTACGTCATAAAACTAAATTGTTTATCAAATACTGAGGCACCAGCTGCCTTGCAGCCCTAATGTGGAGGATAAAGCAATAGACAATGGATGGATGGATGAAATACTGAGTATTGAATGATACTGGATGATATAACCAGGTCCAGAATGTTAAGACACTATATAGGCCTAATGGCTATTGTGGCTTCAAAGTAGACATTATCTATATTAGAAAAGTGCTGCTCTTAAAAGCCTAATCACATAAACGCAAAGCTTTCGCAAAATACCTACACTCAAGCATCAACCAGCTGTAACCACTAAAACTAAACCAAACAAGGAGCAGAATATTTAATCAAAAACAGCATCGGAAGGACGTACTCACACTTCATTTAACAGTGGTAAACGTGAGGCTGTCAGATGTAAGGTTGAACTGCTGATAGGCCTCATTAATTAAAAGGGCAAGCCTTGACATATTCTCATTTAATGTAGCATTAAATTGTGTTTTACAAATAAGCAACGGCGAAATTATGGCATAAAAGTAGAGTAGTTGTACTGTAGATGCTTACTCCTACTCAGCAGTGGTTTAAGTAAAATCTCCATTAGGCTCCCTTACTAGATTGCTCATAGTGATTTATGTCAACTGAAATTGTTTACTAAAAACAAGCGCCCATTATGCAAAATCTACCAGGCTTAATTAATCTTTACTCCAATGAGAGTGTCATAGGCATTTTAAGTCACACATTGACCTAAAGAAGAAGCATATCACAATTGCAAGGATTTGGCTCATAAGGGATTAATGGCACAGATTTGCAGTGGACTCATTGATGTTGTTTTAGAACCATAATATGTTCATTTGGATGTGATTCAATTTAGTCATTTTACTACTTCTAGTAATTGTAGTCTACAGCAAGGCCTCCCAAAGAAAGCAGCCCCTGCAGCAGCTTTATAATAACATGATAATTAAAACATTATGGACAAAAACGTGGTCAGACAGCATCATCCTGTGGAGGAGGACCAGAGGCATCTTTATAGTCATTTACATTTATTTTCTCAGTAATTTGGTGAGTACATTTTCAAACATAAACTGTTTTTGCAGGTGGTAACTTCTATTTAATTAAGTAATTAAAATATAATGTATTCTGTTCTGCCTGCAGAAATACTCTGCCCTTGTAGGAACAACTTTAAAAGAGCCAGTCAAAAACAAAATCTTCTCATGATTTTTACGTGTGCCGAACAGCCACCCTGTGGTGAAATGCCATTACTACATTAACTATGACTGAAGGTCCCATGAATGCAGGGGTTCAATAAATTCATCTGCCAGATTAGCTCTGTTTGTGTATTGTGAGGCGTTGGACATAAAGACACCTGCAGTGTATGTATATTTAATACTGAGACAGGAATTGCTGGGGACTAATACTCCATGCTTAATATTGTAAGGTTCCTTTTGTACTATGTATAGTGCCACAACAATAATGTATGTTGTGATTTGGTTCTAAATTCAGAATTAAATCCATTGCTTAGAAGTCATGCATATATCTGTAACATCTCATACCTGTTGCCTGTGACCACAAATGCAAATGAGACACATTCATTAACAAGTCTTCCAGTCTGCTTTACTGCGCTATGCCTCACACGGTGTGACGTTCATCCACTACATTTAGTTTCATTATTCATGAACAAGAAACACTGGCTGCACACTGTCACAGGGGCTGAGTGATCTGACAAATGTTAGTCCAGCAGGCTAACATGCTGCATGGCTCATTTGATGTACAACATACTTGTTATCACAGACTACATGACGGCTTGCTATTGCACATGTACACACTTATTTGTTAGAGTTGTCATGGACCCCCTGTCATTCAACTTTATCAACAAGTCACAGGGTGATTGCTCCCACAGCAAATAATGCATTTCTGCATTTTGCTACACATGCTCATAGTGAACTGCTTGAAGCCGACTCATTGTTGTTTTCATTGTAAATCAAATAAAGGTGTAAAAGGGAGGTACTGCATATATTGTGTATTCATAGTGTGTTATTTTTCAGTTCCTTATATATTGTATACAGTTTTGAACACACACCTGTCTATCTTCTAAGATAGACAGGTGTCTATTAAGAAATACACAAGTTGATAACAATGTAATTAAGTGTACATTAAAGAAAATATGGTCCGTCAACAATGCTCATTTCTGTTGGTCATCATGTACTACTTCTCATAGACGATGTGAGAAATACTTTTGGTAACAAAGCCACAAATGACAATACATTAATCACTGTCACTTTTGAGTGCATGGTACTAGTTATGTTTTACAATTTAAAGCTTTGGCTGCTGGTGGTAGTTTATATAAACCTCTGATAACATTCTCTGACACCATTATGTGTTTCACACAGCCACACCAACTCACAGACATAAAAGAAAGATATTGTACTCACAGCTGGTGAAAGAGTAAATGTTGATCCACTCTCCAACACTGAGGTAGCTTTAATCCAGATGTGTTTAAAGTCCCTATTCAGACGAGGAACTTCAACTTAATTAGCAGGCAAGCTGGAGAGGGACACAAGAGCAGCTGTCTCACCCTCTGGGCCATCTCTTGATTGAATTTCCATTGCCATGCAATTGTATCGCCAGGTTACACTGACTAGTGGAGGGAGGGGACAAAGGTCATCACACTCAACAGGGTTCCACTTCCTTCGCTGCCTGACAGGCCTCCGTTTCTGTAAAGGTACAACATTGACAGACTGTGTATGAAAGCTTCGAACGTGCCTAAAAACAAGTTCAGACATTTCCCAGTAGACACATATACAATATACAATATAGGCCCATAAACTGTAATATCATTTGGAAATGATTTCTCTCAACATATTGAATCTAAACTTTTTCCTAAAAATGGGTCCAAAAAATGAATCGTGATTAGATTAGATAGATAGGTAGATAGGTGCACTGTGATGAGTTGTATGACGGACACTGGATACTGAACACAGTGAACCTGGCAGCAATAAATTATTCAGAAAGGCCAGAACAGTGTAAGAGGGGTAGTCTGCTCTCTTACCCATTCACAGTCGTCAGGTTACAGCTGCTTTCAACTGACAGGAGACCACTTTCCTTCACAGTTAACCCAGACTGAAGACACTAATTCCATAATTAAAGAAGGGAGTTGTGAATGACACATTTTTCATTATTAGTTTTTTGTTTCTCATTAGCACTAAGACAATGCTGAAATGTTACCACATTTAGGATTAGTAAAACAATAAAAATATTTTTAGAACCTGAAAATGAAGCCATTTGATGCCATTTGTGTTGTAGTGTCAAACCTCAGAGTCCTAATCCCTGAGTGTTTACTAATGTCCTGTAATGGAATGAGGGATAATCATTCAGAAATAGTTATGCAGTTTTGGTGTAGCTCTGTAATAGGATTTTAAGTATTTGTAACACATTATTAAAGCAAAAATTAAACAGGAAATTAACTATAAAAAGACACACAAGGAGAGAAACTACAAAAATTCAAAAATACAAAAATCTGTTAAAAAAATAAAAAACACGAACTGAAAAATGTCAGACCAAAAGTATTTAAAAACATTTAAATACTTTCACTCGTGTCGAGTAAAAGAGACACTTTGCTTTGGCTGCACTTTCTCTGAATATCATAGCAGTAACATTCATTTAGATATTTTCTTGTATACTAAACATGTTTACGAAACATATAACATCTAATACATCTGTCGATCCAGCAGCATCCCAATAATTAGTTATACCTACCAAACACTCATTTTGGAGATGGTCTGGGTCTACAAACTACCTACAGTTTGACAATATGGCCACAAGGTGGCAGTTTGTTCCACTGATTGCTTTTACTACCCTGACAAGTTGCACTGAACAGAGAGGACTGATGTTGAATATTTTATCTCATCTTAGAATATCAAACAAAGCTTTCCTGTTATAACTTTTCTCACCTCAGATCATTCTACGTTTGGCTTATTGAACTTACATAACACAACAGAGACTCATAAAATGTGATATGAGTCGTAGAGCTGTGGGTGTGAGCCAAGGCAGCTGTTTCTTTTTTATAATCCTCTCAACTTCATCTGGTTCGTTAACATTTGTGATATGTTTGAAAGCCACAATTATTCCAGAAACAGTGTGCAATTAAAAAATATGGATGAGTAGTGGTATGAAGTCTCTAAAAACTGTATATTTCACCATTTCAGACTTTATAGAAGTCAAAAGCAAAAAATCTATTTGCATTTCACAAAAAAAGGCATATTTCATGAACATTAATGTTAATGAACATTAGTGGGAAACACAAGATGTAAATATCCTGGATTATTGCAAGAAAGCTCATTTACATTTACTCTCTCCTGGCTGCCATGTATTCAGTGATAGCTAGTGTCCAGATTCCAGGTTAGTTCATGAAAATGTAAGTTTAGCAGCATGCATGGCACAGTCCATGTTAATAACATGTCTATCTCATGTAGCGTAACCTAAAGATACCCATGGTCCACTGTATTGGTAGAAATGTAATATACTACCAATTAGTAAGTTTGTAAATGTGTGTTATCTCTTTAAAACAAAAATATATACTTTAGGCAAGGACCACCATTTTGTGCCATCATGTTTCGACAGAACCCTGAATGGACAAACCAGTCAGAGCATTCATTTTCAGAGGTCACCATAGTTCCCTGATGTGTATTTGATGTCACTAATTCTTACAGACTTGTACTTTTTTTTAACAGGGTTACAATGTGTCCCCTTATTTTTTTGCTTTGTAAACTTTTCACACACCCACACACAAAATGAGAGCATTTAAAATATACAGTATAAACATTTAGGCAGGGTTTGCAAACATCATAACAGAGAGTCATTCGTGCAAGAAACAAGCAAGTCAAGTTGAGTCCCTCCTTTAAATCAAGTAAGTTTCAAGTCAAGTCGTATGAATATAGAAGATGATTTCCCCGACATTCCACATTTAAATATGCTAAAAAAGACAGTCATTTTGAACTGCTTGAGTTTTAACACAAACACTGTCTTACTCATACATTGTAAGAACTGCTTCATGGTCCCATACAACTGAATTGTTTACATGCAGTATATATATAATTAACATTTAAAAAATGAAATTAAATAACACTACAGAGCCTAACATGTTAAGACTATAGTGACATTAGGCCTACATTAAACCATGGAAACGTTTTTCAAATATTAGACTTAAAAAAACGGCAGTTATCATAACCAGTTTTTGACACACCAGGACGTTAATTAGCGTTAGCTTAAAATAACGACTAACTGACTTCCGGTCTTACCTTCAGTTTTGAAATTTCACCTGGAGGTGAACTTTGGGTAGCTCCTTTTGCCCAGTTTGTACGCAAGGCCGTCAAGTGTACATGCATAAATATTCCATAAGTCATCAACGTCACAAAGTCATTTCGAGTCATTTTACTCGAGTCTTTTGCCAACGCAAGTCAAGTCCACAAATTTGCGACTTAAGACAGACTCGAGTCAAGTCACGTGACTCGAGTCAGCGTCATAACATCTGTATGAGTAACCGTGCATATATCGATAGATGTAGTAGCATGTGTAAATATTACTGCAGCATCGTTACATGCACACACACATGCTGGGAAAAGTTCAGCCTGTCATTTACATTTATGATGTTTCACTTTGATGACTTTAAATACTCTTAAGTGTGATGTAATTAGGCATTTGCAAGTTCTTTGTTTGCTAACTGCTGGGCGCTATGCTACAAATCCATGCTAAAATATAAGCATCTCGGCCACTGTCGTCGCACGTGACGGTACAGTGTGATTTTGTGCAGAGGCTTCAGTGAGCAGTGGAGCAGTAGAGCAGACAGCAGCGGCTCTGTGGCTCCTTCCTAACTCTATGATTGGACAGAGCGAGTCACGTTGTCCGTGAAGCGGCTGTCAGTCTGATGCTGCACCATTGTTCCTGAGGAGCCGGAAGGTTTGCCTGTGAAAGGCACTGCTGTGTGTGCGTCAAACTGAGCCGGTTTGTCCACTAACTCGCCAGGAATCCGGTACCGCTGGCGTTTTTTTTGTGTGTGTGTATCTATAATTATACTTTGGTGCAGGAATTCCGCAGAGGAAGACAGTGACATGGTTTAGAGATTTTATCAAGTCCATTGAGAGAAAAAGGCGTCACTGAATTGCTGGATACATAATAGTAACGAAATGAATGGTGAGTATGAACCATTATATAGATGTTAGATGGGCCTGCATTTAACCACATGTATATTGGTTGCGTTATTACATACATGTGTTACATTTGTCTTTTCATGAATGCAGAATATACCTGGATATTTGTTTTGCCTGCTGCATTTATGTTGGGATGCTGCTATATAGACAGTCCATATGTCAAAACTCATCATTACACCTCAGGAGCCACTGTGTTGCAGACATCTGCTACTACTAGATAGAATTCTAACACAAGACCAAGTTTTCTTTGTTCCACCTCAGCCAGTGACAGTTTACTGCTCTGTGTGTGCATGTGTGATATGAGCCAGAGAGAACATGCATATTAGAACTCTTGTGCCTTTGTGTGTTGTATTTTGAGGGCACGTGTGTGCCACAAAGGCTGTTGTACCAGAGATCTCTTCGATTGGTCTATGGCCAACTGGCTGAGAGCCTGTCAATGCAGAGACCGCTAAGAGAGGAGAGCCAGGTTCCCTGCAGAGCCTCCAGCAGAACAGGGAGAAGAGAAGAACCCACTCCTCCACCTCCATGTTGTACAAGGAGAGAGTGGCTCAAAAAGAGATTAAAGATAAGACAGCACTGTCACTCATCCATAAGTCAGTGCTGTTACTGCAAAGTTTTCTGGATGCAAACATCCATTGCAGTGGCAACATGCATTAGGTAAACTACAAAATAACTACATTTTGTGCATCTTGTTATATATATACTGTACAAGCTGATCCAACAGATGATGGCATATAAATTAATTTCTGTGAGCCACTCTCTGACTCCTGGAATGCTGTAGCCGTGACATTTTCACCATAATAAATCGTTTAATGTATATTTCTCTATCCTCCACAGAAAAGAAGCTGGTCCCTGCAGTTTAACACAGTATTAAACAAAAGGTAAGAGCACATCTTCTGCTTCCAGTCTAAATAAAAAAAATTATAATTACTGCCAGTTTTCACAACACATTGACATACTGCATTCAGGCCTGTGAGATAAATGATGTATGCAAAGCTGGCACAACTGTTGCTACACTATCACAAAGGAACATCTGATAACAAGATATGATGTGATGTTAATGCAGACAACAGTGTTGAGTCGATGCAGACAGCGGCACTATTCTCTCTGGATTACACTAGTGATATGTTTATTCTTTCTAGAGTGTGTTGCACTACATACTTGATTTTTTTTTTGGTCTGTAAAACAATCACTAGTCTTTCAAAAACCACTGGAAACCACATGTCTGAAACACATTTTAAGGAAGACAGATCTAATACATTCACATTAATACATTTAAGATGCAATATTCCCATGAGAACATGTGCTTAAATATGACTGTATCATTATCCTCCCCTGCCTTCTTCATTGTTCCTCCTCCAGTGTCTTTTGTCACATAAAAAAAGGCAGCACCAATAGTCCATTGCTGTGCATGCACAAACACACAGCGATCCGAAAGGTGACGTGGGGGTGAGCGATGCGCGTGCACGTGTGTGTTTGGGTAGTGGGGACTGTGTATTTCTTCTCCTCAGTCCATCTGTTTCTATCACTTTTCATTTCCTCCCTCAGAGGAGCAATATTTAATTAGTACATGTGGCACATACTTAAAGGACACTGAAACATTAAGTATCTGTATTTACTTGTGAAAAGCAGCATCAATTAACTTATTTGAATAAGGGAGACGGTCACGCTGCTATTGCATACTGTAGATGGCCACAGCTTGATAACAGTAAATGTAGTCTGTTTATGATTCACAGGAAAGGTGTTATGGATTAACGGCACTAAAAAGATTCTCTCTGTGTGCAGCACCAGCAGGAGGCTGGTGTGGGTGAACTGTCTGGATGCAAAGGTTCACATACCAATTAATTCTTTACTTTGGGAGCAACAGCATGGCTTTAAGCTTGACCTGGTTTTGATCAGGATTTTTTAAGGTTTTTAACATTTCTCTCCTGCAAAGAATCACATTACAGTCCCACTAATATCCACCCATGCTACAGTGCAGAATTGTGTGTTTCAGCAGGGGTTTGCATGTTTTTAAATTTGGAAGCTTTTAATGTGACTGTTTTTCTGTCTTTGGCTCCTTCCTGGTGGAGCTCTGGGCTTTCACGGTTCAGGATTGTGCTCTCTTGAGATGTTGCCATGACACCTATTTGGAATCTTTTGTCTGTTGCCTACTAATTGTTGAGAGAGAAAAAAGAGATAATTTACTGATGGTTTTATATGAAATTCTGTAATTATGTTGTTTTTTGAAAGTATTGTACAGTCGACACTTCGTCTTTCTTTGGCACTTCCTCTGAACTATTATTAATATATAATCTATGACTATATAATCTTTTTTTTAAAGGCATTGAAAGCAGATTTTCTTTTCACAGTCCAAAATAAACAGTTCAATCATTTGATAGGTTAATCAGATTTAATCACCCATACACAGTATGGGTGATTCTATTTTATTACAGATGATATTTTAAGTACATTTTATAGCCTTTCACTGCCAGAGTTTGTTCAATGACACGTAACCTATTGTGTTGGAAGAGTTTAATTTGGTATTTGTTGACCAGTTTTACCAAATTGTATTGAAAAGGCTCTCCGGTTTACAAAAAGCCACATAAAAATTAAAGAGAAATGATCATTCTTCAAAGCCATTAAAAACAACACCTCTAAAATTAAACAAAATTAACCTTGGCACACTTGCTTACAAAATTGTGATTCATTACAGCAGTAGTCTGTGTCAGAACTCTAAAATAAATACTGATTTAGTCAGGAGAGGTTTATAAGAGGAATGGAAGTAAATGAGACAATCAAAAGTAATTCACATTATTGCGTACACTACAGTACTTGGCACTTAGAACCTGGCAGGAAATAGATCGCCATGGGAAGCGGGGGCTATGGCTGAGGAGCTGAAGGGCTGGAGGTGGTTAACGAAACTTGAAGGAACTAAAATGACAGTGTTTAGATCGAGAGAGCAGTTTTAAAGTTTGGCAGTTCCAAGTGACTGAATAAAGTAGTGTGTGTACGGTTGTGTTTGGGTGGAGAAAATAATGAGCTGGTGGAGCTGAGCTGTGTTTCAGACTTGGAAGACGTACACAGGAAGAGCTTGATTGTAACTGATACTATCCTGTTTTATAGTGTATATTTGGATTGTGTGATGTAATAATCCTAATTATCCTAATTAATTACAATTGTAATGATCTCACAAATACACAAGTTTGATAAAATATCTCAAATTGGGATTTTACTCGTTCATGAAACAATGTCAAACCAAGGCAATCCTAACGCACATCACACCTTGAATAATACCTCTTACATTAGGTGTGTATGTTTTTTTTAATTCACAATATTTCACCATACCCTGCAATCACATGCAGAGTTGGCCTACTTCATGAATTTTTCCAGTTAACAGTGCAAATGTTTTGCATATAAAAAAGGTACAATGCTGGCTATATATAAATGATAAGGCTTGTCTGCAGAATACGAGCCCCACATCCCACAGCTTTCTCAGCCTGTGTGCGAGATGAAAGCAGCCCCGTCTCTATGAAATGTTTTGGCAGCTCTGTTTCTGACGGCAAACTGGCTTCTGCGAACTTTCAGGTGGCATGGGAAAATAAAGTCATAAATAAAATACGGAGTGCTGAATTATTTAGGTGAGCTTTGTGATTGACACGAGGGTGAGAGAACCTGATTATGCCACTTCAATTACTGCAAATGGTAAATGGTCTGCATTGATGGAGCATATTTTTTTAGTCTCGGTGACCATTCAAAGCTGGTTTACACTACAACATGCAACATGGGGGACACGTTGAAATGTTGACTAGCGGAGCCAGGAATCGAACCCCTGACCTTCAAAATATTAGTCTGAACGTGGGGCTCGTCTGCTTTTGTGTGTCTGCGTACACTCTGTTTTTGATCACTGCTTTTAACAACAAAGATGGCTGAGATATAGTGTAGCTTTATGCCGTCAATTCACCTAATTATGGGGGTTCACAAGCTCTCAACAAGTTCCTACCTGAGTATTCTTATTCAAGTCAGTGTGTACACTGGGAACGAATAATCCTGTACTGCTAATGCTTTCACAGGATGTTACAATGAAATGGGTGCAGCCAGAAGTGTAGTACTGGAGTAGTGATCAGCGTTTGCTCTGTATGGACCCATGTGGTTAATAAGGAGCTGTGCTTCCTCTGTTGTTCTATGAGGAGGAAGAAAAGATCAATGATTCCCAGCACTTGGCTGCAGGATGGAGGCTGCAGCAGGCATCACCAGGCTGCAGCTCCTCCATGTGCTGAGTGCTGAGCAGTGGGTTTTACTCCCTCCCCCGTCTCTCTCCCTTTCTCTCTCTCTCTCTCGCTCTCTGCCTCTGCTACTCCCCGTCTTTCATGTGTGTGTGGAGCAGATCTGTCTGCAGCCTTAGGCAAGTGCAAGTTAACAAATGTACGGCGTGCATGTGAAGTCTCATTTGCATAAAACTGTGGATGTTGCTTTGTGTTTAATTGGGTACTGTTTTTTTTCCCCCGTGCATATATAATTCTCTCAAAGCTGACGGAGAAGGAAAATGACCATATTTGACAATTAATATTATTTATTTGCATAATTTGTCCATCTGACCTTTAGTGCAGCACAATGGGGAAAACAGCCGGAGCAAATGTTCAGTGTCTCTGTCACCGCACAAATTGTCAGGTGTTTTTCCCGGCGCTCCGTACCTGCCAGTTTCAAACAACGTGGAGGTAAATAGGTTTTAGACACAACACGGATGTGCCAAATGGCAACAATTCCATGAAGATAAACACCCTGGAATGTTGACCATTGGTCGTAATTCACATTTGCTCTGGGGTCCCTGCATGTTCTCTGAGGACAGGAAGCAAAAGGCTGCTTTTATAGTTGAACACGATGGTAGCACATACAGATTAAGGCAGACGCCCTCTGACCTCATGCTAGACATATTGTACTGTGGCCTTTTAATGTATTGTTTCATGAATGTGTTTTACCCTTTCCACAAAACAGTGTCAATGAGTATGTTAATAGTGCGTTTGAGCTCTCTTGGTGGCAGGAATCCTCCACTGACATCATCTGAAGCTGAATAATCATCCAGGCCGTAGCCTCTCCTCGGGGGAGTTCAGTTGAGACCTAGACTCTCTTTTCTCATCTTCTCATCTCTCTCGCTCTCTCTCTCTCTCTCTCTCTCCAACCCCCATTTCACTCTGCCTAGTCTCCCTCTTGCAAGGTTGCTGTTTATGTCTCAGGGTGACACTAGTGATGGATGAGTTCGAATACAACCTCAGACTGACTGCGCCGCTCAGGATCTTTTGTGGTTTCAGGGTTTTTCTCTTTGCGCCGCGATCCCATCAGTTGGTTCCACTGGAATGCTCCCTCAGTCTCTCGGAGGCTTCCAAGAAAAATTGTTTCTTAGTAAAAAAAAAAAAATAAGAAGAAGGAATTAATGAAAACATCCACTAAGCCATCTGCGGTGTATGAATGTGTTCCTCATCTCTGTGGAAACACTCGCAGTCTGTGATGGAGCTGCCATATTGAATGGCATAGGAATTTGGCAGGTGAAGATACTGAGCATGGAAGCAAATTTGCCAAAAGTCTATAACAAAACCCTGCTGGCAGTTGTTCAAAGATGAGTCTTGGAGAAATTGTGTCCGCAAAAAAAATGATATTCATATGCACAAAATCAGTGTATATGTAATATACGACAAAGCAGATGGTACGTTCATGAGCAGCTATACAAACAACTGTGTTTCATCGCACTTTGGTTTAGGAAGGACTAACCTAAGAGTGTCAAGGTGGTTTGATGCTGTTTTTGACCAAACTGTGTGTCTGTGTTGTTATTTAAACTCAGAATAATGCATTTTTGACCACCAGGGATCATACACACACTTGCGGCTACAGTTAATGTGTAAGCAAACAAGCTTAATCACACAAAACCATCTCACTGCCTCCAGTCACCTCACTATTTAAATCCTGTGTCCGTTGCCTATTGGCCGTTACATGACTAAATGCTATAATTTGTTCGCTAACACTGTTGTTTTGGCTCGCTGATAAATGCACGTGGCTTGGCTGAGTCAAGCCCTTCTGAAACAGGAGCTGTGTCAGTATGTTAAGATATTTTATGCAGGGAGCCAGTGAGAAGTCAACTTGCAAACTCTGACTCAAAAACTGAAGTACAAGGTTTGTGGAAGCCCACTGAAGATTTTTTAAAAAGCCTCTTCAAAGCCTCTTGATTTTTTTTTTCAAACAATAATCATAATTTATTGTAGATTATTATCTACCGACTGTACTACCTAGCGTCTAACAGTTGTTGGTGAAATTACCATAATGGTCCTTTCCATATATAGAACCACAGACTAATAGGCTGCATTAAGGGCACAGTGATGATAATCAAACATGGATCTGCTTTCATTGTTGGAGGCCTCACCTTAGTTTTGTAGGACCTGTTTGTAATATTTATCACGGCTGAAAAAATGTCTCGATTATTAATAGATTACTAAATTAATCGTCAACTATTGTGGTAATCGATTCATTGGTTTTCTGATTTTACAGCTTCTTAAATGTGATTTTTTCTTTGCTCCAAATAACAAAGAAATTCTTTTTAGTTTGTGGACAAAACAAGACGTCTGAGAACATCTTCATTTTTATGGACCAAACGAATAGCTACTGACTACTTGCAGGTTGTCCTGTTTATGCATATTTTGCATTGTCTAAAAATGCATAATTGGGGGCGCACTGGTAACTCACTGTGAAGAATACAGTCATGGCCATGCACCTACACTGTTGAAGGACCTGCCATCATCCTGTTTGTACATACTGTGAGATATCTGGTTTGGTGTTGAGATGGATCACGGCTATGAATAGAGTGGGTACAGTGAATTATCACCGGTTCGCTTAAGTCTCTACCATTAAAAGGTTGTGATTCATTGCCATGGCTGCTTCACAGTTGCTGTTATGTAGACATGCAGCCAGATGGTTCAGAATCAGATTTCCTGTGAGATCACTTAACCATATAAAATGGCCTTTACACTTTTACACTCAGTGTTGTGTCAAATATAAAATGCACTGGTGCGTTGTTGTTTTTTCTGGTATGGTAGACCAAATGTCAGCATATAGGCTCATAGACAAAAGTCAACAGCCTTTAAATGAATATACAGCTGTAGGAATAACGTTAATTCGAGGACCCTTCTATTCTCTCAATTTGTTTTCAATAAGGAAACTCTTTTGGAGGTGTAAATAAAACCATTTCCAATGTGTTCTTAATCTGTTATTGCAGGAGCTGTGAAGGTCCTTGAGCTGTGACATCAATCACCATATATCTACACAAACAAAATTAATTCTTTTTTTCCTCTTCTCCTCCTGCTCTTCATCAATTTCCTTGAGAAATACATTTTTAAAAAGCCCCTTGAAAGTCAGACCAAATATAGGTCACCGTCTCTGTGTAACAAATGCCATCTCTCCAGCTTATGTTTTGCATTTTTATGTAATAGAGCAGCATATATGTGACCGTAATGGATAAATCATTAAATGAATGCAGATGAGGCTGTCCAATTACACATTTCATTTAATATACTGGCCAAGGAAAAACAGCATGGTTCGAACAAAGAAAAAAACTTTCTATGAAATGTATTATCGTAGCACAGCCGATTAGATTGTATTGTCATCGCATACATTTGTGCTTTAATACTGGTTAGTCAAAATTATTATGACAACACTTTAGCCACAAGTGAAATAATATCACAATGTATTGAAATAGATGTCTCTAGAATGTCATTATGGGTTGTGTTTATTTTTGCATTTACATCAAGATGAAAATGGCAATAATAATAATAAGTTTATTGTGACATTCCACCTAAATCACACTGTGCCAAAGACATGCACATGACATTTTGGATTAGACAGAAGAGTAAGAGTCCCTGTGGGCATAGTCTGGTTGTCCTGTTGCTGCTGCAGTGTTGTGCTTGCTTGGTCCTGATGATTTAGCCATAATAATTGTGCACTCTGTGGACCTGCAAGTTTAGAGTAGAGCTATTTCAGCTACAACTACTAAAAGCTAGTTATCAGTTAGCAACCTTGTAAAATAAAGACATGGGGGGGGGGGAGATAAACATGAAGAGAGACGTCACCGATGTATAAATGCTTAGTTGCTATACTGTAAAGTGTCACTGTGGCTCAATAATGGAAGAGACGGCATAGATGCGGAACGAGGTTGAGTGAGGACAATGATGAGGATGCAGAATGTTGCAGAGTTAGTGGTGTGAAAGAAACAGCACAAACGGTTATATATATATATATATATATACATATGCATACACATATTAGATGTACTTTAGCTGTACTGCCTCAGACTCACTGCCTTCGTTTGACCACCACCCAGGACCCATTTATCTATTACTGTCACACTTCTCCTCGTCCACATCCATGTTCTCGTCACTGTCATCGTTTATCATGCCTCACTAATTGCCTTAATAAGGCAGGCCTACTACACTCCCGACTGCCTGACATGGAGGAGTATTACTCTACCAGTCACTGCATCGCTGGCACCGACACTGAACAATTATGTGACGGTGACTAAATAATGTATTTTTTTGGACCGATTAAGTGAAATTGTATAATAGAGGGTCATGGGCCCACTTGAGCCAATCCCAGCTGACACAGGGTGAAAGGTGGGGTCTACCCTGGACACATCACCAGTCTATCGCAGAGCCAGCACACAGAGACAAACAACCCATCGCTCTTTCACATTTATGGTCAATGTGTCCAATTAACCTGCATGTTTTTGGACTGTGGGAGGAAACCAGAGTATCTGAAGAAAACCCACGCGCACATGGGCAAAACAAAAACCCCGGTCAGACCGGGTCACAAACTCTGGGTTTCTTGCAGTAAGGCAACACGCCATGTGACGATGATATACTAATAATAACAATAATGTAGAACATAAACAGGAAGACCATAGTTGGAAATACTGACTCAGCGTTCTTGGCATAGGAATTATTGGGAGATCATGCACTACAGTCCTGACAAACCTTATTATTGTAAATGTAATTTGTTGCTGGACAACTGCCACTTTTCTGTCTCTGCAAGTCACTTAGGCTTTTATTTTGTGTTTTCATGCTCTTGTGATGAGTAGATGCCAAAACCCCCCCCCCCCCCCCACACCGTTTCCCCCATTCTCCCTTCTCTCTCCACCCCTTCTTCACCCCCCCTTTTCTATTCCCTTCTGAATCTCCTCCTCTCTCTCTCTACATCTATGTTATACCCCCCAGCTCTTTCACACTGTCCTGCATCTCACATACGCACCCCCTTATCCATTCATCCACTATTTCTCCCCTTTTCTGATCCCCCCCCCATACCCCTGCCTCCTCCTCCCCTATTCTGCCCCCTCCCCTCCCCAGCTCATGTTGGTAAAAATATCTGCAGACAGCAGGAGCAGAGGCACGCCTGACTCCCTCTCTCACTCTCCCTCTCTCTCTTCCTCTCTCTCTCAGCAGACATCCCACCCATGTGATCTCACAGGCTGCCTCTGCTCTGCTCTACTCCAGTCAGGCTCCTGCTTTTCAGCCGGCTGCAGCTAATGAGCCTTTGTGTGGCCAGAGAGAGAGAGAGAGAGAGAGAGAGAGAGGGAGAGAGGGGTAGTTAAAGTGAGAAAATCTGTCATCTTGCAACAATAAAGCATATGGTACCGACAGTGCAGACTGAGCTGGAAAATTACAAGTCACTCTCTCTCACACTCCTGCACCTTTTCTTCTCATGCCCGCGGAGCTGAGGGGTCGCTGCGAGTCAGTGGACTGAAACAACATGGGAACCTCTTCATTCATCATGTTTCACCTTTTTTGAATTGCTACGTTTTATGACTGTGTGGCTGCGCTGACTGTGAGAAGAGGTGAAAGGAGGGACAGTCTGCTGGTGCAGGTCAGTTGTTCCTGCGAGGGCCATCACACACACACACACACACACACACACACACACGCACACGCACACGCGCGCGCATGCAAACATGTGAGTAGTGTGTGCAGACTGATGTGTCATGACTTGCTCCAGATGCCACAGGCTTGTTGTCAGTACTTGGCATGACTGTTGTGCTGTCACATCATTATATTTTGACTGTGGGAATCTTATGAATGCCGCCGGTGGGGGGGTATACTGTGTACGACATTGTATACAGAATACTGTGAGCACTGTTGATTAAGAACAAGAGTTAGTCCACAGTTGATGGATGCACAGGCAAACACTGGGAGGGGCTTTCCAAGCCGGCTTTTGCTGCATTATTTTCTCTGGGATATTCTCTCTTGTGCCATACTGTACGTTGGCCAGCCGTGATTACTCGTGAAGACAAAGAAAGAGCTGTTGGAATGGCGCAACAACCTCTTTTTTTCCATTCTGCCATGATGAAAGCGGTTCACCCAAGAATACTCTCAGAGTTGTGGCTCATGATGCCGTGCAGTTATGTAAGGCCAGGTTTCAAAATTTAACTTTAAAATCTGGCTGGTAAATGGCACATGGAAATGAAGCAGCAATGCAGTTATCTGGGAAAAAAAAGGAACTGTGGTCAAATGATAAACAGCTGATGCTTACATTTGTGTTTTTATCATGCAAGAGCACTCACACACAATATGTGACACTGGAAACAGGTAAAGCAGTGGATGTGAGGGTACATTAGAATCTCCATGGAAACCACTTTTGGTATGAAAGCCCAGTGCAGCATCAGCTGATGGCTTAGCATATGAATACTGTTCCAACAATGATATCTAATTAGGAACCAGTTTTTTGGGGGAAACTGGCAAATTGTTGTACTTCAGGGAATTTCCTCTCTTGTTCTTGAACATTTGAAGTGAAGTGCCTGTCTCTGTTCTGTTGTGATGTGAGATTAGCGCCTTATGTTGATGCACATTTAAAACCCTACAGCACTAATTTGATATTATTTCATGTATTGTTGCCATTATGTCATGTCAAAATCTTTAAACAGAGAAAGTAGTTTGGTGTTTTCATGTTGGCTTAACAGCGTCCAGAAACGACAGCTTTTACTTCAAATGTTGGTTCCTCTCTCTCCTCCGCTTTCTCCCAAACGGATGCCTCACATTCTTTAGTTGAAGGCAGAGTTGTTGATGCTGGAGGTTCTCCAAATGCTGGTGGAGCTATGTCACCGCACTGAACAAGCACAGCCTCTGGGGAACAATGACTCGCTCGCTGCCAACACTGCTCCTCTCTGGGTTGCACCCCCTTTTTCCTCAGGCAGCATTTGCATCTGTAATGATTCAATAGCAGAGCCCAGATGAAACACTGACGCTGACTGTGAATGAAACTCCCCCACAAGCTGCTCTGGCAGATACACAGTGAGACTGGCTGAAGATGCATGTTCTGCGTTGTCTTTCAGTTTCCAAGAGAGAGAGAGAGAGAGAGAGGAGGCAGTGAGGGATGAGCTGCCAGTCATAGCCGTCCACAGTGAGCTGCAGCGGCACTGTCGCCACTAGGTTTATTTTATACTGTGACATGACGTTACAGCAGCACGATGCTCTGACATTTAACACATTTAAGCGCTTCTTTCTAGCAAGTTTTCTAATGTTGTGACTAATGATCGGCCGTAAATAGGTCGCAATATTTCAACTCCTTCACAATTGCAGCGGGGCAGCATTAATGGGGGGGATCAAAATATTATGACAGTTGCATCGCATAAATTAGTAGAGCCAGTTCCACTGTAGTGGTGATTAGTTTTAGTGTATTTGACTGATGACTCTGCTTTTGTTTATTTGTCTAATTGTATCATCAGTCAGAGAGCATTAGTGGCCCTTCTCTTGTGAAACTGAAGTGGTCTGCAACACTTGTGAACCAGGCTGCTTACAAAGTGCTGTAACCCTAACTATTTAGCATAGCGACACAGCGCTACATAATAAAGCCAAATATAAGTATGTTTCTTTTAATTAATTACTAATTATGACACTTTTAACAATAAAGGGTTTGCATCCTGCTAATGTTGAATTGGCTGTTACTTCTACGGTGCTCTAGAGTTGGAACTCACAGAGTGAGATGTGTTTTGGGGCCGCAAAATAAATTTGCTGACATTTATTGACTAACGCATGCATACAATTACATTTTGATTCATGTATCAATAATGTCATGTAATATTAGGTTAGGTGTTGTAGTTTGTAACAGCAGAATGTAAGATTTCTGCAAATGATAGTCTAAAAATGTTATGAAAAACTGCTCTATGTAGACGTCATTGTTCAGTGCATTTGTAGCAGATTACAAGGCAAATTATCGTCCGTCATGATATGGCTTTATTTACTCTGCTCTGTGGTTGGTGTGCGTGCGTTGTCCTCTTCCCTGTAGCAGGTATCTGCCCTAACAAACGCTTGTCTGCATGATCTGTGAAAGCTGCACACAAATCATCGCGTGGCTGTGAAGAGTGTAGCCGCACTTGACGAAAAAAAAAAAATAACACACGCATCAGTGTTGTGTTTTCACCTGTGCTAATATGCTGCCGATGCTGCTCTCACATTTTCAGCCAGTGGGGTTTTTTTTTAATCCATCACCTTCTGTGGATGTGGCAATCCAGTACAGACAACATTATGCATAATTGCAATCTGCATTTGCAGTGCAAGACAACCAAGTCTAGTCTGGGTTTTTTTTTCGTAATTAAAGACAGTGGAAGGATCATTCTGAAGACAGATGTAGTATGTAATTAGCAGCTTTCTCCTTCCATCTCAGCTCCTTTGTGCCAAGGTGATCACTCGCCCAGGAAACGCCTGGGAGCTGGGATAGTGGCGTGAGTGTGTGTGTTTGAAGCGGGTTGGTGTTTCATTACTAATTGAGTGTACTGAGGATTATGATGACCCTAAACTGGATATTAAGTAATGTGTGGCCCCTGTGCTGTTTCTTTCAGTTGCGGGTGCAGATGCTGCAGCCATGAGCGGAATACTGAAAAGAAAATTTGACGAGGTGGAAGCCTCCTCCTCCCCGTGCTCTTCCCTGCGGGAGTCTGATGATGAGGTCTCCTGCAGCGAGAGTGGGAATAGCAGCGACAGTGTCAACCCCTCCACCTCAGGACCTTTCACCCGTGAGTGCCTGTTGCCTTTTAATTCCATGCGCTGTGCTTAGTGCGTCTAACACGTGCTATTGACGGTGAGGTAAATATCGTCATTTCTCAGGGACAGGGATTTCTAATCAATTTTGTAGCACACAATCACGGCCAAGGTAAACACATCTTTATGTCTGTTGATATTAATGCATACCACTGTAGTAGGCATAACATGACTTGTTGGACTCCAAGTGAAGGACACACAGACATCAGTAAACTGTACAATACGTTTGTTGATGAAATAGGGGGGAGAACCTGATGGCGGTGCTTTATTTCCCTTTCAAAAACGAGATCACCACTTGCACTCGCTAAATTAGGGGTGATGCATGGTCGTGTAACAACTAGGGCTGGAGCGATCTGGTCTAAGAACATCACGTTGGCCATGTCTAGGTTTCACAAATAACAGCTGCAGATCAGTAAAAACAATAGTACAATATGGAGTACAGTGATATAGAGTAACTCAAAGAAATTCATTAAACTTACCAGTACAGAAGTTAAAAATAACAATAGGCTCAGGCAATTATTAAGACAGACAATTATTGGCTGTCAATTTTCTGCAGAAAGTAGAGAAGCACGATATTGGACTTTTTGCCAATATCCAAAATATTGGGAGTGCTTGGGCCAATAACCGAGATATATAGATATACTGTATTTTCCAACTGCAGAGGTTATTTAGTCTCTTCTGTAGTGAAATGAACATAATATCTTTTATACTCATGTCGCAGAAGATGTAGATATACATTTTCTTCATTAAGCAAATTAAATAAACAGAAAAAAAACAATAGTTTGACATAGAAGTCAAGCAGGTAGCAACCTATTAAGTCGAATGTTGTAGTCATTAGTCATACTGGCAGATCTTGGTGTGTTGCCTGATATCCCATAATACATTTTAAAGCCAAATATCTACCGACACCATTATGGCACTGATAATGGTTAGGGTTTTATGAAGGTCACAGCTCCAGCACACAACTCTGTGACGCTTACTGTACCACTTTTACATTTACATTTACTGTTCAAATGCCTCTAAAGAAATCCGCTATTGCTGATTCCACAGTTATCCCTGGCTCGCGTTAAAGACTGTGCTCTTAATCACGGATAAACCAAGCACAAAAACATGTCTCCACTGCACATTCAGAAGGAGACCGACGTCAGCTCTAATAAGTAACAAAGTCCTCATGGGATTCTTAATATCTATGAAACGAGACACGACGTGACTGTACTACATCACGCAGTTGTGCTGTGTTAATCCCTCGGTGGATTCTTGAAGCATTAAAAAAATGTTGCTGTACATGAAAAATCTCTGTAATGGGAGTCTTAAAGAGAAAAAAAAAGACTCAAGATAAAATGTTAACATTCGAAATGTGTATTTTTTTTTTTTACTTTAATATTCATTTAGTTTGTAAAAATACCACAGTGCTGCACCTCACCTCTGAAGAGCTTTGTTCAGCCTTTCTGTCCGTGCTGCACGATCGGCCGACTCTTTCAGGGCTATTAAGAAGTGGAATTAAAGAAAAAAATAGGGAGAAAGCACAAAAAAAAGAAGGGATTTTAAGTAATCAGTCAGCAATATAATTTGACACTTTATCTCAAAATCGCAATACGGCCTACTGCAATTCTCAAATCGCAGGAGGTGCAATATTTCCTAAAGCCAAAATGTGTGTGTGTGTGTGTGTCAAATTACCATTTCAGATTAAATATTACACACATTACATTCCACAGGCTGAAGACAACATCTTTGTTTCTCACAGATCTGCACAAATATCACACAGTAGTCATTTAAATGACGTTGTTCAAATGAAAATGAGAATCATTATGTAGAAATGACCGTTCCCTCTCATATCACAAATCACATTGCAATCGCAATGTTAGTCAGACTCATCGCAATTAGGTATTGGTTCAAAATTGTGTTTGTGTGTGCGTTGCATGCGCTCATATCGTGTGTGTGTGTGCATGCTCTGTATTTTTACAGTGTCTGTTAATCTGCGCTGGCATTTCAGATGGAAATTAGCTCGTAAATAAATCTGGCACAAAGCGTCTTGAGATTAATGTGCTTCTGTACATTGTCCCTGATACAAATCAATTGAATAAACTGAACTAAATCTGTTTTGGCGACACGGGTGCATGTGCACAGTTTGGCTACATGGATGTTTAGATTTTTTTTTAAAATCAGCTAATTAAGCAAAAAAAAAAAAAAGAAGAAAGAAAGATATTTTTGAGTTTTAATTAAAATATTAATCATAATGTCAAAGCAAACGTGTGCTTTAATGACGCCGTTTGATTTGTTTCTGTGACTGACGTGAGCGCCGGTGTCAAAGCCTTCTCCCTGCAGGGAGGGGGGCAGAGACATAAGTAGGGTGCTGTGTGTCCCTTGAGGTTTAACCCAACCTCCGTGTCAGCAGCAGCTGCTGGCAGCCGGGGGCTTGAGAAGGTCAGCAACAAGGACCATAAAGACCACACTCCTGTGAAGTGGCATGTACATGTACCGTGATTGACTATTATGGCAGCGAGATGAGACAATAAAGCGTGTTTTGGTTTTTTTCTTCCTACCATGTATACCATGCTGCAGTGTAGGAAGAGGAGGGAACACATTTGTTATCCCTTCCCCCCCCCCCAAAACAAAAGTGAAATTAAATTTTTTTTCTAATAAGATTTATATCGTCATCCTCAAAAAAAAAAAAAAAGCTGACTACAAGGATCTGTTTACTGCTTTGACGCCTCTACATTTGCTTTTGTAGCTAATGTAGCGCGGCTCTGTTTCGCAGCCCTCAGTCTGACAGCTCTACATCTGTAATGAAATGCATTGTCCCTCTTGCACAGGGTGGAGAGCTATTAGGGCCAGATGGTTTCTATTTGTCCTGTCTGTCTGATGGGGGGGGGGGGTGAATGCTGGGAACACTGCTTCTGTGAACCAGCACTCATCTCTGGGCCAGGCAGGAGATTTATTTATGCTGCACCACTGCCCTGCTCCCTGCTTCTCCCTCTTGTAGAGCTCTCCTTTAAAAAAAAAAAACTCACTTTACCTAGAGAACCACAGAGATGTGAAGTTCAAGATTTTCAGAGAGAGAATTTCTCATATTTCAGGCATGTGGGGACAACATTGACATTGTGGATTTTTTTTTTTATTTTTAACAATAAAATGTAATTTGGCTTTGCAGGCTATGAAACTGAAAAATTAAAGAATGTATGAATGATAGAAACAGCTGAGCTAAAGTGGTCTTGGCACTGCAGTGATCTACATTGTGAGGCTGTAATTCTTTCCATGAAGAATGAATGAATGAATGAATTGTCAAATAGAGTTAACGGCTAAGACGACGTGCAGGCGGAGCACGGCCGAGGTTTGTAACCACACTACCTGCTGCTTTTCCTTCGCAGCTAATTCAATATTGAAGAGAGAGAAGCGGCTGCGGACGAGGAGGGTGCATTTCGAAAACGTGACAGTTTACTACTTTGGCCGGCGGCAGGGCTTCACCAGCGTGCCCAGCCAGGGTGGCAGCACGCTTGGCATGTCCAACAGGCACAGCTGGGTCAGGCAGTACTCCCTGGGTGAGTTTGCCATGGAACAGGAGAGGATCCACAGGGACATGCTGAGAGATCACCTGAAGGAGGAGAAACTCAACTCAGTCAAACTCAAGGTAAAGGATTGGTGATCTTTATATAAGCAGCAGTCAATCGACATATGAGGGGGGGATTAGAAAAGACATTTCTTTGTTTCCTTACTGTCTAAAAATGAGTTGAGCGTGATCTCTTCTCGTTTTCAGCTGACGAAGAACGGCACAGTGGAGTCTGAAGAGGCCAACGCGCTCACGGCAGAGGACATTTCCGACGATGATATTGATTTGGACAACACCGAGGTGGACGAGTACTTCTTCCTGCAGCCGCTCACCACGAAAAAACGCAGGGCGCTGCTGCGCTCCTCTGGGGTGAGGAAGATTGACGTAGAGGAGAAACATGAACTGCGGGCCATCCGGATGTCCAGAGAGGACTGTGGCTGTGATTGCAGTGTCTTCTGTGACCCCGAGACCTGCGCCTGCAGCATTGCAGGGATCAAGTGCCAGGTAAATGTCATGACTCAAACGTTTTCTGTCACTGCTCCATTTTCTTATATGCATGCATTTCAAGTGGAGGAGCAGGGACTAGAGGCTTTGCTTTGTTGTGTTTGCGTCACTATAAACACTCACATGTGTGTTCTCCCTCAGGTGGACCGCATGTCATTTCCCTGCTCCATTTTCTTATATGCATGCATTTCAAGTGGAGGAGCAGGGACTAGAGGCTTTGTTTTGTTGTGTTTGAATCACTATAAACACTCACATGTGTGTTCTCCCTCAGGTGGACCGCATGTCATTTCCCTGCGGTTGCACAAAGGAGGGCTGCACCAATTCAACGGGGAGAGTGGAGTTTAACCCCATCCGAGTGCGGACCCATTTCTTGCACACCATAATGAAGCTTGAACTGGAGAAGAGTCGCGAGCAGCAGCAGGCGTCCCCCAACAATGGCTACTGCGGCGAAACTAACGACCTGGGAAGCGGAGACCCCCACATCCAGTCCCAGCACAGGTTGGAGTACTCTCTGTCCGACACTGTGCCACAGACGGCCAGTGTGCACCTGCAGAATGCAGACGAGTCGGAGGAGCCGCTGGACGACGACGAAGAGGACGACGACGACGACGAGGAGGAAGAGGAAAATGACGACGACGAGGAGGAGGACAGTAGCAGTGTCTGCAGCGGGTTGTCAGACTCCAGCACACAGAGCTTAGCCAACAGCGACTCTGAGGACGAGGATTATGAGGATGAAGAAAAGTCGGAGAACTTTGACGACGACATGGCGGCCGCCCCGGTGTCTCATACTGAGGTGGTGCCTTTGTCCTCAGTGCTGTGTTACAGCAACGGCTCCCATGACAACCACATGAATGGAAATACTTTTTTAATGAACTCCTCCTCAGCTGAGTACTATCAGCTCGGCAGCGCCAGCGCTGTCTCCGGTGGCCAGACCAGCCACTCCAGTGAACCCTATGGTGAACCTGTAGCATTCCAAGATCCAGTCAGCATGGCCGGTGTCGGCGCGGCCCAGGCGCCGTTCAACTCGACGGCCGAGCAGTACACGGACTACTCCACTCAAGCCGCAGAACGATACCCAGCCAGTCACCGTTTCCCCCTGACTAACGGTCACTCTGACCAGCCTTTGTCGCGCTACGCGCCCGGCCAGCAGGAGGAGGTGTCGCCCAAAGCGGCGGTCGTGGAGCAGCCAGAGAAGCAGAACCTGACACAGTTTCAAAACTACCTGAACAGTAACACCCAGAGTTCCAGCAGCGGCGGCAGCAGCCACAGCTCGCGTACGGCGGCCGAGCAGCCGCAGCAAGAGTCCAGTGTTAATAGAAACTCTGACCTGACCTTACTAGCAAACAGTACTAAGAACCTCCCTTTACCAGACCATTGCCCTGAGGTCACAGCCATTTAGTGAGTCACATCTTCTTAAGTGTTCTTTCAGTATTGTGTCTCTCCTGGAGCCTGACCAAGTGGTCTTTTAAAGGGAACATAGTCATGGCATTTTTATTTAATTATCTGACCTTAAATCTCAAAGCAATTTAAAAGCACCATAGTCCATTTCCATCTTTAACTATAAAGCCATAGAATTGAGAGGGGGGGGGGGGGTTTTAAGCCACTGTTTGCTCTAGAAGGTTTCAGGAAGTAGAGTGTGTGTGTGTGTGCGTGTGCCGAACTGCACAATGACAGGATAAGAAATGCATCACAAATATCAGTTATGTTATGCTGTGCGATGTACCTTGTAATTTCAGATGTAAAGTTCTAGTTTTAAGCAGATATCGTACTGTAAATGTTACTTTTCTATGTCTACTGTACGTGTCATATGTGCAAAAAAAAGGTTTAATTGTCAGTTTATTTATTGTTATAGAATTATGTGCATACTTATATATTGTACGTTTTGATAACGATGTGCATGCTGGGTTTTTTTTCTCTGTGACATGGGGCGGGGATTACTATTGTTTTATATCAAATGTGTTGTATACATAGTGTACATTTCTCTTCTTTTGTCACTAGTATATGCTTTCCTATGGTTTGGAAAAGCATGAAAAAAGCCTGAACTTTTCTTTTTCTTTTTCTTTGGAGTACAAGATCAACTGTAACAAAGTCGGGACATGTGGAAATCGATGTGCGGCGTATTGCACTCACGTGTCGTGGCCCAGTGGCACGCAGTTGGTTTTCGACGGATAAATACTTGAACTGTGGGAAAACCATTTCACTTCAACAAAAAAAAAAAAGTCTGATTAGCGAGTGTCGCTGAAAATGAAGAGTCTTTGAAGCATTGCATTGATGCAGGGATGTTGATAAAGTTGCACTTTTCATGTGTGTGATAAGCTCTACGAATCATCATAGATAACAGAGCGCTGTCTTCATAGCAGACCCTCGTTTGTAAGCGGTCTTGTTGACAAAGTATTACCCCCTAACTGATGTGCCAGTATTTCATGAATTAAGTGGTCGTGAGATTTCTGCTTTTGAACGCTGTCAAAAATATCGGAGATGTTCATTTATGTGGATCCAATGATGATTGTTGCTTTGTTCTGTTGAAATGTAACGTGCAATAGTTTGAGGGTTTCTCTTTTTCGGGGATTGCTTTTAAATAATTGTCTTTGACTTGCATTGCATTGTTTTTTTTGTTTTTTTGTTTTTTTTAATAGAATATGCCATACTTTTTAATAATTGTATATGGGAGAAGCAAATGTTCAGGGTTGACAATCAAAGCTCATCGTCCAACGTGATTCACGTCAGTATTTAACTGCGACACATTCTAACTCCTAAGTCCTATGAGCCATTGAGAATGACAGCCAGAAAAAAAAATCTGTTCACCAAAAACCTGTAAATAACCTTTCTCCACATCTTTATAAATATGCTGAGCAAGAGATTCGGAGACTGCAATAATTTAGTGGTTCAGTACTAAAATAATGTGTTGTCTTCAGTTCTCTACCTTGAGCTCTTTGCGCATGAATACAGGAATTTGTCCCTCTTCTGTGGTCGCAAGTGTCAGCTGTATCTTTATACTCTCGAGGGACAGTGCTGACGCTTTGGTGATCACGTCGTTCCATCCCGGTGGTGCAAAAGAAGTGAACAGAGTGCTTTCTGGCAATCAGTGGCATCAACACGGCCTATTATTACCCAACAGTTGTGCCAAAACATACAGTGTGTGAAGGCTGGACGCGATGACAGCAGCATCCATTTAGGGAATCCGTTTGAAATTTGATTTTACACTATTTATTATGAATGATATATTGAAATGCGTATTTATTGTGGTTTACAAAAGTCTGTATTGCGTAAAATTGCTTCACTATCTTGAAATTGTATTTTTTGTTTTTTTTTTGTTTTCATGCTGTGAGGTCGTGACTTGTAAAGCTTTATATGTGCCTGATTTATTTATTTCATATGGTTTCATATTCTGTGAAATGCTAATGTTTTGCACAAAATGGTACAATTTCTTTTTTTCTCCCAGTGTGTTGGTTTTTGTAACGGCAGCTTCACCCGCGTTTGCTTTATTTCTAACATATTTTGAAAATGTTTCATTAAAATTTGATGTACTGATCATAATTGTCTGCCTGATGTGACATTTACACATGCATCACGCTCACAGCGGCAGTGATGCTGTCGCCGATGTGCCGTGTTGTACATGGCTCTGATTCCTTAGCCCAAAGCGCCCTCTGCAGTCTGATAAAGCAATCGAACAAAGTGTCTCTAACCAACAGAATTTATTGAGCTCAAAATAACCTCTTAATACCAAGGCACATTTACAGAGCACCACGTTTCCATTTTTAGGAAAACACTCACACATATGACCTTTTCCTCAACCAGACAAACAAATTAATTTACAATATTCCAGATCCATTTTTAACACCAGTGCCTGCACCAGAAATTCATCTGTGGATTCTTGTTCACACATAGGAGCTTAGGAGTTGAGGGCATTTAAATATCAGGTGGCATTCATTTCACAATAGAAGTTTTCTTTAACACAAAAGCATTACAATTCTTTACTGCACGTATGAGAGATGCATTTCTGCAGTAACTTGAAGCTCTGCCGTGTGAACTGACTGCAACTCATATTTAAGGGTCAACTCACTTGTTTTAATTCTGTCATAAAAATCCAAAATGACTGTTTCTTTCTCTCAGTTTTCAGGACTTAAAGAGTTAAAATAAAAAAAAGTTGACCTCAGGAAATAATTAAATGTATCAAATTCAAACCCTGATTTGAAGACTCTTTCAATCACAGCACTGTTGCCGTCAAGAAAATTGCTAAAACGCCACCGTACCACCACCTGTTCCACCACCGTTCCCCCCCAAACCACTCTTTCCACCCGGAATAATATTACATTCAAGGTACAGGACCTTAACAAACAAAAACAGTCTCTCATCTCAAAAACAAAACAAACAAAAATGTCTTATAAAAGGACATCACACGCACGCCATAACCTGTGGTTTGTAGCCGTTCACTTCACATCGGTGTGAAACATCTTTGGGATCTTTAATATATGATTTTCATCCAGATTATTATTTTGTTTTTGGTTGGCGTAACATACTATGCGTTGGCTTTATTTACTGTAACCTAACACTGTGTGTTTGCGTGTGTGTGTTGAAGGCGAAAACATCTCGAACACAAAAGAGGAACTTGTCAACACAGTGCATCTTAACTGCTCTATGAAGCTCAGTTCAGTCTACGTGGGGCATCGTTTCAATGCTTCCTTCCAACAGTGAAACACTGCATTTGTCCCAAAGTCAAAACCTTCCAGCAGCAGCAGCAGCAGCAGCAGCAGCAGCAGTAGTTCAGTTCTTCTACATATAAAAAATAAATTAAAACTCCTTGTTATTGATCTAAAAAAAATGAGCTGCATACATTACGGTGTACTCAGTGACCTAGTATGCTTCTGCATACAAATAAGCTATTGGTAAAGTGGTCGTTTTCCACACTCAGACAAACGACCAGAGCTGGTATCTGTCTGAGGGATTACACACGGCGAGAGAGGGATGCATAAGACGGGCACTCAGACACATATTCAGTCCTGGAATGTAGAATAACTGGTTCTATATGAAGAGAAAACAAAGCACGGTTACTTTCGCAAACAGATATGAAGTGGACATCTGAAATAGTGCAGAGAGATGAACAACAAATGAACACACTTACATCCTTCAGTTCCCATTTTTGCTCTGGTCCTACGACCGTTTTCCTGCCCTTTAACTGGCATTCTTCCAGCTTCACCGCCACCACACCCCCATGCAAACACAGCTCCTTCTGGATGTTGTGTCTAATCTCTCGATGCGTGGAGTACTCGAAATACTACAGCAAAAAAAACAACAACACAGGATTAAACGACACAATGAATCGCTGTGGTTAAATTCAATCTGGTGTTCTGTCAGTCAGTGATAGGTGCCTTTTTCTTTTTCAACCTGACCTGGTTTCCTCCTTGTCCGTGACATGGGTACATGATCAGCTCTTTCCCCCCCTCATTGTTCTCTCCGGCGTCCAGACATGCGTCTTTGCCCACATTTTTCAACTGCAGAGAACGAGAGGAGAGAAGGCGAACGCCGCGAGAGGAAACACAGTGAAAAACCAACATCCAGTACAAGCTGTTCAAACAACTTTAGTCTCTGGAGTGTTTTTTTGGTGGTGTCAAATTGGAACCGCTCGGTGCCCTCTGGAGGTTCCTATGTGGAAAGCTACAGTGGCGAGACAGCTGTGAGGTTTGGAATGAGGGGAGCACCAGTGTGCGGTGTGCAGTCTTACAGAGCCAAAGCGAAGTGGGTTGAGATCGGGGATGAAGGCCTCTGGATAAACGTTCTTCAAATACCAGGAGAAGTCTTTGCACTGCAGCCGTGTCCGGAGCTCCAAGCGTTTGGAGGTATCTCCGAATGTCCTCTGTTGAAACGACGACAGCCAGGTTATTGTCAGTAACGAGTTAACGTGGTCTACAGGTTTCATGGATACTGGTTAGTTTTGCAAGGTTAAAGTATAGCGCAATAACTAGCTTGACTTACAGGAATACTTCGAGATATTACTAGAATAGGGGCAGTATTTTTGAAAAATTGTGCTTAGGCGTGAAACTGCAGCGCTAATTCCGCTCCGTTCCCAGAGTGTAAACAGTGTCGGCCATCTTTGCTAACAGTTATGCTAACAGGACCAAGTGTCACTGGTGGACACGTAACAAAGAAAAGAAGGAAGATATTTCTCAACTCAGTGGAAACTGAGGTTGGGAAGCACAATTTTTCAAAAATACTACCCCTATTCTAGTAATACAAAGCTAAATGCAAAAAATACTTTTCTTAATAAGAACCCATATTTTTTTTTCTATGTTATTCACACAAAAAGACAAGATACTGACAGCCTAATACATTTACAATCAAAACAAGCAATGCTTAGTGGTCTTAGTGGTAACTACACAGTGATCTTAGTGTCACAGGACCCCGATTCCAATCTCCAGCCAACTTTGAATTGAATTACTCACATGTTCTTATAACCAGGCCTGGTGTACAGTATTAACAGCCATAACGTACGATAAGACACAAACTAGGCGCTTTACAAGGTTCCCTCCCTAGATACCAAAGGCGCCAGGCATCTGGACCAGACACACTATCTCAATTCCTACTAACTCTATGTTTCTGGGACGCTGCTCGCCAGAATCTGCGAGGATGCCTTAATTGTTCAGATGTCCGGCATTGACTCGGTTCTCCTCGGGATCTGAGCTGTCCTCAATAAAATCTCTCCACTTAACTCGTCTGACACCAGAGGTTCCATCAATCGTCAATTCAGTTGCTCGACAATTTAACCCAGGGAAGGGGTCAAATTTAGACTTGATAAAGGAACTGTGGGGCTTAATTATATGGGCAGAATATCGAAAATATGATTTTTTTCACCCTACATATATTATGATTCGAGATGCAATATCACTTTTAATGTCAGGCTTCAGTTCAATATTTACTGTGGTACAGATTTAACACTATGACACTACATGAAATGCCATCAAATTATTACTACTATAGTCTCGTGCCAGGATGAGAACCTTTATGGATTTCACTTGGAAATGTAGAACAATCAAAAATGTGATGATTAAACTGATTTGCTAATTGCTAATTTGAGATTCAAAGGATTCATTGTTGGGCCAGACAGAAGGGCTGAATGATTTTGAATAAATATGTCATTGAAAAAGTCGGTCAGTATGTAATCCTCCACCTTTTGCGATTTGAAAATTGCTGAAAACCATACTGCGATTTAGTTGAAATTTCGATTGATTATTCAGACATCTAACAACTAAATAAATAAAAACCACTGTTAAGGAGGATAAACAACTAATGATTCACTTTACTTTCAACATTTAACCTGAAGTGAGTGATAGTGTTCTAATGACTCCTTTTTCTTCAACAAATTAACAGCAGATAAAGGAGGATTCCATCACTGCTCCTTTTAAAGTGAAGTGTTGACGATTTGCGGGCACCTAGCACCTGAAGAACGAGAGCTCTTATCATAATGACAAGGATGCTGCTCCCACAAGTGAACACTGACAGCTCTTACAGTGAGTTCCTTGGAAGCTGTTAATGACGGTGTGTCAGGTTTGAAGACAACAGAGAGAGAGGGGGCTGGCCCATTCTGCATGGTATAGCCCTCGGGGAACAGTTTATGGCACTAATGGGACCACATGTTGGGAAACGCTGAGAGTCTGTGTCATTTACTAGAGTGGACTTCCTTCAGGCCCCTTTTCTTGTGTTGTTATGCAGCGCTCAGCCCGTAATCTACTTCTCTCCGTTTTCAAGAATGTGTGTCATTTCTACAGAATTCCAATAGTGAATTGCTGACTGTGGGGGCCACACGGTCGGTGTAGTGGTGAGCGCTTTTGCCTTTGCCGCAAGAAGACCCGGGTTCGCAACCCAGTCGGAAAAAGGATGTTCTCCTGTGTGCGTGTGTGGGGGGGTTTTCTCCGGGTTCTCCGGTTTCCTCCCACAGTCCAAAAACATGCAATATGGGGATTAGGTAAACTGGACACTCTAAATTGACGATGTGAGCCATGAGTGTAAAAGTGTGGCCCTGCCATGGGGAGGATAAAGCGGTAGAAGACAGACGGATGTTATGATGGACTTCAACCTTTTTTCCACTCATCTACGTGTAACCGTGAGGTAAAGGAAAGAAAGACAACGCTTCAGAGAACCTTCAGATTCGGTACATACATCGTTTGCGATCTGCGCAGCTTGCTGGTGTCGCCGGTAGAAGATCTCCTTGTAGTCATCCATCCACACCTCGGCCAGTCGTACCTGGTTCCGAGCAATCACTTGTGTTCCCTTGGGGAAGGTGTGAGGGCTCTTGGTGCGGAAAACATGACCGACAATGGAGCAAGGGATGATCTCCAGCTGTCCTCCACACTGCCACACCTGCACGTTAATGAGTGCAATAACACAGTTAAACACTTGGCAGCTGCTGCAGTCCTGGACTGCTTCACCTAACGTTCGTCATATCTTACCCTAAAGGACATTTCAATATTCTCCCCACCCCAGATTTCCATTTCTTCATCGTAGCTTCCAATATGGTAGAAATATTCCTTTGAGATGGAGAAGAGTCCGCCAGCAAATGTGGGAGTCCTGAGGAGAAGTTGAATGAAAGGCTTTCAATTATTTCCAACAATACACTTTTCTTTTTCTTTTTTTTTTACTGAGCTGACATGGAGCTTTATTTATACACCAGTTTTGTTTGATTTTTTTTGCTCACTTGATCGGGTATGTTTCATCTTTCCTCCTCCGTCTCTCATGATCTGGAAGACTCTCCCAGCCAAAAGCCAGGCCCCAGTCAAAATTACCCCGGTTGTGGTTCTGGCCATATGGGGACGGCTTCATGAACTCAAAGGTATTCAGATCGATAGTTGTGATGTCAGGGCTGACGACCGCCGTGTAGTTCTCCGCAATCCTTGCAAGCAGAGGCTCCAGCCACCCATTAAAGCATTCACCTGTTCAAACACACACATATTCACACAGGACACTGCACGGTTAAATAAAGAACAATAAACAATAATCCACGGCAGCTATGTCTAGTTTTTCAAGAAGAGCAAACATCGCATTGTTGATCTATGGGTGTGTAAGTGAGGGTGCGGCCCACATGCGACTTGTGTGTGTGTGTTGCAAAGACACATGCTGACTAACAGTGGGCATCCAGAAAGGTGAGCGTGTCACCAGTGGCCACGGAGGCGCCGAGCAGCCGAGCAGTGATGAGTCCTTTCCTCTCTCGCTGGCGCACGACTTGCACAATGCTCAGCTGCCTCAAATACTCGTCCAGCCCGTCCTTCAGCGCATCTGGAAGTAGAAAATGTCCAGGTGTGAGTTGTGGGGGGTATTATGTATGAGCGAGTGCTTCATTAAGAATGAATGACTTCCAAAATAAAAAGGAAGATGTATAATATTCACAGCCTTCAGCGAGATGAAAGGGAACAAATGTGTTTTCCTAACATCTTCAGCAGGAGAACCGCAGGGAACCACATTCTCCGAAACCTCTCCCTTCTCTAGCATTTTGTTGCCTTCCTATACCCAAGTTACCTCTGAGGCACTGTTGAGAGTATTCACCCTCTCACTGCTTGCTGCGACCCACCTCATGGGCCACAGAAGGAGCAGGGAGCCCCTTCCTGTCCTGCACATTATCAAAAAGAGCTGCCCCAGCCAGAACGCACCATGAAATCAAAACCCAACAGAGGACACGGCAGTCCTGAAAGGCTTTTACCATCCACGCTGGCGTCGTCCACCAGGATGATCTCCTTGAGGAGAATGGCCGGGGAGGTGTGGAGGACACTGTACACCGTCCTCAGCAGGGTACTCCAAGCCTCATTGTGAAACACAATTATCACACTAGTGGTCGGCAGGGGGGGGCACCGCTTGAAGGTTTGCTCGATACATCTGCGGAAGGAGAAGGAGAAAGAGGAACACAAAGATGTGACTGTCCAGTACAGTTCCTGAGCAGCACAATAGTCTAGTTATTACATCGACACACTCTCCCCTGTGGGGTGTCCATTACAAATGTGACAGAGCATGTGTGGCAGCCTTTGAAAATACCTGCCACACCAGAGCGAGATAGACTTTATAAGTCCGATAGCCGTTACACGGACAGGCTCGGCCGGCGTCTGTGTCATGTACCGACTGTGTACTGACATGTACTTGGACTCGAGTGCGCGGATGTTTCTGTAATTAGCCAAACATAACTGTGCTTCTTCCTGCACTGGCCACAGTAACTGGGCAGGCGTGCTGAAACAAAGTCCCAGTCAGAACAATCATCGCTGTGGTTTCTGCCGGCAGATTTTTCCCACTTGTGCAAAGGCAAATATGTTGAAGTTGTTCGTGTTGGACGGCGAGTTTTGCCTTGCCCTGTTTATAATAAAAGAACTTGAGTGAGCGTTTAAGTTACTTTCTGGGACATGAATCTACGGTGTATTTCATTCGTACAAATACATGTTGTTGTAAATCCCAAATAGAGGGGAAATAAAGTTTTTAAAGAAATGAGTGGACTGTTTTTAGTCAAACATTTGCGAAATGATATTCAGTCTGACAGCTTTATCAAAAAAAAAAACATGGAGATGATACAGGCAGACATACTCTGGTGGTCTTGTGTCTGCACCCAGGTCTCTGCTTAAGGAGATGCGGTCACTGGCGAACAGGTTAAAGCAGTGCTTCTCTTCTCCCCGCTCCTTCTCCTTCTGCTCCTCTGGGCTCAGCGACTCCGTGTGGAAAGGTTTCCCCGAAGCTCCGGGAGCAAGAGGGTGCTGAGGTGGCCGCTCCAGGGCTGGCCTGAGCTCAGCGGCGGTGTAGTGACCTGGCAGACAGGACGCGGTGTCGGCCGTGTCCTGCTGACGCACGGGGGCTCTGATCTGCATCTTTGGCATGACGTCCTTGAAGTTATTGACAGCTCCCATCACCATGCCCAGCATGGAGTCCCGCTTCACTGCCATTTCCTTCAGCCAGGGCTCCTCCTGCTGGCTCGGGCTCCCCACCTCCCATTGTATGAAGAAGACAAACGTGACAAAGACGAGGGCCACGACCACCAGTTTAAGTGGGTGCAGTCGCCTCCGGAGCAGTCTGCGGAGAGCTGTCATTCCTTAATGGAGAGCAGGCGGCCTTGGGATTGAGATTCAGCTGGAATGAAAAACATTTCAGATTAGGGCCGTGGGTGATATGGCCAAAAAGAAATTTCATATCGTTCACTACATCAATAATTATTTTGGATATCATGTCAGATAATTCATTTTGCAGTGTTAAACTTATTTGTGAACAGAAAACAACAAACACTTTAGGAGCAATTATGGGTCGTGTGTCAAAGTGTGTTTACACATTATATTTATATTTTATAAATGATATAGTAATACACACTCATTTAGATAATGGGTGCTCATTATTGAGACAATATAGATAGACCTTTATTGTCATTAAAAATGAATTGTAATGACGTTTTAATTCATATTTGTCAGGGGGAAAAAACACTGACTCAAACTGTCTCCTGTTGTCATGTCATGAAACAAAATCTCCTTTTAATGTTTGGTCGCTGAAGTAAAAAAAACACAACTTCCTGATGAAACTACGAGTTGTTTACTCTTATCTGCACATCACATGTTTCAAATCGGCTCAAGAAATCAGCAAAGAGGATTCCTCCCTCTGGATTCCTCCCGAGGAAACAACAGAAAAAGCCCACGTACCATGAGTCGCTGAACCACACAGGTTATGGTTGAAAGTTTCTCTTAAAAATCTCCCTTCACAGTTCAACACATGGCATCCCTGCTTTGACTTGAGCTTCTCTCGTTTGTCGCCTGAACTACACACGAACTTTGCGCGTGGAGACAGAAAACAGATTCCGCCGTCTTCTTTCCCCACAAAACTTCCGTCTCGTTGGATCAAGGTGCGCTCCCCTCAGGTAGAAGGAGGAGACGTGGTGGCGCGCCTGCGCACTCCTAAGGACATCTGCGCGTCAAATCCATACCTGCAAGACAAACGAGACGGAGAGGAGACGTCGCCATGTGTCCAGTCAGTGTCCACTGTGGACAACTAAAGTGTTGTCCAGTGATAACTTACTAAATCAATCAAAAACAAACATGTGCCCGAAAAATCGCCGCTGAATCAAAAGAAATAATAATAATAGGTAATAAAAAATAAAAAAAAACCTCCGGATACACAGGCTGCAGTGTCCTGCGCTCAGGCTGTTCTCCGTGGAGCTGCTCACATTCAATAATGGTGTCATTAATGGGATTTGTTCAACTGGTCATTCACCGGGACAGTTGCTGGGTTACAAATAACGGAGGAACGCACTTTACCCCACACACAGCCCACCGCATCCAATCAGGCTCTATGAGAAAACAGCGCACAGACTTCTGGACAAAACTGAAAACGCACTTGCGGTTTTTTTGGGGGGGGAAAGAAGTTAAGCAACATTACGTTAGTAAAAAAGACAAATCTGTAAAGACGGGCACTCACCAGCGGATTCTGTGACTTGTCTAATACTACTTTAAATCCCCGGGTTGCATGCAGCGTGGATGCTTGAAGGAGCCACAGCGCGTGGAGCCAGCCTGCGCTCAGGCGCGCAGTGTGAAGCCTCTCTGCCCTTGATTTGCACTCTGAGTCCATTTGTATTAACTGTGTTCCACGGTACTTCCTATCCACGGCGGGTATCCCACTTTATTATGCCCTTCAACGTGTCCACTGTGTCCCACATTTTTCCCTGCTCACGCCTGGAAGTGAAGAATCTAATTATTCCAATTGTCTAGTCATGTCATGTCTTTTAAATCCAAGCAAGGGAAGGCAGTTTTATTTGTATGGCACATAATCACACACTAAGGGAATTCACAGGAAAACAAAGCAGAGATAAAACACAAAACAGAAAGAATCTGAAAGGATAAAGGGTATCATATGATTAAAATAATAATAATAAAAGCAAATAACAAAACATGATTTAAAAGATTCTTAAGATTTTCAAATCTGAGTGAGAGTTCTGCTTGGTTATAAAGAAATGTATTTTGGTCCTGGTCCATTAAGAGCTATAAAACAAGCAACAATATTTTAAAATTATAATTCGAAGAGACACTAGAAGCCAGTGTAGTGATAACTTATAAAGAAAGAAAAAAAAAAAATAGATAAATAAATAAAATCAGGCCAAAACCCCCCACCATATTTCTAAATAACTTTATTTTGTATACAAGCAAACAGTATTCACAAGAGAATGACACTTATTATCATACAAAAGAAACGGATATGCCATCATGTATAAAATTCAAAACAGGCTGTGTAACAGATTTCATAAATATACTCAAATGTTCTTCAGTGCGGCGCCTTTTGTGAGGAAAGAAAAACCTGCATGAGCCTGAAACCCCCTCCTCCTCCTCCTCCTCCTCCTCTATTCTGCACTCTGTGGTTTTCCTTCAGGAATGTCCGTGCCCCACTATTTATATACTCAAAAAAAATTTACATCATGTTTAAAGAGGGTTTCCCAAAGAAATAATACTAATATCTGCACATTCTTTAAACTCAGTGAACGCCAAACTACCTAATTAAATTTCAGTAAAGACACACACACACACACACACACATCCAGCACTAGGTTCTCAACGCAGACCGAGCTTTGTCCAGGATGTCCTTTCTCATTTTTGGATAGTTTGGGTGAGCAGCCAGGACCTGTGGATGAAAGCAACCGAGATTAATGGGATTAAAAACAGTTTAGAAGCTGTTGAAGCTGTAAACGCCCTCAGGTGTCTCACCTTATGACACACGTCGATGGCATCAACATGCCTCTTTGCTTTTAAGTAGTTGAAAGCAAGCTTGTATCCTGATTTAGAAAGACACATAAAAATGCATAGAGTAAGTCTCTTAATCCCTCTTTTTTTTCACTTCCAGAACAGAGTGGGTTTGACTCACCAATAGTCGGGTTAGTCCGATTTCCATATTTCCAAGCCAGTTCATAATTGAGTGCTGCATCACGGAATGCCTGCTCTTTTTCCATTATGTAGCCCAGATATTCATAGGCTTTACAGCACGACTGTGGAGAAAAATAAAAATATTATCACCAAGCATTTAAAACAAAAGAGGACTTCACAAATCTAAAGAGCGGTGACAATCGTTTTCTGAATTGAAGCTCTGGTGTGAACGTAGTACCTTAAATGTGTCCGTGTTTAAATAAAACTTTTTTAAAGGGTTTTTGCTTTATGGAGGCCGCCCGTCTTGTGCTGCCATGTTTCTGCGGCAGTCCAAATGGACATGTGGTTTCGTGCTTTGTGGAGTGGAAGCTTACGTCCGAGAACAGTACCTTCCACTTGGCAGGTGGAGTGTGAGCTGTGCCCGGTGGCTGCGTCAGCGAGACACGTAGCGTGATGTTGTACCGGTCAAACAACAAGACATCAAGCTTTGGATGAGAATAGACTGCGGGTGTTGAAGAAACGCCGGTCGCAAGGTGAGTGACGCTTCTGTGTCGCCCAATCAGCTGACTGTTGTGGGTTTAGCTCAACCCGTACTGTACTATTACTCTGGTACTCGAAGGGAACGGAAAAAATTGGCGCCAGTTATTTTGGTGCTATTCTTAAAGGAATACATCACTGATTTGCATTTAGCTTTGTAATACTAGAATAGGGGTAGTATTTTATGACCAGTGACACTTGGTCCTGTTAGCATAACTGTTAGCAAAGATGGCGGACACTGTTTACATTCTGGGAATGAGGTCCGTCCCCCTACGAGTGGGTCTAAAAAGTGCGGAATTAGCGTTGCAGTTTCAATCCTCGGACCAAGATTCACCGGTATTTATATATAAGATATTTCTCGACTCAGGGGAAAGGAGGTTGGGAAGTATTCAAAAATATTACCTCTCTTCTAGTAATACAAAGCTAAATGCAAATCGGTGAAGTATTCCTTTAATAGAAACGCAAAAAAATTACATACAGAAGTAAACTGTTGCACTCTGTGGAAACGACAGTTCCCTGTCGCGCTTGGGAAAGGGAGGGAAGAGTGAAGAAGTCCACTGTTTGCCACAATCTGAAGTCTCACCACTAGACGTCTTTAATTGCCTTGAATTTTCAAGAACCCACGCCGCCATTTTGTCAACACTGACCTTATTATGATTGAGGCATCTCTTTAAGAGGTCGCCGGCCATGTCGTACTTCCCCGAATGGATGTAGATGTCTGCCAAGAGCAGCCAGCTCTTTTCAAACTCATCTGCATCAACAATGCTCCAGTTCATTTTAGCGATGCGTTTGAGTTGGTTCCTGGCTCGGGGAGTTTGCTTAAGCATCATATAAGCTGTCGCCATGGCCAACAGCGCAGGGACGTGGTCTTTCTAAATCCAACCAAAGAATTTCGTTTAGACAGGCTTAATCTGAAAACACTGACCCCACCCCCCACCCCCCACCACACACACACACACACACACACACACTCAATGCCACTGTGTTTACTCCAAAACCACACTGACATAACTTTAATAGATGCAGTTGAATAAAATGCCTTTTTAAGAAAAAGAAAACTGAACTGCATTAAGTGTTTGATTCAGCCCACCGCAGTTGTCAGGTGTGCGGTTTAATATCAAATGGAATGACAGAAATTAAGAGAGTGTAAATATACCCTCTGGTGTGGGTTTATTGACACAAGAGCGGCCGGGGCGATATGAATCGTATGCACCATCTGGAGTTTAATTACCTCATTGTTTGCGATCTCTGTGAAAATACTGAGGGCTCTCTCCACGTTGGCCTTCTGCTTTGTCGCCATAATGCAGTAGTTCTGCAGGATGCTGAGCTGTGTGTGTCCGCCTGCTGTCTGAGGCTTTAACTCCTTCAGCAGTTTCTCTGCTGTTCTCACAGCGAGCTGTTCCGACTCCTGCTTCTCTGTGGAATTCCTGTAGCGGGACACAATTGAAAGCTAAAAGGTTAAAGTTGGTCGAAAAGTCTGTGGCGTTTACAGGTTTTCCACTGCTGCTCACCCAATTTCGCCGTCTAGATTCTCAAACACCTCCCCCCCCATGGTGTCATTGTCAGGGTTGAGGTAGATTTCGATCATGTTGTACACAGCGTTTTGGCCCCAGTCGTTGTCTTTCCGTGCTTTGTTGAAGTGTCTCAAGGCGTCATTGGGTTCCCCCGTGTACCTGACGAGAGAGCACAACTTTAGTCACATAATGCAAAGTACCAGAGGAAACGTTCTGAGCCACACTTACCAAAGATAAAGGCCTTTGCAGTAGTTGAACCCCGGGTCGAACTTAGTCCTCGAGGAATGTTTTTCTGCCATGTCAAAAAATCTGGGGATTTCCTCCAACTTCCCGGCTCTCCTCAACAAGTCAATAAGACGTGACAGGGTTGCGTAGTTGTCTGAAATAACAGTCGGGAGGTTCTCATGCATTTCCATTTTCAAGAAGGTCACACCGCCAATTCACAGTTGCACTCTGAGCACAGACTTGTGGCTTAAAAAAAATAGAAAGAGAAACGTGACTCTGTTGCACCTGGTTTGCGCTCCAGGAGTTGTTGAAAGTGGAAAACTGCCTGTTCATAGTCCTGCTTCCTGAACATAATGTCAGCCATCATCTGAGGACAAACACATGTGAGAAATTAGGGGCTATACACACCAGTTCCAAAGAAAAGGTCACGCACAATTGTGGTGGCAGGCGGACAGAACAAACCAGAGTTGCGTCTTCATTGAACTGGTCATTCTTCAGAATGACGCTGCACTGCTCCTGGCACGCATCGACCTCGTCCAGCGTGAGGTACAGGCGAGCCAACTCCAGCATGACCTATGAACAGGGAGCTCATTCATTTTAATTACGTTTGTGTGACATGATCCTTTGTGGAATAATGTATGGCAGTTTAACCTGCTTTTTTTTCTCTCTCTCTTAAACTATAAACAGCTAAGATCACGAAATGTTTCAGAAACACAGGGACGCGACACTAAAAGATGCCTGTGAGTCACAGCTGCAGTGAGTACACAGGACGTTTTTGATTCGGCGGCACTGACCTTTCGATCGGTCTCACAATACACAAGAGCTTCTTTGTAGAATTTGACTGCTCTCTCATAGCCCCTCTGACTTGTGTAGTGTTTAGCGATCTCGGCGCAGATCTCTGCAGCGAGCTGCTTCTGCATGGGGACAGCGTCGGGCTGCTCCAACTGCACTCGCTTCAGCACCTTGGCCTGCACATCCCGCGCCTACAGACGACAGATACACAGCCACGTAATGGAAGTGACATCAGTAAATATCATTATCACGTATTATACGCTGTATAAACAAGAAGATGCTTGCATCATTTTAACTGTGCTACTCAACCAAGAGTGAATTAAGTGAATCAAAGGCACTAAATGTATTTTTCGGATGTTTTTTTTCTTTAGCAGTTAAAGCTGCTGGCACTGAAAACCAACATGAACTGAGCTTCTGCAGTTAGAGACAGAGACGCTGCAGTGAAGAAGACATGCCTTCTCCTGCTGCAGCTTTGTCTCTCTCTCTCACACACACACACACACATAAGCACACGCACACAGTCTCTGGTTTCCATGACTTCGGAGGACATTACACTGACTTACATTCATTTTCTGGGGACTTACTCTAACCTTAACAATGACTGTTACTGGCCTAACCCTAACTGTAACCTTAACCTTTACCTAACCCTAACTGTAACCTTAACCTTTACCTAACCCTAACCCCCTACAACATGTCTTCACCTTAAAATTTAATTATTTATGATATGGGGACTTGCTTTTTTGTCCCCAAAAGGAGGACAGGTCTCCTTTATGTGACTGTGTAAACAGCTTTATGTCCTGGAACACACACACACACATTTGTGCAGCATCTGTAGTGAGGACAATCATGGATATAATGCATTACTTTGCCCCTTCTTACCCTAACCTTAACCATCACAACTAAGTCCCTAACCCTAACCCTTACCCTCACCTTAACCTAAACCAAATTCTAACCCCAACCCTAAAACCAAGTTTTAAGCCTGAAAAAGCTCTTTAAAGGAGTGACAGGATGCGAGGACCAGCCAAAACGTGCCCACTCCCTGAGGTTTCATTTTTTTGGTCCTCACAAAGATACACATATGACAACAGACACACACACAGAGGCTGTCTGCATGAGTCAGGACTGTTAGAATTAGGAGGAAAATGTTCGTGGATGCTTCTTGGCATTTTCAGCCACAGGGAAGGGCAGTGACATCAGATTTTCCCCACTTCTCAGGTGAGGCTGCAGAGGGCTTTTTTGAAAAGATGACGATAGATCCATAGTCCAACAGGTTGCTGCCACCTCACTTTGAAAATACCTTCGTCAGTCATGGCTTGAAACGCATCAGTCTGTGTGTGTGTGTGTGTGTAGCGTAAGGAATGTTGCCGGGCAACCCCGAAAACAAAACACTGCTATACTGAGAAACACAGAGAGAACAGCGTTGAGCTGATGGGCCTAATCAAGATTGCGTGAACTCAGTGAATTGACAGTGGTTTGAAGGTGACGGACATTTGTAAGTTACACACTACAGCTTTAGGGAAGAACAGTTAGTAATATTTGGAAAAAATCAATATATTTGACACAAACTGTAAAAAAGACAAGCCAATAACTGAAGTAACTTACTCTTTGAAGGGAGAGCAAAGCCTCTTCATTTTTGCCAACCTTATTTTGGACTTTCGCCAACAGGACCTGATAACGGCAATCATCTGAGAGCACCGGGAGTTCATTCACTGCACAACAAAAGTAAAACGAAATGTAAATACTAATATTTTGATTCGTTTTGACTCATGATTAACAATATTTGCTGGTACAGTTGGCATCACTTTGTCTGTGACACACTTAAGTACCTGGTTCATGGGTCAGAGCCTCATGCAGGACTTTCTCACAGCGCTCATACTGCTTCATCTTCAGCAGCAGCTCGGCCAGGTCATAACGCAGGAAGTTCTGCTGCTCGGTTTTCAAAGCAGCTTCATAGTAATTTATTGCCTGCGTAAAGAGCAGCCTGACATCAACACCGATTCATCTGCGCGGCCTTTGTTTATCTTTCCACGAACATACAAACAAACCTTGACGTAATTATGAGTCTTGACCAGGGCTTTTCCAATCTTGCTGGCTAAAGCGCCGTCTTTGGGGTTTTTCTTCAGAGCGTGCTCGTACACTTCAATGGCTTTCTCTGGCTGAGGATAAACAAATGACAATAAGTGGTGTCAGAACCTGTTTTTGTAAATGTTACTCAGCGCAGACACACCGTATTTCTTTCACAATGCTGTAAATATTTGGGTCCGCGGTGCATTAATTGCCGCTTGCTTGCTTCAAGTGGAGAGCCTGTGGTAAAATGGCTTTAAGATAACATATCTGACTGTCGAGTTATGCAACCAGAGCATGCGTCAACATGACTGACCTCAGGAGGAGGATTGGGTTGCTAGCCATAAAACCATGCAGGTAAGCAGACCTCCTCATCTCTGACTGGATGATGCAGCTGAAGGCATCTCTACAGTCAACAATACGTCACTCACATGCGGGGACGTTGTGTCCCTTTTTCCATTTTTCCATAACACTCACTTCAGCTTGGTGACCGGGTCCAGCTGTGTATGAATATGTGTAGTGTTTCCTTTAATAGTTTCATCCACGCTGCTTAGTCGATGTACATCTTTATTTTCTTTTATACCAATTATTGGGTAAAGGGGATGGGTCAAACAGCTCACTCATTTTTAAAGCCTCCATAAAATGTTGTGACATCTTTATTCCTCTAACCTCGGTACATTATTTCCAGCAGATTAACTTTTTCTTTCATATTTGAAAGCCTGTAAATCTTCTGGGTATAAAGGACACAAAGCTAAAATCTCATTTTCTCATAAGCAGACATGCATGCAAAATAATAAAATTACAAAACATTATGCAGATTAATTTGCATGTATACAGTACATAGATATATATAACTATAACTATATAACAGTGATTAGACAAACTACCACAAAGATTTAGTTTTTTGAAACATTAAAACCGCTCTTGACTGTCATAGGTAAAAGATAATATCAGAAAAAAACAAACATATATTCACCACTTACTTCTTGAATGTGCATGTAGGCATCTCCCAGTAAGAGATATGTGTGAGGACTGGGCATCTTCTCCACCATTTCTCTGGAGAGAACACAAAGATATGAGAGTTAGACAGCGTAGAAGTGTCCGTGGGCAAATGAGTAAAGAACATAACAGAGATGTGGCGTTTCACAGGGAATCTACTGTACTGAAACTAAGAAGGTTGTTCATGTCCTGGGAGTACAGTGTGAAAAGGAAAAAGGCTGGGGATGCAAGTTCTGGGTCTATATCAAGTCATATACAGTCGTATTTTGTCAGAATACATAGAAGCCAAACAAAGATGGAGGGGAGTAGAATATGGAGTGGGTCATTTTTAGATTAACTTTTTTCTTTTGCTCATTTTCCGTCTGAATTTTCGGCTCACCTGTAACAGCTCGCATACAGACGCTTCTCTTTCCTGTGATTCAGATATATGTCTGCCATTTTCTCCTTGGCCTGGATGTAATAGGGCTGCTCAGGCGTAATGTTTCTGAGCATACTCAGTGCCAGCGCGGTGTCGCCGCGAAGCAGGGCAAGGTCCGCGTTGGCAATAGTCACACGAAGCTCCTCAGGGGTTCCCGAGAACTCATTGATGGCATCTTGCATCACCTTTGCTGCTTCATGCTGAAATATCAAATTAAAACGTTAGCAAAAAAAAAGAAGAGTTCAAGGTCAGACATAGGTGGAAACCAAACAGGAACATCATACCTGTTCACCGTTGAGCCATAACGCTTCAGCTAACTCCAAGAACACAGAGACACAGTCAGCAGGGCTCAGCTCAATCTTCTTACTCTTGGACTTGGAGGAGGATCCAGCTCTGCGGACACCTGGGAGACTCATGGCCATCTGCAACGTCTGAATAGCCTCCGTCAGTTCACCCATTTTCTTCTTACTCTGGGCCTTGATCAGATGGTACAAAGGATGTTCCTGAATCTGAGAGGGGAGAAAAGTAATGATACAAATTCATATTTAATTCCTGTATGTGAAAAATGGCAATTTTGTAAGTATGTTATGAATAAATCTGCCTGATTAGAGTTAGAAATAATGTTCAACACAGAAACCATTTTTGACATGGCAGAGTGTTCACTAAAGGTACTGAGATTAACTTTTTAATATGACTTATTCTCAAAACACAGCAGCTTTTAATGAGCTGACACCTCACTATGTTAATCAAACACTTCTGTAGTTTTGGCATTTAACGATACATATTCTTTTCTTTCACCTAGATTCTTTGCTGTATTCTGTGTAGCTCAGGACAAGCTAAAAAAAAATAAAAGACTGAACACACACTTCCTCATAACATCAACCATATCAAAATATCTTACCTCGAATTTATGGCTGAGGCAGAGTTCAAGAGACTGGGAACACAACGTGAGGTTGCCCTGCAGCATGTGGATCTGTGCCATGAGTAGGTGAGCATCTGCATGGGAAGGACACTGCTCCAAGCAGTGGGTTAGACTGCTTTGAGCAGCCTCGGAGTCACCTGAATGAACAGGAACAGTGCAGTTTGAATCAGAAGCAAATGTAAAACAAAAAAAAAAGAAGAAGAAAAATTGCTATTATATAATGCACTTCTCACCGGACTGATATCTGACTTTGGCTAGCAGGAAGACCCCTTGAAGGAGGCCGGGCACTACCTTGACCACAGTATCCAAGAGAGAGGCACAGTGCTGGAGTTGGGGAGCAGGAGCCTGGCCTTGGACCGTAGGCTTAAACATTATCAGCAGAGGTGTTATTTGCTAGAAAGTTTCTAGAAACATTTTAAATGACGAGCCAAACACAAGCATTAGTGGGAACAGGATGCACGTCTGACCGAGGACACACTATGTGAGTATTTTGTACCTTGGTTGGACACAGTGCAAGATACTCTTTGACAATGTCCAAGAGGAAGTCGGGGTTGAGCTTCTCAAAGTACGCCACTCCCAGTGGCAGACCCTGCAGCGTGGAGAAGTGTGTGTCCACTGCATCGTTCAGAAGGTTGGTAATCTCCTCCTGTGGTCGGCGCTTTTTCGCCGCCAAAACAGCACGCAGGTACAATAGCTCCTAATAGAGTGGAATGAAACAGGAAGCTAAATACAGGGATATAATCATTGGGATAAATAAACAGCAGGAGGACACGACTATTCTGTGTATAGCCAATTTTGCTCAGGATTTTCATTGTAAAAAAATATGTAATATTCTTATATTCTAGCATTTATGGACAGTTTTTACCCCCGACTTTCCAATAGACTGTTGAATCTCTGTGAGAAATTCCAACTGTTGTTGAGCGTCCTCAAGTTGGCCCTCAATCAGCTGGCAACAAATTATGCCTGAGTGAGAGAGAATAAGATATTGTTAATATTGTCTTCACCACCCCTGAATAGTCAACTGATGAATCATTGTAACTTGTTACCAGTCAAAGCAGAAACACTGGTCTCATCCAAAGTCATGGCGGTCTTGTACCACTTCATAGCCTCCTTGATTCTGCCCTGAAGAACCATCTGATAGCCCAACTCCGTGGCTAAATCGGAGTCTCTTGATGTGATAGAGAAGGCTCTTTCCACCATCCTGAATGTCTGCTCAATCACTTTCTCATTTCGTCCACACTTGAAGGAAACGTAGCCAAAGTTAAAGACAATTTAAAAGATCCTTAATCTTTAGTGGTGAGAATTAAGAATAAGAGACAATACTGAAAATAGCCTTACGACACGAGTGAAGGCAAGAGACATTCTGTAGAAAAGCTCAGGGTTGTGGGGTTCCACGTTATCCAAGTTGCTAATGAGGTTTGAAAGCTGCTTTACTGACTGTTATGAGAAAAAAAGTAAAAACAGTTTCTGTAAATTGATTAGCACCACTTTGATACAGCTTAATCAAAACTCAAAAAAGTGGAATTCACAATTACTGCTCGGCTCCTGGTGAAATGCATCCGTAAGTGTTGAAAGCATAAACGTGAAAAGGGATGAACTTCACCTCAGTAATATCTCCATCTCTGCACAATGAGTGTAGCGCCAGCATCCGCACGGCCTCCAGGTTATTTTTATCCCTCTGTAAAAGCCTGAAACATAACACAGGGGGCTGTGAATGTAGTCCATTTCCTACACTTAATAAGCTTGGATTTCTCTGATTGATAGCAAGAGAACACATGACACTCCTCCAGTACTGTTGAACATCCAGTCAAATAAAATTACAACTAAAAGTAATTTATTCATAACTACCAAACAATGAGAAGTATCCTGTGTGATGGTTGAACCCTTGAAACTACAACTCCTTGGAGTAGTGATAGACTTTGGCATTTGGGCTCAAAGGCCTTTTTTATGCTGTGTGGCTGACTGTGGTGCAGAAGGGTGAGCACAAACAATGGCTTAGTCAGTATGCACGGGTTTGAGGCATCACGTTTGTGTTTCATTTGCACTTGAATGCTAAGCCATTTGCAAAGGCGGACTGTGTTTTTTTCCCCTCATATGCCTGCTGGTGATTACAAAAGGTTTTGCGCTTACTGATCACACCAGAGACATTGACTTGCACTTATCTGAGACCCTAAACCCCTCAAACATTACCTGTGTGCTGCCTCGATGGTTTGCTCCCAGTCTTGAAGGCAGAGCAGCAATTTCATCTTCTTGACGAGAGCAGGCACAAACTCGGGAAAACTGACAATGACTTGGTTGACCATCTCCAATGCTCCAGAGTAGTTCTGACGATATTCATAGTATTGTGCCTAAGACAGACCAAACAGAACTTAGTCTCTTATTGTTCAACATGTACAACGCTCCCATCTATCTTATTGTGACTCTGAGGATTCCAAGGCTATATTCAAAAATTCAAAATCATTTGCCGCCCGTGCAAACAGTTCATGTGGTGAGTGAATTAACTGAAGAGGAGAAATGTAAGAGCTAGAGTGATAGCAAGGATACAGTTACCACACTACAGCAATTACCGACACAACAAGAGAAAGCACTCACTGGTGGTTAACAAGGTGAACATTTGTTTAAAAAAACAAACAAAAAAAAACCAATGGCTTCCTTAGGTCACAACCTCCATCAGATTGACAAATGCTGGCTAAAACATACCCTCATTGGCGGGGATAATAAAACTGTATGAGTCATAGGAAATGGGAGAAACGATAGCGTCATAACATTTTCAGCTGGACAATTCATGGTGAATGTGTAGTTCCCATCTTACCTTTCCCATCAGGGCGAAAACATCCGCTTTCTCTTTAAGTCCCTCGTCAAAGTATTTTCCAGCCTTCCTGGCATAGGCGTCTTTGCCAGATGTGACATCTATCCAGGCTTTGAGGATTGTCCCCTGGACAACAAATGCCAGTGCTAATTTTAAGTCCTGCCATACACATACAGTAAATGCTTTGCATTTCTCAAGCGTGTGGTGTACATATCTCACCTCTCTGGAGCCATTGGAGAGTTTGATCATTCTCTCGGTGTACTCCCTTGCCTTATCATTTCGCCCCAGCAGCCAGAGAAACAGCCCAGCGTAGTAAAGGCTCTTGGGAGACGCACTTTTACGATCTTCTTTGACCTTAGCATCAAGTTGTTGAATGACTTCTCTGTCTGTAAATACGAAGACACTTGGTCAAATATTATTTACAAGTGTGTCCGTGTAATTTGAGCAGTGACTTGAACGAAGGGACTAGTGTTGGATTACCTGGGTTTGCCTTTCTTTTCTCAGCATAGACAAGAGCCATCAATGTGCAGAGAGCTACATCTCGGCTGTCTCTTAATGTGTCCAACTCTACCGTGGCTTCTTGAATTTGATCTGTAGTAAGAAAGTAACATAATGGCAAAGACAAAATCAAAACGTTTGCTCGATTTAATTAACACACTGTATGTTTAGAGATATTTTGAAAAATAGCTTTGTCTTATCCAAAGGTCTACACATTACATTGATGGAAGCTCTTGCTGCATCTTTTTGTGTCTGTGTTGTTATATTTGATGTAAAGACACCCTGAGTTTGCTTGTCTTCTTAAAAAAGGTTATTCTGGGCAAATTACTGTTATCTATTTTTACTTCTATTTTATGTTTTTTTTCTAAGTACCTTTTTCCATGTATTTTCGAGATATTTGTTTTTATGATCTCTTCTGTGCTATTCATCTAATAAGTAATGCATTTATAAGTAGTTTTGTTTATGATATGTTGTGTGTGTGTGTGTGTACAGCCTTGATACAGTTTTTTTTGTGTGTATCTGCCTTTTATATAGAGGCATAGCAAGCAGTTTTAACATTTACTCAGTAGACAGGATATTCACTACCGATATCTGTAATGTCATTCTTAATATTCACGGGAACTGTGGCTGCAACTCTGCTCCCCCACTGTTTCAGACATCTGCAATATCATTATGACTAGTCATAATTTAAGTTCAAGATATCTTTACTTATCCTTAATTGAAGATATCTACATTGTACCTTCTAGATATTTTTGAATGAAGTTGTAGATATCTTAAACTTGAATTATGACTAGTCATAATGACATTGTAGATAGTTGAAACTGGAATTAGGGAAATCTACAACTATCTACAACTGAATTGTAGTGATCCATATGGGAGTGTCAGACAGTGGTGTCCGGCTCTGCTCCTGGGCTCTTAATCTTTAGATCACAACTATTATGTGTTGTCTGTCTTCATGTCCATGCTTGTCTAGCTTTGTCGTGGTGATCCAACAGTGCCTAATGAAGATGTAAGAGTTTCAGAGCTGCTTTGGTTATTAAAGTCAATAGGAGCTTTGATATAATGTGTGCATCCTCATGTTTTCCTCTGGAATCCATGAAAGTTTTTTTTGGACGTGAGGAGGCTTCCTTTCTTCCCATTACAGACACAATCACCTGGCCAGAAAAGTCTAATGCCATTAGTTTGTGTGATTCTTTCAAGCTTACCCTGCATTAGGGAACCATATGCATGGAAAAAGCTGTAAATGGGATCATTGCTGAACTTCCTCTTGGCAGCCGCTGCAGCATTTACAGCGTGATTGAAGAACTTCTCATAGCAGTAGTACCGGATCAAAGCCTGTGAAGAAACATAGAGACATACAGTGCAGTCAGGACTGGCTAACGAGGTGAGCACAGACAAATCCCCGCCTCAGCCTCAGATGTTGCTTCATAAACACAACAATGTAGTAAACAAACCAAACACGCATTAGCGTGTGTTAGCTAGGTTTATCTGCTGAAATTCACATGGGGCATTTGTGGAATCGACTGCCGTTGAAAAGTCGCATTATCTCATTATATACAACAAGGTATACATATAGCAGTCAGGACTATTTACACTGTAAGTGTTATAATGCATTATAAATCAGAGCTGACTTGAGCACAGTGCTGTGTCACTAAAACGTATATCCACTTACCAACGTTGTCTCTTCGTCCTCCATTTTTGTTGAGGCGCTTTATGCCCGAATAGTAACCGACTCGAAGATAAAATAACGAACAACTCACACTTTCTACATTGTAATTTAGGATAACAACGATATTTATTATTATCGCCGTTTCCGTTGTGTATCCGCCATCTTGAATCAACTCTTTTAGCGTTGTCTGGTAACTTAGGAACGACTATACTTACGGTATTATTTTTGCCCCACAATTTGCATTTCAGGGACAACCTGAACGCCAACTGCTTGTTTACCACCGGCATCTTTTAGCACTTGTTTAGTAATCACACTCCCACCACTGTTCATTAATTCAAAAACATTTTGTTGGTGGAGTTTTTCAGCGTCGGCTGGTAAAGTATTTTGTACCTGTCAGTCTTTGAAGCCGGGCAGACTAAACCCATGCAACTGTAGTAATTCCGACCTAAAGCGCTAGGTGGCACAGTTACCCTTTTATAAAATGTGTTTACCACCAATCACCACTACTATTGATACCTTCACGAATAATAACACTGTATTAGTATCAATAATAATAATAGTTATTGTTTTGAGCAAACATACACAATGTTTTGAGTCTGCTAATTATAAAAAAATATAATATTTATGAATGATTTGTTTGTATTCAGCCAGTATTAGTTGCTGAAGTAACATTTTGATGGCTTAACAACAAAACTGATACTAACATAACGGATGCTTAAGGTCTTAAAATGAGCTATCATTTATCTATCTTTATATATATCTTCATACATATATATATATATGTAAAGATATATATATGTAAATTTGCAATCTTCTCTTAGCCATGTAACATGTACAATTTTATTGCTTTATTTCTCTACCATTCTTTTATCAAATATTCTTTTTTCACTGTCATCACTATCATATTTTAGTATATCTTTATCATTTTGGTAATGTAAGTGTTAGTGGTGTTTCATTTATTACTATTTACAGTAGCTCCTATACCTTGTGGCTAAAATCTTGTTTCGGCCTGGAAACAACCATTGGAGTTGCAATCACTCAATGGCAAGTGAAAGTGAAAAAAATGTGCATTTTATGGGTTTTAATTGGTTGCAGTGGCACTTAACGAGTATTCTGATGGGTAAATAACACGGGGTAGTCTATAATGTGCCAAATTAAAGCCTTGTGAATCAAATCAAATCTGAAGAATCTTGGTGTGAGTTGGTTGTATTGACCTTTCACAGGTATCTCAGTGGGTTAAAAACATTGCATGCCAGAGTGGCTTTAACTTACTTTGAATATATGGAAATAATTAAAGGGAGCTCAGTGACTTTGGTTACATTCACAAATGTTGCATTCATGTGGTCACAAGGCTTAGTGTTGGGTTTGCCTGTTTGTTTGTTTTCCAGAACTCCATAATTTTATACTTTGATAACTTTAAAATTTTGGATTTTTCTAGCCTTAGAATAAACATTTTATATTTACATATTAAGGCAATGGCCTTGCTTTACCGAGCCACCACAGTTCCCTGACACTTGCTGGAAACACAAAGATTATATCCACCCATCTCATCGTATTGTATTGCTATTATGTGATATCAACTATTGTTCATTTCAACCAAATAACAATATCCCTCCCCCCAGAAAAGGATGCAAGTTGTCACCTTTTGACACAGTGTTGAAGAGTGAATCACGTACATTGGAAACATACTTCCGTCTCGCCAGCTGTAAACTGTGGCTCAGTGTTATGCAACACGTTGCATTGACTGTATGAAGTATGAAATCCTGACGTCTACAGTGTTGAGTCCATGGCAGAAGCAGCCAGTGTCCATCATGGGTGCAACTGTTGCAGAAGAGACCTTTCCATGGCTTGTCAGATACTGTTTAGCACTGACTCTGGCACATAATCATTACTCTCTGCAGCACACATCAATGGAAGAGTAAATCAGGTTGGTATCGAGCTCGGAGCGTGTGCAGCAATGGTAAATGTCTGCTGTATTTAGCTCACAATTTATCTTACCATATAAACATGCATGATTCATAATATTTACTATTTTGTCTTTATTAATTTATCAATCCAAGTGAAATAAATTGCATTCTCAATAATACTGAAACTTAGCAGTTGCATGGGAGATAAGCAAGGTGTGGTACTTAGCAAAGAGCAATAAATACTGCATGTGTTGTTGCACTTACAAAGAATGCATCTAAAAACCTATTAGGGGAAATACTGTGGAATATCTACCCCTTGGGATATACTGCTATAGCATTCTAATGGCTATATCCATTGTGGTTTGTACAAGCCATTATTGATCAAAGAGCCATGCCCAATAATACAAGCAGCACACTTGAAAATGAACTCTTATTTCTGTTTTTCACGTGTTGCAATAAAATGAGTTGTTTGTACTACTTTTAATTTAAAATTGTCTTGCCGTAAATATATGTGTGGAACTTCTCACGGAGGAGCGTCGCCTGTGAACGGGGGGTGGTGTTTGTGATTGCGTGTGCGAGTGGAAAATGTAGTGGCTTAGATAAAAAGTGAGTGTGTGTGCATGTCTCTCTGCCAATAGAGTGTTTGTCTATTTGCACATGGGGAAGGTGGGTGGGTGGTGGGGGCGGGGCGGGGCGGGGGACTCACCACCTAATCTAATAGGATTTTCTTCCCATCTCTCTACAGCAAATAAAATTACAGAGCTGTTATAGTTAACGTTCTCAGATTTCTCTCAGAATTGTTTTTCATATGCTCCCCCATGCATGCCAGTGGCGAGAGCCCAGCCAAGTAGACATACTTTCACGTATAAAATGTCCACATACAGTATTATTGCCCACCTTGGCTCCTGGCTGGAGACAGCCAAGCAACTTCCAACCTTCCACTCTAACACATGCAGCCGGTCTGATGCTGTGCCGCTGAGTGTCCAGCAACAAGAATCTGCAGAATCACTCTTGATTTACTGGCATTAAAACAAAGCAGTCTGTAACTCCACCTGTTGCCATGACATAACGTCCACATACAGAGCTGGGCTGCTTTCACTCATTACTTTTCTCTTGAATCAGTGGATAAATGAGATTATTGGGCATCTTTTTTTCTTTTCTTTTTGTTTACATAATAAGAATCTCTTGACATTTTCATATAAACATTCACCCGTTTGTTTCCATTACAGGGATAGGAGTGATTTTTCCAAACACGCTGACATGTGGACATACATTGAGACGGGCCACGACTGCTGACTGACTTTGTCAGGAAAACAACATATGAGCCATGACGCGTCGTGAGTGGATGTGGCAGTAATTGATAATCACATCTTCTTTGTGAGACAGAATGGCAGGAATTATCAGCACTTTGCCTTCAGCCTCCTAAGGATGCAGCAGTCACAATAGGTAAAAGCAATGCTGGACTGTAATGAACATTTAGACTGCTGTTAATAATTAATAAAAATGTTCCACTCACTAAAGATGCTAATAGTTTCCGGCAGAAGCCACAAAGCCACTCAGAAGTCAGAGACCAGCTTCTTGTGCAAATGTTTGATCAACCAAAAAGCACACCAAAAATAAATATGATAAATATGGAGGGGGCTATAGTATGATTAATAATTATTATTTTTTTAGTTTTATTTTTTAACAAAGTTTTGTCACGTCACTCAAGATGATTTGCTTAAAGTCATACGTTCATGAGTGCCTTCGCTATCCCAAGAGACTCAAGAAATCAATATAAGACCATTAACAGTTTGAGTGCTCGTTACATTTTGTACAAGAAGTGGACACTGATAGCTTCAACATTTTACAGGTTCTGAAATGACACTAATGCTGACTGTGGTTTGGTAGATATCAGCACTGTAGCTAGTCATGGAGCTCATCACGATCGAGGATGATATTTAATGCCTGATCTACAGTACGTGTGTGGTTAGTTCTTAAGATGTTTTGAGATAACATCTGAAAGCCTGGTATCGTAACATTATGAACACTGCTCATCAACATAATTCAACTATAATGATACAATTATTGCCTGTCGCTCGCAATGAGGCCAGAGACCATACAGTAAGACAACGGCTAAGTGCTTTAGTATTTGATAAATTAATCATTATTACATAGGAATTGTAACCACTGACAACATAAGGAAATAAGCATGTGTCAATTTTCCAGTAAAAAAGAATAGAATAGAACGCATATTTGAACATTAATATTTGCTATGAATTTGTAATACATTTCAAACTTCTAAAATGCCATTTGGCATCACTACATCAAATATAGTACTAAAAAAAAAGTTAACATTTTAGACTAGGCTATAAAGCCAGAAAGGGAGACTTATTAAAAGTGACTCTTTTCACGGATACAATAAGAAACACAAGGGAAACAAAGCAAATGCATTATGTTGTCAAATATAAAAAAATAAAGCCTCTATGTCTCTGGTGCTCTTTCTGTCCATGGAAGGGGGGGGGGTGTCAAGAATCTAAAGAAGAAGGAAAATGTTATTTCACGCCAAGACAAATGAAGGACAGAACTGGTGACAGGCTCAAACCCCTGACAATGTTATTAATGATTAATGAAGCTCATGGGTCAAAAAGTAAACCAAACATAGGAGACAACACGTGGGCAATTAGTTCCATTAATATCTTTCTTATAATCCACCATTAACCCTATTTCACTCGGACCTCGTCATATAAATAAAAACATTCTAGGCATACTTGATGTACATGTTATCTTTATTCTTATGGCTTTCCAATAAAATGGGTTATAGCAGTCTTGCATGCAGTTTACTTATACACCACAAGCATTCTGTATTTGATTGATGGGCGATGTTCAAAGTCTGTTTAATCAAAACATTCTCTCATAATGCACAACGTACAGTGTAAGTATTGGAAGTTGTAATGACATGCAAAATATACTCATATTAATGGAGCTATACCTTTATAACATGGAACAACAGATGGAGCTTTTGGTTGGAGGTCATGGGAAGAAATAGCAAAAGTAACACACCTAAATGCCCTTGAAAAATGTAAACAGAAGTAGAAAACAGCCAAGGGCATATGAGATGTGTGACGCCATGTCCTTAAGATAATCATTCAGAATATTTCATGCCGTCTTTCATCCAATTTAGATATTTATAGTGATGAGGATTGAGAGGTAAGCTGTGTAAAAATATTTTACAAAGCCCACTAAAACATAAAACGTTAACTTTCTATTTCCAGATAACAGTATTCAGGTGACCTAGTCTTAATTGTCCTTAAAGAACAATTGAGCAGAACACGGAATACATCTGCTTTTATATCACATGGAATACAACTGCAATAATGTTCTACAAATTCCATAATTTCACAATCCTTGCAAAATACATCATCAAAAAAAAAAAAAAAAAGATGGGAAAAGTAGAGACCTGGAGGACAAATAGACAATTTTACCAATGATTTACCTCCTGCCAAGCAAACTGCCAAAGGTTTGTGGTTAAGCGAGATAACTTCTAACAGGTTCACTGAAAGTTTGTCAACAGCGAAGGCTTTTTTCTTAAAGATTCAACTTTCAGCACATTAATGATAAAAAAAAAAGAAAAAAGTATGTGCATAATAACCAAAATCATAAGAAAAATAGCACTCATTTACATGAATGATGAATGTGCAAAGTATTTCTGCTGCTCTGACACCGATACTCAAATATACCGTCCGTGAGTATGACTGGATTCATGTGGACCACAGACGAAGGCTATCGGCCATTTTGTGTAAAAACGTCCTGCAGGTCGGTTTCGTGAGGCTTGATGGACATGGAGCGAGCCAGACGGAAAACAGAACATGAACATGCACAATCACCAAGAAACCGTCCATGCAGGTCTGGGACAATTCCGACGGTGTCTCTAAGATTGCGAGCCTTAAAGCAATCCTTCTCACGCTAAAGATCACCCCCTGACAGAACGACCCTTTTGAAGAGTAAAAAAAGTGTATAAAAAGTCAATTAAATAAGCTAGGAGTTCTTAAAGTAATAAAACAGTGAGTGATATAACAGTAATCCGAGACACATGAAAGCAGAACTAGCTGCAGTAGAAGTCAAAGCGATAACTAACGTGTCTCTCAGAACACTTTGAGAAAAGTTGCCCATCATTACAAACAGTTCGCCTGGCTCTTGAACGCAGCCAAAGTTGTCCCTTTACAGCCTGAATGAGCAACTTTTACATTTAGGCACCTAAACCTCAAGTAAGCATGGTCACTTTGGCATAGATATCCACACTGAGGACGGAAGAGAGGCCAGAAGACGACTTAGTCACTTTTTAAATGTTGTAAACATTTTTTTTTTTGTCATTCATTAAAATGTCTTTGTTGCATCGCCAAGATTTGTTTATTCATCTTGGTCTCGGACATCTTTGCCCACAACCTCCTTTTCACTTTTGTCCTTTTCATATTTGTTTTTTCCATTTGTTGTCACACTGTTACATGACGACTGAGAGGCAGTTGAAGGTGCTAGTTCACTCTGATGAGTGTCTTGATTTTTTTTTAGATCGTCCTTGACGACAATCTCGTTGTCAATGAGTGCTTTATCCTTTTGGACGACATCATAGGATGTGTCTGAACGCTTGCCGGCCGCAATTGCCTTAATATAGTGCCTGAAAGCTCGCTGGATGACGACGGCTGACATGTCCTCCTGTTTGCGACGTAAGGTGGTAGTGATGGGCTCGTAGGACACCTTGGAAGGGTTGGAGGCCATGAAGCGCTCCTCCATCTGCCCCCTGAGGACATCCATCTCGCCACCCTCCCCTAAAACACGTTTAGTGAATGCGAACAGGATATCCAAGCAGTGAATGCGTTCGCCACTCACCATGGGTAGATCCATGGCGATCAGTTCAAGCCGGTTAGGCATGGCTATGCGTAACGGCGGCTCCAAAGCATCTGCAAATTCTGCCAGCTTGTTGTACTCCATGAACTGTGTCGCATGAGGATCAAACCTTTCCCATACCTCATAAAACATTTCGAAATCATCCTCGCTTAGTGGGTCCGCGCTCTCCTCGGTGGCCACGCTGAAGTTTTCCAGGATGACTGCAATGTACATATTCACCACAATCAGGAAACAGATGATGATGTAGCTAACAAAGAAAGCAATCGCCACAGGAGGGTTTCCACAGTCTCCTACAACAGAACTGCCAGGATGCTCCTTAGTAGGGTCACAATCATCTTTGTTTTTGTTGAGAAGGGGAGAAAGGAGGCCATCCCACCCTGCCGAGGTGGTGATCTGGAACAAGCAGATCATGCTGTTGCCAAACGTCTCAAAATTGAAGAGGTCATCAATGCCCGCCTCCCTTTTGACGTAAGCAAAGTTTGACATGGCAAAGATAGCGTAGATAAACATCACCAAGAAGAGCAGGAGACCAATGTTAAACAGGGCAGGAAGTGACATCATCAAAGCAAACAAAAGTGTGCGGATTCCTTTGGCGCTTTTAATCAGGCGGAGGACTCGGCCGATCCGAGCCAGTCGGATGACTCGGAACAGTGTCGGCGAAACGAAATACTTTTCTATCAGGTCAGCAAGAAACATACCTAAGGGAAGAAAGCAGCATATTTTAAACAAAACAAAACAAAACAAAAACTACATACAAAACATGTATACTGACAAACTGAATGATGAGACATACCAATGATGGAGAGAATGACGACGATGAAATCGAAGATATTCCAGCCGTTGGTGAAAAAGTAATGGCGGAGAGAGATCATCTTCAACAAACACTCTCCAGTGAAGATGGAAATGAATACGATGTTTATGTAGTAGAGAATGTCTTCCATTTCGTCTGACTGATCGTCGGTTTCCACCATCATTGCGACCATGTTGAGCCATATCAGAACCATTATTACAATATCAAACGCCTGTTTTGTTGTGAAGTCAAAGATGTACGCTTGAATCTTGTTCTGAAACAGGTATCAGTGTGGCAGAGGAACAGAAAATGAATTTCAGATGCCGCGACATTACTATAGATCAGTGATGCAAACTTGAAGTCATGAATACAGTGACATACTGATGGTCTCGGAATAGGTTTTTGTGGTTTCTTTGAGCCCAGCTTTTTCATGGCATTATAGTATTTCTTCTGTTCCTCAGTCATGAAGATGTCCTGACCTCCAAAGTAAAGAGGGCACGAGAGGAATGTTAAATCACAGGAAAAGTTTATATATATATAAATGTATTTGGCAGCCGATTTGATACTCATCTTTTTCTTCTGCTGATTGAAATTGTCTATGATGACACCAATAAAGAGATTCAGTGTGAAGAAGGCCCCAAATATGATGAACACAACAAAATACAGGTACATAATCAGGTTGATCTCATACTCAGGTTGCTCTTCTTGCTATAACGGTGACAGAAAGTGGACAAATTAATATCATTCAGTTGGTAGTTAGTACTCCACTACATGCAATTGTTTCTCATAATCTGCTTGTAAATGTTATTCTGGTTTTTTTGTCTTCTGCTTGTGTTTTAACTGTGTAAATGTGTAACTGTGTTGAGTGTTTGCTGCTGTCTATCTTGGCCAGGACTTCCTTGGAAAACAAGGGGATTTTCCTGGTTAAATAAATAAATGCAGGTGTGATTTTATAGTTCCCTAAATTCTGGAGGAAGCAAACAGTTCTTGAAAAGAGCTCTGGTGGAGCTAAACTAGACAAATAATCACACCAATAACTCATCAAACAGCTACGTGTTTCATAACTGAAACATTTCACATTAAGATTACTTAGCTTTCACAAAGCCCTGTACACTAGTGATGCAATGTGCCATGTCAATGTCACAATACGATGTTTCATTTAACAGAAAGAACAATAAATGAAAATGTGAAATTACATTTGCTTGCGAGTCCACGGCAGCAAACATGATTTCCATCCAGCCCTTGAATGTAGCCTTTACAGAAATAAACAACAGATATATTATACTATCCCTTTAATCATGAGAATCATTTCCAACCTTTCACAAATTTATCAAAATGCACGTTTGCAAACGAAACGATTAAATCGCTTACCACTTGCAGCAGTGCGAGATAACCGGCTCCAACATTGTCAAAGTTGATTTTGTGAAGTCTCCAGCGAGTCCCCGGCTGTGCTTTGCAATCCGTCACGTTTTTGACCAGTGACGTAGGGAGAGGCTCATCTGAGGTTTTGTTAGTACAGTAGTAGTACTTCCCCGCAAATAAGTTGACGCCCATGATGCTGAAGATGAGCCAGAATATGAGACATACCAGCAGCACATTGAAGATGGAAGGAATGGCGCCGAGCAGGGCGTTAACAACCACCTGCACGTCCACACACACACACACACACAAAGAAAAACAATGTGCAGAGCCCTCAGAATGTAGCCTGCAAGTGATACACAACACAGTATGCAATGGAAAGAGAAGGAAAATCACCATCGGCTCATCAGAGAGCTCTGATAAAAATGATGACTGCATGGTAAAGCCGGGGAAATAATTAAAATAAGGCATAGTTCAGTATGCTCCAGTATATGTCTACATGTTTTAAAGCCATGGTTCCCAACCTGGGGTCCAAGCCCCCCTTAGGAGGGCGCCAGAGATCACGTGGTGGGGTAACGTGTGAGGTTAATATATTTATATTTGTGCATCCCAATCAGACACTCTACTGGATAATTAGAAGTCAGTATCACCCAAATAAAAATTATAATTTTTCAATTTATTTATTAAGCTATTTATCACCAACACCTGAAAAGAAAACAAGGGGCCGGATACTGTGGATACTTTTCTCTGGACAGGGAAGCGAAATGGGGAACTTCAGCTAAATGAATTATGTTTGCTGTAGTATATATTTTACATATTACACCTTTAATAGCTGCAGGAACATGAAAGAAGAGGAATGCTTAACGCAGATGCGGCACATTTTGGGGGGCATCTGCTGCTGCTCTTCTGGATTAATCTGTGTCAGTGCAGTGAGCCAACAGAAGGCAGTGCACCATGACCTAGAATAGATTGAGGAAACCAATCCTTACTTACCCTCATGCCCTCAAACCGCGACAACGCTCTCAGAGGCCTCAAAGCTCGCAGGGTTCTCAAAGACTTGATGGGACCGAGATCAGAATATCCCATAGCAGTGGCCACCAGGCTGACCAATGACACCTGGAATGAATGCACAGATGACAAGAAGCAGAACAGACAGATCATGTAACTGCAATGTTGTTTTTGGATGGGACAAAAAACCTGTGAGCAAAACCTACATCAACAATGAGGAAGTCCAACCAGCACCAGGCATTAGTGAAGTATTTGGCAAATCCATACGCCACCCACTTCAATAACATCTCGAGAATGAAGATGTAGGTGAAGATTTTGTCTGCAAACTCCAACACAGTTTTTATGGTCTTCCTCTTCTCAATGTAGACATCTTCAAATGCCTGAAAGTAAAAAAAAGGATGCAAATAAAAAAGGATGCAAATGTCATTTAGTGCTAATGTTTGGTTCGAGGTACGATGCTAACAAACTTAGCTGCTGTCATAAAGTCCATTTTTCTATTTGTCAGTGTTTGTGAGACATACTTCTGCCGAAGAGGTTAAATTCTTTCTTCTTAGGTTTGTAGAAGAGGCAAAGGAAGAACCCATGCCTTTTTAGGAAGAGATCAAATTTAGGGAGGTTGATAAAGGAATTTCCCTTTTCTCAACACTGTGGGATTTTCACAATATGAATTTTTTTTTAAAAAACACATTCATAAAACAGATGAAAGTTGGTATGAATCCAGAAAAATAGCTGGATTTTAGTGTTGGCATGTCTTGAGGTATCAATTTCTAGTTTTGGTATGTATCTGTAGTCATTTTCAGACATATACTCCACTGCGTTCTCACATGAGCTGACTTGGACATTAAGTGGAGATTACACATGGCAGCCTGCAAGAGAATTTTTTGGAGGATATCCGGAGCAACCTCTGCAGACATTTCGTTCACACATACAGCCCCTTTTGCAGAATCTCAGAAAACAGCTTATGTTGGTGCTGCTCAGTGATGGGAACTGTTGTTTCCCATTTGTTGAGGTAAATGTATAACGTTGTGTAACTGAATTATCCCCACAGAGACTGACCAGTGCTCCACTGCTGAGCAGGATCATGAAGATGATGAAGCTCTCAAACCAGTTGTGCTCCACTATCCGGAAACAGGTCTTTCTTAGCGTCCACCACACCTTCCACCATCCCACCTCCACATTCACCTGACAGCACTGGAACTTCTGCACGCAGTCTGCATCAAGACAAGAGAGAGATGGTGATTTAGTCATGACACCTGGTTAATGCTGCAGTGTGTAACTTTGGGGGACTTTTGTTGTTGTTGATGTTATTACTGTGCCCCTGTTTGGCCTTCGTGAACAGAAAGGATGTTTTCGAATCTGAAAACAGGTTCTGTGAATCCTGTTAAACTGCTGAACAACTCTGCAACACTTTTTTGAGCAGCAGAATTCGCGTGGAACTGATTGGCTTTGTTTGCACTGAAAGGTTATGGCAGGCTCAGCAGTGGCAGCAGCTGTGGCAGTGTTCACCTTCAGGAAAGCAGCCGTCAGGATCCATAGATTCTTCAAGTTCAAAGTCAATGGACTCTCTGCCTTCCCCGGGTGGCAAACCATCCACTGTGCTGCCCTCTGAGGAGCTGAGCTGCCCGTCGTCATCTGCAGTCTGTGGAAGAAATTTACATAAAGCTAGTCTTAGAAGAGAGGTACAACAGAGTCATTGCAAATGTAAACAAAAACAAAGAGAAGACACATTTAATGCACTCCATCTCGCGATTATTTATGTTACTTGGGACAACACTTATTATTATTGACATACAAATAGTTCAAGTTTGAATCAATACATATATACATATATACATATATATATAATTGAATAATAGCTATAACAACATTTTACAAATCTATTACATATCAACACAACTACTTTCTGTATGAAACATAAAAGGCCACATGTTCTCTCCTCCAGCCAGTTGTTGTATGGCTTTCTACAGGGTGTGTCTGCTAATAGCTGTTGATGAGAACAGCTCGAATGCCTTACTGGAGAATGCAGGAGCACTGATCTGTCCTGGGACCGGCTAATGCAGTGCAGAGAATGATGTAAGCATGTTACTGTGAGCACTGAAGTCAATGTGTTTGTGTTACCATCCGTACAGTCTCTGTCAGGAGGGCCTCATGCTAAATTAGCATTATGAAACCGAATATTATTATTATTATTATTATTATTATAATAACTATTTGTGAATTATGAAATATGAACATCACAAATTCATGGTGATTCACCGTGAAGATCATTTGTGAATTATAGGTATCCTTGTTGGAGGACGCATCGCAAATATATTTGGTATAACAATGCCATAAAGATTGAAAAATAAATTGTTTTAAAATAAAACTAAGGGAAGAATGTACTTTCACTGATTCAGTATAAAAACACAATGTAAATGAGCCGTGAAATATTTGGCAAGTGTTTTAAATTAAGTACATTAAGAAAAATATAACACTGCAACAATTTATGTGGGCACTTTTCCCCACTTTTCAGGGTAAGAGGAGGGTTTTCGCTCACCAGCACTCAGACTTAAATGGCACACACTGTACTGTAATCTGCATGCCAGTATTTCCTTACATAAGGCCTCTCCTCACTAAAGTGTCATGGTAAATGGGGTCTTTAAGGGAAACATCACGTTGCACGCTTATAGCTTTTTGTCACGTTTCAAAGCCACTACTGAAACACTAAAATCCTTAGTCATGCGTCGCACATTATGGACATTAGTCTGCCTGCGACGGACTTGGTTTCAAGGGTTTATTATCACTTACAGTCAAGGCGAAAAGATCGATCACACCAGTCCACAAGAGCATCCTCACCATATGGAATCCTGCTGGTTCAGAAGAGGCACTGCTGAAGTCCTCCGTGTTGAGGTTTTCAAAGTCAGACTCCCCCACAGCAATAGGAACCGTGATAGTCAGACTCGGATTGTTGATGAAAGACATTATAGAATCATCACTCTTGCTGCTGACTATATACTTGTCTCCAGTCTTGTCCACTCCAGTCACATCCCCATTGCCATTCTTTGGAAAGTCTTTGATGGTGTGGTCGGGGACACCGTTTGGTCCAAAAGGTTTCTGAAGCTCATCAAGCGATTTGTCCTCAGCCTTCCTTTTCTTCTTGTTCCGGAGACAGACACTGTTGCAGCTGCTGCGGAGTATGGACTTGGCAAAAGCGATTCCTCTGTGAATCCGGGCAATGGCAATCTTCAGATTGTTCGTATCCCTGTCATCCTCTGTCGCTGCCAGGTTGTCGGCACTAAAGGAACTCAGCAGCAAGGCCAGGAACAGGTTCAGCACCTGGTAGATAATAACAATGCTTAGCACAAGACTGATGATAACAACACATGCAGCTATAAATCTGTGTCTAGGGGCTTTTCTTACATCCCTCATTATCATTTTCTAAGAGTGTGTTAATGGACTCATGAAATGACAAAAAGAGATAGTGATGTACCACAAGGTTTCCAATAACCATGACCATCATGTAGACAATGATGCACATGGGCGTCCCAGCCACCTCCATACAGTCCCACATGGTCTCTATCCACTCTCCACAAAGCACTCGGAACACAATGAGGAATGAATGGAAGAAGTCACTCATGTGCCATCGGGGCAGAGTGCAGCTGGGTGAGATTTTACACACACAGTCATTGTATTTTTTTCCAAACAGCTGCATGCCCACCACGGCAAAGATAAAGACGATGATAGCCAGAACCAGGGTCAGGTTGCCCAAAGCCCCCACTGAATTGCCAATTATTTTGATTAGTGTGTTTAGAGTGGGCCATGATTTGGCCAACTTGAATACTCTCAGCTGTAAAGAGAAAACAAATTATATCATGTTTCCGCACTTAATACGCCGTCACGAATATTGGAAATGAGACATCTACACTCACCAGTCGGAACGATCTCAGAACAGACATGCCACCCACTTTTTCCAAACAAAGCTCCATCATGCTTAAACAGACAATGATTCCGTCAAAAATATTCCACCTCTCCTGGAAGTAATGGTATGGATCCAGCGCAATGATCTTGAGGACCATTTCCGCAGTGAATATACCAGTGAAAACCTTCATTAAAGACAGGAATTGGCCATTAATAAACACAATACCTATTTTGCTAAATAACATTGACGTTTACATACACACTACAGTCCACTGACCTGATTTCCCACTTTCAGCATAGAGGAGAAACGCCCAGTCATTGGATAATGCTCCATTGCCATAAACAACGTGTTAAGTACGATGCATATGGTGATGGTGAGGTCTGCAAACGGGTCCATCACAATTAGTTTAACCAGCTTCTTGATCTTCAGCCATGCTGGACAGCATTCCCAGATGAGGAAAGTGTGGGCAAACTTGTTCCAGCAAGCAGGACACTTCTGCCTCGACTCTTCAAGCTCTGATGCACAAATGGACAAAAAAACTAACATTAAATATCCATGATGCAAATATGTATGCCACGGTCGGTGCAGAATACCCACCCTCCATTGTGCTGGTAATGACACTAGCTGTGCTAAGAGCTCTCTGTCTGGCCTCTGGGCCATCAAGGAAGTCCATATACTCCTGGTTTGCTCCTCCACTGGCCTGTCTGTACTCTGCATCAGTGGTATCAGCCTGAAGGGTAGAGATGATAGTTACAGACCCAACTTTGTGAAAGAAAATAACAAAACACATTACAATGGGTGCACACCACTGTACTACTTGATTACATAAGGATATTTTTTTTTATACTATGAATGTCTCTGTGACAACTTGGCACGATAATGTCAGTCCTGGTCTCATGGTCAGAAGCCACAGCAGTCATAATGGGCTGGGAAACAAAGGTGCAATGGCAAAAAGCTGTTTTTATTTGTCTGAATGCACATTAGAACTAAATGCACCACTGCGAAGAATTACAATTACAATGGCCCCTGCATGAAAGGGCATCAGCAAAAACACTACAACACTAAATTAAACAAATAAACTGAATCGAATGGCTGCGTGGAACACAGAAATCAATTTAAACCATTGTGGTTTGAAAAGTGATTAGCACTAATGTCGAGTACAGTATCACCTATGTGATTTCTTGTTCTTAAAAGTGTGACTCAGACAAGAAAACGACAGACAGAGAGAGAGAGAGAGAGAGAAACAATGAAACCAAGGCTACAATATGCAAATAAAAACAGGGCCACCTGCACTTGACAACCCTTTCTTACATTGTCTGTGATGGAAGCCATATCCACTGTCACTTTAGGCAGGTGGCGCCTCACAGGTGATGATGGCAGAGAATTCCCACCCACCAGGGACACTACCCCATTACAGTCTACTGAGCTGTGCTTGATCCCGCTGGCTGGAAAAAGGAGATGTGACAAGAAGCTGCACTGGCTCATGCTGCTGCTTCGTCGCTCAAACGCTCGGGGAAGAAAAACAGAGCCTCGCTGATTCAGGTTGTCCTCAAAAATACTGTTCTCATCGTCGGCAAACTCATTCTCCGATCCTACGTCCTGTGTTTGGCTTCGAAAACTGAAAAGGCTGGTCCTGCTGTTCCGTCTCGGTGAGAACGGCGGTCCACGAAAACTCAGAAAGGACTAGAAAAGAAGTATACTCTTCAGTGGGTACACGACACGTGCTGTTTGTATAGAAGCATGGACGGGGATGACGACGACTGACTGAGCAAACGAAAAAGAAAGAGTGATTTCTGTGATGAAGCGAGGACAAAAGCAAAATGATGAGGATGGTGATGATGATGATGATGATAATAGATGGTGAGCAATTAAAAGACATTGCAAATTATCATGACTTACAATGATAAAGTGGATGATCATGATGAAGATTAAGATTAGGATGCTGATGAAGATCATCATCGTATTGATGACAAACGCTGTATGACGGAAAATGAAAAATGCATCTTGATGATGTTCATCCGTGACAAGAATAGAGGCTGATGAGGACAGTGAAGAAGATAACGATGTTGATGATGCTGGTGACGATACCGATGAAGATGATGATGATGATGATGATAGAAAATAAATTGTCATGGTGATAGCAGTTAATCAAAATATTGTATTAAGCCTAATTTCATGGCATGAATGGGATCACAAAATGAGTTAGCAACTCATGAAGGATGAGGAAAATGAGCAAAAAAGCGTGGTGAGCATTTACATGTACTGAATAGTGTTCGTGAACACAGTGATTGCAACGAACCTGATGTGCAGGGGAGCTTTTCATGTTGTAGTTGAGCAGGTTTGCATCCACAGAGAAGCGGCAGCGAGCCTTCTTTATACTGTCCTGCGACTCCGATTTGGGGAATTTCTCATCAGCCCCTTTGCCCTCCTCCTCCTTTCTTTTTTTCCGCCTGTTGCGTCTCTCCTTGGCACTTTTAGAACTGAGCTTGGAGGTTTCAGAGGAGCTCTCAGTGCCGCCAGCTTTGTCACTGGCCTGCCCAGTGTCAGTCGCAGCTACAGTTGCTGCTGCCTAAAAGAGAGGAAAGAGAGGTCAGCGGAGTTGAGCATTTGGAATAAATGTGTCCCATTGCTTTGCTTTTTTCTGACACTGTGGGGAACACATGTCCTGACTGCATTAGATATTCTATTGTCGATCAGTGACACATTTCTAATCTGTTTGCTATCAGTACGCGCGTATCTTTAAACGTTGCACCAAGCCAGAAAATGTTCAATTGCGCTACAAAAACCTAGACAAGAAGACAAAAGAGTGTTATTTGTAGAACGCATACACCAAACATACTGTATACTATGATGTATGAAATCCTAATTATATAAACAGCGTTGGTAAAAGGTGCCGTGAGTGCTATGATGTGAAAATAATAACATATATAGGCAGCCTCTGTGCACCTGATTATCCTCTTGCTGTTGTTTCAGCTGCTCCAGCATGGCCTGATACTCCTCCTCCTTCTCCTTAGCCTCTTTAATGGTGGCTTGGCTCTGCTCCTCGTAGGCCATGGCTACTACAGCCAAGATAAGGTTGATCAGGTAGAAGGAACCAAGGAATATCACCAGCACAAAGAACAACATGTACGGCTTCCCTGCTGCTCGCAACGTCTGGAAAAAACACAAACAATCTGGTCTGAGCAGATGATTTGTAATGACTCGTGCAAGCTCTAGTAAGCTATTTGTTTGGTAAACTATCTGTTTGTCCACCTGTTTGGTGTGCTCAGTATATCACACATACAGTACATAATTAAGCAGACATATATCATGCTATTGTCACCCTCAGGTCAGATTATGGTCAAGTGTCCAGGTCGTTACTGACAGTAAATGCAACTCAGTTTGTGAGATAACAAGGATTGGGGTAAATATGTGCAGTTATATCATGTTTCTATATCATATGCAGTCGACTCTTGGTTTGAATATGTTGTCTACCAAAGTCAAAACAAAACAAAACATTAAAATACCAATTATCACTGTTCCAAAATCTGACCATGCTGACACATAAACAGGGTAATAACACACACACACACACACAATATTTGCTCATTGGACTTCTGTTTGCTTTCCGTCTTCATGTTACAAAAGCTAAGCATTGGCCTTTTCATTGAGGGCATTCACACGGTGTTTGCCTGAGTCATAATGGGCCTCATCTTTGTTCATTTTGGCCAAGATGCACCTGCAATTCATCTCCAGTGTTGTTTGAACAAGCCGCTCAAAACGCTCTCCCATTAATACAATATTGTAATATGAGACTGCTTTGTCTTTGACATAGCCCCTCCTTAACACAGCAAGTACTGCCCGATTATGTATTCTGAAAAGCAGACTTAGACATAGACACAGCACCCCGTATGATGGATGAGTTAATACATGTTTTTAAAGGGTCACTTACAAACCAAAATAACCAAAGACTATTTGTCTACTCACTCTCACATTCACACCTATGGGCAATTTTTTTAATCGTCCAATCAACCTCTGCATGTTTTTTTTTTGGATTGTGGGAGAAAATACACATAATATCACTCAAGTTTACATCATTAGCTTCATCCCAAACACAGCTACACGGAACCATCAAGACTACTTCATGGAGCGACTTGACATTTAGATAAGGTTTATAAGCAGAAATTCAATACACAACCTATAAAACATGTTTGCGTAAGTGTAAGTGCTTTTAAAAAAAAAAAACTTGTTTGGTTTTCGTAGCCTTATATTTAGCCTTTTATATGGACTTTATGCAAGGGGCTTGCTTCATGGCGGCCACCATCTTGAACCGCAATGTTTCTACTGCAGCCTGAATGGATGTGCATTACTGTCCAGATGAGGAAGAAAAGCTCCACCCACACAGATTTAAAAATGTATGTTTTCAAAGAAACAGTATTATACATATTTGTTTAAATAATCTGTCAAACAAGTGTTATGTAAGCAGTAGAATTATTAAATGGCTTGAATCTTAACTTTAGCAGCAAAGAACATGCTCTCTATACTGTATATAACTAGTAAAGTCACATGGGTTAGCCTGGTGCACAGACATATTGGAAATGCTGTTATAGGAACTCAAAATCACCAGGAAGTTCAGTAAGTCTCACTCATTCAGGACTTTATGAGTTAAAATGAAGGTGTTAAAGGAACTTTCCTGAACATTTAATGGTCTTTTGACAACCTTGAATTCAGCTTGATAATAAAAAGAATAAACTGAAAAGCATTGCGGTAATATTGCAGTAATATTGGTATTATAATGTCTAGAAACCTTCTTCTATTCTTCCTTATTTCTCAGCCTACCTGTTGATAAAGGAATTCCCAGTAATCCTGTGTCATCAGTCTAAACAAAGAAAGGAAGGCCCAACCGAATGAGTCGAAGCTTGTGTAGCCATAGTCGGGGTTCTTTCCCACCCGAAGGCAAACGTAACCCTCTGGACACTGCCTGCAACAAAGACAAAGTCTGTAAAGCACTGAGGGCTATTCACGAGGGCACAATGCAATATATGCAACATACAAACATGTGTTGTCTATCCTGTGTGCAGAGCAGTCAAGGAATAAACATACCCAGCTTCACTGCCATTTCCACAGAGCAGTGGATCTCGCTTTCCTGGAAGTTTATAGTGATTTTCTGGTGGGAAGAGAAAGAAAATCACAGTTATACTCTTTAAGGGGAAGGTCGTGGTCATGACTATGTCGTCGCTTTACTCAAATGACACAAATACTCACCGCTATTGAGTATGAATTCAGTCAAGTTGAAGGCGTCTGTCCCAATATATGATGAAATGTTTCTTGGATTCTTTACACACTTTTGCTTTAAATGACCCATAAATAGTTGCAACCCTATAAGGGCAAAGACGCTTAAGCAGAAGACTGTAAGGATCATCACATTGGAAAGCTTCTTTACTGACTGGAACAACGCGCCAACGATGGTCTTCAGGCCTGCCGGATATAGTGTCATTTATTATTCTTTCATTTTTTTCCCCCTCAAATATCAATGACAGAAATTACAATTACAATATATCTTTAAAGCAAAATTATAAACATGGGGAAATAGTCATTTGCCAGCAACTTTTGTAAATATTTTGCTCTCAATTTTTTACAAAATGAAGGCTATTCATCAAGACACTCACAAAGTAGTAATTACATAGAGGAAAGTGACAGGAAATTAGGATCATGGACTTGTGTATGTGAAACAAATAAGCAGACACTCCTCTGGGACTGGATACATGATATTATGCCGTGATTATCCACAAGCAATGGAGAGCAAATGGCAGTTCAGAGTCTGGCATAGCTGTGCTAAATTTGCAGATTCTTAAAAAAAAGATAAGCAAATAATGGTACAGATCTCACAGAGTAAATATGCAAACGACTGTGTTAATGGCCTCTCACTTGAGATGAGGCCAATGTTTTGTCTCTGTGATTGTGGGATTGCTCAAACAACTCTGTGACATATCTGTGATAAGAAGGCAGACAGGTGGGGTCACGGAGCGTTTTGCATACATGACAGTAGCAAGAGGAAAGGTCATTGGAGGAGGAGGAGGAGGAGGAGGAGGAGGAGAGGAGGTTCAGGTGCAACGTGCAAGAGACTAACATGCACTTGCTCCCATGGCTTACCTGGTATAACTGAAATAGCTTTGAAAGCTCTCAGCACTCTGAAAATGCGAATAGCTGAAAAATTGCCTAGGTTTACAAACTCTGTTACATACCTGCAGGGAAACGTACAATTACTATGACATATCAACTTAGACAACACATGGATCATCAATGTCAACAGTGCAACTGTAAATGAGCAACATTAATGTACACTGCCTGGCTGGAAAAAAAGTGCCGCCAACTAATAAAGAGGGTCACACACACACACTGCTATTTTGTTGGACCGCCTTTAGCTTTCATTACGGCACTCATTCACTATGGCATTGTTTCCATAGGCTTCTGCAATGTCACAAGATTTATTTCCGTCCAGTGTTGCATTCATTTTTCACCAAGATCTTGTACTTATGATGAATACTTCACCGATTTGCTTTTAGCTTTGTATTACTAGAATAGGAGTTGTATTTTTGAAAAAGTGTGCTTCCCAATTGGAGAGTGGAGAAATATCTGCGTGCCCACCAGTGACACTTGGTCCGAGCCTTGAAACTGCAACACTAATTCCGCACTTTTAAGACCCACTCGTAGGGGGGCGGGAACTCATTCCCAGAATGTAAACAGTGTCCGCCATCTTTGCTAACAGTTACGCTAACAGGACCAAGTGTCACTGGTGGGCACGTAACAAAGAAAAGAAGGAGGATATTTCTCCACCCAGGGGAAACTGAGGTTGGGAAGCACAATTTTTTCAAAAATACTACCGCTATTCTAGAAAAAACAAGGCTAAATGCAAATCTGTGAAGTATTCCTTTAAGGTCTGGACTCTGTGGTGGCCAATCCATGTGTGAAAATGATGTTTCATGCTCCCTGAACTGCTCACTTTTTTTTGGCCAGGCAGTGTATATTTCAGGACACACAGAATCAGATGAGTATAGATTACATAGCAAGAGTAACGACTAACTACAGATGACAAGAGCTCATGACATTCTCCAGATGTTCTCCTGCCACAGGTCTCCTCAGTATAATCTTCAGTTAATGTCTGAGTGAGCTCATGTGAGAACGCAGCGGGAGAAAATCCGGAGAATGTCGGAACCAAATCTCTGGACATTACCTGGAGTTGATGGTGAATGGTGAGTTTTTATAAGTTTGGAACATGATAGGTTTTGGTGACAGTCTATGAAAAGAATAAACATCTGGCAAAGTAGTGGCTAAACATCTGCTTCTTCCTTTCTGCCATACAATCGCAAATAAGTGAGTGACTTATTTTTGTCAAGCTTCATCACTTTCTACAAACATTTAATAAAAAACTGTACATTTTTGAGGGAAGCTATCATTAGCCATCAATGACACATTTGGATTAACAGCGCGTGTCAATAGAAAGACGTACTGTATGTGGGACCGATTCAAATTATACATGAGTCAAAATATAGAATGACACTAGCTTCATCGTTTGATATGTGGAGACGCAGATGTATTTTTGCTTTAATTTGAAACTGAAAGTACTTACGCCAAAATAATGACAGAGAAATCCAGCCAGTTCCAGGGATCTCTCAGAAACGTGAACTTTCCGATACAGAACCCTTGAGCTAAAACTTTAATGAGGAATTCAGAGGTATAGATTGCAGTGAATGTGTACCTGTAGGAAAAATGAAATGTATCAAGTAATATACACGCCTTCCAAACTGTGAGTGATGTGTGTGGTTCAATGAGCAACACGGGGACAACTTACTCCACATTCTTTGCCCAGTCAGGCTGCCTACTCAGTGTCATGAACGCACAGTTGGCAAGGATGGTGCACATGATCACCACGTTGAACAATTTGCAGCTTAAAGTCAAGGAGGTCAATTACTTTGCTGTGGAGTAAACACCATTTGTATACATACACGTCTATCATATCTCAAACAACATAGTTAGAAACCAAAGATTTGCATTCGGAGATTTGGCGGCATGTCGACATCATGAATCACTTATCACTTATCAGATCGATATCTCAACGAAAGGATATGAGTGCACCAAAATCTTGATTGATATTTTTCTGAGAGGGTTGAAAGGACTCAGGAGGTACAAGGCAGGAGCGGCGTTGAAGCGGTAGATGGTCTTTCCTTTGTTTAATACTATAAAAGTCTGGGAGACAAAAGAGACGTAATTACTTTATATTTCAATTAGACTGACTTGCAATATCTAATTATAAATCACTAAACTACAAAATGTCATAATCTTGTAGTTTCTTACAATTGCTAACCAAAAGATTAGTCCTGTAGCTCCACTGATGTCACTAATCACATTTTCTGTAATCCTGATGCACCCCTTGTCTTCCTTTCATCTAATGGCAGGTTTCCACTAGCTCGACTGGACTCGCCTTGGCACGGCACGGCGCGGTTATTTTGCTTTTCCATTAGCGACAGTACCTGGTACTCTTTTAAGTAAAGTCAGTCAGCAAAAGGTTGGAGTGTAGATGCATTATGCCATCACACATTAAGGTGTATTTACAGAGATTTGTTGTTTCAAAATGAATTTGTAGTGCAGACTAAACTAACAGCTGTCCTTTTTACGAATTAAATTAAATTAAATTAAATTAAAATACTTGAGTAAAATAATGCATGTTTTGAGTAGGCTAATAATGTTTTAAGGGGATCATAACAATAGTTGTACATCTAGTTTGCACTAGAACCCTAGAAGCAGTCGTAACGTTTTGTATTTTCTTTTTTTTTATACAATATTTTGTTTGGTTTTTATCTTGACATTTTCCTGCGTTTTTTCACCTTATCCAGTTGAACTGGAAAGATATACAGTTTTTTTTAAATGTCTTTAATTAAACACATGGATACACATAAACATATTTACATTGTATACATAAAATAAAGACCTAAAAATAAACATGGGGAACGAAAAATATGTGCTTCCGGTATGCTCGCTTTTATTTTGAAAGGCTTTGAATCAACTTCCGGTCCTGACAGTGCAGGTCTGCAGCCAGACTGTCTTGGGTTAATCTCCAACATTTAGCAAGGAAATGTCTAAAATCTCATCATCTGAAAGTCAGCGATCGTGAGCGGTGTGCCGGCGGCAGACTGTGTCAGACAGAGTCTGTGCTCCGGTCATGCAGGATGTGCTGAAGTAATCTTTTTAATGAACTGATTCTAATGACACGTCGAACATCATAAACAACTGCTTTACAAGTCACTAGTCACTAGTTTGTGTGTGTCGTGTATAAAACAAAGTCACGGCGGTTTCATACAGACGTGCCGTGATGGAAAACCAATCAAAGAGTCGAGCCGAGCCGGGGAGAGGCGGTACTATATAGTGGAAAAACGCCATAAGACTCAAAGCCTCTAGCTAGGTGACATCACAGCAGTCATTACAGCTGTATGCGGTCCTGGACAAGAGAGTCTTCATTTCAGGGTATCTCTTCTCGTTATCCTCAAAAGGAGCATTAAACCACGCAAAATGCCTACTTAATTTAAATACACATATTCATTCTTCATTCTCTGAAACTGTAATGGAGATTAACAGTAGATTAAAAATCAAACTGCTCTTAATCATGATGGGATTTAATCAAAATCCATCCACTGGGTCTTTACACTTTAAGTGAAACCAACCTACTTTCTGATTACTGTAGAAGGGGTCCAGGTCCTCCAGCGGTGTCGACACCATGCCTTTAGGGATGTCCCTGTACAGGAGAGGGAGCGATTTGCCTGTTCCCAGGTCACGGCTGGCCTTGGGCACATTCTCATCATTGCGTTTTTTCTTCTCGCCTTTTGGTTTCTTGGCGTTCTCCTGAGCGATCCGTCTCTCAATGGCATTGAGGGACTCACGAGTAAAAGGACGGAAGCTGTCTGGACCTGGCGGTACAAGTTGTGCCATTTTTTCATCCTGCACCTTCAGAGTGAACGGCTAGCCTCCAACATGAGAAAGGCCTGAGGGGTGGACACAGATATAAAGCTTTGATTAGAGGTTGATATAATCCTTGTTCTGACGTGAAATATTATTTCACTGAAAACCAAAATGGACAATTAATGCAGCGAACCGTCTGTATTTCTGGCAACAAAGTCCTGCTGACAACGAGGAGGGTGGGTGCGGTTCAATTTCTTGGTCAGAGATCGTCATCTCAGGAAGTGGCACGATATAATGAGCCTCGAGATGACTGTCATGCACATAAATTCCTGCCAGCTGTGGTAAAATTAGATCTAATTATCTGCTGCTCTGAGGATAAAATTAAGATTTGATATGACAATGATCAATTTCAGGTAAGACTCTAGCTCCTCTCCTCCATCCCTCAAAGGGAAGAGCCTGTGCTTCTCTCAGTGCTCTGTCTCAGACTCTGAGAAGGAAAGATCCATTCTACTAATAGGCCTGACTGGTATGATGTGTTAGCCAGACCTATGCAGTATTAAATATGAATGCACTACAGACTGCAAGGCATCTCTGCCCTCTTTTGCCTGTGCTGAGTGTAACAGTGTAATAGAATACTTCCACACGTTGCACTGTGATGCAAGAAATCAATCGCAAACGCACTGATCAATCAGCTGCCCTCAGCAATGAGTTGCACATGTGTGTGATGTAATAGCAGCAACAGAGCGTTTCAAGACACGTCCGTCCACGTGATTTTCAAATCGAGCATACTTAGGCAGAGCATTTATGAGTACAGAAAGAAACAACCCCGGCCTAGTTGTATAGATATCCATCATCAGTGATCTGATTGCATGTGGATAAAGTGGACTGTTCACACCGGGCATTAAAATGTGTTCTGAATGCGTCTCTTGTGACCATGATCAGACTTGGCCTCCCCCGCCCTGGACTCAAATACATGCTGACGTCATGTCTGCTCGTGACTGTACTGACGTGTACTGTATGTGTACGTGACTGACGGACTCAGAAAAGAGAAAAAAACGATAAGGACAAGAGGAGCTCGAGTTGCTCAAAGCACTACTCATGCGGCTGTAACATGAAATAAGATTTTAACCATTACAAAAAAGAAAATAATGTGATGATCAATGTTAATATCACAGCTGTGGATAGTTTAAATTGCTTATGATAATGTAGTGGATCAGACAACGTCAGCTGCAGTCTCTAATCCGTAAATGTGTTTTTCGTGATCAGAACATTCAGGATGGACTGGGACTGGGAATAATCTGCCCATGACTGGATCACAAAGATTGTATGTAGGTGCCGATATTCTAAGGGAAGAGATTATGATATTGTACAAAATAGAATTTTATAGGATTACATTGTTCGGTGGACTTCACTATACAATATGGCAAAAAAAATTATATTATAACAGTAATGAAAAAAAAATCTGTCATTACTGATAATTGTTATAGTAATTGTCAAGTAATTTTAGGTGAATGTTAGAACCAGTTAATTGTGGCTTTAAATGTCTTGGTGGGCAGAAAACACTTACAAAAAAAACATAATAATCAAAAGTCAAAACAGTTTTATACACAGTAGATATATACAGTAGATGAACTCCCTTCTTGATGATGGTCACCTGGTCTGTAAGTTCTATAAGTGAAACTCTATTACATCACACTTAACAGTATACATGCTATGGAGGAGATGTTAATGCTCATGGAAGATACTGATAGTTTGAGCTAGAGAAAGCTGACTTTCACAAGGAATGTGCACTTTAGGCTGCTCTGTCTTCTAACAAGATGAATGCTGCTCTGATGTTCTACAGACATGAACTAAATAAGTCTATTGTGCCTCTACTTTAATGCATGTGGAGATTAACCTTGATAACAGCAGGCTGCTATTAAAAAAACTGATACACATCGTCTCCGCTGTCTAATTTGACTCTCCGAGTGGTTAGCGCTGTTGCCTTGCAACAAAAAGACCCCCGGTTCAACATGGGCTTTTCTGGATAGAAATCTGGCATATCCTCCCCGTGTATGATTAACTGAACACCTTAAATTCCCTGTAGGTGTGAATGTGAGAGAGTGAATGGTTGTTCGCCTCCGTATGTTTGCCCTGCGATGGACTGGCGACCTGTCCGGGATGTACCGCGCATTTCACCCTGTGTCAGCTGGGATCGGCTCCAGCGACCCACGACCCTCACGTGGAGGATAAAGCGGTAGACAATGAATAAATCAATGAATGTGACAGAAATCTATTGACCGAACTGCTGAGTGAGTCATATGCAGTACATAAGCCTTTGGTAACCAATATTCACACTTCTTATATGAATCATCTTATATTAAAATCAGTGTCAAATAGTGTGAGGATTCCACAAAAAACCCTTGTAAGTCCTCACAGAGTCCTCACAGAGTGTGTCACTTGTTGTGCAGACTGTAAAGCCCTTCGAGGCAATTGTGTTTGTGATGTTGGGATATATAAATAACTTGACTTGACTTGATTAAGGATGAGCTATGTTGCTTCAAAAGGTAGCCCATTTGAGAAATTCTATAATGCAGCTTGTAGAATGAAGACAGAAAAAATTGGAGAATACACCATCACTGTGGAAAACCACTTGCAGACTCAGGTATCAGCCCTTCGTGTGAGACCAGAGAGGGCGAACCGTCGTGAATTACACGTTAAAATACGTCACAGCAATCCTCCGAACATTATCTTTCGCACAATATATGAACCATTAAGGACCAGAGTTCAATATATTATTCAATAATAGGCTTTAAATTGTATTAGTGTTGAAGTCTTATTGTTTCAAATAAGATAATAAATGTGATAAGTCAATGTATCATGACGGTTTAGTGTCGCTCTTTGTTACAATGCACTATTATGTTTACATAATTCAGTAAGTGATGGAGCTCATATCTTTATTCTCCATCAAATGTATTGATAAAGTGAATACAGGGGAACAGCGCTGGTACAAGAGTAAGACAACTTCAGTAATTAGCTGTCGGCCAGTGATCTCAAAGTACCACCTGAGGGAATATTGAGCTCTCAAAGTAACACGTTTATCGACAGCGTTAAAATACAGAGGTGTGAATAGGCCGAGCGACGTCAGCTACGGACTCTTCACACGAGGAAGATTTATTCCCAGGAAGATAATCTGCACTCTCATCATCCTCCTCTTCCTCACATAATACTTCACACGCTGGTATAGTGGAATCAGATTAAGATAGAGTGAGAGATAAGGTGACTAAATTATCATTTAATTAATTATAATTCTTTTTGTTGTTACCCTGGTATATACAGTACAGTATTTCTGATTTTCCTCCAAGTACCACCATATGAAGCTCACGTATAGTACAGTTGAGAACCATAGGCGACTGCATTTGCTTGTGTTACAGCGACCTGATAACTCCTGAAAAACCTTGAATACAGGTTCACCCAGTGAGGTCAAGCGGCAGCGATTAACCTCCAAAGAGACATGCATCATTCTCACTCTGTTCCCAACTCACACACAACTTGAGATATGAGCCAACACTTTGAAACTTCAAATAGCCCCACTTCAATTTATCTGCAACCTGTCGGCATCGTGGCCTTGCCTAAAACCGTAACCTAAAATGGCTTCGTTCGTTTCCACCGACTCTCACGGTCTGGTATTTGTTGTTCAAAATCAATGGATCTGGCCCCTGCTGTGTGTGTCAAACACTGCTGACATAAAGAGCCACTCCAGTATGAATAATAAATGTATAATGCTCATTTAAAAAACACACACCATGCATTTCATTTTTAAATATTATTGAATAAATAGCTGATTTTTGCAATAGTCTGCTGCCAAATTGTTCACGCTTTAATTTGATAATAAGAAATATGTTTCCCTTAGATTAACAGTAGCCTGCATTAAATGGAGGCAGTAGGTTTAGAAATTACTTCACATTATTTTTTTATTAATTAAGATAAAAGTTGTTCTGTACAGTATAGGTTAAAGGCGAGAGTACAGTATCATGTGCTGTAGCTCAGTATTAGACAACACCCAGCGGTTGTGTATCGCGAGTCCAACAGGCCAACAACTCCTGCAACGCCACAAACGGTGGAACGCTTACACGGCAACTGCATGGTTATTGGTATGACTATCCACTAATCAGTCGAATCTAAAACAATGCATTCTTTCAAACATACCTGTAAGCAGAGTGATCACACCTCAGTATCTGTAGGCTCCTGAGGGACCAACACACTCACGGCTCTTAAGTGCTCACAACTAATGCTTGCTGCCTCTTACAGACTAGACTCCAGGATCAGGATTGGATCTTGCTCATTCAGGGCGTTGGCAAAATAGCTGATGATACAGTCTTTTTGTGTGTGTGTGTGTGTATATGGGGGCTACAAATTGCCAGGCCACACTGAGTGTGTACAGTCTCTACAGAAGGCAAAAAGGACAGGATGATCCCTAATTGACAACAATCTAATAACAATGCTGGCAATTATATAAGCAGGAAGTCATCTAAGATGGAGTGTGGGCTAATAATTACTGTCACAGCCATTAACTTCTGTTATACATTGTGCCTCATAATTTGCACTCTCGTCTTTGCCAAGAACAATCAAGAGGTTTTTTTTTCCCCCTTTCCCTTCTCATATTAATATTTCCCAACACTGTTTATTAGTAAAATATTTAATGGTATGATAAAGTGTGATAGAGGAGGGTTAGATAGATAGATAGATAGATAGATAGATAGATAGATAGATATATAGATAGATAGGTAGGTAGGTAGGTAGGTAGGTAGATAGATAGATAGATAGATAGATAGATAGATAGATAGATAGATAGATAGATAGATAGATAGATAGATAGATAGATAGATAGATAGATAGATAGATAGATAGATAGATAGATTTTACAGACATTCATCAACAAAATAATTGTAGGCCAATATAATTTGAGAACAGCAAACACTCTGGTACAACTTTAACATAATGCTTTTAAACTCACCATCAGTTTTCCATCCTCGACAGGTGAACAACACTTTGGAAAAATACCGTGGATGAACTTCAGAGTAGGTAATGTTCTTTCCCCTTAGAATAAAGCCTGACGCTTGTCCCGGGCGCAGATCTGGTTATTTCCACGACTTCAACTGAGAGAGAGAGAGAGAGAGAGGGAGAGAGAGAGAGAGAGAGAGAGTTCCATCCGCCCACTGTGTGGTAGAGTCAATGAACTCTGCTCCGCGGATGATGTTCATGAGGAGGGATGTCAGAGATGGCGCGTCGGGCTCAGTTGCGGTGGATGGGCATTTCCGTGTGTAATTGCCAGGATGTTTGCAGTGAGGCATCATAAACTAAAAGCTTAAGCCACAATCATGCATCAAACTGTGTGTGTGTGTGTGTGTAAATGGCATTGGGTCAGAGGGGCGCCTATTTGATCATGTATCCCGGTTATGATACTAAGCTGCTGCAACCACATCTGTAATGCTTTAAAAGTACTTTGAAAGTTGGGCGAGTGACTTATTGCCTGAGATCCAACAACAACACCCATGAACGTGCGCGCGACGCCACCTGGTGGATACAGAGAGCGCTATAAAGTCAATTCTACGGAGTCTGAAGATGCAAAAGGTGTCCGTCCATCCATGCGTCGTCTACTGCTTTATCCTCCACATGAGGGTTGCTGGTGCCAATCCCAGCTGAAATAGCTGCAGTTTATACAGGAAATGAATGAAGAACCATTAACCACAACCATTTACAGTGAGTGAGCTTGTTAATGGTTGTGGATCACACAGTGTACAGAGGAGACTGACCATAAACATTTGCTGTGCTGGGAAAGTTGCATATAATTGCATTACAAATGTTGTTAAATGATAACTAGGTTGTTAAAGTGCATCCCTTCATAGCACTTATAATACAAAATCTAATTAAGCAGGGTTTCAGAATGGGTTTTAACTTACCCCTTTTCATATGTTTAGGTTACATATGGATGACTACAAATTACTTTGATGACATGCGTTTAATTCTACTGCTACACAAAGACTTTTTGTGAAGAGAAACGCACACAAAAAGTAAAATTTCTATTTTTAAACAAATATCCCTTCACAAAGGCATTTTTTTAATCAGCTTTACAGAATAATCCTATTAAATAAACCTTTTTATTACACATTTTCTGACCATGTGTCCATATTGTGATATCAAGGATCAAAGTGCAACCAGTAAAATCAAATTTGATGAAATGCTGCACTTACAGGTTAGAGCAAATCCAGTGTCTGCTCATTTTCCCACCGCAGTACAATGTGTCACTGAACAGGGGCGCTGTTGAGGCTTCTCAAACTGCTTTAGTTCAGTGAAATTGACATTGTGCTTTTCTTTTCTTTTCTTTTCTTTTTCCATCAGTCACACTCGACACTCGAATGTGATGCGAAGAGACAAGAGGAACCAGAAACACCAACCCTTACATGCTCAGAATGGCTCAACAGGTAGATATTAAGTTGTTGTTTTTGGAACAGTTGAGTAACAGAGTAACAGTTTTTACTTTTACTTTTTCATGTTTTCCAGCTAACAAATGAAGAAGGGACCACGTTAATTCATTCACAAAGAGTTGCTGGAAAATCAAGAAGTTCAACGATATCTGCAACTTTTAATTTTATCAATTCCATCATAGGATCAGGGACTATAGGTAAATATCCACTTCATCATTTCAAAAGCCTACATCATATATGCTGCTAATATTTTCTTGTAAATACTGTTATTATTATTTCTGCACTATTCTGCACTATCCCTAACTAGTCATTGTGTTAAATGCCCTGTGTGGTGCTTTAAATTGAATTGAATTGCATATTGCTGAATGATAATGCACAGTCTGTTGTAGATTCCAAGCTTTAATGTAAAGGTTATTAAAGAGATTTAGCTAAATAATCAATTGCAGTTGCCTATTACAGTAGAGTGCAACAAGTAGAAGCTTTCATACCGTTGAAGCCCTGCAGTGTAAAAGCCTCTGGATCATATGACTTGCGCCTGTTGACCCCCATTCTTTAATTTTAACTCTTTCCTCCTCAAAACAATCTGACTACACATGCACATAGAACTTAATATTTGCCCTGCAGCAGCAGCAGCAGCACACTTGTGACTAAATGCATAGCTTATTTGGTTTATTACTTGACAACCGTGTCTTAGAATGTTATTTTATAGATTCTATGTATTCCATTTACCTGATTTGTCCCTAAATGTGTCCCCAGATCAATTAACCCAGATGTCCTTTGAGTGTTATTCAAATTCTGCAAAATGTGTGTAAACTGCATCATCTACTGCAGCCGTATGTTTTATTTACCCTTTTAAATGAAGGATTGCCGTACGCGCTGAACCAGGCAGGGCTGCCATTTGGCCTCCTGCTTTTGACAGCTGTTGGCTTAATCACAGGTGACTATCTTGGATATGTTCTTGTGAGAATGAAGACATGTGTCTTCCAAACGGACAAATCAATAACATTTATGTTGGTATTCCGTTGCAGACTACTCAATCATTTTATTAATTAAAGGAGGCAACCTCTCCGGGACAAACAGTTATCAGTCACTGGTGCAAAGCACATTTGGTTTCTCTGGATTCTTGATTTTGTCTGGACTGCAGTTCCTTTATCCTTTCATTGGTACGTTTGTTTTATTTGAACGCCCCTTCTTTATTATTACAAATAAATACGCATGTTGTTTTACCGTGCTTTTAATCCCCAGCCATGATTAGCTACAACATCACGACTGGTGACACACTGACCAAAGTATTTCAGAGAATACCAGGAGGTACAGTATGTTACATAGAGTTTCTTTTTTACCTCATATAAAACCTTAAATGACACCACGAGCATGCATTGCACACGTGAATGTAATAAATACTTGTGTTTGCAGTCGGCCCCGATCACATACTTGCCGAGCGTCACTTTGTGATTTTGCTGTCAACCGTTGTGTTCACGCTGCCCCTTTCCCTGCATCGAAACATAGAGAGACTTGGGAAGGTGAGGCTGATGATGAGACACTTTTCAGTGTAATGTGATGATTTCAAGGCTGCTCGTAAAACCTCAATGTGTGTTTACCAGGTGTCCTTACTGTCAATGGTGCTCACACTTGCGATCCTCGTCATTGTAGTCGTCAGAGCAGCTACCTTCGGAGGCCAAATGTATGTGTCTGCAGTTTATTCCGTCAAGATTTCAATTCACTGTTCTTGTGGGCAAACATGGGGTTCTCTTTTTAAATTTCTTAAATCCTGTTAGACGCACATTTTCTGGTCTGTGTTCCGTCATGAGTGAATATGAACATTGCTCTCTATAGTCTCCCTACAGAGAACGCATGGGCTTTTGCAAAGTGGAATGCAATTCAAGCTGTTGGTGTCATGTCTTTTGGTGGGTATTCTGTTGCTATTGGAGCCGCCTCGGATTTTGTGTTTCTAAAAAGTTTGCACCGCAGGAGTCAAGATAACATATTAATTACTCGATTGTGTAAACATGAGTATAGGCCATCTCTTGATGAAAGTCAGTATCTGAATATAAAATAATAAACTGAGTTGGTGGTGTCCAAAACAGAGCTAAAGACATGTTTTCAGTAGCACTATCATTTCTTTTAGGCATGCAATTGTTTTTCTGCCCCCTACTGGCCAAAATTGGTTTATGCAGCTTAAAATGAACACAGATGTCATTTGCACCCACGTACGACAGAGTATAAGGGCCGTGCATGAAGACAAAAATATTATTCTTTTGTCATGACGTCACTAAAGAGAGAGACTGTAGGTGTTGGATATTTTACCGCTTCCAGTCAAGAAAAGAGTTTCAGGTGGTCAAAAACTCACGTTCACATTCCAACCACGTCTGAGACTGACTGTCCAGATTCAGTGGAGCGTTTTGTCTCTGGACATGTCGAGACGAAATGTGGAGATTAAAGTCGATTTAAGTCTCGACCAGACCCTCCAACTTTATTCTCGAAATGTTGAGATTAATCTTGTCATGGCAAAAATGTTTTCTTCTCCACGTGTGGCCCTGTACTCGTCGTACACAGGCAAAGCCAACAAAGACACAAGTCACTAGGTATGAATACCATTATCTCACACAGACGTTGAACAGTGAGCTTGTGTGTTCCTTTGCCTGAAATAACACAGATAGTTGTCAGCCTCTCCATCCCCGATGAATTGGATATACGCTCAATTTAGCATCAAATCCCAAAACACTGTCTGCCTCTGTTGTGTTGTTTTTATTTAAGTAGAACAATATGATATATTCAAAACGGCTTCTATCTAATAACAGATCTCTGTGTGATTTTCTGGCCTTGTGTGTCCCTGTAGCCTTTATATGCCACCACAACAGCTTTCTCATCTATGGCTCTCTGAAGCAGCCCACTCTGGCTAACTGGTCTCAAGTCACTCACGTCTCAGTTGGTTCTTCACTAATAATCAGTGCAGTGTTTGCTGTTGCTGGCTATACCACCTTCACTGGCTACACACAAGGTAAACAATACAACTGACGCCACTATGACATTATGACACGCACTTCATTTATTTTGGAATACCACGTATGCATTTTTCAGGAGACATTTTTGAGAACTACTGCAGAGATGATAACCTGGCAACAGTCGGTCGGTTCTTTTTCGGCCTCAGTATAATGACCACATATCCACTGGAGTGTTTTGTGACACGAGAAGTAAGCAGTACCCTCCCAACTTGAAACTCAACAAGTGACATGACAACATTTATGTTCGAGCTGCATATTCTTTGTATGTACAGTATATGGCTTTGTTTACATCCAGCCAGTGACAGCTCCACAATCTGAGCTTAGATGCTGTTGATCCTCTTATTCTCAACATGCAACACACCGTGTTAATTAAAGTTCCCTATATTTAATTCCAACAATTCTCAACAATTCAACTTCATATTAATATGTTTACTTTCAGGTGGTAGCCACTGTCATTTGCAGTCGGGATCTTTCAAAGTTTGAACACGCGGCCATAACCGTGCTCATTGTTGCAGTTTGCACATCGATATCTTTGGTCTACAACTGTCTCGGAGTTGTTTTGGAGCTGAATGTAAGTCCAGTACCAGTTTACATTATTTTCTTCTTAAATCTTACTATATTTCTTTCCTTCTTTATTATTATTTTTTTTTTTTTAAATCCAGGGTGTCCTGAGTGCCACACCTCTGATCTTCATCATTCCATCAGCGTGCTTCCTCAAGCTCTCTCCTGGCCGCTGGTTCCAGGGTGAAAACTTGATATCTACCATTTTGATCATAATTGGCTTGTTTGTCATGATCACTGGGTTGACCATGACCAGCCTCTACCCTCAAGACTGTACACATGGTATAGATATGTTCTACTGTGCAGATGTCAACGTCTCTGGCACGGCATCACCTGAATGAAAGGAAATGTCCTCCTGATGTTGTTCGGGTATGGCTAGTCAGTGACAATCACTACGTTAAGTATCTGTGGTATCTTTGTTTCTTCCAGACGCACAAAGCTTTTTTCTCTATGATGAGCGCCTAAGAAGAGGAAAAAGCAGACAGCATCCATAATGTTTGGATGTTTAGATTTTTGGAGAGGTGAAAGTGGGCATGACTAGATGTTTCCACGAGAGATTTGGTGATGATCGATCTCTGTTTTCAGATGTTAAGTGTTTTTAAAATGTCCCCACAAACACCAGTTAGGTACTGCCAGAGGTGGAAAGTAATGGATTACTTTTACTCACGTTACTGTAATTGAGTAGGGTTTTTTTGTGTACTTGTACTTTGGAAAGTTAAGTTAAGTTTTTTTTTGGAATACTGTACTTCACTTTGTTTTAAATCACATCCGTTACTGAGTAAATGTGAGGACAGGTGAACGATAAGGACAGGTGAATTGGAGTGAATTAGAGTGAGTGTGAAAGTTAAAGCATTTGTGACCTTTGACCTGTTTTGACTGATACATTATGTGTTTCCATGTTATTTTATCAGAACTTTAATTTGTAAAGGTTTGCCTTTAATTGAAAACAATAAATGTGAGGTTTGTGTCCCCTTGTCCTTTTTGCACGACACAAGAAAGAACCCCAACCTTGTTAAAAAAGTAACAAAGCAACTTTTAAACGACACATTTTGAACGAGCTACTTTTTTTTTTTTTACATTTTAGACCAGTACTTTTACTTGTACTTAAGTAATCTTATGAAAATAGTGGTACTTTTACCAGAGTAGAATATTTCAGCACTCTTTTTACCTTTGGGTATTGCTTGACAGAGCATCATACAAATAATGTTACTTAATCTCTGTTCACAAAGACCAAACAGAGACAGAATGTAAAAAAAAACCACTAATAGTTGCACACTGTTGTTTTATGGTTACATTTATTAAAATTTAAATAATAATAGTAATACAGGGATTTCCCTTTAAAGCGCGGAGTTATGATGTTAAAGAACCTCCTCATATGGTGGCATGTTCTGCATGTATTGTACTGTCATTGCAAAGTTCAACCACAAGATGTCACTGTGGGCAAATAAAAGGTATGAAAAGGAAGTCCAGATGTCTTTTGGTGCAGCTTATTCGACTCCAAAACGAGTGAGCTTGTTTGTGTTGTTCTTTTTGAAAACACTGTTTACATGATGTGAGGTTGGACTCGGTACCGTTTGGTCAAAAGCCCCACGAGGATCCGGAGGGGTGAGATAAACTGGATCATAGAGAGAGGGAGAGAGAGAGAGAGAGAGAGAGGGAGAGACACGTCCCACTTCCACGGCTCAGCGTCGCGATGCACAGGATACACAGGGAGAAGTTGGCAGAGTCGGGGTTTGGTGTCAGGAGGGAGATGATTTAAACTGCACGCTTTAAAAAAAAAAGAAAAGAAAAGAAAAGAAAAAAGAGAGAAGATCAAAAACGCAGTTAAACTACACTGGAGCGGGACGCGTTAAAGGCGCAGCACACACAATCTAAACGGAGTCATGGAGCGTTTTTATCCTCACAAGCTGTGTGTGTGTGTGTAGCAGCCTAACAACAAACTTCCCTGTTTTTGTTTTTTTGTTTTTTTTGAAGACCGATGGAAGTCGACAGCTGCTTCGAAAACCCACTGCATTCATGGTAAGACACTTGAGTCGTGAAACCATCAAATCTGGCGAAAAGAAAGGAAGAAAAAAAGGAATATAACAGCGATGAGCTCATGATTCGCCCACATATCGGTGTCACTTGAAAGCAGCAGCAGCAGCTTCTGCTGCCATTTAGTCTGTGTGTGAGTGAACTGCTACCAACACAATGAAATGTGCTTTTTGTTTGTATTTGTCTAGTCCGAGGGATTTTGTTAAGCCACTGAGTTTAGTCATGGATGATCATGGATCCCTGCCACATCCTCGGAGCTCAGGTCTTAGGTATGTCATCTGTCATTTGCATTAGCTGCCTCCATCATCTCCTCTGCTTATTTTTCTTTGTCAGTGCAACTAACAGGACCATGTGTGTGCAGGCAGGATTGTTTTTTTTACTATGAGACATGTGTGTGTCATAGTTCAGTTAAAAGTATAAAACAAAATCAAAGAAGGAGGCAGTAGAAGTAAAGAGCAGAGAGCCGAATGCAATGCAACTCACGGATGCCAACTACTGCATACCACCAATAATATATAACGATAAACGACAACAATCCTAAAGTATATTAAAAAAAGAAAAGAAAAGGAAGGGAAAAAAGGGCCTTGAAATTGTTCCAGTCTGTTTGTGTACAATTATAATACCACGCACACAGAAATGGAGTTCCTCTGTGAGTGGCAGCGACTATTCTAACCAGTTGTTTGTGAGATAATGCCATCTTTGTAAAACAATGCAACTGCATCATCCACTCTCAAAACTAACATCCCTTTCACCCAGTACAACTCTGCAACGTCACAGTTGCTGCAGACGCTCCGACCTCTGAACTCTCCTCATTTCCTGCTCTCTGAGTTTGACTGAGGAATCGCCTCAGCCATATGTAGAGGTCATGGGAAGCATTCTGCAGGCACAACATGCGACCTCCTCTTGTCTCCGCGATGAGCCTGACGATGGTTTCCCTCTGATAAACTGATCGTCTCCAAAAGTACTCGTACGTCATTGCCAGGAGACGGAGAAATTCGTCGTTAAATGGGGCCTGTGAGTATGTGACATGTCGGAATTTCTCATCAGTTATGAAATGATGTCAGCTGCCTTTATTCCAGTGGCTGAGATCATTAAAAAAAGGGGGAGTAGATTTCCAGACCCTTCTTTCTTCTTTTTTTTTTGACACAGTCACTACTCACTCCTTTGGCATTCAGAGTCTTTCAGATTTTAATTAGAGGTGAGAATTTAACATTCGATAGTTTCCGATGCAGTATTCCATGAAAGCGAAGTTTCCAGTCCTGCCCTGTGTACTGTAATTTTCCTTTTACATACACAGTTAATGCGGAAAAACACCATCTTGGTATTATTTCTGTTCAGATTTCATAAGTATTTTGTAATTTGGGAGCACAGCCACGCTCTCTGGCAACGGAGCGAGCAGCAGGGTGCCCGAATCACTCGGTGGTTTGACTATTATAAGTACACCACGCTCTTCCATAAGCTGTTGGGGTGTGGGCACAGAGACATATGTTCTCTGTCTTATTTGCGGTTTCTTATATTTGGAGCCAATAGAGCTGCAGCCTCTCACTTTTTCTAATGTGAAGATTTAAATTTGACCCTCAAAGCTGCACTTCATTTGTTATCCAAATACTGCCCATGCCAGAATCACTGAGCGGGCAACTCTTCCAAGCACTGCTATTGCTCTGAAACTAGCAGGTATGTACTTCATTATTTAACAGCATTAACTGCATTGCTTGCTTCCTTAGCTCCGTGATCCTTTGTGCATATCTGTTCATTGCGCTGGAGCTCGGAGTCCTGCTAAATTGGACACACCTTAAACCATGATCTCACATGGCTGGCTTTCCTCAGGGCAGAATGTGGAATTAGTTAAGGTATCGTGAATCCCCACAGCTGTTTCCCGACATGCAGGCAGTCCAAGGGCACAGCTGCTCAGCTGAGTCTTACAGATGAAAATCGTGGACGAGGATGACGGGCCAAACCTGAGATAGCTGAGGAAGATTGGCATGTGGAGTGGAAACACAGTGACCATCAGAGACTGGAGCTGGGGGAAAAAAAAAAAAAAATGACAGGGCCTTGAGTTGACTGAAGAATATCACAGTATTCTCTCCTTGAAATGATGCCCAGACACAACAAGGCCGTTTTTATCAAGTGAAAGCTGTGTCTATAGCATGCTGCCCTCAGAAAGCCCACTCGCATCATCTGTGGTCCGAAATCGAGATAAAAGATTCCATTCAAACAAATCCACCCACTTGAAATGAAGGAGTCGAGGAGAAAACCAAAGTTTAAGGCAAAGCAAACTTGCTCTGCTAATGAGCTGGTGCGTCGTTTTGAATAGTGGGAATGTTTTATCTGGGATATTTTCTGCCTCACGGGGCTTAACGCACACAGAACGGCTAACAACCAGGGGGACAGGGAAGAATGTGTTGCCTTTGTTGTCACACGAAAAACCAACGCTTTGACTGTAAATACCAGTGAATGCTTGTCAACATCAACACAGTCTGTGTTGGTCATAATAGCTTTTTTTTCCCTTTACATCAAAAGTAGACATTAAGGTAAAGTTCACATCTATTATACTGCAGCAGCACATTTATACAGATTTGCCTTACAGATTTAGTTTGATCTCTGATGAAATAGCCTGGAGGTCTTGGCCCCTCTTTGTTTCTGTTACGCACTCTTCCTGGGCATAACAGTTGGATGCCTCCCACACTCAGGCTGTCTAGTTTGACCCCGTCATGAATACGTCCTTTGTGCGCTCGCAGTAAGAACTTTTATTTATCTCCGATTTTTACGTGACTAATGAACGATTTGCGCTGTTCTGCCTGACCTTTTATTATCGTAGCGTTTGTCTTGTTGCGATGAGATAATGTGTGTATAGAAGAAGCCTCATGTCTGGCAGTGGTTGAGTTAACAAGAGGTTCTGTTAAAAAATGACCTTGACAAGCTGTCTCGCTGTAGTCCAACCAACGACAAATCTTAAACCGATATTGGCATAAACTGAGAAATGGCACGCCTTGACTTGAAGTGTTTCTCCATGTTGTAACTACTCAGATTTTTGTGCTAATGGGTAATGTTGTATTAGTTGCTGTGTGGAATTAAGCCAAACTTCAGACTGAACTTGAATCTTAAACTTTCATCATCGGCAGCAGCAAACATCAGTGCGAGAAGGGAGCGGAGCAGCTCACTTCCATTTCATACTGTGCCTCTGAGGTGATACTGTTGAATAAGTCGAGGAGGAGAAATACATAAACATGAAAATCTAAATCTTATTATTTAGTATTCAGAGAGAAAGTTGGAGGAAAGGAGCAGAAGCTCCTCCCTCTCACCGTGACATTCGAAGACCTGAGTGAGAACATGTCGTCTAATTCTGGAGATTGCGTGTGACAAATGGATGTAACCCTGGTGCCATCAAGATTAACTGGAGTTTTCTTTTTATATTCCATATCTCAAGGTTTGGGCAACACTGACTATTCTGTGTGCGCACTAAGTTTGCAAACATCGGTTCATGTGATCCGCACACAGAGAGAGAGAGCATGCTGTTGTGCTTTTGAACGATGCCCCACTGTAGACAACGCCGCATTGTCCCACATGAAAGAATACGGCGCGAGAGTTATAATTATGACTCAAAGCGGAGTTTTAGTGATTGTATCTACAGACAGAAGACACTTGGAACGTGGTCACCAAAGGTGAAAGGGATAATTATTGAACTCACCTTTTTAAATGTGTTAAATGTTTTTTTTTTTAATTCAAAAACTTTTAAAACACGTTATTTTGTGCGTGTCTCACGTTTGTCTTTGCAGAATCTGGGCTTGCTTCGGTGTTTAGAGTTAAAATATTTGAGCTGCTTTGAGATAAGGTGAGGGTAATGTACCATAGCACATGCATGGGCAATTGTATAGGGAGCTGAGATCATACTGGCCTGATAGCTTAGTCTGCCCCCCACTGTAGGACGTTTACTGGAAGAGAGAGAGAGAGAGAGGAGAGAGGAGAGAGAGAGAGAGAGAGAGAGAGAGAGAGAGAGAGAGAGAGAGAGAGAGAGAGAGAGAGAGAGAGAGAGAGGAGAGAGAGAGAGAGAGGATAGAGAGAGAGAGAGAGAGAGAGAGAGAGAGAGAGAGAGAGGAGAGAGAGAGAGAGGAGAGAGAGAGAGAGAGAGAGAGAGAGAACCAGTGGGAATAACAACGCTGAGTGAAAATGAGGCGAATCATGAAAGACGGATATCACGTCGTGCATTAGAGAGATAACTGCTCCGAGTTTGTATGTGATGGTGTCACAGAGGCCTGGAGGGTTTGAGTTTAACCCGGCCTGTGCTGCAAAAAAATGCTGTGGGAAAGCTTTTTTGTTTTGCCTGCAATAATAAACAGTACACAAAGGAAGTGGGAAGTTCTCATAGGGTCCCTGTACTCTTTCTCTCCCTAATCTCTCTCAACCCCACACTGCCTACGATAATAGTAATGGCCTTTCCAGACTCAGTTTACTCTGAGTGACTTCTCATCAAATTACCAGCTGTGGCCCTGGAGCTGTGTTTTGTCCCCCAACCCGAAACCCCCCGTGTAACTTTGTAACTCCTCCAGTCTGCTCCTACACGCCAGCATCTCCCTTCACCACTTAGCCTCTCCATCATGTGATAGCGTTTGCTGAATGAGACACACATTCCTAAGTGAAAGTGTAGCGGTGCTGCTGACTTACCTCATAACGGATGGTCAAATGTGCTCCCTCCGTATCAGGCCGTGTAAGGTCTGCGAAACGGGCACAATTAAAGAAAGCATTATGGGTCATAGAGCCCAAGACGTCGGGTTGATTGTGTTAATCTATCGCTTCGTGATAACAACAGAAGTCACAATAAGCTTCTACTGTAGGAAGGTCCAGGTTACAGATCGTTGTCTAAGATCAGCAGCTTAGTTTCAGTGCTTTCTCACCATTCATCCTGTTGATTAAATTAACAGTGACAGCATCAGACAGAACATCCAGAGTGTAAAGTCCAAGGTGCTAAATGTCCCATGTCTCACTACACTGATGACTGCTGAAACCTAACTAGTGGTGTTTTTGTTGTTGTTGTTGTTGTTGATGTTGCTATTCTGCCTCTGTTTGATCTTTGGGAACAGAAACAATGGAATGAATTTTTCATCTGAAAATGGGCTCTGTCAAGCAATACTATCAGATCAGACGAATGAACGATTGGATTCTCTGAATCTTCTCGTGGCTGCTGCTTTGTGTTTTCGGTCATACTCCAACCGTCGCCTTGCTTTACTAGCGCAATGTCGCTGTTGCCAAACTAATCATTTCCTGTGCGCAGCGTTGGATTGTCAACACGACATCTCAACATGTGGAGCTGATGTGGAGGCTTAATTAGAATGTAGGGAACCAATTTGACAACGGTTTGAATGTAACAGACATTTGTTAATATTTAGACGTTATGCACGCGACGCAAGTAATTTTTCATTTGAAGTGAAACCGTGTGAAACCGTGTCTGGCTGCTGACCACAAGTTAGTCAGTGAGTCGATGGAGGGAGTGCGCGCGGCGTCTCATGCCGTCGTTTGTCAGGATTAATACGCTTGTTGTTATGCTCAACTGACAAGTCTTCTTACATGATTCTGGAGTGAGTCAGCTGTGCAGAGGGAAGGTGTGGCTCTGAGAAGTGAGCAGCGTTCTTTGCATAATGAAAAGCAAACGCGGGGAGAAGAACCTGATTAAATTAGGGAGTGGAAGAATTCCAAGAGTGAGTGAGGAGATTAGAGTCTATTTAACTCTCCTCCACTCATGATTAAAACACTTGTGGTGATTCAGGATATTGACTCTCGTTGTGTTGCAGTGTTGCACCACTGGCCCCACCCACAGGTTCGTGTCAGCACAGGGAGGCAAAGCTGCTTACCTTTCTGCTCGTGACTGCAGGGGGAGCGCTCCCAACACACGTACCGGAGACACGGTGAGGGGAGTTGGACAGGGGAGACATATTTGTGATGTCACAGCTTGGGTGTGGCATTAAGGTGGGCCCTTGCAACCTGTGCTGATATAGCTTTAGTGTGTTTTGACTTCTCATGGGAGATCCACCGCAGGATGGGAATCATTTAAGGGGAGGCAGCCTTCGACAGAGAGGTAAGAGTGTGGAATGAAACGTTGGCAAAGTGAAGGGAAAAGCAGGTCTTTCACACCTGCTCTCCAAATTTCCGCTTCCGCTTGTGTTTTTTTTTTTTTGTTCTCTACAGTGTTATCTTTACAGCGCAGCAGTGTTGTCTCGCAAATTCCCCCTCAAAGTGTCGAACAGGACCTTGGAATACGTTTGTGTACTTTTCCGTCTTCACTTTGACTGTTCACTGTCTTATGTGTTTTGGCTCAGAGGGAGAGGGTGTGTTGGTCTTGTTGCACTGGCATGTTTGAGCCTGCACATTTTCACTGTACAGCCACAGCTTTAAAAAAAACAAAAAACCCCTGCTGCCATTAGAGTTGTAAGTTTTGGTCAGTGGAGCGTTGAACTGTCACTGCTGTTTCTTAAAATACTTTGGGTGGTGTCAGACAGACCCTTTTTTTCTGACAACCTGTTTTTGTGTTAACATTGAACATGAATTCCCTGTGGGGCCATCCTGCTGCTGAGCAGCTGCTAACATACCACTGTAGGCATTTTTGATAATCCTCCACCTTCTCAGAATCTCAAAGTTAAGTGCTTTGGCCTGCTTTCTTCCTCCAATCTGCACCCATTTGATCATTGTTATATTTGATGTAGGATTTGTCTGAAGGGAATTTCATGGATTAGGTAACAAAACAAAAAAAAAAATGCAATGAGGTGGCCAAAATGTTTCTGGTAAAAGTCATAGCTGAAAGAAAAAAATGAAATACAATTGTTGACTTTAATTGATTCTATTTATTTAATTATAAGAAAGGGCATAAGTGTGGAGTTCAATCATACTTTAAACTCCCTCTTCCCCATCTCTGGCTTTCACTTTGTCTTTTTCTCACATCAGCACAGAAACATTTCAAGTATTTTTACTCGAGGAGTAGCATCTGGATCCTTTGCTGGCCTTTACCTTTCCTTTCGTTGAGGTTAATCACAAGTGATTCAGCTAAAGCCTAATCGAGGCAGAGCACCTCTTAGAACTGATGCACATCCTTAACTCATAAATCATTTCATGGTTGCAGTTTAATCAACTATAGCAAGCCACCATATCTCACAGTGTTTTTTAATCATTTGACACTGAAGTTTTGATACAATAAATTCTTTCAATTTTCCCGATAAATCAATTAGTTTGGTCTATAAAATGCTGAAAAATGTTCACACAATTATCACAATTATGATATGCTCAAATGTCTTTTCCTGTCCACAAACCAACATTATTGTTTGAATGATTTCATTGTTCACCGGAGCAAAGAAACCAGAGCGTATTCACATACAAGAAGCTGAAAAATCAGAAAAACTCTTAAAAATAAACAGTAAAACCAATTGATTATCAAAATATTTGGCGATTTAAATGAAGTCGTTGATTCATAATCGACAATCGGTTGATTGTTGCAGCCCTAAACGACGACAGCGGCGCTGCTATGTTGCGCTAACCTGCGATCACGTCTGTCAGGCATGTCCTTGGGTTTTTGAAAGGGCATGTTTGTGAGTGTCAGACCTCCCAGGGAAACCCTGTGAATGAAGCATCAGCACAGTCAAGTTTCAACACGTCTCTCTCTCATTCAGCAACACATCCTGGCCTTCAGAGGGAGAAGAAAAAAAAAAACAAAAAAACACCACAGTGTCAAACGGCACAAACAAACCCTGTGTGTCTGTGTCTGTCCTGATGACATCGCTGATGACACAGCTGCACAAACTCCACTGACCCTGAACCTGAGACCTGGGTGTTTATATTTGAATGTTTTTAACTTTTTATTCCATGATCAATTATTTCTAATGCTGGGATCACCACTGAATATTAGGTGCAAGAGTTATTATTTATGTATTTATTATTTTTTAACACATTGCTGAGGGATTATTATCCATTTGCCAAAAAAACAGCGAGAGCCACGAAACAAACTGGGACTTTGTACCCAGAAGAGACCACAGAGTTTTACTTTTTAGTCTCTTTATTGACACGTTCTTGCCGAGAATTCATGATCACACTGCTGGTTCTTACACAACAGTGTCTGATCAGTATATTTGTTTTAATCTCTCCCCCTCTTACGACTGGAACGATCTACTATAGCGCATGGGGCTAAAATGTCAAAACTGAAGGTGAAAGCACTACACTGCTCCGCAGCTGTGTCCTTACTGTATGTAAATCGGCCTCTTTCATCATGTTGGCTTCGTGTGAAGTGTGAATGTTACTCATTTATCAACTCAGATCAAGTGCAGAAGTGAGAGTAAATAAAAACTCAACATTTACAGTAGCTCAGCACTACTTATTTAGTGTAATTGAATGAATTCATCAGTCGGTTTAAATGTTAATGTGCTTATATAATCATTGTAACAGTCTGATTCAATCAATACTGCGAGTAACTCGTCATTGATTATCTCAAAACTGTAGAACTATAGCTTCTAAAGAAATATTGCATGTAGCTAGATGGAAGTAGATCTATCAGTACTACATCGTGTGTGTGTGTGCAGCCACCTCCTCCTCCTCCTCCTCCCTTCCGTCTGAAGTTTCTCCATAACAAGTCACTGGACCAGCATTGGTTTGATTTATTAGATGTTTTGTAGTTGGTGACAGGCGAAAAGATTACATGATCACTGTCGTCCAGAGAAAAACCACTCCAAGACACATTCTTCGTTAATCAAATTTCAGCCACTGGAAGAGGGACAGGTTCTAAAAACAGGCTGATGTATCACCAAGACCTTGTGACATTGTTATGTCAGTGTCATGTCATCTTACTGAAGCCTTAGGTTTTGCTTCCACAAGACAAATATCAAGCGCGTTATTCGCAGCATTCTTTACGCCGCATGTGACGTTGAAAATATGTTGTCTTTTGTTCTCGTCAAACTCATTTGCGACATACTGTAAGCATGGCGCTGTGTTGTTAGAAAAGGAAATACAGCTGTCACTCTTTTGCACACCGTTTTTATTAGACAGTGGAAAGCAGAAGCATGAAGTGTCTGTTGTTCTATTGTTGCCTCAGCTCTTCTGACAAATTCTAAAATGACCGTGCATCTTCCTCTGCACTTCCTGTAGAACAGAGGAAGATGCTGGCTGACAGCATAGTGCACGTGCCTTAGGCACAGCTATATGGACACAACAGCCTGTTTGAGTTGTTTGAGGAATAGCATAGACGTTCAAAAACTACACTTTAAGAAACAAATTAAACTATATTGTATGTTTGTTAGCAACACGTGACAGCTACCGTGTGTAGCATTTCAAAAACCATGACTGCATTTCCATATACAGTACGTCACAGTCGTAGGGTTTAAGGGCAGCCGCCCCATAGTGAGACTAATAATCCAATGCTAGACGTCCTTCATTGAAGCCGGTGACCTTGCATTGCTCAGATTCCTTTGTTTGAATAAGCAGTTCCCCCCCCCACGTGAGACATTACAGGCTGCACTCTTTCATCGTGCAGGGTCTTTCATCTACTCGTATGCCAGTGACAGTTTCTATACGTTAGTAGATTCCTTGACTTTCTTCATGACTTGATAGCTTTTTTTGCTGAGCCGATGCCATCTTGTGATGACTTGGGGCTTTTTGATCGTAACATCAGCAGCTCTTCATTTCAAGTGAAACAAAACAACACGGGTTACTGCTCATCTTCGGACATCCTAATGATGAGAACCACTGCAAATCAAAACATTGTTTTTGTGTGTTTTTCATCTCTCAGGAGCATGAGAATAGTATCATTATTTTTAATTTAAATACGTTAATTAAACACACACTTGTACACACATTTGCTGTGTATCAATGTCTGACATGGACAGCTGAAACCAGTAGTACATACCATTGTTCTCACGTGACTGCTACTGCTCTCCCTCTCTCTCTCACACCTTATTGACACAGCTTCCAGGAATGTCAAATCCATACACACACTCCCTAAAAGTTTACTAACAAAATAACACAACTGAAATCTCTCTCCTGCTTTTCATTATCCATCCCTCTCAGAATTGGCATCCTCTCACAGCCACATCCTCCAGGCGTAAAAGTGTCCGCTTGGTTGTCTTGTGACTTGTTTGCAAATAGGACTAATAATAGAGTGCTTTTCATGTTGTAGCTTCACTGCTCTCTAAAACCTGAATCAGGTTATTGTTTGAGTGGACAGCCAGTCCCACTCATCTCTGTAGTGTTGCCGAAGCTGTGGTCAAACTAACAAAATGTGAAGCGGGAGAAATCTGAGAATAACGCACACTTTCTTGTTCCAACGCAGGGTGTCGACCAAAAGCAAGGCCCCATCCCCACCAGGACTAAAGGATCCGGATTCCCCAGGTTTCTCGCAGTGGTACCCAGGCAACTCTCACTTAAACATGGACCAGAAAGAGAACCTTATTGATAAAGACCTCTCTCTGACTGTGGTTCTGCCCGGTGGAGTGGAAAAGATTACCACTGTTCACGGCAGGTACGGTAACACCACCGAATCAGTGTCTGCCGCGGATTAAAGACAATTGCATACATGCGACACGAGCTGCTGAGTGTGCACACGGAGGGCGCTTTGATTCCATGGCCAAATTCAGCCGGGAACACCGTTCGTTTCTTGTTTGTTCAGAGGGAACGTCTCCGTTTAAACATTACGTAATAAGTCATCCCATAAAGTTCAGTTCCAGTCAGATTGAGTCAGATAGGTGGAGTCCCAGAATGCGTGGTATTAACTTAATATTTACTTGTGGAGCACTTTTTAAAATTGTTTTTTTATCCCGTTAAATGACGTGTGTAATGTTTTATTAACTCTCACTTCTTAAACTACAACAACAGACACACACACACACACAGTACATTTAAAGCTGAAATACTTCAGAATATCTCTATATCGTGGCAGCTACCACCGATCGTGGCGACATCACCGACGGCTGCTTTAAATATTTCAAGGAAAACTACAGCACAGGGTGCCTTTTAAGAACATGTCGTCCCGTGAGTCGACTCACTAACACGGACTCAGGCTTTCCATCAACAGAGAGTTTACTCAAGATATCATTATCTTTCTCACAATGCACAGTTTACAAACACTCTCGCGTAGATATCTTTTTCGCAGCTTGGCCTCTTGAGCAATGACTGAGACCGATCTGCTCTGACAGGATTAAGCATTGCATTCTTAACCCTCTTTTCTCCCACTAAACCTCTGTGATGCTCTATTTTGAAGATTACATTCAAGGCATTGTGTGCGTTCTAACTTTATTATCCGTGCTGAACGCTTGCTTTGCATCACTGCCACACATTCTGCACGGTTTATTCACATTTTAAGTTTATGTAAAATCAGCGCCTGTACTGTAACTGACATAATTGTCAATTCAGGTATCAATAATGTCAAATAATTTGTATTTTTTTTAATCTTATTTTAAAGTGTTGTGTTTTCTTTATTTTATACGTGGCATCTAACCATATTTCACTGCTCGTCTTCCCTCACATTATGTCTTTTCAGCAAACCGTTAATGGATCTACTGGTGACGCTTTGTGCACAATATCACCTGAACCCATCGGGCCACACTTTAGAACTGGTCACCACCAACAGGAACAACATCAAGCTCAAGCCCAACGCTCTCATAGGAACTCTGGACGCGGAGAAGATTATTCTTAAACCTAAAGGGGAAGACAAAAATAAGAAGACGAGTCCTCAAATGCCTGAGGTATGCATGTTCTACACATGAGCCACCATGCTGGCTCATGTCCTAAACCACTTCTGCATTATGTCGAGTAAACAGAAACGTTGTTTATTTTCCAGGCCACTGTGCGGATGGTGATAAACTACAAAAAGACACAGAAAACAATACTGCGAGTTAATCCCAGGGTTCCCTTGACTGAACTTTTACCGGCCATATGTGAGAAATGTGAATTTGAAGTGGCGACTACAGTTCTGTTGAAAGATGTCCAATCACTGTCCCCTTTGGATTTGTCCTGCACCCTCAACGACTATGCGATAAGGGAGGTGTACGCAAGAGACACAAAAGGTAAGTGCTCATTTATTGCTACATTTTCGACTGGACCTGCTCAGCTCATATTATCGCGTCACAAGTCAATTGCTCTGTTCTCAATCTCCGCAGGACAAACTGCTTCTCCCGTGTGTCCGTCCTCACCAAGTCATGCAGGTAGGTTTGTAAACTGTGATAAACTGAGTGATAAAACAGAGCTGCGATATTTCTGACTGATAAGATCGACAATATCATTGTCCTGCAGGTACAGTTGTGCCTGGCAAAGATAAAAATCAGAAGGAGAAAGAAAACAAAGGCCTCTTCAGCAAGTTTCGAAAAAGCAAGAAAAACTCTGAGCAGGTAACATTTGGATTGTGCATGTGTTTTAGAGAACTTTAAACATTCAGAGGGAGGTTTCCTCACTTTGGTTTGCCATTGGTTCATGTGCACTGGTGTTTGGGAACAGTCCTCCTTATCATGCTCTGGTTGGATGTTTGCACTTTAAAGGCCACAACAGCCAGCGCCCCGGCTTCTCCCGTACTAGTGATCAAACCTCGACCACTCAGCATGGCCTTACCCGGCACAGATTTGCCTCCGCTCAGCTCCCCCTCGAGCCCCACCGATGTGCCAAAGAAGAGACGCGCACCACAGCCTCCACTCCTTGTTTCTCAGAGCTTCTCCTCGGAGTTTAGCCCCCGCAGGAGAATCCACTCTGAACCGAACTATCAACCGGACAGTGACCAGGTGAGTGGACTGAAAGTGACTATGGATTTCTGTGATTACATGTATTGACTATGTAAATGAACTAAAATGCTTGTCTGTTATGCAGATGGCTGGTCTAAGTCGTGGGTCTTCAGCAGAATCTTCCCTGAAAAGAACCAAACGCAAGGCTCCCGCACCTCCTGTTGTCCAGGACTCAGTTGGTGCAGATGAAAATACAGGTTTGTGTTTGCTTAAAATTGGCGAGCGATTCTACTCATGAGGTTGTTGTAGTCATTCTTATCAAATGTGGAAAATATTTCACGGCTGTGTTGAATATTGTTGTGTGATATTATGTCATGGATTCTTACTTTGGCCTCCACTACTCCACTTCTCAAACTATGCAACCTACATTTTTTTTATTGAATAAGACTCTTGTGCCTCCTAGTGGTCATTACTGTACAGTGCTTATTTTAACTCAGCAGCAAAGACACATAGTCATGGGAACTTCATGGTGGTGAGAACATGGAAAATGATTCATTCAATGGATTTTATGTTCGACTCCTAAATAATTATACACCGTGCTTCATCTCTCAATAAGATTCTGTCAAAAATCCAAAACCACAATCAGCGTATAGGTGAGAAATCAGTTTCTGAGAAACCAGTTCCCCCCCCTTCATTTCAAATGACTGTAAGTTGCGAGTTCGTTGGAATGTTTCCTTTTGTTGAATATATTTAACCTGCATTGGCATACTTTCCTGTGATTGTATAGACATGTTTGATCCTCACTGTGTTGTCCTGCGAGGGAAACACCACCCTTTCCTGTATACAGAGAATTTTAAAGCAAAACTATGATTATTAAAAAACGTTTGTTTTATGTTTTGGAAAAACATTTATTTTCTTTTAATTGCCTAAAATAATAAATATTACCTTGTTTCAAATTCTTAGTGCATCTTAGCACACACACACACACACAAAAGGTCTGTGGTCTCTGTGTGTCTCTGTTACCAAGCTGACACAACTGAGCGGACGTTTCGTTTCGTTTTGAGATTTATTTTATACCAAAGCGAGACAACTTTTTTTTTAGTGCCATTAGTGACACAACCATCATGTTAGACAGTGAATCCAAAAGTGAGGGCTGCAGCCCCCTGGTGACACATGAAGGTACTTCAAGTGGGCCTTGCAAGGTCACTTCATTCTAAGTTTTAGTTCTGTAATGAAGCATCAACCATAAAACTTTAACAGTTGATATGGAGAAGTAATCTGTGGTAGTAATGAAACAAAGGCATGGGGATTACATAAAGGCATATTCTTGTTTTAATCTAGATTTGTATGGAGCCTGTAGACCTAGTGAAATGGGTGTCACCATATTTGTGTCCTCTCACACTGGAACATACAGTATCTCATATTTAGTGGGGTTCATATTTGATTGAATACTTCATTATGTGCTGCGTTGGGCATGATGGAGACGTGACTTTCAGGTGAACGAAGTAAAGTGTGTTCAGAATATTTAAAAAAGAACTGTATTTGTTCTGTGTATTGTACACAGTGTATTGTAAAATAGGAAAATATCTCAGCTTCTCTACTAACCTTATTGTGTACACCAGCAGCAAATTTCCCTGACCTCAATACTGGATAATGTACAAGAAAATGTTTAGAAATTTTACAACTATTTATTCATACGCCACCGAGTCTGTCCTTCCATTGGGTTCACAGTGACAGATCTCTGTTTCCCAAGCAGCTTAGTGCAGATGTAGAGAGCAGAGGTGGAGTTATCTTTAAGTAGCCTTGAAGTTGTTTTTGTTCCCTGTCAAAAGGAAAGTGATGCAAAACACTATTAGGGGGAAGGGGGAAAATAGCTAAAACGAAATGTAATACGCTAAACCAGTTCAAAAGTCAACTGTTGACTTTCCACATGTTTTATTTAACAGATGTTGGTGAGATACTTTTTGATTTTTTTTCTTCTTTTGACTGATTTCTCTTATGTTGATGTGTTACAGGAGGTGCAGCAGCAGCAGCAGCAGCAGCAGCGAACACACTGGAGGAGATTATGGAGCAGGAGGAGACGACTCCCTCTATAATGCCCACTACTGCTAATGCTAGTGATACCCAGGGAGAGGACCGCAGCATCAGCACGTCAGCTGATGTCTCACTGCATTCCCCGTCCCCAGATACTGAGATGTTAAGCACGGTGACAATGGAGGCCATTGAGGAAGATCAGTCTCCTGGTCTGTCCTCAGATGGCAAGTACGAACTCTGGTAAGACTCCTTAAGGCTGCGCCATGTTTATTTTTTATTTTTTTCATTAGCACGAGCAATACTTTTATTTCTTTATGTCTTTGTGATTTTCACAGTCAAGTGCAGAGCACTGCAGCTGATGCTGTACCGCTCAGTGATGTGAGGACAGCTGCTGGCACAGCCTCATCTGAACCGGAACATAGAAGTGAGTTTGTCTGTGGATCGTATTGTTCACACATATTATTCATTCTGAAGATGTGTTTCAAACATTCTCATGAATATAGGCCTTAAAGAAGCCTTGATGTGCTAAGGCAGGGGTGTCAGACTCAAATGACCTGGGGGCCAATGAGCATCTAGTCTGGTCAAGCGGGGGCCGACATAGAGGGGAAAAAAAGGAAATAAGATATTCATTATGATATTAGACAGAATTGCAAAGTAAAATTGCTTGTTTTGATATAAAATGATTTACAATAAAAACATATTTATGATGCACAAACCAGAGAATTAAATTTAGAATAAAATTTAGCAAATGATGACGAGGATAATTGTGATTAAAACAGCTTAAATATATGTAATACATGTGGCCCCGGGCCACCAGTTTGACACGTGTGCTAAGGCACTGTGTTTTTGTTTGTCTAACATGAAAATAACCCCTGCTTATTTCTCTTATATAGATGGTGGTTTGTGTCAAGTTGAAAATGTAACCCAACAGCCCGTCTGTGGGGATTCTGCAAGTGAAAGTACTGCAGGTGATTGCAGGACCATAGCCAGCAGCAGCCTCTCTCAACCTGCAATGCAGGAGGCAGACGCCCAGACGCCTGTTCAGGCAAACACTGAAACCCCCCGGGAGCAGAATGGCAGGTCGGAGAGCCCAGTGGCCATCAGCACGTCATGCCCCGTTGGAGAGGACGCTGAAGTGCAAACAGATTTCACACCGCTCCCTGTGCCTCCTCAACAACACGCGGACAAAGTTCCCTCCGGAGCCACTGTGCCTTCACTTGAACCACCAGGGAAAAAGGATATGGCCACTTTGACGGATAAGCTGAACCCGCCTGACCTCGAGAAACCTGCCTCATCCCACGTCTCAGGCACATCATGTCAAGACTCGACACCAAGTATCCCTGCCACAACAAAGGCACCAACTATTTATGCCGCAGACTCTGAGCCAAAACCTAAGCCTTCCAATGAGCTGACTAGGGACTACATCCCCAAGGTGGGGATGACAACATATACTATTGTGCCTCAGAAATCGCTTGAAAAACTGCGATATTTTGAAGTCGCTTTGACACTGGAGGCACCGCCTGCAGCTCCAGAGGAGACACTTGATATTGGTTCTCTCCACTTGGAGGAGAGTGCAGCACTAAGTGAACAGATGGGCGAGTCAAAGGAGAAAACAGAGCTGCATCCTACTGTACCCAGGAAAGACTTACTGATAAGCACTGCTACTACTCAAGACACTGTTAATAGAAGTACACCAGACTCTACTCATCCCTCATCACCCGACGGTTCACTTAGAGCAGATGACAAGATCTCATCCTTTGTTGATGTGGCGTCTCAAACAGCAGCAGAGGTCAAGGAAATGAAAATTCCACCCGCAACTAAACCTAAGCCTGGTTCTTTCCGCTTGGCACAGCACAAAAAAACACCTGGGTATTATGTAACTTCAGCAGCAGACAAAAGTTCAAGTGCTAGTCCTGGCCCTGGCCAGAGGGAGGCTCCTGGAAGTACACTGAGAGCAATGTCACCACCCCTTCCTCCCTCACCTCCAGTGCAGTGTCGAGAAGAGATGACAGGGGCCACTAACATCCAGCTGAGCCCGAAAGAGGATGACAAGAATGTAGCCACGCGAATGACCAGGCAAAGCAGTTTGCCGTGTAAAGAGCCAAGTTTGGGGTTAAGCCTGGAAAAATTAAGAAGCTTTGCAAGCCCTAGGCCCTATTCTCCTGCAACCCCAACCCGCTTTGCCCAGGCAGTGTCATCTGCTGTGAAAAGGAGCCAGTCCTTATCCCATGGCCCGAGCTCACCTCGCACACCACCGTTCTCTCCAATTTCAAGTCGCCCACAAGTCATAGACACCAAAGGATTGTCGAAGCTCAAGGTGAGTTCTTATAGCACAGCAAATAGATTAAATATGGAAACAAAAAGTGAATGATTCAAGTCCAAGAGTAGTAGTAGAATAGTAATCTGCACTTTTTGGGGTTTTAAACCCCTTTAAATCAGATAATTGGATGAACCATTGTTGTACATTGAAGAACTTGCAATTGTGACTGCAGTTGTAATCCTAATAGTGTTGCTTATCACACTGAGGGTTCATTGTACATTTCTTAATCAGAAAAAGAAAAAACAAAAGTTTGATTAGGTGTTCAGTGCTACTTTTGGATAGATATTGGCATGTCGTCTGAGTTACATCAGTTAACAACAATATTGTGACTGTTCAATGTAGATTCTTAGTGCTGAGTGGCTGCACCGATCAATGATCCACGCACCTTTTTTTTTTTGCATGAATGACTCAAGTGTATGTCATGGAGATCAATGTAAAAAAAAAGCTTCTTTCTGTCCCTTTGTAGCAAAATATCTTGGATATTAAGTGTTTCTTTACTGTATGAAAAGAAAAACCCAACAAATGATCATCATTGCCTGCTAATAGGCCCTTTGTGCAGCAGTCAGTGGGAAAATCAAAGGTCTAAATGATCAAATTAATGATGACGTTTAGCTTCCACGGTGTCGGAGTGTGTGCTGGTTCACCATCACACTGTCCTGACTCACGTGAACTAATGTGATCAATAAAAACCTGTGCTTTTCCTGCTAAAGCATGACAAAATGGCTGCTATGCAAAAGGGCACATTTTCCATAATGGGCGCACAACAGGGCAGATGAAGGGAATAACAGATTATCTCATTACAGTGGACCCTGGCAGAGAGAGGGATATGTTAGGCAACAAGTAAACAATTTGTCCTTTAAGTTGATTTGTTGAAAGGAGAATAGAGCAAACTATGATGGCTAAGGCTGCATTTATACTGCATGTCTTATATTTGATTTCTTTGGAGGACCTGCGTACATTGTCTTTCAAAAGTGACCCATATCTGATATCCACATTTACACTGGTTAACACTTGGGTAACAAAGCACAGGGTTGGCAGGGTTAATCTATATTATTATAATAGGATGAAATGGAAGTGAGAGTGGTGCTATTCTGAAATTTTTAAGGCTTAAAGGAATACTCCCAACCTTGAAACTGCAACGCTAATTCTGCACTTTTTAGACCCACTCGTAGGGGGGCGGGACCTCATTCCCAGAATGTAAACAGTGTCCGCCATCTTTGCTAACAGTTACACTAACAGGACCAAGTGTCACTCATGTAATTGTTGATGGTGTATTTACATCATTCACCACCGTCCTGTTTTTAAGGGGAATATCTGAATATCTGTCCGCTGACATTGTAGATGCACACATGTGATTTATTTCCACATACGAATGAGGCCTGATCTGACAATATCTGAATCCATATGTTTCCCCCCCCTGCTTACAGTATCATGGATTATGTCTGATTTGTGCCACACGGGATCAAAATTGGTTCAATTGCACCATGTAGTGTAAATGCAGCCTATGTGACAGGGATGTTCTCAGTCTGCAGAGGTCAAGACTCTCAAGTGCAAAGCTGACGTATGGTCTGTTGTTGGTAGAGTTACCTGTTGTTGTTGTTTTTATTCTATAATGTGTGCACATCAGGAAATACATAGTTGTCATAGTCTAGGAATAAGTCAAGTCACAATTTAATGCAAAGTCGTTGACGCCGTGCCTGTATGTGACATCGTGACCTGTAGAAATACTGCTTTTATCTTTGTGGGATGTTATAAAGTTGTTTTATTGGGTCTTAAAATATGTGCAGCCCTTGTTTTCCCTTTTCTTCCTCTTTAATTGTCTGGCCCAGTGAAGTCTTCAGTGACTGCATACATTGTGTCTCTTTTCTCCCCCCCCCCCCACACTGTCGCAGGATGGTGGAAACAGAGAGGCGGATGGTGACAAAGGCTCTATTCTGTTGGGAGCAGAGGGTGAAGCACCATCTTTTACTGAGGCTGTTAAACTGGAAGGAGAGAGCAGCCCATAGCAGTGCCTTAACACTTCTGACAATCTATCATCTACTGTAAGCTAAATCCAACACATTTCAGCGCGATATTATCATGTATACATGTACTAATGTATGGAATATATGCTCTTTTTTCTTCCCTTCCAGGAGTAGCTAATCCTGTCCACTTAAGGTTCTCCAGGACCCTTTAATTCCCATGAGGCAGAAGCAGGGACTGTCTTTTGTTTTACCTCTTTTGGTAGATTTCGATGGTGTACACAAATAAGTTTATTTTGAAAATTAATAATTGCTGTATATTGGTTTATTTCTCACACATCTTCCTGAGCAATGTCCCTGGCTGATATTTGTAATGCTTTGCTTTTGTTTTGTCTCACGAGGACAATTTTGCATTTAATGCATCGTGGCTGTGAGTGAACAGGAAAATTAATTTAGAACAATTCTATAAATTATTTGACTGATTTTCTGTGTTATAATAATATTGGATTGATTCACAAAACGTATTATCTAAATAATACTGGGACAGGTGTGACCTATGGTACATAAATGCTCCATAGACTATACATGGAATTTATATTTAAGTATTAAGGAGTTTTGATTAAGCTATGCAGAAAAACACTGTTGTGCACAGCCCACCTGTTGTTTCTGTTGGTGTTATGAATAAAAATCTTTTTTTTAATATATATATATATATATATATATCATTTCAGTTGTCTTTATGATTACCATTGTCCCCGGTGCGTTTATAATGTACTCTTTCCTGCAGTATAACACCTGAAAGTTGACTAGTAGAACACCTCTTTTAGTGATAATAATATCAGTAATAATAGCAACACATGAAAGAAGATCATATAATGTAATAAAAGGGCAAAGATCAGAAGATATAGAAAATAAGCATCAAGGAAATAGTACAGTGAAAAATAGTAGACGCTGATTCACTGGGATATTACTGGAAGTGAGTTATGTATGTGGCTGAGTTTATGCATTTTGTTTAATGGGTTTATTGAATTAAAATGTGTGAATCAAACATTTTGCATGCAGAATAATGAAATTAAGCGGGTATTTAGGGTCGCTGTATGTTGGGGTCAACATGGTAACAAACTTCATTTTCAGGGCTTGGATCATAAACAGAATTTATAGATGCTAAGTAGTTTAAAAAGTTTAAATCTGTCCTGAATTATCCAGGACGACACAGGAACTGTTTTTCCTTTTCATCACACGACTGCAACTTCATAGCTGACAAAAACAAAAGGCTTACTTGTTGTTGACACGGACACGTCTGACAACCTCCACCTTGATGACGGCCATTACCAACTGGACGGCAGAGTGAAATGTCCTTTTTTTTCTCCGTCCGTGACATGTAGAGGAGTCACCTGCAGAATGGACAGTGATAAAGCATGGATGAGGTGCTGTTTACCTGTTTGAGCAAACACAGAAGTACCTTAATAATAATAATAATGACAATACTAACAATAATAATAATAATAATGCATTTTATTCATAAGCGCCTTTCTGTCACTCAAGGACTCCACTAGACTAGTAAAGATTGCAGAGAAAGCGAATGACAACAATCTCATTAGATGAGTTCATCTGACTGAACTTCTTGTACAAAATATAAAGAAAATTACATAGAATTAACAAAAAAAGAAAGAAAAGAAATGTATTTTTGTTGGTCTTAATATATATTGTTATTGGCTCTTTATATCTGTGTGAAAGAAAGTGTTTCATTTCCTTTTTGCCACTCTATACAGTGCCTGATTTTTAATATTACGGGATGTTGAAAACACAGATGTGGATAGTAATAAAGTCCATAAATACAAAATCCATGTAATGAACCCACATCTGCATGTTGCAGAAATGTGAGACGCTGTTATTAACTCCCTAAAATAGATCTGGCATTCAGCGAACACCAATGTAATTAGCATTTGCATTGACTGATACCAAAAGAATGTGTTCCAGGCTGCGAGTTATTTCTGGCCCCCTCATGCTGCCTGGGGTTTCTTGTCCTTGTATCAATACACTGTAGGACCTCAGCTGAATCATTCCTCTACCCCCATCTCCCTCTGCACTCTCTCTCCTCTTGCAAAAGCAACCTCAAGAAACTAATATTAACCCTGCAGGTTTTTTGCAGCAGTGCTGGCACATCCTTATTCCAATCACGGATTGTTTTTCTTGCACAGTTTTGTTTGTAAAGCACACAGAATCGAGCTGAGGTCAAAGAAATCCCGAGCCACGTGGAGCCGATGTTGTGACATTTGCTTTGGTAGCAACACTTCAAGGAATGGATTATCTCCAAACAAGACTTCATTATTCTATAAAATCAAGTTTAAACCCATGCTGCCTGTTAGTCTGTATCTCCAGTAGCCTGTCAGACACACTCTGTTACACATTACCTTTCAGAGATGTTATCATCCCAACCACCCCCCCACCAGGAGGCTTCTGCCTTCTTCAGTTTACTAAGTTTAAAGCGCTATTTGGATCCCCGAGTGAAGTCCATGACAAAGGAACAGAGGACATCCCCCTTTTTGTGTAAGTGTGATTTGTGCGTACACCTCCTACTCTTCACATTGCAAAGGGGAACTATATAAAAAAAAACAGAAAGAGGGGAAGCATTAACAAAAAATACCGATTATTAATACACTACTGTGTCAGGGCAAGACTGTTTTGGGAGTCGGTGTGTTAAAAATATCTTTATTGTGGTGGATCATGTTTGGGTAGGAGGGGTCGTTTTGCCCCACTGGGCCACCCTCGTGGGCAGCAGATGAGCCAGAGAGACCGTGTGTGCGTGCGCGCACGCGTGCGTGTGTGTGTGTTTGTACTCTGCTGAGCTGTGAGCAGAGGAGCCACACCAGTCAGCATGCTTTAACTGTGCTCTCTGCACACACTCCACTACTGTAACAGCTTGTCTCTTCCCGCCGCCGTAGATGATGCCTTGGATTTAGTTGGGCCACATGAGTGATATGAATAACACACTGGACAGAATACGCACTTCCAGAAGCCTCGGAGAGAAAGCAGAGATTTTCCAGAGTGGCAGAGGTAATGTGAGTGGCTTTGTCAGCCCAGCCCTCATCCCTCTGCGAGCTCCTTCACTAACACCAAATGCCCAGAAGACCAGGACTACGCTGTGCAAGGGTAACAGGTACGGCTCCTTCTTCTTTGAAATTGCCCTGAATGATGCCACTCTTGTTTCTAAGATTCAAAAAGAAAAACAACTACTGTGTGGTTTATTTTGTCCTCTACACTGCCCTGCAGAAGAATAGTACACCCTCTGTGTTGGCAGGAGTGAGACAGAGAGGTCTTTTAGAGAACTGTAGTGCAGACTTTGTACCTGTAAACATAATTGGTTCGACCCAAATGCAGCTGTCAATGGAGAGTAATGTATTATTTCAACAGTACAGTTAAAGACTTGGCATCAAATCAAACACCTGTTAGTCTGTGGGAGATAATTAGTAACTCAGTAACCGCTGTTTTTACAGAGCAGTAAAGAAAGCTCCAGTCCAACAACTGCACCTTTCACAAACCCGGGGCCCTTTATTTTGCAAGTGTGCTGACATTTTACCTCCATTTATAGCTTACTTTATCTTGTTTTGAGGAATACTTTTGATTTACACACAGATTTTACACAAAAGTGTAAAATGCATTTTCTTTTTTTCTAGAAGAAATGAACTTTATATGGACTGTTTTTTTTGTCCTGCACACAATTTGGAACACTACATACATGCCCTCGTTTGTAAAATGTGAGAACAACATGATTTTGTGATTATAATACAAAATAATCTCTTTACATTATTGATTATGTGATTTCTTGATTATAATGAACGCTTGCCAGTGCTGTACCCGTTTGCAGCCTGCTGTGTTTTTATAGTGGCAAAGTCAGGGGCGGTTCATGTGTGCACTTTATCTCCCATCTTATCAAAAGTCTGTTGGTGACTGGGGTGTGTCGTGTGAGCGGTGTGTCAGTTTGTTTTTCACCCGCTCCGTTCATACTCAGTACTCCTGTGTATGGGACGTGAGCAACGGAGGACGCAGCATAGATATGTTGTCACACAGTATAGCGTAGAGTCTCATAACATGACTGCAACGCCACAGTCAAAGTCTGTGAAATCAATTGTTGAGCAGCACTTTGCCTGCGCGCAACCATGTGTCTCTTTCACTCACTGTGTCTGTTTTTCATTCTTTAGGAGCAATAAAGCGGGAGAGGACTCACTCTCTTCTCCTGTTCCAAACCCCTTTCCTGAGCCTCTCTCCTCCAGCCTCCCCCACTTTGTGTCTGAATGTTTGTTACCATGGACCAAACGCAGTGCAACTCAGGTGAGTGCTTTATTGATTTACATCACACCATTCACAAGACTTGTGTTTATTATGCGCACGTTACTATGTGCTACTCCAGGCAGCAAAGTCTGAGTCTTAGATGATGTTTAGTGTGTGTTTTGTCAGCGAGTTAAGGACCTATGGATGGTTGAACCAGTTATGTGAGTATGGAAATCAGTCACAGTGAGGAGATAAAAAATGCAATGTGAGCACAGTCACATACTATGTTTGTTTTTTGAGCTCTTGAGATTCGTAATTGCATTTGCTTACGGTGCGGCCTCTAAATAACAATACAATAGACGTGCATTATATTGGAAATTAGATTATAACTTCAGTAAATACCGGGCCTTGTGCTCAACAGCCACTCTGACACATTTGTTTAAGCTCAGGGTGTGTGTGTGTGTGTGTGTGTGTGTGGAAATGTTTTACTGCAGTCTCGATGTGGAGCCATATCTGACAGTTCAATAAAAATTAAAAACGCATTAATCCCAGTTTGACCATTTTGCAAAGCCCTGTCTCTCTTAGTTACTGTTGCTATGCCTGGCAAGTGTTTTTTTAATGTAGCACAGCACACGCAGCTGTCAGTCACAATCGCCAAATTCACTGCTTAGTTTTGAATAAACAGCAACAACTCTTTGATTTTTACCGTGATCTTTAGATATTAGGGCTCATCATTGCCAACCAGTGGCTTTTGATTTATTCGGCTGAAATGCCTCTTGCATACTAATCAGCTCTCACTGCACGGGTTACCCAGAAAATGCCTCCATTTTCTTCAAAATGAATGAAGACCCTCCACTTTCCAACGTCCTCTACCACAGAGCCACTGGTGCCCTAAATCTACTGTGTGCTACACTTGTGACAGCTAAATCTGAGCCACATCCACACTTATCCCATATCACTACAGTGGTAATTGATGAAAAGTTACCAATAAGAATTCCACACAAACAAAATCGTAATCATAATTACATTACCACTATAACTCTAAAATCTAATAATCTCGTATTTTTTTGCAGACATAATGCAGGTGATACACAACTGATGATGAATAATCATTTCCTTCAGGTGAGGATATATAATATGTGTGCATATGCATCAGATATGTATATATATATATATATATATATATATATATATATATATATACATATATATAATATATGATGATACACACCTCAGAACACAAAAAACGACACAAACATTCAAATAACACAACAATAAACACACATAGTTCATGAAAGAACAGTGGAAAGGAGAACATATTAATGATGTCAACAATTATGGGTCTGTTTGTGCCAGGATTCTGTCTATACATTTTCCAGGGCTGTTACAGTAAATGAGTCCGGTTTGTCAACATTTCCTGGATGTGGAGCTCTGTTATGTAGATTTCAGCTTTTTTTCCAGTATCTCTGTGGTCTGTGGTCTGTGTGTGTGTGTGTGTGTGTGTGCAGCAGCAGCAGCAGGGGGGCAGCTCAAAGCAGTGACTCATGGGAAAATGTAACATTACAGAGCTTGGCAGCTAAATGACCATTAGCAGTGTCAGACCTCGCTTCGTGTGTCGTCTTCAGACCGAGGATGAAAATATTTACAAAGATTTGCATTGGGCATGTTTTTGCTACGCTGCAGTGAACACACGGACACGTCAATTTAGAATTCGCTCCTCTGCAAGCAGTGTGATAGGATTGCTTGGGTTATGACACTGGAGTGTCTCACATGTGCCCTTCTATTACATCCTCACTCATCACACTGTCAGAGGTTTGGGATTTTCATGAATTTGGCATTTTTGTGTGTGATAAATAACTTTAATATTCTTAAACCCTCTCAGTAAAGAAGCATCTAGTCAGGATATTTGCAGACAAATCTGGGCACGTATTTCGAGCTAAAAAGACCGTACCAACACCATATCCATACCTATTCAGATTCATATACATATGAATCTGAGAGCCAGAACTGCTATGTCAATATTCCGCAGACTATAAAAGCTCCATGTGTAGAATCCATATGCACATGGTTCCATGACACATCGTATTGTATGTCAGTTCACCCTTCAAATGCACTTGAACAGATGCCATGGAAACTCAGAGATAAACAAATCATGGTGTCCTCCTCCACAGCCTTCTCCTTCTTTATGTAGGAAAATCTGTTGTTATTTGTCCACAGTAATAGATTAGAAAGGGGACTCTGGTAGTGGGAAAGTTAAAAATCGGACTGCTGTGAAGCAGAAGATTGGCTTTTTTTGAAAAAGAACCGAACATGTGTCTCACAAGTGCCATCGTTGGTGTTACAGACTGTTCCACGCAGGGTTCTTATCTGTCTGTGATCAGGTTGACCTCGCCTTGCAACAATAAATCAAATAAATCACCCCTGTTAGCTCATTTTGTCAGAGATCCTTATGTATCTTAAGGCCGGTGTGTGCTGCTCATGGGCCTGACAGTCAAGACTTTGCCTGCCTTAGCAGTATTATGAAAACAAACATAGCATACTAGGCTGAGCTGTTGTTTTTGTAGGATAATCCTCATTTCACAGCTTTGTATTTAGTTCCAGTAGCACTTCAGAAACTTGCTGGATGGGTGTAGCCCCTCATCGCTCACTCACCCCATTCCAATTTTTCTTATGGCAATTTTCCACTACACAGTACACCGGCACAGCTCGCCTCGGCACGGCTCGACTCTACGCGGTTTGGTTTGGTATTCCATTACTATAGTGCCTCCTCAACATGGGCATGTTTTACATGCGACACACACAAAGTAGTGACTAGTGACTAGTAAATCAGTTGTTTTCAGTGTAACTGAATCATCACTTAATTAAATAGATTATTTCACTGAATCGTTCAGTGCTTCCTGCGTGACCGGAGCCGGAAGTCGCCGCTCGCGATCGCGTCCGTGCAGTCCCAAATACACCAGATCCTTCTGTTCAATGTTGAGATTTGAAACATTTCCTTGCTAAATGTTGGAAATTAACACATTTTTTCAGGATTTCGAAGTCTTTTTTAATTGATCTGACATTCGGCATTGTTCAGTTTGATTCCTGTGTCGGACGTCACGCTCGTGACCCTTCCAGTGACTACACTCTGTCACGTATAGTGTCGGCTCAGGTCGCTTGGAACCTCGCAATAGCAGGTACTAAAAGACTACCAGGTACTATCACTAATGGAAAAGCAAAACAAAAAAAAACGTGCCAGGTCGAGCTTTGCCGGGACTGTGTAGTGGAAAAGCCCCATTAGTGGGGAAATACATTGAACTGAGCCATGTCATTTGGGGTCATATTTTCTCCATCACTTACACTTATTTTAAAATACTGTAGTAATAATGTTGTACTTTATTTATTATTAATAATTGAGCATGTTAAAGAAAGACAACTCAACCGTCTATAGTTGAGACCCATAGCTTGACACGTTTTAAAACTATTGCCCTAATGTGAAACTAGTTAAACAGAGGTCCACTGTGTTGGCACTATAGTTCATTTCATCAATAGCACCATGTCATGACAGCCTTATTCTGTCAAGGGCATAAAGAGAGTTGCCATATGTCAAAATGCACTTGAAGTTGCTGTGTACTGAGGTGAACCTGGCATAAAAATGCAGTGTACATTAGGTTAAGACAGCCGGATTGTTAGGAGAGATCAGTTTCCATGGTGAATAAATCAGTGTGCGCGCTGTGCTACCTCAGCTGTTTCAGACATACAACTGTGACATGAGAGATTACTTTGTGAAATGAAATCCTCCTGCACTTTTGAGCTTGACCTCAGGAAAAGTGCCCACTGGCAACGCCGAGGGTTCAGCTTCTCAGACTGCCGCCATCGCGGCGGACACACACACACACACACACACACACACACACGCTGTGCGGACAGTGGCATGTTCCAAATCAGGGAAAGGTGTCACCTGGCTTCGACTGCGCCACCATGACAAAAGGGCTGTATGTCCAAAATGCACTCGTAAAAATCAATTCTTTTTGGGGATGTCCGAGTACAGCTGGCACTGCCTTCACTTTCCAGGAATATAGTGGGCAGTCATGGTTGGACTCTCACCAGAAACCTGAAGCACACAGCCAGACGGTGCTGAGTGCTCAGTTTAACTGTATGACTCAGAGGAAATGCCCGTCACTTTGGAGATGTTATTTCAGATGCAACACGCATCATGTCCATGTTCTCACCTCAGAGTTTCAGGCTCTCCTCTACAGCAGATGTTACGTGGTCCTCGGGGTCATAATTTAATAGAAATAAATCGCCGAAAGATGTTCTCACTACCGCTAAATTATTAAAACACTGCTTACTGTCAAAACAAAGCGGAGCACGTGAAACATTAGACATTTACCAACGTGCGTCGACATTTAAACGAACAAACATCCTTAAATTAGGTTGGTAACATGACCGGCTCATACTGAAATGTGTCTCTGGCTAAGTTGATCAAAGTCTACTGTAAATCCCTGTACCCTGAGGTGGATTTACGCCGTACACCTGCACATGAGCGCGACTGCACCTCTGTTTGGCATCTCGTTACACTTACAGAGGCGGCAAAGAGATCTTGATTGAATCAGCTGTGGTCAAGGACAGTGTGTCTGCAGCGTGGTTTATTATGAGAGCCGTGGAGACTCTGTTATCATTCTGGCTCCATTAATTCCAATTCATTTTAAGCGACGTGATAACTCGCAGCGTCTGTTTGTCTGTGCTCTCCCGAGTCATTGTACCGTGTTTTCAGATAAACACGCATGCTGCTGTGGGAGGTTCTTCTCCCATCTGTTCTCACAAGTTGAAAGAGAGGACAATGACTGGTTCCAAGCGTCCACAGTCAGCGCAGTGAAGGCAGATGTGATACGTGTGAGAGTTTACGTTTAAAATGCAATGCAAATGTTTTGTTTTAAAAATAACTGCAAAGACATGGTTGCAGGACGATCTGGAACAGATGAATGTGCATTTCTTTTCTTTCTTTTTTTAACTTGGCGGACATTTTTACATACACACAACCCCTAAAAAAAGCATGACATGTCCCTTTCAAATCAAAGCTGCTCCTACTCTTTTTTCCCCGCCACAATTGTGAATCTGCAGCATAACAACACAAATATGTGACACTGACTAGACAATAAATACAAACATACATAAAAGGCAGGTTGCAGTATTTAACCTTCATTTTGAACGTACGTTTCTAGACAACACAAAGGCCACGCCGACAGTTAAACATACGGCTATACAACTATATATATACAACTGTATAACTGCATACAAAAATCCTCGCTTATACATCATCTATCAGAAACAAACAAAATAGGACAAGATCTATAGAGATTACAGAAACAAGAGAGCATGACTGGACCTGTTGTTAAATACCTGACATATCTGTCTATTCTGTGCACTGGTATCTACTGTAAACTTGTCAAATGACTCCATATAGTATATAGTTATATATAGTTAGAAACATAATATGGCACACATGAATTATATACAGTGTTTAACACATTTATTAGACCACCTGTCATAAAAAAACCAACAATATTTTAGAAATCTTTCAAAAATGTTATCCTTATTTATTTGGCAAATAGCAAACTGAATTCACTTTTTTATAACCAAAGCATAATTATTCAACCACTAAAACTATTATTTATGTTCAGGAATGCAAGTCAATTACTATCATTTTACATCTTAATCAAGAAATACAATTGTGCTTTACTATTTTTTCTTTTTTTTTGGAAAACATTACATTTGAAAACTGGATAGCAACAATTATTATATTTCAGCATTAAAAACATAATTTTGGTTAAAGAGCTTCTACATACTGGTGCATTAACATTTTTTTGATAATCACCAATGCTGTTAATTTAGGGCAGCTGTGGCATAAACTTTCAATTGGGTGGTGGTCTATTACATTACACTGTTAAGCACTGTATATGATATAAAATGTACATTATTGTCAACCTCCAGAACTCTCATATTGATTTTAAAGGCCGACCTGGATGTCACCTTCTGCTCAATTATCTATCTATCTATCTATCTATCTATCTATCTATCTATCTATCTATCTATCTATCTATCTATCTATCTATCTATCTATCTATCTATCTAACTTAGTTCTCACTCTTGTTCTCACGGGTCCAAGTGGAAGACATCAGATCCACTATTATTTTTTCTGTGTCAAATTTACATCTGTGCTGCCACCGATTGTCAGTAAGTGAAAAGTCACACATCGGGTGCAAAGTGTGCCTAAGAGCACCCTGAACATAGAGGAAAGCAACCAATTGTTTTCTTTCATGTTTTTGGAGTGAGCGGTGACCGATTTTAATTGGAGAGGGCTAAAAAGTGACCGGAGCAGAAAGCAATAATCAGGAGAGTTGGAGGAGACTGCAGCTCTGAAAATGAGTGGAAGTTCTCATTGTTCTGCTCTGTTATGACCTCTACCACTACTTCTTCTTATAATAATAATAATGACAACAATAACAGCAACAACCCACAAACATAGTCTTAGTTTTTAACCGATTTTTTCACAAGTGATCACTTTTTGCCAATATCCTTATCAGCAGTGCATGAAACAAGTGGCCATTTTCATGAACATCATGTACTGTGTGGGAAATCTTCAGCTCCATTACTTTGGTTTTGACATTATCAGATTGCCAGAATTTGTTATTTTGATTCAGTTATTTTAGCTTTCTCTGACCTTGAATTGTATATTTTTGAGCTTTATTTTTCAGAACTGCCTTTCTAAAAGTAGAGAAAAGAAACAAGCTTTTTATGTTTCCAAGGACAAAGGAGGAGTTTGCGTTGTGGGGAGGCAACATGACTCGGTTTCTCACACTTTCATTGTCAAGGATCTCGCTGAGAGTGGTTTTCCGTAGTATCCCGTAAAGTAACCATGTAGGGAAAAAAACCAAAAAGTATACAGTATAAATGATCATCCTCGCTTCAACCACAATTTGTTTATAGTTATTACTTTTCGGTGCTTCTGTATGGATATTTTTTTTGTCGTGCATCCAAGACAGAGGCATGAATTTCCATGCAAGAAGAGTCACCTTGCCTTCCATCACACCGCTCTGTCTGCAGAAACGGGTAAGAATCACGGATGAATTTCCTCTATTACTGTAACGATACTCCTTATGATCGCACATTGTTTTTGTCCAAAACCTCAGCATGAGCACCGTGTGATAATTCCTCATTATATATGTTCTATTGTAAGTTTTTATCTTGATAAATATCCATGTGTTGTTCACATCGTTTGTCTGCAACAATTTGTCAAAATGGATTCTTGGAAAAAAAACGTTTTGCCCGTAGCGGCAAAATTCTTTGAATTAACTGACTCATTGGAAAGAATATAACCATGGCTGGGGGCATTTCTAAACTGCCCTAATTAATTTTCCTCGTTTGTGAATACTACTTGTACAGCACTTACAGCCCTTAGTTAAATACTTAGTTGACGTAACACAATAGTAGTACCAATAACACAACATACTGTACAGCTGTTATGGTATAAACTAGGTCTGGCCATTATAGATTGTCTTATATTGAGGTTTGAGTTTCATTTTTCTCTCGTGTTGTAACAGTGGGGAGCAGGGAGCACATTTCTCAATGTTTTTTCAGAGAGACGAGGCTGGAGGCAACCTCCTCGCCGCCACCACTCAGTGATAGAGCTGCAGCTGTGAGAGTGCGATTCAAGGTTAAATCGTGCTAGTCTAATTGGCAACATGGCTCACGCTGTCCTGTCCTTGAGATAAGAAGGTCTAATAGAGGAGTCTCTATTCAACAAATCTAGTCCTGTCTAATCCATGTCTGCATTTACTCTGCATTGTATGGACTTTATGCTGCTTGCTTTTCCTTGAAAGCCTCTTGAAAGCCATTTAAAACACAACATATTCTGTTGCACTGTCCACCATTTAAAGCTGTAATTAAGTGGTCTGAGGTGGTGCAAAACAATACTTTGAAATTAGATAAACATATATCATATCTGACCCATGGAAATCTCAAAGTGCCTTTCACAGTATTGAGAAGAAATATCAATGCTATCAGGCTACACAGAGTGATGCATTCATGGTCAGTGCGGTTGAATTGATTTATGTAGGAAATCTTTGAGGGACAGTAAAAAGTGTCTCTATTTTTTTTCTCAGTGGTTCTACTCTAGGGCCACTAAGAGGTTGCTTTTGGGCCGCATGTGGCCCACGGGCCGCCATTTGAACAGACTGGTTCTAGATCCACTGTTGGGGGAGGCGGTGTAGGATTTGCAAAGTTGATTTAGAGCCAAAGCGGACTGGCTGTTTTGTTCTTGAGAAACAATAATCTATCTGTCTGTCATTTGTGCATGTCGCAACAGTAGGTGTGCATGACTGACACTGTGTGGACGGACATGAAGGCCTTTCAGGTGAAAGCATGTGTACATTTGGATCAGGGTTACATGCTGATGAATGCTGCTCTGTGTTCACTGATAAAACCATAGGGCGGATTACGTGGCGTGCTACCTTGCCTGGCCATTCATTATAACCTCTGAAACAATGATTAACAGCACTGTCTGCTCAGGGGTTTTGATTGCCGAGTGTAAAACATTGATGCATAATAACAATACTGATTGTAGAATTAGATTGTAGATTGTAGATCGTAGAATTAGATTAACTACTTTGAGAGTGGTAATTACAGTAATTACGATACCATTGGACCCATCTGTTCATATCCTAAACTGCCTCTTTATTTCTCAATTGATGGCTGAAAGTTGTCATTTGAAATGCAACATTACTTGAACCCAGCTAACCATTTTTGGTTGCCATAACTGGGAAACGTTAGCTTTTAGTTGCGGGAACGTTCCCTGAAGGTTCTCCTGCGGTTGATATGGAAAGTTTTCCAAACATTAGTTTTGGGTTGCACATTTGGTTCCCAGAACCTATGGGAACGTTGCTGTCGTTATTCACATTACTTACAGTAAGAATCAAAAAGATGCTAAAAAGAGCCTAACTTTATCTGCTCTATTATATCAAATGGAGAACCCTGTATACGTATGTTTATACATCTTTGTATTGAGAGTGGATAAGTGAGATACATCTAAAACTATTTTATGACCAGAATTAAAGAGGCTATATGTAGTACAGTTTAAAAAAAAGGGTTAAACAGTTAGTTTGAGGAAGGTAAGAACCAAAACTCTAAGAGGAGCTACACTTTTACTCCTTTCCCCACAACATAAGCAGAATTTAAAACCATCATTGTTGTCAATGACGTATTTTAAATTAACATTAGTTATCAATATTTCTTTAATATATCCTTGGTAAAATAATTTGTGATCATTTTCAAAACAATCCAATAGTGAAAAATGGAGAATATAGCTGAATATGCCAGTGAACATAATGTGATGTCAGCATGTCTTAATTAGACTGTGCCTGGTCCTGGCTGTTCATCTGTTTGCCTTCATCCCACTCTTTGTTCTCACCTACTGTATATTTAGAAAGTAAATGGTCTGTATTTATACTCTTATATATTATATAGTCTTGACGACCACTCAAAGCTGCTTTACAAAACAGTTTCATATCCATTCACAGCCGATTATTCAAAGGCGACTCGCTCTACCACTGAGCTGCCGTTGCCCCTAAAGCTGAATATGAAACATTTCCTATGGCAAGGATGTTTGTCCGTCTTGTTGTGAGCAGCATAACTTTACAAAAAGTAAAGAACATGTTTTTTAGGGGATGTCTGTTTTGGCTTAAGGACAATATGATTTTATTTTTGTGGTGATCCAGAGTGGAGTGTACTGTATACTGTGGGGGAACCGCGTGTCCTTGGTGGATGTGTGAAGTGCTTTCACTTTCTCTTTAATTTTTTTCTATTTCAGTTGAAAGACAGTGGAACTTAAAACGTCATTTTAGCGATGTCTGTTAAAATCATATTACATCCATATTACCCTTACACACATGCTGTACACAAAAATGTAGTTGAAAAATCAGGGGAATGCTATTACATGCTATGACATGCTATGACATGCTATGACATGCTATTACAATTCATCCAGAAGCAAATACATGATATGAATGTCTCAACCAAAACCACATGCCAGCATCATGGTGGCACTGACACAAGGAAAGGAAAAGGCACAGGATTACCAAACTCTGTAGGATTCATCCTCTGGGAACCATTCATATTTGTACCAAATTTCATGGCAAGAATCTAATGCCATGGTTCTCAAACTGTGGTATGTGTACCACCAGTGGATGAGAGCTATACCAGTGGATGGGCTCAATATTTTCCCAGGTGGTACTTGGTATAAAAAGTTTGAGAAACCACTGCTTGTCCTTCCACACCTCAAAAAGCATATACAAAAGTGCATAGTAGCAGCTGTAACTATTTATTATCTCAGATGCAACTCAAAGTGCATGAAATCAAAATCATTTGAATTGAATCTTCTCTAAAAATGAATGGTATCTTCCAGGTGAGGCAACCAAACAGCAGGATTCTGGAACGTGTATTTTCTGTTTATTGGATCAGTGATTTGAAATCATGTGATCCAACTTCCAGACAGGCAACACTTTGTTTGCAAAGTGTGTTTCATCTCAACAGTGGAACACAGACCCACCCATGAGCTGGCATAGGTATTACAACACAGCTTACAGCATTAAAACCACACAGCACCATATACTGTAAACTTCCCGTCTCGTCCACTTGTGAAAGAGCTAATTATTCAGAATACAGAACTATGACCAGCAACAATCCACTTCTGATTTCAGTTTTAAATCCTCATACACTTAAGTTACGGATAAAGGCTTTGCTGTAGTTTCAGCAGTATTTACTTATTCACACTCACAGTAAATTACAAGCCCAATAATGCTGTATAATACAGTATATAAGAGTATACAGTATGAGTGCATGCGTGCACCTGTGACATGTGTGCATGCCTGGATAAGTTGTGACTCATTTCGTGGGCTGTGTAACGACACATGCTACGGTAACATAGGCTGATAATCATAAACATAGAACTGATAATTAAGCCTTCAACACCTAAGCCTCAAAATGCCTGTCTGGACTTTTTGACTTATTTTAACCATAAAAGGTTAAACCATTTTTCCAGAATAACTTTCAATATCTGACAGTTATTTACAGTTTACTGCATGTTAAAATAGGGAATTAACAATTAAAAATGAAGAAAAACAAAAAGTGTTATTTAAAAGAACACTGTCGTTGTAGTTTCCATATTAAGAGACATAAATAGTCGTCTCAATCACTTTTAGTACAGTAACGTTCGTCAAAGGCACAATACCAGGTGTGCTAATTCTAAACTTTAAACAATGTGTTTTAGGATTACCCCCCGCCCCCCATTCCTCAGTGGTTTGGTCCACTCACAGCACTGCACTTCTTCTCTCACTGATTATTGCTGTTTGTTTGCAGGTGTATTCAGTGTTATGTTGATTAAAACCTCCATACATAAGTGGACATTAAATCATTTATTCACTCCACTTGTTCAACAAGCACATACAGAACATAAAATGAAATGAATGAAAAAACATTTTAGTGTGGTACTTATTGTACTTTACTTTCAGTAGATAGATAGATGAGTTGTATTTTATTTAAAGACCTAATTTATAATTTGAATGTTTTTATTTTTTTTTAAGTTGTGTTATTATGGGACAATTTCTTTTGTTTGGCTATTCATTGCAGTATTTTTTTTTTATATATATATATAGTTTTAGAAATGATTTTGAGCTGTTAAAGTGTGTAAAGCCATGCACTGTAGCGGTGATTAGACTGGTTTAACATGCACAACTGTACATGGGTAGGATACGGACTAACAAGGAACACATTATTATCATTATTTCAACATTTTCACATGCTGAGGACTCAACACTGAAAGACTGGTCAGACCTCAGTCTGGTTGGAGAGCGCTGTCGTCTATTTCCACACAGGAATCAGACTCGTCCTGCCCAGCTTTAATTTAAGGCCATGATGACCCAACTACTACTATAATTAAGCAACACCACTGAATTATTCTCTTGACCAATGCAGGGCATTATGCTGAAAACTCTACTTGCAATTGGTGTGTGAGTGTGAACAGAGAGGGGGTTGGAGCTTTGTGACTCTCTCTCTCTCTCTCTCCACCCACCAGTGAATAAACTGAGCCACAGTAATACAAATATGTGGAGTCAGAAAAGCACTCTGCTGAAAAGCAGTTTTATCTTATTACCTCTTTTCAGCTCCACTGCAGCACAGGCGGAGTAAAGTGACTAAGAGAGGGAGGGAGAGAGAGAGAGAGAGAGAAATGCTGTGTACTCAGCCATGTATAGGCTACAGAGCTTGTCCAACATCAGAACTCTGTTTGGTTTCAAACAGAGGGACGGTAAGTTACACTTTGAGATGGATTCATTCGTGTTAAACTAGGCGTTGGATGTCGACTGCATGAGATTACTGCAGGGTTTTGTTCTTTACACGCTGGAACTGTGTGTGCACATAGTTTTCTACGCAGATTCTACTGAACTGCAGTTTCTAGGTCAAACTGATTAGCTGGTCCGATGCATTTCCTCATGTGTAATACTGATCATTGCTTTACAACGACTTGAGCTCCCGATGAACGGTTTGTTGTTGCAGGTAATCAAAGTGTATAATGAAGATAACACCAGCAGAGCGGTAGAAGTTCCAAGTGACATCATAGCACGGGACATATGCCAGCTGTTCGTCTTGAAGAACCACTGCATTGACGACCACAGCTGGACTCTTTTTGAACACCTCTCCCATCTGGGAATAGGTAGGTTTTTGTGCTCAAGATGTGTTTGAACACAGGACCTCAACACAGTCAGAGCCACATGATTTTCTGTGTTGTAAATTGTAGCCAAGAAACACTCCTGAACATATTTGTTGCCAGTGCAGTTCAACAGCAGAATTAAGTTTGATCTAAATTGCGATGTTAAACTGTCATGATTCTACACACATTATTAAACACCAGCCATTTCAATTGGTTTCTGCTTTTAAGACATAATATGTACTTGTATTCATAGTGTGATAAGGTAAGGCAAGGTTTGCTTTATTTTGAAAGGAGCAGTAAATGGTGGCTTGGTGAAATGTGATAGTTGAGCGAATCACTGTTCTCTGTGTGTTCTGTTGAATCTCAAACCGCACCGGTGGTGGATCTGATGTTAGACATTAATTATAGATCTAAGTCATGTTTTTTTTCTCGTATTTCTCGTCGTCTGTTTGTACCGCATTAGCAGAGACACAGCGCGGTGCATAAATGAAGACATCACTGTCTACCTTGAGCCATAGAGATTTTCTCTCACTCTGCACTTTTCGACCCTTAACATTTTCTTTTGAGCAACACCACCTGCTGATCTTTGAACATTTACTGTCAGGTGTGAATATAATATACTGTGATGTCAGTATATGTGAATCAAACAGCTCACTTTCATTTGCATTCACCAGTGGTGCATGACAGGTAAAACAATATTGTTATTAACAGGCCAACGTGGAAAACACATACAGTATCTCACAATCATGTAAGTGAGAGAGGCATTATTCCAATTCATGGGGATAACTGGGTTCATGGCATTTAGGCTGTAGATTAATGCTGTTTGTTGTTTGTTGTTGTTGCACAACACTCACAGTTCATATGGGTGTATACAAACACCTTTTCTGTTAAATCATTCATTGAGCAGTTATGTGTTGCCTAAAGGCTTATTTGCCTTGACATTGTTCATATTTAAAGGGTAACTGAACCCTCCCTTCTTAGGCTAACTCTGACAAAGGCCTGATTGAAAAATGCCAGGAAGTGGGCTGAGAGCTGAGTTAACGAGAGGAGGAAGAAGGGTGGTCGGGGAGCACAGCGGGGGGGCGCGGTCTGGTAGTGAAATGTGACACCACGTTGCAGTTGTGTGAGGTGTTCAGTGAGGCCACATCCACACGTAAACTGAGTGAATAGTAAATATCTTGCTCTTTGCGGTTTTGAAAAAAGTTTCCTATATAATCAAAACACTGTTGTACATATGCCAGGCCTGTAAGTGGCGCTGTAGCGCTACACTAAAAACAAAGAAGAACATGTTATACACATATAATAACAGAAGTGGAAACAGAAGAAAGGGAAATAAAGACATTTCTATTTCTCTATTTCCTCTATCTGTAATTTAACACTGTTTTTAGACTCACTAAAGACGGGACAAATCACTAGAACATGTCCTGTGTTTTGTGATTCTTAAAAAAAGTGTCTTTTCAGACTGACTTTAGTTACTTTTCATTGACAGTAGTATACTGTGAAGGTAACACAAACAATCTCCAAACTCAAGACAAGACAGAGGAGCCAAGACGATAAAAAGCAGTATTCCTATTCACCTACACCTGTTTCCGTGTGGAAACAAGCTTCCACACTCTTCTCCGGTGTTTCTAAGAGGGGGAGGAGTCTGGGACAAGGAGCCTCGTGCTGATTAGACAAGAGAGCCAATGGCAAATTTGAATGCAGTCGCTGTTGTTTGACTGGAGAGGCAAAAGAATGCTGTACAATTTCAATAACTTACAGTATACTGTGAATATTTGCACCTTTACCCATTTAATTTATACTTAAAACACTGGCTATCTGAAGCAAAAGGGTTTCCCATTATTTTAACATCATGTCCCTTTCTGGGAAATTTATATTTATGTTAATGTTGTACTTTTTGACATGAGAGCCACACTCAACAAGAGAACACGCACACTGATAAAAGGTTAATAATCAAACTCGGTGCCTGAAAGGTCAGAAATATAAAACAGGAAAAGTTGTTTATTGATCTTTGGTTTGGCATTGTCCCTGCTTAAGATTTCTGTCTTTTATCTACAGAGCAGTTGCAAACAGATGTTTTATAAGATATTTTCCCCCCTCATCTCACTAGAGAGAACCATTGAAGACCATGAGTCTGTTATGGAGGTGCTATCGGGCTGGGGGATGGACTCGGACAGTCGGCTGTATTTTAGGAAGAATTATGCCAAATATGAATTCTTCAGGAAACCACTGGTGAGTTTGTTATGAAATCGTGTGAACGGTGATCCATTCACATCGTTTTGAACTAACTCATCAGGAATTCCCACCAGAATATGTCTTGTATAAGTATTTAGAGATGTTTTAAAACTGTTTTCATGTTGGTAGGAGTTTTTCCCAGATCACATGGTCTCCATATCCAGTGAAACGGATGGAATGGTGGATCCCTCTCAACTTATACAGGTAAGACTTCTGGTACTGAAATCTCTTTGACTTGATCAAGTGCACTTAAGCGTGTGCTGACACATGTTTCTCTACCCAATACAGACCTTTCTCAGCTCTCGCACTTGTCCTGAGATACATGGACACCTACACGCCAAAGAGCAAAGCAAGAAATCTTGGAAGAAGTTTTATTTTGTGCTGCGGAGGTCGGGCCTTTACCTTTCCAATAAGGGAACTTCAAAGGTCAGTCAAAAAAAAAAAACATCCACATTTTCCGGAGAATCAAAAGCTATAAAATCCCAGTGGGAAATTCAGTTAAATAATGAGGTCTCATGTGATGTGTAATTGCATTACATTCGTCTCAGTGCTTGAATTAAATGAGTAAAAAGCTGGAATAAAAAAAACAAACAAACGCGTGGCACGAGTTGCCAAATTAAAACACTCCATCAAATGTATGTCGTCTGTTTTTTCACCACAAGTTCATTCATATCGCTCGTGTTGTGAGAGGGGCAATGGAACAGGTTGAGCTTGATTTTCCTTAGGTCAGCTGGCACAGCAGCCAGGCAGAGACAGCGCCCTGAAAGCTGCTGACAAGTGAACCTTATACCTCGGCACCAGCCATGCCAACACAAACTCCTCAACTGCTTTCATTTCCTACAACAGTAGACCTTTTGTTGTCATGCACAGGAACGCTTTGGTACAGCGCACACACATTTGTGGTCGGTCGGCGCAGACACTAACAGCTGTGGCTTTACTTAAAACAAGGAAGTGGGAACGGTGTGTCACATGAAAGCAGAACAGTGGTAGTCCTTGTGCTCTTTTCCCTTGGAAATGTATCTCTGGCACAATTTTGCTGTTCATGCCGTCTCAAAAAGAACCGCCATCAAAATTTCTTTCATTAAATGTATTGTTTAACCAGACCTTGAAATACTGATAGGTACAGAGCCCCAGACATAACATGGGGGGGTGGATTGACTTTGTGGCCACGAAAAAAGGTACAACGTGTGCACCTAATATTACTTTGTGTAATAATTTGGTAATAATGATTCTGCAATAATAATCCAGGCTTTTGAGAATATCTTTGTAACTCTTTCCCAACCTAAAATAAAACTCAATCACACTATAATCTCTGTCCATCGTGAAGCTTCAGCCCTCTTGCTTCCATTTTGTGCTTATGCAGCTCATTCATGGGAATGATATTAATATTATTACTTAGTATTTAAGGCACATGTTATAACTATTTTGTGGCCACAAATGACTATTTCTTGGCTACAATTTAGTATTTTGTGGGCACAAATGAGAGTTTTTTCCCCCCCATGTCATGTCTGGGGCTCCGTAAATAGATTTATTGATAAATAACCATTTTATACTGTATAATTATGCAATGAGAGTGAGCGAAACTCCACCTGTTCTAAATTTGCCTTTATGTGAATCTTTCTCTATTAGATTCTGTGGAAAAGACACAACTCTACTGTATGATTTAATGTCAGATGAAAGTACACATACCTATTCTGCACTTCTGTGTATTTAATAACATCCACGTCTTTCACAGGAACCAAGGCATCTCCAGTTCATCGTTGAATTTAGCGACAGCGACGTCTACACCGTCCTGTCAGCCAAAAAGCTACACGGAGCACCTGCAGATTACGGCTTCTGCGTGAAGGTATGATCACTTTCTTTCAGGAAAATTGATTTATTTTTATTTTTTTAATTGACTTTGTTTTGTTTTCATGCATCTTCTCTCTCCAGTCCACGAAGTGTAGTTCGGCCCGAGACTTGAAGCTGTTTTGTGCAGACGATGAGCCGACCAGGACCTGCTGGATCACAGCCATGCGCTTGTTAAAGGTTGGCTTGCTGATCACATACTTGTTTCTTAAAGGAGGAATGCCGTGTCAATGCTTCAATCAGATTTAACTTTTGGAGAAGGTCAAGGGAAAATGTTGCGCGACGCAGGATTAGTGCGCTCACTCTCGATAGATGCAGCATGTGTTCATTGTCTCGATGTCTGCTGGAGGCCGTTTTTAGCATCGCACGCTGTCATGCTTCTCTATAAATAATATACTGTAGAGCACAAGAGACTGATTTATTTGTATGTGTCTATTTGCATCACTATGCCTTTTTAAATTTAGCATGTCTCGGGCTATAATTGACAATTGTCATGTTCATCTATTTCAGTATGGGATGCAGCTGTACCAAAACTTCATCCAGCCTCACCAAAAACAAAAAACCTCACCGATGGTAAGCTGAAGATCTGTAGCTGTTGTTTAAAAAATGTTTTTAAAAGGTCTTTTTCGGCTGTTGTAATCCATAATTAATACACACACAGTAGCAGTGTAGCGTTTGAGCAATAGATGCACAAATTAGGGTCGTTCAGTGTGTGTCGATGTAGGATTGTTGTCCTAGAATAGTCTCAGACTGGACTGAGGGTATTTTCGTGGCAGTGGCCACGGTCTATTTATGGCCTTTGAGCATGTCCGCGAGCCCTCTTCTTTCTAAAAATACACAGTGATCAGCTGCTCTCAGCTTTAACAACTCGCCACCTCTCCTCTGCTGTTAAGAGTTTCAGATGTGACCAGCGGCCTCGCCAAGAGGATTAGTGGGAAAGATAGAGGAGTACATGAATCAGCAAAAACCCGGGGTAGATTTATAGGTTCAAATAAAAGTCATATTAAAAACACAACATGACTGCAAGTAGCACTTACTAAGAATGCATCTGTCCTCAGAGTAAACACTGCTGTTTGTTGCCCACTTGTTTGAATTGAAAGCTTAATAGATGGTAGAGAAGGAAGTGTAAGTAAGTTTCTTGTTAAGCCTGATTCCTGATAAGAAGAATTTCTTTGTGCTCAGCGATTAAGAGCCGCCCACAAGATGGCAGCTTAAAAGGAATAAAATGTGTCCATATGTCATTCTCCACCACTGCCACTCTAATCTTTCTTCTTTTTTTATTTTATTTAAATGGTACTTTCTGTCTGGAATCATTGAGTAATGATGAAGATGGAGTCGTGTTACATAGACACTAGATGGCAATACAGTACCACAGCACCAGCAGCTTGCTCTCCACAGTACACAAAGGAAACTGAAAAATAAGATTTCTAAATGTAACACATTTAGTTTTTCCCCTCTGTGTTTTCATCTTTCTCATAAAACGTGATGAAGTGTTAACAAAGCAGAGGCTCATATACAGTCCATCCAAAAATAATAATAATAATAATAACATGGTATCAACTGTATCATTTTAGAGAAGCATCTCAGAGAACTCATTGGTGGCCATGGACTTTTCAGGACAAAAGAGCCGGGTGATCGAGAACCCGTCTGAGGCGCTGTCTGTGGCCGTGGAGGAAGGACTGTCATGGAGGGTAAGTCGTGCGTCGTATTTGACGACCTGCTCCTCTTTTAAGTAAAGCAACACAACAGTTGTAATACTGCAAACGAGGAAATGGCTAACCAAACACTAGTAATTGAATATGTGTTATTTCTATAACTAAATGACAGTCTCTAAAATAAATGGGTGTGAGGGAATAAGAATAAAGTATGTGCTGTTATTGTAGAGTTATTAAGAATTCATTTAAAAAAAAAAGTGATGCTGAATTCACACACACACACATACACAGACAGACACACACACACAAGAGCTGGTTACACAACAGCAGACTAAATGATCTGTTATCTAAAAATGAATTTGGCTAATGTTGCGGCTCTCTTCTCTGCCTCAGAGGAAAAGCTGCCACCGGCTGAGCGGTCACATGAGCCCCTCCACATCCCAGAGCTCAGTGTCCAACATAGGTTCGTTGAACAAAAAGTTGTTGTTGTTGTTGTTGTTGTTGTTGTTGTTGTTCTGCGTGTACACAAACTGACATAATAATAATCTGTAACACGATTTCTGTTCAGCTCTACACTTAGCGCAGCCGTGGTTCCACAGCAAACTGTCTCGGGAGGAGGCTCAGCGTCTCATCACTCAGCAGGGTCTTATTGACGGGTAAGCAGACTAAACAGGGCACTTCACACTCTTGACAGTGTGTCAGTATACAGACAGCTGCACGCAGCGCAGTGCTCTGATTAAAGGGTCCTTCACCTTAAAGATACGTTTGACCTGAGTCACATTCAAATTGTTTGCACCTCACAAATCGCATAATCAATGTAACTTGGATTACAAGTTTTTGTATATGTATATATATATATATATATATATGTATATAATGTATAAATAAATATTTTAAGAGAACATAATAGACCATAACTAGCACACATTTATGTCTTTATACTGTAACAAGGCGAGACGGCTGAAGCCAAATTGTCTGGTTACTATGCTTTATGACGCATGTTATGCTTTATAATAATAATATCATGTTTTGCATTAGTTATTATTTGCATTTCAAAAAGTTCTCAGGAATAAGTAAGGATTCAATTAATAAAAACAGTAAAATGTGTTGTTTTTTTTTGTCGTCGTTTTCAGAGTATTTCTTCTGAGGGACAGTCAAAGCAACCCTAAGACATTTGTGCTGTCTCTCTGCCACATGCAGAAAGTCAAACACTTCCAAATCTTACCCGTGAGTACGATTCCCTTCGCGACACAGAATCAAAAGTGTTCCAAAAATGAGCGTTATCTTTATTATTAATATGATTACATTGCAGGTGGATGACGAAGGGGCGTTATTCTACAGCCTGGATGACGGCCACACACAGTTTACAGACTTGATCCAGTTGGTGGAGTTCTATCAGCTGAACCGAGGGATTCTGCCCTGCAAGCTCAAGCACCACTGTGTCCGAATAACCCTCTGAACAAGGGAACCAGAGACCCCTGAGGGGCCACGTGCAACAAAACTCCAGGGCCTTTTCTGGACAAACACTCCCAGTGTTCTTGTGCCTTAAAACAAACAACAACAAAAAAACACAATTCAAACAAACAACTGAACAGCCATGCTTACTGAAAATGATGGGCCAGTGAAAGTGGTTCTCCTTGGTGATAAATCCACTATGCAAAGTTAAAAACATGTCAAAACTGAAAATTGTACTGCAAACTTAATCATGCCAACAAAGACAGCGGTTTTTGGTTAAGTGACACTGAGTTAGGTTTTCACTGAAAACATTGAAATCAAAAGTCTGCTGCGGCACATATACAGTAATTATATACTGTATAGCTGTCAGTTATAGTCCGTCAAAGCTAATGAATCCCACCAAAGGCCGTCGCCCTTTGTCCTGTTAAATCTCAGTAAAACTAAGCTAGCACACTTTTCATTTCATCTCTCTGAGCATTCAGGGTTTTTTTTTTTGTTCTTTTTGTAAGGAGATTTTTTTTGTTTCTATACGAGAGATGAAATGCCCTCTCAGGAAGAGTCGCTGTGCATGATCTGTGTGCCGGGCTGACACTGCTGTAGAGAGAAATGCTAATGTACAAGTGAGAAGTGGCTCACGAGCTCACTTTTCCACACTGTAGATGAATTTTAAATGTGTGTAACTGAATAAAAATGTTTTTATTACGGGGAATTAGTGTTGAAGTTGCTCTCGAGTCAGGGCAGTGAGAATACTGTGCGTCACCAATTTTCCTCATAAGCCATTGAGGTGGAAATCAGAAATACTGTATGACTGACTCTGAATTGAATGTATACTGTAATTTAGCTTTTGTATTTTCCAAAGATTCAGATGATGTTTGTAAACCCCTGGGTTGTACATTGATGTTATTAACGCTGCAGTGCGTATACAGTGACAGATAGAGTTTTTGTTTGTTTGTTTTTTTTGGAATAAAAACAATAGCTTTTCACTTGACATGATTAAAAAGTATCATCTGTTATTGTTCAACTGGACGACACTGAGCAACGGATGTCGTCGCTTTATACATAAGTCTGATTTCTCTATGATTGATTGTCACTTTGCAGTGTTTTCAGCCTCCCTAAAAAGAGTAAATTTCATGTTCGCAGTTTGTTCACAGCAACCATAAACTCTAAAAGCATGAATAAGACCTGGTGCGACGTGAGATAATACATCACACGGCGAATAAACTCTGCCTTTATTTAAAAAGTAGAGCAGTATACATCGCAGTCTTTGTTCCTCAGTAAGTAGGACGTACATTGTCGTGGCGCGAGGCATCGACCGAACCATCTCATCACAACACAGTGGGGTGGCTCCTCTCTGCTCAGAGAGATGTTTTTATAGTAAACACATTACTCAAGACTGAATCCAGCAGGTGGATAAACACAGTCGCGCGGCAGCGAGTGTACACGCGACGTATTAGTTAAACATTGTCAGGCGTGATTAACTGATTTCTGTGGCCGTGTGCCTGCGTCCTCCGTGGCACCATCGCTGACCTATCGTTCATAACCACTAGATGGTACTAGAAGCATTTGGCTTTTATTGGGGTTTGAAATCACACTGCATCGAGTTCCATTTTAATTACATAATACGTGCCGAACGTGTCAAATCATGTGCAACTGAGATCTCATTAGTATTGATCATTTGACGTGAAAATAGTTCGCTGAGAGCACACCAACTTATGTGTATGTAGAAGGGAAATAGACAACAGTTCCTGTACATTTTTATAATTTGCAATGCAAATTATAAAAATGCAAACAGCCAGTTTGAGGGAATCATGCTCTCATTTTCGTGTGACTTTTATCGTTTGCACAAATATAACCTACCTTTACATTACTGTTGCCGACGCGGCGAGGGTAGAAAAAAAGCAAACGGCCTCATCTCGAAGCATCTGTGTTAAACAATCTTCTCTGTTGTGATACAAACACATTGCCCCATATACCTCCCCTGCTCTGCTCTAATAGCACATTTTTGAAACAGCTCTCTCTCATCCAGGGGAGATGTGCACACACAGAGAAGTCTTAAATGCACCCCTGCTTCCGAGGTCTTGTGCTAAATGTTGTTTTGGATGTATTCCTGCCATTGATCGGAGTCTGGCTGCAGGGGGAGAGATGGCAGCTGGGAGAGACTGCGCTTCCTTTAATGAATTCATCCAGCTCTGTCCAGCCCAAACGGCCTGTGGATACAGCATCTCTCCCTGCATCTCTGCTCTGTCTTGGCCCTCATGGACAACCAACACTACTTGCAACATTTCACTCCACTCGACTGGATTTTCTCCTGCCTGCACTCTTATGACTCCAGGTTTTATACTTGAACATTGTCAGCTTCATCCTGTACTTAAATGCCCCCTCGTCTTGTTTTCCGTTGTCTTGCTCTGATGGCGTTGGCTAAATACGGATGTTCTTAAATAAAGTGTAAAGTGTGATAAAGTGTGATTGTTCTCGTCCGGGTACACACCGGGCAGGATCTGCGCTTGGTTAGGAGTCCATGAACCAATGAGGCGACGTTGAGGGCTTTAAATATCCCTTTGCAAAGAGCTTTCCTGTCATGAGTACCTAAAGCCAAAAGCAATTCCAGCAGCTCTTTGCTTTGACTGCTGTGGCCAAAGTGGAATGTAGGCAAGATAATCATAGGATGATTTAAAACAATTATTGAATACACGAAAGGAACAGTGACAATGAACCGGTATAATTGTAAATGTTCCACCTTTCAACACAGAGCTGGCATCCGTGCAGAATATTTTTATGGACTTTGTAAATAATGTGTTATATTTGCATGTCAAGTGAAAAGAATACTACCTAATAGACTGAATAAATGTTTTATTTCTCTTTCTGGTGGTAACATTATTAGCTATTATTGTCAAACAAAAATAATAAAAGAGATTTTTTTTATGGCGCATAAAATCGTCTAAGCATTTTCACACGGTTTCCTATTTTCTTAGACTTTTGATGTGTGTTCCTACAAGTGAAATCTCTTGGCCGCACAAACTTATATTGATTATTCTTTGCTTGAAAATGGAATATTATTTTATGCAGGTAACTCTCGGGCTGTAACTACAAAACCAACAAAAAACAACATATTAACACATTTAATCTGCAGCTACCATACAATTAACTTCTTTTATGTTTTTACACACTGCGATTGCCTGAGAAAATGGTGGTGTCAGGGTGTGAAGGGGATTTTATTTTCTCTTTCTTGGTGTATTGAGCATCTTTGGTATAATGTATTATGTCTCAGATAATTGCCCAGACAGTGCTCGCTCTAGAAGTCTCCTCTCTAACCTCTGATATATCTTTTCTGGAGGTCTTGGAACTGGCAAACGGTAAGTGCCAAGCTTTGTTAATTACAAGGATAACATATGCGCTCGTCAAGTAATGGATGTGGTTTGCAATTTTAACTTTTAATAATCAATTACTGGCTGTAATTCTCTGTGGAGTCACAGGATAGTCATTAAATCTCAAAAGGCAAAGCAATGTAGCTTTCTTTCTTTTTTTTTTTTTTCAGAAGCCCTATTTTTAAATACATAAGGGAACAGGCTCTGCTTTAATCCAGTGCATTTTGTTGCCTTATTACAATGTAAAGTAGCTCAATTAGACGGCGACAGTGCAGCTTGAAAAATACCTGTTTAAGACAGTGAGTGATGGATGGTCATATCAAAGCTTATTCCTTCAGGAATTGAGCCAACAAGGACAAGAGTGGAAAGATGCTCTGTTGGAGTAACAGAGCAGATTTACTGCTTTTATTATGTTGTAGCTTGGTGTTCTGTATAAACACACATTAAGAAGACATATCTGTCCTTCATGTTCAACCTGGAACACCTCTGCAACTTGCCTCCTAGATCTTAGCAAACAGGTAGTCGCCATGGTCTCAAAATTGGCGCGCCCCCCCCTCTTTTTTGTTCCTATTCAGCGGGGTTCCTGTTATTCTATTTTTCCAGTCCACCTTCAAAAACCCAAACATTGCAGAGGTTCTTCTTGACCTTGAGAAATTAACATGGGAGGACTGGCTTTGCTCCGAGGGAGCCCAATAGAGGCCACGTCCCCTTTCTAATCCCAAACCTGAAAGGCGTACCACCACTGCTCAGACGATACAATCCCAGCAGGCCCGGTGTTTACATGATATCAGACAATAATGCTGACACGACACAAGACATAAAAGGTTTCGTTTAGAGCTGCAACTAACGCTTACTTTCATAATCGATTCATCCGTCGATTATTTTCTCGATTAATCGTTTGGTCCATAAAATAACACAAAACCTTAAAAAATGTTGATCGGTGTTCGTCAAACCTGGAAATGATGATGTGTTGTTTTGTCCACTTTTAATGATTTCTTTGCTATACGGAGCAAAGAAATGAAGAAAATATTCACATTTAAGAAGCGTAAACAATCACAACTCTTATTTTAATTGTGAAAAAAAAGCTTCAAACCGATTAATCGATTATAAAAGTAGTTGTTGATTAATTTAGTTTATCGAGGAATTGTTTCAGCTCTAGTTTCATTCAGATCCTTTAATTTGGAGATAACCTCTTTGAGACCCACATAGGCTGTGTGTGTGTGTGTGTGTGTGTGTGTGTGCAGAGAGAGAAGGTGAGAGACAGGAATGAGTTTGGCCCTGCACCGATGAACAAACAGTAAATCTGAAGTGCAGCGCCCTGTGTGGCTGCCAACAAACTGAACAGCATTAAGGCACTCCTCCATGTAAAACCTGCTCACTTCTCCCACAGACACTCGAGTTTGGCAAGCGGGAAGCGGCTCAGCAGGTAGGAGCTCTCACTGGAAGGCAGACAGTGAGCTATGGACAGCGGGGAGACATGAACCACGTATCCTGGTGGTGATGGGCTGATGTTTTGGGTGATCAAAAAGATGGGAGAAGAAAAGGAAAATGACAGGGGTAAAAGCAGGAGGGGGGTCACAGTGAGGAAAACATTTTTGGACTTTAAAGGTCGAAAGGCATGAATAGTAAAGTAAAGCTGAGTTGTTTGACAGTGCAACACTTCTGGGTGAATATTGTTGTATCCAGTAAAAAAGTGAGTGCGCGCTCTCATGCTCCCTTTCCCGTTTGCTATCATTGAAACCGTAACATGTAGTTGTACAAAGAAACTTCAAAACAACATGATGTATATCATAGGTCAATTTACTTCAAGGTCACAATAGAGCACATCTTAGGATGATATATTGTCCTTGTATTTCTTAGGAAAAAAAAACAGGTCGAGAAGGTTCACAGTGCATGGCACGCACTGTATATATATGTGTGTCCGTGTGCACAAGCAACAAACTTATATCAAATTTACAATTCCTGCCTACGTTTCTCTCACATTAACATAGTGTGTGAGTGACTCCTGGAGAGTGCAGGGAGCCTTGTGGAAGAATTTAGGAAACACTCCGGGTTTTTTTTTTCTTCTTTTTTTGGAGAACACAGTGGAGTAGAAGCAGCGCAGCATATGTTTGGATTTGAATGGTCAATCAATGAATAACCCAAAGCGTTATTTTTTTCCTGTGCAGATTGGCAGGCATTTCTGCCTCTGTGTGTGTGTGTGTGTGTGTTTGTTTGTTTGTGTCAGAGAGAGGTAGAGCGAGAGATGGGGGCATGGAGTAGTGGGGATTCATCCTTCCCCAAAGTATTACGCAGTGGTCAAAAATATTTGCAATGCCGGAAGGTATTTTGAAAAGTATTTGAAAAAATTCAATACTGCGCTGACCTTTTGCTGGGCATTTGTGAACAGATACACTCTCCGTCTAATCTGGCTCAGAGTCAGGGAGGATCTGTGCAACTGTATCATGTGCTCCATTCCTAAATTATGTTAATCTATTCCGAGCGTACATCATCTTTATTAAAAGGTTTTGTTTTAATTTCAAAAGTCAAGGTGGCAGACTACACATTTAGCAAAACAAGAGCATAAAGATTTAATTGAACACACTGGGCAAGCATTTGCATTAAACCGACGGTAGCCTGTATAATTTATAGGGGGAGAATTGAGTATTTATTTCTCTTTCGTGTTAATTTAAGTACACGCACACACACACACACATACAGTATATATATATAGACACACAGACAGACACTTGGATCTTCTTGGTGATGATCTTATGCACCTCAGTCAACAAAGTACCACCACAAGAGGGCAGGAAGCATCCAAATCTAAAGAATTTACTATTCATTTTTATTAAATGCCTACAGCATTTGTACGAAGTGAGGAAAGTATATGAACTAGTTTCAAAAAATGTGGTTTTAGAGGATGTGGTTTCACAGTGTAAGTGTATAATACAAATATGATGAATTAAGAAGAACACAATGGTAAAACCACTGTAATGAAACTGCACTTAAGAAAGTACGAAATGTTAAAAAACTATTTTATAATCAGTAAAATCACACCACACAATAAAACACTAAGTATTTTTTTTTTTAGACTTCTCCCAACTAAATGCTTCCATGTTTTTACAAACATAAAATATCCAATATGTAATAATTACATATGACAGTTACACAACTTAAGCTTCCTGACGCACAACATTGCATCTTCTTGACTCTGTTTTGCTGAGACGTCGCTGACCGCTCAGTCTTCTGACGCCGACCGATGGCTTATCGGGCCGGACGCCGTCTCACACGAGGCCTGCAGCAAACGAGCAGTGGCACAAACACGCGCCACATAAAGGCCCAATGATTTACTCACGGCGATGACACTAATGACGCGGCGGCGATGAGCGTTAAAGCTCTGGGTATATACAGGGTTTACGCGCTGTGAATACATGTATATGGTGTGTTTGTAAATGATGGGAGATCTTTTTATGTGTTTCACATTCGTCAGTGCGACAGACACGGAGATATGACAGCAGTCCAATTTTAAAACAAATGACATAAAGCCGATGATGTCCTGATGATACGGTAAAGAGTGACAGTGACCTTGGTGTGCGGTTGAGAGACAACAACATTTTCTGTGTTAAGATCTGTGACAGGATCTGACGTTGTCCTTTCAATCGGTGTTTCCTAAATAATGCAAGCATTCAAATTAAAGGGAACACAGGTTGGTATTATTCTAGTACAGAGCGATAATCAGAAGTAATATACCATTGAAATGACCAATTGTTCCTCCACCATTCGTCCTCCCTGCCTCTCTCTCTCTCCCTCTCATTGCCCGGAGGCTTTCTCTCCCTCAGATAGAGGCCAGTATAAGAAACAGCTCATCCTTCAACTCCCAAGATTTACAACACAGCTCGCAGACTTATTCAGTTTACCCACACGCCACACTGCATAGACGGATGCAGTCGACAGAAATAATTGTGCGCATACAACGTTTCGCGTTTCCGGAAAAGAAAAAAAAAAGGAAAAAAATACACAAAATAGAATGTTTTCTATTTGTTTACTTGATGCTTCCTTTCATGCTGAGGTTGAATGGAGGCTAACGTCAATCATACCTCTGGACCTGAGTTGTGTACTGCTAAATCCCAGTCTGTGCCCCTTATTATAACAAAAGTTAATTGAATCTCTTTCCAGTACTGCCTTCCAGACGCTTCTATGTGTGTAAAGGTACAAAAGTGATGGCGCAGGTGTAGCAATATTTGCACTTAGGGTGTTTCCACTGAATATCAGTTTTGCTCTGGTCAGACATTAAAGAGAATAGCTGCCGCTTTGTAAACCTCTTTCATTTAGACCCAGGCAGTATTCCTATCTTTCAATTTTCAAAAGATTCCTCTTTGACCCACATATACCAACAACAGAGAAGAACTTCAGTTAGAGCGAGAGCACAGCTCTTGCTTGACTTGCTAAAGATACACCAAGAAATGGGATATGGACAAAATGACCATGACCTCAGACAAGACCGCACACTAAAAGGAGAGGAATGTGTCTTTGTCCACAACAGACGGACAAACACAGGGATCACAAGGTATTTATATGTAATGGTTTGCAGAGGTGGTCGGCTCTCGCGGTGATGGAGTAATTGCTGTCATATTTTTTTTCCAATGATGGAAACATGGCAATAAGAATTTACCAAGCTATGTTCTCCAGACTGGATACAGCAAAGCATCACTGGCATATGAGCATGAATGCGGAAATACAATTACATGATTGACCTGCCAGAAAAAAAAAAAAAGGATCTGATGACCACATTACGTACAATATTAGAATGAAAAGTTGGTAGGTAAACAGAGTAGATATTTTAGGGCCCCAGATATTCCTCTAGGCTTTTGGTTTGGTAGAGCACAACAAACCTGAAAGAAAAATGGGTAGTCGTCACAAATGCAACTCCAAAATCCGTGCCTCTATTATTCTCAGTGATTTTTTACAATTTCAAGCTTTAGAAACTTTTAAATTCAATCAAAACATTTTGAGTATTTTTTTGCTCAGCTTGGTACAAATAAAAAAAATTAAATCATTTCCTCAGATTGCTTAGGTTGTTCCAAAAACAAGGAAATGAGACACATTTTTTATAGCCTCTAATTATACATTTCAACATATACACACAATATAACACACACACACACACACACACACACACATATCTATCTTTATGTATATATATATACATATATATATACATATATACATATATACACATATATATATATATATACATATATACTGATATATACATAACAATTATATAAAATGAAATATAAATAAATAACCTGGGAAAAAACTGCCTAAATGTTCTAAGGGTTAATAAATAAAACATAATTAAATAGATAAAGACAGTTGTTCTGGAGCTTTAAAGCAAAAGAGATTAAGGACTTTGCTCGGTCATTATTGCAGACTGCACATAAAGAGTCTCCACTTCTTCCACTAAAAAAACATGAAGAGAAAATATCCCAGAGAGCTGCCAACGTGCTTGACCAGATCAAGATAAAGGATCAAGACTGATCCTTTATCTCTCCTGTATTACGGTACAATCGGTATTCATTAGCTGGTGAAATGACTCGTTCGACAGTCATGGACATGATTATCAACTCCAGTTCCAACTGGCAGAGATTGTGACATTAAATCTGGATGCACATGCAACATTTGCTTGGTTTTCTGCTGTAAACACACCTGTCATCAGCCCACCACGCTGCTGTTAGACCACACCCCACTGCTTTCTTATTTTTTTGTAAACAATCCTAACGTTGCTAGTCACGCTAACTAGCTAACTAGCCGTAAACTAGCGTCTCAGATTTGCCGAGAGTGAACTGCAAGTTTTTTTTAAAGTTTCAATCTGAACCAAAGACATTAAATAAATAAACAAAATAACATTGACAGCACCACAAAGTTAAACCAAAACACCTGGATCACCCCCTAGTGGCTGGCCGCAGTATTGGTCATAAAGCCTGCCCACTCCATGTCAGATAACAAAAACTAACCCTCCAAACTAATACAACTACTACTACTAATAATAATAATAATTGTTCTTATCACACTAATGCAGCTATGCAGCTAACCTATGATTGCCATAATCTATTTTAGATTTTTGAGCCCTACCAACACCTTAAATCACCACTCTGATCAAATATTTCCATACTTGTTTATTTATTTATTTATTTTATTATTTATTTAAGGGGCAAAAAAGACAACTGTATATCGAGAATAATAATAATAAAAAGAAACTATTCTATAAATTGTACATAGATTACACATGGAATTAAAATGAGTCCCTAAATACAAAACTTAAATTAAAAATGTCTCTCTCTGTTTGTCAGGGCCAGCCTGCAGTGCCGGCATGGCCTACGAGAGGTTTGCGACCCACACGTGTGTGTTTGTGTTCCCAAATTTCAATATGACGCGAGTTAGTTGTCAAACAATGGTCATTTTGGTGTAAAAAAAAAAAAAAAGAAAAGAAAAAGAGTATAACTAACCTTGTTTGATTAAAAATGCAAAAAGCTGAACCAGTGTGTGTCCTGGGGAGGACTTTTTACTTTCCCTCTGCACAGCCAAATCTGCCAAGGACAGATATGCCAAGACACTGCCTGTGGTGGCCATGCACAAGCCAAAGATTTTAGCTGACCATGCATAAGGTCAGCTAATTTAATTATGTAATCTAATACATAACCTGCTGGGTCTGAATGTAGTCTTGACTCTGCTGTCTGGGTAAGTCACCTCTTCCCCTCATAAACTACATGATATTTTTGACCAGAGTACAGAACAGCTGTACAAACTGTGGCTGGCAAAGAAAATGGTTGTCCTGATTACATTTTGCACCTTGGAGCGTAACATTAGGAATTTATATTTACTGTAATGTAAACTCCCGAGAACAAAGTATACAAACAGTTAAATAACAATCTGGGTTTTAATTGTTAATTTATTACATGTGATGAATGATGATGATGAATGAGACATACAGTACATTTATGTACATGATAAGACATGAAGGGATTTAAATAAATGGGCTGTATGTCTTTGAAATGTAAAATATAGACATATTTGTATTATGTAATTTGGAAGTCAAGGAATTAAGTACTGATAAATAGAAATTGTGTAAATTTCTGTGGAGTTTAAAGATAGATTGGAAATGCAAAATAATCTTTTTTTAATAATCTTTTTTCTGGAATATCTCATGGATTAAATGGGAAAAACAATTTTTTTTTAAAATGTATATTTTGTTGGGGTTTTTTTTGTCAGCTGCATTCACACAACCAAGAATATATCCATATATCATGTCAAAAAGCAGACATGCACTGATGTTTTTGTTGTTGCTATGATCACATACCTCTGGACATACATACCGTGCACCCTAGCTTTAATATGTAGGATGTAAAAATCTCTCGCACACGTCAGTAAACATAGAAAAGTATGTTCTCTCTGCTGCTGCTGCTGCTGCACTGGGAGCCGTGTACGGCTGCACCGTGTATGGCTGACTTTTACTTTCCTATCCTGCTGCACACATTCTAACCACACTTCACTTCCACGGACCGCCGTATGGAATCCTGTTTACATCATGCTTGACAAACAGTTTGTTTACTCACATTGTTTCCTTTTTACATTTGAAGGTTATGTTACTGACACTGCTTTGATTCGGTTTGGTATAAATAGCATAAACTATCTCCCCCTTCAGTCTAAGTCTCTTAATGAGCACTTTAAAAACAATCCGCTCTTTTTTTCCCCCCCCCATCGAAAGCAATGTCATTGTCAGACAAAAATAAGTAAATAAATAGTTACTTGAGATAAGGAAAGCTACATTATATTCCTAAAATAAATCATGCATTTAATGCACAGTGCTGACCACAGATTTGACCATAGGTTGCATGTGGTTTTCTTCTATCACTCACTCAAGAGATTCACTGATAACTTATGTCATCTTTTACGTAATTACATACATATTACAAAATAATACAGAATGAATCAAGAGTCACACAGCACTTTAAGATGGGTAGATTATATACTTTTATGATTAATTTAATTCAGTTAAATTCAGTTATTACAAAATTAAGAAAGAAAGAGTTGTTTTCTTTAGTTTCTCTTAGGCTAAAACATAAGATCACTGAAGCTGTGTCATGAAAGGATAAAATCCTGATGTCCAATTTCAAAACTGTAAATTTCAGTCCTTTCTGACCTGCCTGATATATCAAGATTATCTGTTAGAAGAATCCCACAAAGACTGTAATACATGCATGCCTTGTAATCAGACAAACATTACAGGTAAATACATGAAGCATGTATATCACTCTGTATAGAGTAGCACACAAAGAAAAAGAAAAGTAGAGTAAAGTGTAAAGTAAAGGAGAATTCCAGGTGTCGCCCCCTCCTAAGCTCTCCAGGTGCCCTGATGTTGAAGAAATGGAAATCCGTGCGATCAGGATTCAACACGTGACGTCCGTGTGATATAAATTCAGGACGACAGCAGTGACTGAATAATAACACTAATGACATTTTTAAACTGGCGACCAGTCAGAGCTCCCCTTGACTATTTTTTTTTTTTGCACACAGTTTTTAGAAGTTGGAAACACACGTGACACTGTTTCCCCTTCCCTTAGCTTGTATTTACAACGTCACGGCTTATTCCATGAATCTCTGTCTCTCTCAACACGCTCTCGTCTGATCAGCTCCAAACTCGCTGGGTACGTTGAGCTCCAGGAAGTCCACTGAGTTTGTTTTTTCCACACGGCTACGAATGACCTGCCTGCTTTGAACGGGCAAAACAGTAAAACCTAGCAAGTGTCCAATCATTATACACAAACTACAAGTTGAATAACTATCCGGAGTGATGTTAACATTGTGTGAATGAATGCAGATCATCAGGTAGATAAGAGCTCCTAAGTGCAATCAATGCCTTTGAAATAAAGATGTCAAAGCCTCGGTAAAACGGAGAACACTAATTATCTCTTAAAATTGCCACTGGCTGTGCAGCCAACTGTCATTTCACTAAATCTGATGTTTTGTATTTTTCCTATCAGTAAAACATATGAATAAATAATATCCTTGTCTTCCACTCACTGTGCTTTAACAGACGACGTGGTTTTTTTTCTCCCCCCCAAGAGAAGATAAAGACGCATGATCTCCCTCTAATAAATAAAATGGATTTCTTTATTCTCTGTCAGTATAATCATGTATTTGTAATTGTGTGACATACACACTAGAAATAGAGCAACTCAATTAATTCACCAGTTTACACTAATGTGGAGCTGCAGCATGTTATGCCACTAAAGTAATGAGTGAATGATTTAGACAGCTCTAATTATTTCCCCCACCGTAAGATACAAACATCTCAATTCTATATCAGTGATACAGCGTTCCCATGAATAGTGCTTTCCTCGGGAGTCTTCGATTGTTATTGTACAGGATGGCCTTATTCCTGTTTAAGGCCTAAAGCCCAAGCTGGGACACAGTCTCCTCTTTAAATCAGCTTTGGAATCTCATAGACTGCGCTGATTTCCTTGTAGGCCTTTGTGCTCTTAATAAGTGATCATCCTCCTTCAATGCCCCGTGGATTAAACGGGGCAGGCCAGTTCACTCCTCGCTCTCGCTCCTTCTCTTTGCTTCACAACGAATCCACCTTTGTAGCCAATAAAAGACTAACTAGAAAAGAGTGAAGCGACGGGAGAATCAATCTACTGGAAGTCTCCCCGCAGTTGTCTCATCATTTCTGGTGTCGCGTGTCATCTCGGATTGGAGCACGGAAAAGCAGCAAGACTCGGTGTGAGCGAGGTTCTCTCGGCGTTCAGAGACTTCAGAGGGGTTTTCAGGAGAAGTGCGAGGTAAGTTATGATTAGTGAGTTAAGTGCAGCACCAATCCAAACATTAAAAAAAACATAAGAATCCATTATAATTCATCCTGTGCCACCAAAATTCCTCATTCATTCTTCAGATTCTCCAGCTATAACATGTATTGCATTGTTATCATTTTACCTTCAAACATCACAGGCCAAAATTGTGAAAATAATGTTATAGCGGTTGAGTTAATGCAATTATTCATTTAGATACATTTATAAGAGTTTGTACACATTAGAATAACTAATCGGTCCAATATTATCTTTGTTTACATGCTTTTATTCCCCTGTGTGCTTGTGTCTGTGTTTGTATTTTTGGATTTAAAAAGGATCCGCTTCTCAATTATTAGCAGTTTACAAAAGTCTTTAAGGGCAAAATGACTTGATTTGTCCTTACAATACAATTCATCCATTACTGAAGTTTTGGATCGTGATCTGGCTGGCATTAAAGCACTTCCTTTCCGTCTGCTTGGTTTCTGCGATGTGACTACTCCATATCAGGGGATGAAGCTGTCTGTTCAGGTGATTGACACAAGCCCACATTAAGAGGTGGTTTTGGAAATTAGTCCGTGGAGACCCTTTGGAGCTGAGCTGAGAAGGAGGGCTGTCTCTGAGAGGAGCCGTGCCTTTTTAACCCCACTCATTGGTATGCCGATGCGCGAGTGGCAAGCTGCTCTCTAAATGGCTGAGGCATCCTGGCTGGTACCCCCTCGACACGTTCCTGCACAGACAGACCCCGTGGAGAGCTGCCAACAATATGCAGCACAGAATCCTCAAATTACAATGGGCCCAATTAATAATCACATAGTTATTTCATATCTTCTATCTTATCGAGCACTCAGCAGAACAAAGCGTCCATCGGAAATTTATATCCCCCATCCTTTTTCCTAACATGGCCACACTTTACCTCAACACTGTGAACTTTGTGTTTTCTTTCCCTCTTCATGCAAAAATGTTGGAATTTTTTTTTTTTTTTAATGATGTGGTAGCTTGACCATTCGTTCACCCTCCTTTTAATTCACTATTATGGGCAGATGTGTAAAAAATACATAATAATAGGGCCACTAAGGGATGGTCATGAAATTTGAATGAGTCTGTCTTGGTGAAACACACCATGAAATGAGATGTACTGTATACCTAAATCATTCAGGCATTGATTTAGAGCCAGTTTCTGACCAGTTAAGACCTTTGCTATATATGCATTAACATTTTTGGTTTGGAAAGTGTGGCCAGAGGAAGCAACACGTCCATCTCCATCTGCATTTTCCATATAGTGCACATTTTCCCATGAAAATATTGAATGAACCAGACACGGAGGTTCACCGCAATGTGACAGATACACACACACACACAAGCACACGCCATCATCGTAATCACAATTTGTGTTTCATGTTTTCTTACATCGCACCTCGCGGTAACAGAGTCAGAGCGCTTCTCTCACTGTCACGTGTCTGTAACGGTTTCCAGTTTTTGACATGTTCATTTAAAAAGTTGTTAATCAGATGTAAATATGCACAGTGGCTTCCCAGGGGCTGCCTTTGAAATGCAAATATGGGCGGCAACAAAAGGTGGGATGGGTATAGTGTAGGTTCTGGTGGTGTAATACTGTTCATGTCTGATTAAAATATGAAAGACATCATTCTAACACCTTTTATTAATGGGCTGTGATTTGGGTGTTTTGTGAGGAAATAGATCTATCTATCTATCTATCTATCTATCTATCTATCTATCTATCCATCTATCCATCCATCCATCCATCCATCCATCCATCCATCCATCCATCCACTGAACATTAATAGTGGATCTTACAGCATATGCCGCTGAGAAGCGTTTGAAACTGGATGGGACATTAGTGGGAGGACTTAAGTGATTGTATGAAGGCAATTTATGAAAAGTGCCGCATTACGTGTTATGCATTATATTAACCTATCGCTTGTATGATCTCTCTATATGGGTTCATAAATTCTATTTGAGGGAATAAATATACCCTCCTAGAAATGTTTTTACACTCGCGCGCGGTGAACTCGGCTGCGGGGGGAAAAGCCTTTAAAGTGTGGGTATATCTCTGATTCTTTAGCGAGGTGAAGGATGAATGTTAAGTTTACAGTGTGGGTTTGATGGTATCAGTGTCATTCTTCTACAGAGAGAGAGAGAGAGAGAGAGAGAGAGAGAGAGAGAGAGAGAGAGAGAGAGAGAGAGAGAGAGAGAGAGAGAGGGTTTTCTCTCCTAACAAGCAGCAGCGCCGACTTCCCGTTTTTCAAAACTCTCCACAAAGTCAGCACAGCAGCAATCAGCGTGGACTGAACCTGAGTGTGCTTTTTTTTTTTTTTTTTACTTTTATAACTCCACTCTCATTAAAACTCAATCTCAACCAAAACCTATTACCATTTAACACTGACTGCTCATTATGGTATACACGTTGTAAACTACAGGGTATGCAATTTAACTGCGATGCGTACGCTCTCCAAACAACCACATAAATAAAATGAGCACATAATACACACGCGATAATTATACACATAATAGATGCAGCAAGATAGCATGTAACATGTACACATATAGTTGAAATTTTACTTTTAGTTTTTTGTTTAATTTTAAACAAAAAGAAATGCACTCAAAATCAATAATTATGTGAACACAAAGTGTGCTTTAACTGCACCAATTGAGTTTTTGTATTAGAGCTGCTGCATAACAACACTGCACCAGTCTCTGGTTCTGCTGCATCCACTTATAAAGTCCATCTCTAATATCACTTTGGTATTGGGGTGTATAATAATAATAATAATGATAATCTCTACTTCCACCAAAGCCACACTGGCATTTTCATTTCAGCATGTAGAAAATGATTATATGTGGCAAAAATGTTTTGCATAGTAATAACCAGACAGAGATTATGTGGTCAGGTGGATCTAGCACTGCACCCTGCCACTGGTCAGCCAAAACTTTGCTGATGATTTGCATCTCACACTCATGTCTACACATTTCCAATTTCAGGAGTAAAATTGGGATTCCTGAGTGTCTGAAGTGCCATTTTCTGACTCTATGGAGTGGAAAATAGGATTGAATTCCTGTTGAACACCTCTTCATTAACTAACCGGCAAATGCCAGCCACAAAAAGTGTCATGTATCAAAGAACTTTGACAACTGCATTTCCATGCTTTTCCCCAAACATCGCAGGGCATATTTCACAGATACTGTATGTTAATGTTTTGTTAAAAAAAAAAGAAAAAAGCCTGAAGCTTGAAAAAGCCAAGTTTTATGCAATTATTCACAGGTAAACGCAGTTTTGTTCTAAACACAATGACCCCGGCCAATCCCTCTCGAGAGGTGTTTCGGCTCCACATGTGTGCAGCCACTTAACCAGACTCACAGACATTAGCCACCCATGACTTAACTGCCAATCCACATTCAACACCCACTGTACTCACCCATTTAACGTTTACAGGTCAAAATTAAAAAAAAAGGCAGTGATAGAAATGTTCTTCTTCATTGGAAGTGACAAAAATGATTAGGTCAGCCTGCGGTGTAATAGCATTTTAATTAGAGCCTTACACTTTGATCAAGTGTGAATGTGAATCAATGCAGGACTAATAAATCAATATTTTAATTATTAGTCCTTGTAATGAACATTTTTTTGTCAAATTCTCCTGTATCCTGCTGCCACACTGGCCTCCACTGTAATCATTAACAAGAACTGTGAGGTTTACCGGGTTAAATGTGCCGTCATTCCACGAGTATTTGCTTTGTAAATCAACTATTTGCTTCTTCTTTTTACTTGTAAAACATTTTTAACTCAGGTGACAGACTGAAAATGACACAGAAGTGGGGACCTACAGGTGAGAAAAAGTACAGCTATGTCACATTTAAATTATATTCTCGGAAATGGCTCGAGGATTGCAAAGTGTTTTGGAAATTTCGTTTAAAAAAATAATAATTTCTCGGTGTGAATCCCATTTTGGACGGAGCCCTTTTACCCCTGTGTCTACGACGGCTTCTCTGGGAACTCAGACTTCCCTTCACAACCCAAAGACAGACAGGATGAGGAAGGCCCTGACCTGTCCAGACTGTGACCTGCCTCTCACACAGTGTCAGCTGGGATTAGCTCCAGCCAACGGATGGATGGATGGATGGATAAATAAATGTCACGCCTTACTATTGTGCAGCTCATTGTACAACCATTCACCCACAAATGAAAATCATCATAAGCTGCTGTATTTAAATTATTTTTTGTCATGTCAACAAGTCAAGAATTGCCAGAAATGGGCAGTCCGATGTTTCTGAACTCTGCACAGAGATGCCTACATCTACTAAACCAAAAGCCCTATAAAGGAGACACGATGATAAATTCAAATAGGCACTGGGTCAAAGGTTTGCATGTGATTACCCAACCAAAGGTAGTTCAAATGCAAAAAAGAGGAAAAGGGTTAATTGTAATGAGCACCAAAGACTAGCCTCTGCAGTTGCTATGGTAGCCAGTACATAGGGGTGTTTCTGCCCATTCTCTGGTACGACTTAGCAATCATTTCATGTAGACCGACATAGAACTATTTTCCTTCCTGTAGATGTCACTCTCTTCTTTAACTGTTCATTCATGTTTGTTGTGGTGAGAAAACCACAGTTTACACTGTTGATTCTCAAGCAAGCACAACATGACACTGAGTTAAGCAAATAAACTCACACACAACACTCAATGGGTTCTGGTTGCACAAATCTCATATAATTAGAAAATGTGGAATAAACAACACTTGACACGACTGCAGATACTTAGTGATGGTTTCCTCATAATAGTTTCCTTCAGGTACAAAAATATTGACTGATGTGAGACGTTAAAATAAAGTAATATCAACTGAAAAGTTCTGCTTATGGGCAACAGCTGCCCAACTTTGTCACAGTATCACAGCACTGCATGGGACAATGCAACATCCCATCAGGTCAGTCGGGGTTTTGAGCCATTCAGCTTTCCAAAATAAAAGTGAGGACGTCTGTTTGCCACCAAGGCCAAACAATCCAACACACACCTACCTGCCTAGCTTTTTTTTTTTTTTTTTATAATAGAAATGTAAAAGTAAAAAGAAAGTAGCAAATCTGCACCTAATTGTGTCGAGCTCTCCATACCACAAAAAAGTCTCATTTCTTTTACATTAAGACACAGTTGGTTGGAAATGCATTAGAGTTTGGTACAAATCAGCTTTTCGCCAACACAAATCTAACGTTTTATCACAATAACTATGGTGAGCGACTAATGACAGAACTGTGAGCAGATGTCAAGGGTGAATTTGCAGATGAGCTAACATACTTTATTACTATTACTATTATACCACACAATAACTGCAGGTATTATTTCATGTATGGTCCCTATGTTCAATTTCGGTGAAAAGCATTTTATTAAAGCATCCTCTTTGTTGGCAAACCAGCATGTTCGTTCGTGTTCTGAGTTTTACCGTCACATTATAATTTCTGCTTTCTGAAGGACAGTCGTGGTATTTTTCAGCCTTTTAGAAAACAGTAAGCTGTTGTGGAAAAAAACATGACTGAAAATGTCTCTTATCACTTAACGCTAAGAGATTACGGCAAAGTAATTTTAGTGAAGTCAAGTCTCCACTTTCTCCACTAGATTTCTCCACTTACATTTACTTCTCTTTTATTTACATTTCTGCAGGAAGCCAATCACTGCACAGTTATATTGCAATGGAAATCACCTTCCTTTGGTTATTGAAATGGTTGTGGGGGGGGGATGGGGGGGGCTATTAGCAGTGCTATGAAGTGGAAGAACAAGCAAGGTTAATGAGCAAGAGCAGACAGAGCAGTGCTGACACGAGTGAAAGAAGAAGGCAAACAGAGGTTAAAAGGAAAAGCTTTTGTTTTGGGTGATTTAAAGGAGGACAGCACCTGGCAGAGAGAAAAGTCACCACTTTACCGACAGCACGAGATGAAATGTATACTTTAATATCCACGGTACAGATCGCTCTGGTAACATAACATTTGCCTGTGGGGTGTGCTATCTAAATGAAAGATTACACAACACTTCTGTGAATGTCAAGCTACATTTTAACCACAACTGGAAAAACTGTGTGGGGCTCATCTCCACTGAGGCAGAACTAAAATCTGGAAATAATCAGCTAGTGGGGAACATAAGAAATTCTCAAGAAAACACTTTAACGCCACTGGAGCCCAGTGCTCCTCGAGATTGGATTCAGGTACCTAATCCCAGGCGGCAGCTACCCCACCACCACCACCTCCCATCCCCTTGCTTTTCTTTCATATGGTGGAGCTGAGCAGCCATGGGGTGTCAAAGGGGACAGAGGGACTGCTGAGGCTGACACCTGCTGGGCACTATAAATATAAAAAAAAAAACCTGGAGCTGCCACTATTAGTTTGTACAGTAGTTCTCTCTCTCTCTCTCTCTCTCTCAGGCTGAGGTCTACTCTAATGCAGACTGAAGGTATCTGCCGTCACCAAACCATTAAATAAGCAAAGCATCCAAATGACTCAACGGTTTCTACCCAACAGCAAAGATCTTGTCCTCGAACCACAAAGGAAATCTGTCACTGTAAGATAAGACATTTACCGAATATCCCATAAATGTAACATTTAACAGTGGTTGCAGCAAAGGAAAGTGTTCATTATACTTTAACATTAACAACAAAGCGCATGTGTTGCGTTTCAAATATCAAAGGTGTGGGTAAAGGTTATTCTAGTTGCTGTGCTTTTAACACAATCTAAAATGTGACCAACGATTACAGCGGCTCAGCCGACGAATCGCAAACACCAAATGTGATAATTGTATCAACACGACAAGCTGTAAAGTAGAGATCACAGTAATTCCTCTGAAATCCCAAGGTAATAGGTTGTGATTGAACGAACTCATAGCGTGGGATTTCTGCTTATAGAGGCCAATATGTTCCAAAAGAAAAGAATGGCTTCAATGCATGTTGCCTGCAATCTTTGTATATGACCTGGTCAAATTCCTTCAGGTAATGCAATTTGCTGCACATGTTCCAATAAACACGGGAATGCTGGTAAAAACTCAGCATCCCAGCAGATGTCACATAGATGGACGGTTTTGTTTGAGGATGGAGACGTGAACCACACACTGCGGACAAACAGCTGAATGGCCACACGTGACCCTTTCAATAACCTGCTCTATTTGTGAAGTTCTCCAGGAAACTGCGGCGATTCTTCTTTTTGTTGTTGTTTGGAATTTTTCGTTTGGGATTTTTTTTTTGGTGTGTACCGCTGATTATTGTCTGTTAGCTTTCTGGGTTTTTCCCTCAACTCCCCTCTGTGGCTCGGTTGTATCCTCCACCACCAGTGGACGTGTTCTTTACAGATAATCTCCTCTGGATTTCCAATTTGCAGCGCTCTGACTGTTTACAGGCGGCGGCAGCAGCAGCAGCAGCAGCAGCAGCAGTGCTTTAGCAGGGCTGTCAAAGCCCAACTGCCCCCACCACTGTCTGCAAGTGTGACACCTCCATTCCATGCTCATGTCAGTTTATAGAAGGGGAAAAAAAAGTGGATTAATGTCAGTTTCTGGGAGACTCACAAAGCAAATGTAGCTTTGAACATGAGAGTGATTCTTGTTGAGATGGTCGTCTGCGGCATCTGTTGAGGGGCCAGGAAAATAGAAGGATGGGGTGGGTGAATGGAGGGAGAAAAAGAGAGAGAGAGAGGGAGGGAGGGGGGGGTGTTGGACATGCAGGACGAAGACATTGGGAGTGTCATCAGAAATAGCCTGGTTAGAGGCCGAGGCTTAATCACATGTACGCAGCATCAGAGCGGACACCTTGATGTGTTTTGGAGACATGATGCCTGGGTGTGAGTGTGTGTGTGTGTGTGTGTGTGTGTGTGTGTGTGTGTGTGTGTTGTGAGGGACCCTCCCCCCATGGCCTACCCCTCCCCTTGATTTTCCCAAGAGACACCCTGTTGAGAAAACGACAGGGCAGCAAAAATGTACAAAACCAGCGCTCTGCTGGCTTCCTCCTTTCTCTGCTTTCAGAGAAAAAGCCCAAACCCTGTCAATAGCATAAGAACACACACACCGATAAGTCACCTTGTTCACTGTCAGGCAAATAATTTCAGTTTGAATACACACAAACATAACGTGTGTATTTGTTTTCTTGTTAAAAAGCGATCCGGTCATATAACAAAACACTAAGAGAATGAGGGTATTGCATTTTGTAGAGGTTGTAGTAGTTATAGTAGTAGCAAACATCCCACAATCACCATAAAAACTAATTTTTCTCTGTATAAATGAACATATAAACAATTTCAATATACGATACACATTACAAAGAGTGTAGGAAAATAACAGGGAATAATTGCACCACTGCTTCTAAAATGCACAAGTGAGTAGGGCTACAACGAATGATTATTAATCAAATACTAAATTAATTGCCAACTATACTGAATTATTAATACTGAATACATTTTCTATGTGGACAAAACAAGACAAGACATGTGAGGACATGGTCATTTTGAGGGTTGGGGGGAAACCATTTTTAGCATAGACTAAACAACTCATAAATGAATCGACGGATTAATCAATTATGGAAAATAATAGTTAGCTGCGGCCCTAAAATGCAGGATCTCCTGGTACAAAAGGTCATTTCATTCCAAACAGATTATTCCACAAACATACTGACATTAAAAAACAAAGGAAATACCGTATGTATCATATTATCCGGTGATGTAAATCGTGCATTCACACCAGTGATATTGAAAGGTGGGATTTTCAATTATGATCAACTGATAAGGTTAAAACAATTTTATTTTTTTTTATTGTAAATTCATGTGGGCCTACTACTCTATGCCAGTATACATGTCAATTCATTGATCCAAATGTATTGATTGGGACCATAAATATCACCAGACTTGTAAAGGATTAGAAAATGCCTGAGACCCGAGGTTCAGTGACAGTGGAGGTGAAATGTGCCAATAAATATGTATTAGACTTTGCCGCTGTCTAACAGGTCATACAGTATGTGCACTTGTGTTTAGGCCCCCCCCCCCCCCCTCCCCGATAGTGAAGCACATGGGCAGACTATTTATATCCTCCCGCACAGTCGGGGTGATGTCGGTGACAGCTGTATAAAGATAACTATTCATTTCTAATTGATTAAAAGGACGTCTTCGTCTCACGCGCAACACTCTGATGTGTATTTTTGTGTTGGATTTGTTGTGCTGTTCATAATTAAAAGACTGCAGAGCATGTGTGCCAATAAAAATGACATGTGAAATGGGATAATAATTATCCACTGTACACGTATTAGTTCTTCCTCGCTGTCTTCAGTCAGACATTGTTACATTATCAAGCCGCTTGTTCTCAGATTCAAATGATCTGTTTTCACCAACACCGGGGTCCTTGAACATCCCACCATGCCTCACCATTAGGACGGGTACTGCATGTTCTGCAGCTATTCTTCACTTCATATTCTTCAAAATACAGACGCTGTATAATAAGTTTTATAATAATTATTTCAAAGCAGAACTAAGAGCGGCAGACTCCCCCCTGCATAATAATCACCACACACTATATGAAACCATTAGAAGTGGTCGATTTAAAGTTGTGACAGTTCAAGGCAACAGGGAGCCATAAGATATTCAGAATGGTCCAGAGCAAGGTCAGTGTTTTAGTACCTCTCCATGTCTATGCAGTGAAGCAGACAAGGATGCAGCACATTTCATTTGGGACTGCCGGGGGAAGACAATGCAGAGCCATGACTTGTCTAGACGCCTGGTACTTGTCCTTAGCACGATGGCTCAGTAACCACCCCGCGCTGAAATAAATCTGCGACCCAGTCTGTGTCTGTATCAAAGAATCAGCACATTTCTTTGCACCTGAACTGAGCAATGCAGTTCATCTGCTTTGTAATGCATGCACTTTACATCACGATATGTAATATTGGCTCGGTCTCGCCTGATTGACCTGCATTCCAGAGCCAGCCCCGCACCGCGCTCACCACACCTGGGGCCCAGAGCTGGCATGTGGCTGTCACCGGCCATCGCCACACCATGCGATTGATGACAGCTATTCACTGATGAAGCTGTATTCATCATTCCTGTCCAGGGCTGCACTGACCAGATGGACCCTGAACATCCATCCTCTGTCAGGGACACATCTGTTCCCGTTGTTGCTTAGAGTACTAACAAGTCACCTGCTCCCTGAAAGGCTGGTGTCAGCCACAGAGAGATGGACGCGGCTACATGCTGCCTGTTAGAGACAGAGAAAGATCCACAACAAAACAACTGGATCTTTGTTCCACAGTTGGAGGGGTCTTTGCTCAGCATGACTGCACAAGTGAGGTGCCTACTTCTTATTGTCATTGGAAGGAAATCCCGCCATTTCACTGTTTATTCCACATTACCAAATTACCATTTTTACCTCCGTGCGTTCACATTATGAAATTAAAAAGGTTTTGTGCTATAAATAAAGTGGATCTTCTTCCTAATTCCTCCGTTTTGTTGTCCGACAGGTGAAAATGATGTATAAACAAAAAAATGTTTAGTAGAAAATAGTTTGATAGGTTTAATCTTGAACATTGCCAGTCCTGGTTTGCCATTTAATTTCAACAAAGTAAAACATTTTTTTCTTTCACTTCAGAGATCCTGTTTTAATTCAATCCACAGACGTTTGAAATACTAGGCATAATAAAAAACAAAAAAAACACTGCGTCTGTCTACTTAACCAGTTGTCAAAAGGAGAAAGAAATACCAGTGGCTGCTTTGACTGTGCTATGAATATAGTGAAGGAAGAGGAGCTATCATTCTGTCAGGTCTTCCTGCTGTTTCTGATCATGTAACCTCCTGCCGGCATATAGCTTCCTATTGCAAACTCCACACCGTGGAAAGAGTGATTTGGGTAAGGGCACCATGCAAGGGTTCAGTGGTCATCGGAGCTGTTTCTTTTTCTCTTGTTATGAAAGGTTGCACATTTGCTGCACCTATAGCCTGTGTGTGTGTGTGTGTGTGTGTTCATGAATGCAGACTGTACATGCTCCCAGTCTCTCAGGATCCTTTGCAGAAGTGGTTTGGAGGCCTATTTAGCAGGTCTGAGTCCATTACACTCCCTGCGAGGAGAGTGATTGTGCCTGAGGAAGCCCCATGAAGTTCTTCATTGTCTTAAGACTCAATTGTAATCACCTTACTCAGTGTGACTGACAGAGGAGCTCTCTGGAGTGATTGAAAGTATTGATCTTTCAGCGGGTCTCTCTGGACAACTTTGAGATGCACAATCACAGCTCTCACTTTACAAAAAAAAAAAAAAAAAAAAATCTCTTCATCTGCCTTAATCATCTGATCGATAATTAGCGTCAGGACAGCGGGGGCTTTGGTCACGTGCTCGCTTAGGTTGCTTTCAGCCGCCTGCTGCCTCGCCTCTGTTTCCCACCAGAAAGGAAACTGCTGAGTAAAGCTGATCTGGTGGACTGGGGCAGTGAGGGCAGGGTGGCCCAAACAGCAGTGACTTTCATATTCATAAGCTCCATCCAGTCAACTCTGTCCATCCCCCCCATCCCCCCTCCTCCCCCCTCCACCGCCGTGCAAGATCGGCAAGATTTCTGTCACCTTCAGCGATGGCAAGCAGCCAGATTCTCTTGGTACCAACATTCATTCTCACAGCATCCTGTTGTAGCAGCATGAACTTGTTAATCTTGTGATAATTGCTGCTTTAGGGAAATATCACAACTCAGGTGGTGGGAGAATGGAGGGTGTACTTGAACACAGCATGCCGTGTTAACAACCATCTTTCTACATCTAAGTAGCCTCCATGTGAACACAATGGAGTCAATATTTGATCTTTTTTCATATATATATATATATATATACATATATATATACACATATATATATACACACATATATGTATATATATATATATGTATATATACACATATATATATGTGTGTATATATATATATATATATGTGTATATATACACATATATATATACACATATATATATACACACACACATATATATGTATATATATATATATATATATATATGTATATATATATATATATATATATATATATATATATATATATATATATATATATATATATGTATATATATATTTATTATGGACAGCCAGTGTTTTTTGTTGTCAGGACATTTGTTTAGAGGCTATAGAGCAGTGCAGCTATCTGGCCCAGTTACTGTAGCTCACTCGGCTTACAGCGCCGTACAGCCTCGTTAAAACTGTGTGTGTGTGTGTGAGACACATATTTTCCATGGCAACAAAATAATGACTACCCAACTCCTCCTGACCAAGACCTCCACAGCGTCCGTTGGTGCCGCTACCCCCAACAGTGCTGCCCACAAAGTAAGCACATGGTGACAGACAGCGCATGGCAGCATATGAGTGTCGAGTGTGCAGATCTATGAAAATGAAATATTAAATCTTTTATTACAAGCAAAATTAAGCCTTTGATATGAACAAAACTCTATCCCTGTACAAACCTAATTGCTGATTTAGTCCATAATGAGTTCAGCACGTCCCTTTTGTCCAGGGGCCATTACAGTTGCCTGAAGGTGCAAAGCACTAAAGCTGGAAACAAAAGAATAATTTTTTTTTTTCTTTTTACAAAAAGCCTCAGTTCTCAGATAATTCGTTATAATGACTTAAATGAATCCATGACTTTTTCATAATTATATCATAGGTCACATTTAAAAGTGTACTTTTGACCAAAGACCTATAAAACAAATGACCTTCCCATCACTCTGCAGTTACTGTTCAAATCCTGGACCAACATGCCATACTTACTAACATTAGCAAATGCAGTATTGTGTCATTTTGAACTTTGTACTTTGAAGAGTTAAGACTCTGAACTACAAGTATTTGCACATTTCTCGGTTCCCATGCACAGATTTATTTATTAGATCTATATGGCCACAATGAATTTCTCTTTTTGCAATGACTAAAACCTCATTATACAATATTTGCGCAAACTCACCTTGCAATGACTGCAATTACAGTACGTGACAGTTTGTGCTATCGGAAAAATTCCAACTGTTTTTGAAAGCTGAGAAGCTGGAAGTCAAAGTCAACGTGTGGTTATTACGGTAATTTCCCTCGCGCTGTTGCAGGAAATTGGTGAATCATCTTCTTTGTCACCAGGGAGAAGAGAGTTGGAAAAACGCCTGCATATAGTTTCCATTTTTTGGCCTGCTTTTGGACTCAAATAAATGTTATTTTTAATATGTTTTATACTGTTCAAATTTCAAATTTAACACGCACAATCTGGTGTTCATATACAACTCCAGTGTTTTTTTTCGAAATACAACTTTTAGTTTTTCTTCATTTTTAATTGTTAATACTAACAAGCAGTAAACTGTAAATAACTGCCATATATTGAAAGTTGTTCTGGAAAATATGGGCAAAAGCACATTTTCGGGTCCTTTTTATGATTAAAATAACCAGTAAAAAGGATTAATGAATGAAAGGATTAATGTAAAAAGGATTTAGTAGCAAATACTAACATACTTTATAAGTCTTTGGATAACTAACCCTGATGTGAAACCCTAACCTAGAACAAAGCATTTCGCAGGAGGGAAAATGCATTTTGAGTAAACACACTCAACATCACAATTACAGTATATGATTCATTCAAAATGTATATAAAAGAAACTATTTTGTAGTATATACAGTGTGAACTCAATTGTTTAGGGAATCTGGTTTGTTTGTTGCGTTCACATTACTATTTGTGTCACTTTGCTTTGCCGTTGAATGCCCGAGGGATCCTCGTGGTTCCAGATGTGGACCTTTCAACACACGACCACTGCGGGTTTTGCTCCCAACAAGTTCTCGCTGTGAGACTTTTGAAAAAAAAAAAAGAAAGAAAAAAGTCTACTGTTGTCTTTTGATGGCCGCCGAGGTGCGGATAATGAATATGTGGGTGATTATGCCTTGCAGAACACTTGAAATCACACTCTTATGGGCAGATAATTAGAGTGATGAGAACCTTCCATCTAAAATTCAAGCTAATGATTCAGTTGCACTTCTTGAATGCTGTGTCTAGGTTCACATTTGTTATGGGCCTCCCCTTCATCAAACACCATTTGATTATTGTTTTTAATTAAAGAAAATGCACTAATGTAAGAGTGCTTGAATGCCATACTAGTGCCGTTTCTGAAAAGCCTCTTTGTGTTTGTGTTGATTACAGCCCAGTGATACTGACCCCAGCACAGACAAACTCATCAGGTAATTGCTAAGTGTCTATAGAAAGGTCACTTAACAATTAAAAGAAATTGAACCTGCAGGAGACTGTGAGTGCACACAGCAAAAAAAAAAAAAAGAAAAGAAAAAGAAAAAGTATATCTTACAAATAAGATGAAGTAGAATGTTATTTCAAACCTTTACCAAATATTTGCAATGTCGTTGTATCATAAGGGTTTTAAACAGATTAATGTACATAGTACAACTTGTGTGAGACACAAGCATTGCTACCGTGATGACAAACAGCAGGATGACAACTAGTAAGTTGTTTTTTTCTCTCTCTTTTTACTCTTGTGATTTTTTTTTCGACGAGGAAGCATTTAGCAAGAGATTTTCTTTTGTTTGCATAATTGTAATTCCCTCGTAGCATTGCCTTCTTTGGAGCCGTGTCTCTGAGATCTGGAGATTTGCCAGTTGTGCTTCAATTGTTGAATGTATTACAATGCTACAGCTAAAAGCAAAGCACCACCAAGCACACAGACGGTATAGAACCAGCACAGACAGCATTGTCCCAGAGGCACAGAGAGCTGCATTGTTATTACCTGCTATTCACTAACTACAGACCGCTACCGTATAGCTCTCAGTATCCTGACTTTGTCGAAGTCTGTTCCGTCATCACACTGTTGACTTTTGTCAGCAACCAGTAACTGCTAATGCTGGGAACAGCTGGATATTCGTCTGATGACTATATTAAAAAAAAATAGTTAATACATAGTTGTATGCCTTCTTTTGTGTACATTAACACATGTTCAGAGCATCTCCTTGACGCCTGTTCCACAATAGAGGATTTGCAAATCGGACTTGTTTTTAAAAACGTGGGAGACCACAGACACAGATCCAGTCAAGATGCAGGACCACACACTGATCAAATGTTTCCAGGGAATTGGGATCTCACAGAAACTTGCAAGATTTAACATGACTTCAGAATATTAAGGCAGACACTGTCTCCGCTCGGTTGTGATACATCTTGCAGGACAAATTAAACAAACAAGCGTACTGTTGCCATAACAAGTTTGTCCTCTTTCTCTACCGTCCACCAGGCTTGGGAGACAGTCTTCACATTCATCCTCGTCGCACTCTGGGCAGCCCGGTTCTCCTCCTGCCCCCAATCGCTGTTCAGTCGTAAAAAATCAAACATTGTTTAATACATATGATTTGAAATCAGGAAGATTCTGATGCATCCGATGACGTTAAAATCACATACAGTATGTTAACCCCTCACACTATAGGATCATTTGGCCAGATAATCAGTTCAAACCAGCTTTAAAATTGAAAGCATCAAAGATTGTCGGAATATAAAGAAGATATTTGTCTAATCTTAGTGTTCGGTCACACGGTAGAGTAGTGGCTAGTAAGGTTGCCTTACAGCAAAAAGACCTGGGCCTTACTGTATGGAGTTTGCATGCGTGTTTGCACACTGTATGTGTGTGTGCAGGTTTTCTCTGGGTATACTCCAGTTTTATTGTATTGGCACTTTATCTCCACGGAAATGGCATTTTGGGAACCCTGAACCGTTATTTTCATGTAGACAACCAATGCGCTATTTTGGGAAAAGATAACATCATAATCCCTTATCTTGATCGAGTTTGTTTGTTCTGTTCACTTTGCGATAGCTTTTATTTTCTTTCCTTAGTCTCTTTTCCGGTGACTGCATACATTGTAATGTATATAAATAAAGTCGTACACAGTGCACATGCCGTAGCCTCATGCTCACTGTCCCCTTTGTCCGTTTCGTTGTATCAATGCTACAGCACCACGTACAGACCTGGCATATGTACTTCAGCGTTTAGAGTCATTTTGGGGGCTCTCTAACGTGCATTTTCGGAAAAAATGACGCTTTTACAGAAAACTACAAAAAGACAAGGGCTGTTCATGCTTCATAGCTTTGCGTTTCCGTGTGGCTAGCGCCTCAAGTGACCGTTGTTGTGAGAGTGAGTGAGAATGGTTGTGTGTTTGTCTTGTGTCAGCTGGGATTGGCTCCGCCAGCCTCGCAACCCTAGTGTGGAGAATAAAGCAGTGGACAAAGAATGAACAATCTTAGTGTTATGATTCCGCACATTATTATAAAATCAAAATCATGCATTAGCTGCCATGAGCTAAGTGATTACATCAGTGAGTTGTTCATGTATTCAAGTAAGATGTTTTCTTATTTTTAGATAAAAAAATTTTTTTTTATCTATGTTAAAATGCACTAATAATGTTACGAGAAACATACAACAAAAAATGAATGTAATGAAGTGATAATAAACTGTTATAATAGCTTTAAGACACATTGCGGTAAATGTGTGACGATGCATTTGTGTGTGTGTGTGTACTTGCACTAGTGCTTACAGTGTGGCGTCATTGTCATGTGTGTGTTCCAGCGCATGCACAAGTGTGAATAGGTGCATGAGCTTGAATACATCCGTTTGTGTGTGTGTGTGTGTGTGTGTGTATGCGTGCAGATGTGTTTGTGGATGTCCACTCTGTGCTCCTCTGCTCATGCACAGGCACTCCAGAGATGTCTCCACTAATGGAGGCTGAAGCTGTCGTGGCCGTATTGATTGCTCAGACCTGCAGATTATTGCTCTGAAGAGTGACCAACAGCAACCCACTAAGGTAAAAACTTCTCCAACCAACAGGAGTCCGGCTGCTCTACCCTGAGAAGCAACATGTTTAATTGTTTGTGGTGTTCTCCAGCCCCTCTTGTTCAGAGCCCTGGGGGAGAAAGGCAAGTCCAGGGCCTGACCTTTCCCTTCCATAGCAAGCCTCATTCACACACAGACTAGGAAATGTATCAGTGCGCCTCTCTTCAACACCGCTCCAATTACCAGACACAAACAAAATTGGAGGCCTTATCAACTGGAATAGGAACAGTGTATCCTTTGGAGACAGTGAGCTTATGCTCTGAATTCAACACAAGTGAGAATGAGACACTGTTTCTGACTTTATACACTCTACCGCGACAGCTTCATCATGTTTGCACTGCGAGTGTGTGTTATGACTATTGTATGTTAATTTCTCCTTACCACCAGGGTGTCATGAACTTCCTGATTGAGTGGAAAAATGAGTAAAAGTCAGACTGGGTTACAGACATTTTCCTAAACACCTCCATTTATTGTTGTGCAGATGCCATGAGAGATACATTAGAAAAGAAAAAAAAAAAAGAGGCTCGTGTTCGCATCTGAACACACTCCATCAGCATTCAGCTCAGTGGTTTGCAATTATAATGAATATTAATGACTGTTTTCTCATACATAATATTCTCATAATGACTCTACAAAGTAAATGCAGCCCTCCTAAAACAACCATTTATCATAACTACATACCAAAGCAGTAACACTGTCAACCCCTGAAAAGATAAAGCAATCAGCTCCACGCTTTAAACTCCACAGTGCACGACAGAGAAAGCGGCTATTATTTTTGAGGAGGAATTAGCGTTTACAGTACGTGAATTCATCTACTGTCACAGGAACGTCCATCCTATTGTTCCGCGGTATTAACCGCAGGATCTGTGAGAATTCTGTCACTGAATCTGGACGAAACAGTAGATGTCCTTTTAGTGCAACAACACGACTGTCAAATAATATACACACTATTATAAACACGATCCAAGAAAGAGCAAATGCATTACGTCGACTGAAATGAAATGAAATCCAGTGCTGTGTATGGGTTGAAGAGTCCTTCTTTACTTTCGTCAAATGCCTTTTCCCGCGGGCCATTAAGACAGCAGAGGAGAATTGGCTCAATCCTCACAGACATTATCTGCGAGAGACTGAACCCTATTTGGGAATTGGTAAAGCGTACAGAGAAATCGACTTGGAATAGGACACCCTGGCAAATTCCATTTCACATCTGAAGTGGTCTACTTGTGAAAGATCATTTGGTTTGGAGTGAGTAAACAGAGGGGACTCTATCGCTCTCAATGACTTATGTGTGAAAGCTGGGGATTACAGTCGATCAGGAAGTCTTGGCTTGCAAAAGCATTGGCTTGCAAAATGAATCCAACTCCAGGCACCGTTATTCACAAGCCTCCTCTTCTCTCACATTTGTCTGCGCGGTACTCGGCAGCACATATGGTGATGTTGCTCACACAGTGTCTTTTTTATATTGTACATTAATGTTTAGTTTCACATAAATACAGCACTGTGTAAAAGTCAGCATTGCTGTTTTTATGTCTGTCAAACTGGAATGATGTGACTGAAAGTTGCTCTTCTACAGCAAACTGTCAATGACTTTGACTGATATAACGTGTTTAAGTACAGAAATGCTCAGGGATGATTTTTTGACAAAAAACACGGGTGACTATAGTTCCAGTCCAGTTTGAAGAGAGCCTTGTTTGTAGTACTGTTTAAGTTTTTTGGACTTTTTGCCAATATCCAATATGCCAATATATCTGGATTGTCTGGATATATCTGGATATATATATACATACATATACATTTACATATATATATATATATATATATATATATATATATATATATATATATATATATATATATATATATACATTTACATTTTTCCCTGCACCTTACTGCAGAGGTCATTTAGTCACTTCTGTAGTAAAATTAACATTAACATTTTTCCTATTCATGTCGCAGCAGATACAAGGAGGGAGTGGCCTATTTAGCCAATACTGTTGTAGTCATATCGGCACATCCTGGGTTTTTTTGCCCATATCCGATAATACACTTTAAAGCCAGTATCTGCCGATACTGATACTGCGCAGATAATATTACTAGTTTGAGTACAAGGGTAGGTCACAATCAATATTTCACACTCCTATGTGTACATATTTCCCATGTTGAGAAATAATTATACTGTACAGTAATTATAGCATTGCTAATTCTAATTGTGACCTTTTGCACAATACTGTATTAAATGGAAAGATAATCCATTTATATTTCCTATGTTGATTGATCAGACTGATATTGGCTCTTATAAACAGTCTTGCATAACAGTACTGGTTAGCCAATAATTAGACATACAATTAAGTTTTTTTTAATTGAGTATATATACATATACATATATGTATTAATATGGCATTGACTTTACAGCTCATATAAACTTGTCATACTGCTCACGTCAAATTGCAACTGATATTTACCACACACACACACACATAGATCCGTGTTAAATATGAAATGACACTCACCAAGTAAAAGTAAGTCAGCGTAGTAATAATAAATCTCAAATACGCTATTGGACTGTGAAGCTCATGACCTCTGATCTCGCAGTCATACACATTCTCCAACTTTTCTCCCTCTAGATCAGATTGAGTTGCTCTGCAGTGAACCTCATGTTACTGTGAGAACACTCATTTTATCATTTTTGTTCTCCCCGCCCCCAAAACATTACCTACTACCCAACTACTAGTTTATTTTCCAATTAAAACTCTTGAGTGTGACATGATGGGACTTCATTTTACACAAAATACTTGATTGATAATAATATTAAAGTATATGTGGTAATAGTGTGTGTGTGTGTGGGGGGGGATACTGTTTTTATACTTTCATCAACCAGCATAATGTGGGCTTCCGTCACAAAAGCACTTGCTTGTGTGGGCACTGTGTTAAGTGAACTTACTTCACTATAAATGGCGTACAAGTGGGGATAATTGTGTCTAGGAGCCTCACATATTATTATAACACTAAACTGTATAGAAAAAAACAACTATTATTTTAACAGAGTTGCTACAGGTACATCGTCCTTCAAATGCACCAGTTAAGGGGGGTAAAAAAAAAAAGGAGAAAAGATGGACTAAAACTGGTAACGTGTTAGTGGTGGTGAATATGTGAACCCCAGCTGAGGGCAGACACTGGCTGCTATCACAGATCCATCAAATCAGCAGAGGCTGTCTCTCCTGATGTGGACAACGGCGTGAGCTCTGCCTGCTGCTGGGAGCTGAGGCCTGCTCTGCATTGTCCACTGGCGCCGAGCCAAACGGCTCCTGTTCCTATTGTCCTTCACCCTCCGAGCGCTGAAGCCCGCTATTCAATTACTACACTGTAACTTTGAGATCCAGCGCTTTCGAGAGACGCTTTGGACACTTACAGTGTTTTGGAGTGTGCATCCGAGTGAAACGAGCGAGTCACTTCAGAGGCTCTTTAAAGTTAATTGTGATGAGGAGACATCACGAGAGGCTTTATAAAAAGTGTTTTTGCCATGCTTTCTTGCGGACCATATGACACCGCGCCGTACAGTATGCCTTGGACCAGACTTTCGAACAGTCCCTGCATCATCTGGTGTATCTGTCACATCCACAATTACATTATTGCTGTTTCACTCACACGAGCCACTGTGTCAGAGCTCTCGAAAACCAAACAGATGGAGCTCGTTGGCAACAGAAGGCACGCAAATCATGGATCATTTGATTGGAGATCTTATTTAATTATTCAACCAAGTGGCTGTCTTGGAGAAGACTCGGCGCATGCTGCCTAATGTGCAATATGTGTAAGCAACTGTTACAACATTTAGCTAATAATGAGTGATACAAAAGATGAAAACCAACTCTCTTTAAAGAGCCTGTGGAGTATACATGAAATATCTGGCGTAGGTGTTGTGTTCTAATTTATGAGCTAATAAATGCTGCTTCAATGCTGGGCATGCTGCCTTCACTTTTACTCTGCAAAACATGACGACGACGACGAGGCAGTGCTTTCTTTCTGGCTGCATTGCTTTCTGTGTAATATATTTATAACATACTTTAACGTCAACCATGAGTAACTCATTAGGTATCACTACAGCCACACTCAAATTCGACGTTCATTTCCTGAAACCTTGAAAAGAGGGACAAACACACTGGGAGCTGGAGAGGCAGCGCTGACAATGAACCAAAATTACAAAAATGTGGAACGAGAGCAGGGAACTCAAGTAGTGAAGTAAATTAAATGAGAATTCAGTGTTGGCTGAAATAGTTTTTGAAAAACAAAAATGGGCGGTGTTTAACATTCAGGCACAATGCTGAAAAGTGACAACTGCTTATCTCCATGGAGATCAATAATGGCTGCAGGATCATTGTGTAAAGTGTCTGCAGGTTTAATGCTGATAGGATGTCATTATTATTTTCTTTCTCCTAATGACCATCATTATGCATGGACACTGATTGAATTCCATTTGTTACCTACGTTTGAGCCTGAGTGGAATAATTACCATTTAAGTATCTCCATTAAAATTCATGCACGGATGTTCATACTCAGACTTTCTTTTAAAAATAACTGAAATATTCTTTGAATACAAGACACATCAGATATAACCCAGCCTCAGCTTTTTTCTTTTTTTTTTTACACCAAGTGTAATTACATGTGAGTGTTATTAAGGCACGTGTTCGTTTTTTTTTTTTTGCTTGTAGGATTTTTTTTAATGACGGCAAAGGAGAAGCAAGAAACAGTTGCCGCTCAGTTGCTATCAATGCAGCACACTCTCTTAATATTTAATTAAAATGGATCTGCTGGTAAGTGTGATCAATATCCAGTACCCCGTCTAAATTGCTTTTTCAACCTCTTGTGTCACATACAAAATAAATATGTTTTAGTTGCATACATGTCTATTGCATTCCTGTTTTAATATCACAAGGATGGGAGGCGACACCTTTTGGCTTATTTGCATTTCTGCCGTTAAACACATAGACGTGATCTTCTCCTCTCAAACAAACATCATTGTTAAGTCTGTAAACCTGTTGGTTTACGCACCGGTGCACAGACTCAGCACCAACAAGAGCATGTCACTTCTCGTTTCTCACGCAGATGCCGGTCGTCCCGAGTCTATAGTCGTCCCCCAAGTAGGAGTAATTATGTTTATGTTGCAGGTAAATAAAGCAGCCTCCTCCTAAACACAACCATCACTGGGTAAACACACAGCTGTAGCTGAACAGTGAACCGGCGGAGAACTGAGAGGGGATTTGGCCACACCTAATCAATCACTGACAGATTACTGCTAAAGCCACTTCCATACACATTAAAGAGGGACAAATGCAGAATTGCAACCGAACAAGTTCCAGTTTTAAGCCAACAGTGGGACTTCCTGGTGATTTATCAAAGTCACCGCCGCTGAGCAGCATGCCCGTGTGATTGTAGTTCACAGCAGACAGAAGTGAGGAGCAGCATTGAAAGGAGTGTTTATGCCCTCAGCTGTGGCACTGTCAGCCTTGTGGAATTTACTGTAAATCACATTGCTTTTATTGCAAGATTTAGTAGCTTATCCTCAGTGGGCTCTATTCACTTCAAGCTTGTCCCTATTAGGATTTTAACTCCGTCTATAGTGGGACTAGGCTGGATCTTGAAATAATGTGGGAAATCAAGCCTGTCATTTTTTTTTTTAAATATTTTTTTTTTTTTTTACACACATCTTTCCTTCTATAATAGTCTGTGCCCTTTCGTAGTAAAAAAAGACTGGACGACAGTCTCACGCCTCAGTGTCTTACATATTACATCTCCTCAGAGAACTCCATCCCTGATAAGAGCCGCTGCCTGGGTTCGCTTGGAGATAAGCATTCTAGCAAATTATGTTGTTTACAGTGTCGCTCTATGAAAAGCCCCACATCAGATTTGGTCAAGGTGTTTAATGATAGAAAAATATAAACACGGTTTGAATAAGTGAATCACTGTTTCTCAGCATCAGGGGGATTATTTCAGATTTCAGGTGAGGATTGACGCCATTGTTACACACAATGTCATGCAGCAGTCAGTGGAAAGAAAATCGGCCAAATACTGATCACTACTTACATCAAGATATGAGACACAGTGCAGCTGCTTTAACAAGCATTCAGGTGATCACACACAACATAAGTGTCTGTAGGCAGGAGTGTAAAAAACAATCCTCATTCCTGGGGAAATGAATAATGTTTCCTTCTCTCTCTCTCTATCTCTCTGCAGGACAGGAAATATTATGTAAGCTTTGTGAAATCATCCCCTTGTTATCTCTGTTTGCTTATTTTAAACTTTGTTATTCAATGCAACTTGATTTTCATCCCTAAAATACTGTCAAAGTCAACAAATGAGTGACTGTGTGGTACTGATACACTCCTAAACAAAAGGAAATAATCTGAAATTGCCCAACATGAACTCACAGTGCTGTGTCTTGTCCTCTCAAGGTTTGATCTGTGTCAAGGAGGATTCAAGTGTGCGACGGACATGAACCGTGATCCCCGTAGCTGTATGTGTGTAGGTGTCTGCATGATGTGTGTATTGACATGCTGTAGCAAGAGTTCAGGGAGGCAGCTGAGCAAAATAATTTAGAATGTCCTGCCTACTGACACAAGGACAAAGGCACAGACTGAACATGCCCATAAGAGGAGGGAGACAATGGATGTGGCCACACCTGGAAATGCTCTGCTGTTTTTTCCTTTTTCTTTTTTTTTCTCCCCACTGTGACCTCTACAGCACACAGATATTTTCACAGGCTGTACCGACAAGCATGGACAGTCACTGCTGGTCAAGTCAGCTGAGTATTAACACAACATTGTGCCACTGTGGCTAGAAAATGACCATTGGCTTCTACTGATTTCCAACAGTTGAAATTTTTGGTCGACAAAATCAGATTTACAACTGAATTTTGCGCATACGGATTAAAAAAATGTACCAATGTTTTAATCTGTCACTAGAGTATATGATCTTAGATTACCTCTGTCCACAGCAGCTCTCAGTGGCTGCTCCGTGTCCCAGCTTATGAGCAGGATTTCTCGTGGGGAGAGCTCGTGCAGTTGGAATTAGCATGTTGCAGTGAAGGGAGTACTGAAGGCTGAATCAATGCATCACTCCCAGGGCCTTGGGTTTGGATATGAAAGGGCATAATGGGACTTTTGGTGCTGATCCTCATATCATGTGTCTAACCAGGGTCTTCTTGCTCCCCAAAGGAGAAGAGCTTACCTCCCTCTCTCAAGGCCGCGTGCAGATAATAGAGGATAACATGGAAGAAAAAAAAAGAATGTCCCTAAACAAGTTGGCCAAGTTTTTACATTTTGGTAGATGGCACATGAGAGGATTCACAATTGTCTGCGAACAAATATTTAGCCTGAATTAAGCGTAAAGAGGGTAAAGTCATAATCCAATTTACTGGAGAGAGATATAGGTCTAGTATCGGTATTAACTTCTTAATCTTACATAAAAATGTCTTCGCACAGTATGACAAACGATTGCTTTTATACATTTTTATTACCGCAGACAAATATGCTGACCCCTGCAGTGAGAGTATGCAAGCATGGCGGTTTAGATTAATTCAGGATAAGTTGTTCCAAAATAACACAGCAGCTGCAGATCCATATATAGATCTATATGTGTATTACTGGGTTCTGTTTGCTTATTGTTTTTTCTTAATTATTATCATTCAAAATGCACCTCTGTTGGTAAACAGATGTTAAATTTAAATGTAACATATTATTATTATTCAGAAAAGAAAAGAGCTGCATATATACATTTGGTGCTTCAAATAATAATAATAAAGGCACCCATGCCTCTTTTTAGAAAGTAGTTTTTATATCTATATACGTATTTAGATATTGTTTATCATCTTCTTTTTTGCTTTTGTTCCTGTCGTCTTTTAGTAATATTTTGTTACTGACTTTTACTCCCATTATTTCCAACGTCCAATATTCATGTTCAGGTCAGGTGACCCAGATGTTTCCAAGAGATATGATTGATAAATGAATAACGACTCAATTTTATTGAATGCATATTATTTCAAACGTTGCATTCAATAAAATGCTGAAAACAATTCTTCGAGACCCTCCCCAAAAAAGAAAATAAATCTCCCTCAGCCCATCTGTGGATTCAGACACAGTCTCTGAATAATTGCCCAGTGTTTCCTAAACTTTTTACACAGGGACCCACTTTTTTTAAAGATGACGAACCATCTCGACCCAATTTAAAACATTTAAAACCATTATGTGTGCATAATGTACATTTCTGACATTTTTAACTGCCATTTCTGTAAAACCTCATAGACTCTTCAGAAAAGGTAAACAAGTCTTTCTCACGAGATATATTTTTGACAGATGTGTTATTTATTAAATATCACATGCACAATGTGAAGGTGTAATTCTTTTTTTATTTAATAAATATCTACTCTATATTATTGCCAGCTGGCATTTTAACATCAATTGCTGGTTGCATCGAGACTGTAAGATTGAAACTTTGCTTGAAAAAATGTGACTTTTCAAGTTGAATAGCAACTTCTTTTCTTTCTACACTGTGCATAATTGAGTATTCAGTATATAGCTATTATATAAGTTATTTTTTAATATGTTATTTCAATGCTAGAGTTCAAATAACACAAAAGTATGCAAGATGTTCACGCCTCTTTCCCCAAGAGTGTGGTTTTATACTAAAGTGTTAATAGAAATGCAGTTATCATAAAAGAGTCAGTGTTGATTTATAAGCATTTTGTTAACCTTGCTTTTACCATTTAGTGTTGAACATTGTGTCACTGTTGTTTCAGCTTTGACACATTAACCTGTCGTTATTTCATTATCAGTGTTGAATGTATTGGTCAAATAGCAGGAAAAGGTTTTGGTAATGCTGCTGTGACGCATTTGTGGGTCCTAACCACAGTTGGGCCTTACTGCATTACTAATTCATATATTACTGTAATTAGGGCTGCTAACTAACGACTATTTTCTTAATCGATTAATCTGATTATTTTCTCAGTCCAGAAATGTCAGAATATGTTGATCAGTGTTTCTCAAACCTGGAAAGGACGATGTTCTCAAATGTCTCATCTTGTGGTCTTGTCCAAAAACCAAAAAATACTCAGTTGTAATGGTTTCTTTAGATTTAAGAAGCCAAAATATCTGAAAACTTGCTTTAATTCCTTAAAAACACTCAGACCGATTAATCAATTATGAAAATAGTTGACGATTCATTTAGTAATCGATTAATAATCGGTCAATCAAGTAATAGTTTCAGCCCTAACTGTAATATCATTGCTTTACCCAGTAATGAGTGTAAGACATTTACAAAACGACAATAATAATACAATTATTTAAAAAATAAAGTAATGCTGAGTTATTGTATTATTATACTTCAATTTGTTTTGCAGTTATACCAGAGACTTTTAGTTTTGTGACCAACAAATGAGTTTTTTCAGCCCTTAGCCCTTAACCCTTAGTGCTCAGGTGCACCCTTAGTACATTGTCATGGGAATAATACACAACTCCTTATATGGACATCCTAGGGGGGTTGTTTATAGATCACATATTCAGGCTTTAAAAAATGTGTTGGGGGTTCAGAGTCAAAGCTACTATTCATTTTATACTGCATTTTTAGAAGTGATATACAATAGCAATAATTGTCTTTTTGTTCATAAAATGAGCCAAGTGAACTTTGAACTATGACATATTGAGTACTTTTTGCTCTGGTGTGTTTATATAGTTGCTGAAAATGATTTTATGCTTTCCATTGCTGATACAAAGGATATAAGACGCTCTATATTGCACATTCTTATAGCCTCTGTAGTGTATGTTTTCACATAGTAAGATCTGTGTTATAAGGGTTACACTGGTGGTAGAAGCTGGGAAGACAGTGAGAGCATCTTTACTTGGGTGTGGAGCACTGATGAGACTTTGATTCTTACCACTTATTCCACATGTGTGATGAATAATTAGTGAAGATTTGATTTATTCATTGACTTTAAAGATGTTAAATGTAATAAGTAACTTCCTGGGTCGCTTGCCCCTAACACGTGTCCAGAACACCCCAGAATTTGGGCTCGACTGCGCCGCAGCAAGATGTCGCGTTACTTGTGTGACCTGCTTTGAATTTGGCTCCGGCCGCAGAGAACATGCGCAGTGCGCAGCGTGCAGCTTTCAGTCAGTGGAGCAGCTGTCCAGGGTTTGGAATTCCAACATGGCAGAGGCTGTGGTCAGTCAGTCCTCCCCTCACTAACTTGGAATGGTTTCATATCGCGAGCAGCCGCGTTTCAGCCCGGGCGAGCCACTCATCTGCGCACTCACCGGATCGATGCGACGGTAAAAGAAAAAAAAAAAACAACAACAACAAAAAACCCGAAACAAACCTGACGCTGCCCCGTCACCTACACCGGTAAGTGTGATCCAGTGTGTCAGTGAGAGACAGAGACGCGGAGCAGCAGCGGGTCTGAACGCGCTGAGGCTGCGTGTGTGTGTGTGTGCGTGCGTGTGTGTCGCGCATCACGGAGCTGCAGTGCAGCCAGCGTGTGTGTGTGTGTGTGTGTGTGTGGACAGTCATTCTGCTCCAGTCTGTCCACACTGCGATGATTGCCCTTCCCTTCAGTCTTTATCAGCCGTCAGCGAATCTGCGTATTATTATAACAATAACAATAATAATAACAATAACATCGGGCTCACGCAGACGTTTGCAGTTGAGGCGCAATGAGGAGAAGGTTGCGCACACACGACAGCAGCAGCAGCAGCAGCTCCATTAAATAACTTTCCCCCCTACAACGAGAAGTTTTTGCATGTCAGCCTGAATAAAACTTAACCGCGATAACCGCAGGCGGGAGGTTAATAGATGGGTTGTCATTGCGCTCTTAGTGGGACAACTGCTGGCAAGTCATCTATTTTAAAAGTAAAGGCAGCAGCAGGAGGAGGAGGAGGAGGAGGAGGAGGAGAGGAGAGGAGGAGGAGGAGGAGGGGAGCATCACGCTGCTTTAGCCTCTTCCTCTAATGGGCGGCATGAAGAATGTGTGTTTTATGTCATCTTCGTCTCTCGCACGCTTCCTATTCTCTTGTTCCAACTCGCGCAAGAAGTGACAGGCTGTTGCCGCGCGCGTCCGTGTGGCTCTCGCGTCTCCATCAGTGGCTTTTTTTTGTTTTCTTTTCTTCTTCTTCTTCTCCTCCTTTTATTTTTGTTCTTTAAATACCACTTTACTCCGACGCACGGTTCTCCTGCTCCGCGCTCTGCAGCCTGAACGAGCAGCCGAGGAAAGAACATGAAGGGACCGAGCGTTTTTAATGTTGTGAAATCTGATATCTGAGGGAAGAGAGAGAGCGACAGAGCGAGAGAGAGAAAGAAAGAGAGAGAGAGAGAGAGAGAGAGAGAGAGAGGGAGAGAGAAAAGTGCCTGTAATGAGAAGCAACCTTTGGAATTCCTCATCGTGAAAATTCCGTTTCTGCTGTTTTTTCCCCCCTCTCCTCTTGTTTTTAGGCTTGAAGACATGATCACTAGCACCAGTATTTATGGTATGTGGATTTTGTCATTCTCTTTGATGTCATGATATTGTTATTGTTGTTATTATTCCATATATGTCCATGTTTGAAAAAGAGATGGTGTTGTTGTTGTTGCAGCAGTAATTGTGTGTTTTGTTTCTTTGTGCACGCATGCCTCACCAAGTTCCCATTTACCTACATTTACCTTATGACACGTCGATGGCCGCAGTTTAGAAGTGATTTCATTCTGACTTAAAGTTGGGTTTCTTCCTGACTTTTTTTGTGCACTTAATCTTCTGCTTTCATGGTGGGTTTTTTGCATGCTTCACGATAATATGGCAACAATTAATGTCATTCAATAGGCAATGGATTCTAAATAGTTATAATAATATCACCCAAATATGTAATATTTACCCTTAAGATAATTTGAATTTAAAAAAAGAAAATGGCATTCAAATTCAAAATTTGTGATGTGTTCATATCTCGGCGATCCTTGTAAATATGAAGTCCTTTTTAAAGTAAATTGTGTGACACATATATATATACATATAATTGCAGCTCATATAAATTTAATTTATCGCAAACATTTTGGGTTCAGTATAGTATAGTATAGTGGTACAACAAAAACACACAATATTGACACATTTTACATTGTCTATATGTGCACAATTCAGATTGTGTTGACAATATTATTGTATAGATTTATCAATATAATAATAACAATAATGATGATAATAATCACAGCCTATAGTCTGTGTGACAGGGAAACACACGCACACACACTTGAGAGCTAAAGTTTTAAGTTTAATTCTGAAGCAAAGTTGTCACTGTTGTATTTATTTGTCACAGTTTGTAACAACTCACACGCTAATTTGCTCACAAGCTGCTTCGGCGTCAGAAATAGCTGCGTCTCGTGTTGCAGTGGAAACGGCTTGTGACAAGCCAGTAAATGTGCTCCGAGATAAAGTCAGGAGAAATAACAAGTCGTGTGCTGCTGTCGCTCTGTTGCAAACACGTTGTCCCAAGTTAACCTCTCCCACCTCCGTAGAACAATTTACTTAATTGTGTTCACACATTTCATTAGCATGTTTTGCTCGGAGAGGAAATTACCACCATCAGCAGTGAGCTGAAGTATGTTTTTATTCCTCTTCAACAAAAAAAAATAAAAAAAAATAACACCATTGCAGCATCTGTCACTCAGCGAGAGGAGAGAGAGAGAGAGAGAGAGAAAAAAAAAATGTACATTGCGACCACATTCATTATGTCTGAGTGTTTGGTTGAAATGTGTGTGTGTGTGTTGTTGTTTTTTTAAGTGGTTATTAAATTGATTTCATATTTCGACCCACTCCCCCGTGCATGTGTGGACAAAATAATTTTAAATTTTAGTTGCAAAGACGGGGACAATGAGGCGATTTGTCTATAAATATCTAAATCCCGACACACTGCTCCAGATCTAAATTTTAAATTCACCATTTCATTTTAAAGTTTGTGTGTGTTGCGTTCACGTCCATCTGTAGTGGAAGTCGTTGTTTTTTAAACGTAGCGTGCAAAAGAGAAAATGTATCTGCTGAGAAAAGAAAGACACAAACACACAAACAGATTGCAATTAGGAAAGCATTATCTGCGATATTTCATTTTCAGTATTGTAATGATTAACCCTAAGGATCACTTGATGACCTGAGGGCGTTCTGTGTGGGAGCTCCTGCAGTGTGTGTGTGTGCTAGGTGATTTTTTTTTCAGGTCCTTACTTAACCCCAGACACTGCTGGTGAACATGGAAAGAAGCTGACAGCTCTATTTATTTCTGATTGGGTCACACTCGCGATGGCAATCTGAGCTGTTGCTCGACACAAATCTCGGAGTTGAATTCAATGACAGATGCTGTTTCCTCTGTGTTTTTAGCCACAGGAGTGGACGGAATAATACACGTGTTCCAAATCACTTTGGAGTGATTGTAAATAAAGAGCCAGGAGTTTTGCGCGAAGTGAATTCAATATTATCCATTTATTTCACAAGCGGCACAATTTGGGGAATGTATAGAAATACACTCGTTCAATTTAGCCACGTTATTATTATAATAATAATAATAATAATGACGGGAGCTTGGCTGCTTTGTTTTAGCGAGAGGAATTAAAACATTTATTTTTGAAATTTTCTTTTTGGTGTGTATTGTGCGCATCACATATTTCTAATTCATTATAACATTTATATCATTAGTAGTTGACTGACTCAAGGCCCATTAGTGTCACGACGAGTCTGCGTGAAGTCGTTTAGCAGCTCTAAATGCTACGTCCATAATCTGAAGTGTGTCACATCTATCAGCGATCGCTGCAATTGACAGCACGACTTAATCCACAGTGTCAGTGGTGTGCGGCAGGACTGACACGTTGTACATGTCGGCTAATGATGACAATTAAAGAGCTGGCTCCAGGTATCCAGGAGCCAGCTCTGGGTATACACCCCCTGGGATGTCTGCAGGGCTGCTGTAAATTGATGAAATGTTCCATCTTTACAGAAGAAGGTTTCTGTTTGTCAGTAACTATCAGACAATCCCATTCAGGCCCCCCCGACCGCGTTGTACGACATCAGTGCAGGATTGGCATTTTTAAGCAAATATGCTAAGTGGTGTCTTTTCATATAAAAAGCAGGGGCGTCCCCAAAGGAGTCGGACTCGAATGTTAAATTGTCTGTGTGTGTGTGTGTCTGACTCCCTCTCTTGTATCCACGTCTCTGTCGTTTCCCTCATGGCAACTTGCTGTTATCTTTGTGTGTTTCTCTCGACGCTGACAATTCTTGCAGTGATCTAAGTTAGACTGCATTAGAAAGTGGAGGCAGCTGTCTGTTGCTATACTGAGGGACATGTTTGCTTTACTGCAAAGATGAAGGACCATGAATCCTTGACATCCTCCCTTTCTCTCTCCCCCTCCTCCTCCTCTTCCTACCATCTCATTTAGACACAGCAACTGTCTGCTCAGACTTGTTTTTTTTCCCCTCTGAGTGACAGCATATGGCATAGACATTTTCTAAAATGCATGTGCCTACCATTGGCTGCTTGTACTTACCCTTCATATGTCTCCTAGCTACAGGCCTGTCATCTTTTCCCTCTAATTCAGACAAAACACAGTTTCATTTTGACGCACAGATTGTTGTGGATACAATATTTACCTCAAATCACCTCACATTCAAATGACTCTTTAGATTTATTTTATTATTTTCCTTGTTTTTTTTAAAATACAGTTGGCTTGTGATTGTGCATGTATGCATCTGCCTTCCTGCATTAGTCCCCCCCCCCCCCGCTGTGTGATGGAAGACCCCACTCCCTTGTTCTCTTTCTAATTCTTTTTAAAGTAACTAATCCTTCCCATATACATGCTATAACGTCATTACGATCCATACTATAATGCACAATGTGCTTATAGACCTTCGGGGTCACTAAATGACAGATTATAATGGAAACACTCTCATACGTCATGTTGTCGGCGCTGGTTTATTCAGGCCATATGTGCCAGGCACATTATTTATACAGGGTGTAGCATTTGCTGCCACAAACTCCTTGTTCCCCTCATTTCCACACATCGAAGCAGAGGCTTTGTTTCATCTCCTTCACATAAAGTGTCTCTGCACTCATGAGGAGACAAGGCAGCTCCGAGCCTGTTGGGGATTGGCTAGAATAGACAATCCCCAGGTGTACGAAACTAGGTTTAGCACTAAGGCTTTTAATCTGGACTTGTAGGAGATTCATGTGCATTCATAGATTTGCCTCTGTAATTATCATTCCCCCAGTGGCAGGCGAAGAAATGTTTGCTTAAATCACTGATGTCCTCATTATACTGTTTACATTTTAATTAGATGTGCAAAATTCTTGACTTTTTTTTTTTATTTATTTTTTTAACCAATAATTTTGGGAGGTTTTTCCTCTCATGAGTTCAGCATAGACTACACTTAGAGCATTAAGTCGTTGCTGGAGTCTGAAAAAGAGTTGCACGTAATGCGCTCCCATATTTTGGTTGTAAAAAATATAATCGGTGGAACGAGACCCGAGTGGAAGTGAACGTCTATAGAGCAAACTGTGAAACGGGAAATCATACAATACTACATGCTAATGACAATCTCTTCCCACATTTCAAATGATGTCAGTGAATATCCAATGCTCAAGAACTATGATTTAAAAAAAAACAATTAAATATCTACCATTCCATGACTTTTGAAAAGAGCTGGCACTTTGAGCCGCCATTGTGTGCCTGAGAGCCGTTGCTTATCATTGAATAACCTTGGTGAGGAGAGGTGTTTTTTCCTGTCCCTCTTTCCAAGGTGTGTGTTTTTTTTTATATTATTATTATTGCGGTCTGTTGGTGACTTTTGTGTTGTGAGAGAGCAGCGAGCCTTTCACAAGAGGATAAGAGAACAACTGTATTTGCTCTATTGAAATTCCTCCTGTGTTCTCACAAAACAGTGTCTGGCTAATCTGGTAATAGAGGCCATTCTAGCTCGACTGAAAACCTATGCGAGGAGACAACCTTGAAGTTCACCACACCACATTTGTCGCGTTCATTGGTTAAGTGCTACGCGTTTGAAATGCCCAGTTTTTATGCAAGTCCTCAAATCCGTCTCGATGCTGAACCGTCGTTATCAATTCAATCTCTTGTTTTTAAATAAAGCTGCAAAAGGAGTATTTCTAATTTTACTAATAGATCAAATATAGAGGAAATTCTCTCAGAAATAAAGGATTATTGAATTATTTTCGCCAATATGGTAATGATAAGATAATAGTGTTATTATTCATGTATTAAAATACATGCCAGCTAACTATGACATGTATATTCAAGAGCATGCATTGATTTTTTCTTATTCGTCGTCTCCTACCCAGATCGCCTCAAATTGATATTTGAGGCCATTAGCTAAAATGTCAATCAGATTAAAAAAAAAAAAAAGAAAAGAAAATGTGAGCTTTCAGTGGTTTTTCCCAAAGTTTTCAGCGATGAATTCACCCCTCATGCTGGCGACGGATGGCTGACAGGTTGGCATTGGGCCAGATGATGGTGGAGGCAGCCTTGAGTGCCAGGATGGCAGAGAGGATGAGTCGAGGTCTGCCTGACAGTGTGGAGAGGAGGGGTTGAGAAGGAGCAGAGGGAAGTGAAGGGAGGGGGGGGGTGGTAGAGGGGGTAAGTACATGTTACCATGCAGGGTCAAGGTTTCAGGCTGCGGCAAAGCAGTAGGTGTCTGCAATGACACGGTATAAATGACCACAGCGGCCTTTAAAGAAGTGAGGCGTCGTGGTGTTTGGGGATCGGTAATGATGTCGTATTGCTTTTATTGTGGCCAGCTGATTAAAAATGTGTGGCGTTGCGTTAGGTGGCGGCATAGACCACAGATAACCTTTGGTCGCATGTGTAAGTTTGGCGTTATGACTGGAGGAGAGGGGGCTGCTCTCAACAGTTGTAGTAATTAAACTTGGAATGATGACAAATGTTTGTCTTTGGGAAAAGATAAACTGCGTGGAATGAGATGAATTTAAATCCCAAAGAAAAAAATACCGAGGGCTGACACCTCTTTTGTGTTCATTATCGGGACTCACCTTCGGGAGTCGCGTTGACTTTGCATGGTCTAAAATAGCTGTTAGCGTGGACTGCCCCGCGCTCGCTCACTTTCACTGTGTGTCTGCGTGTCGGGAAGAGCGAGGTGGAAGTGCCGAATGAAGGTGTCGTCGTTTTGACTTCCACTTTAGCAGAGAAAATGAAGCTGCGCGTCCATTTGTGTTGCTTTGGACATTCTACTCTAGATTCTGTTTAATTAGGCACAACTTCACTGCTAAATCGACACTATTTTATCTGCGTGCCGCTGAAGCGATTTGCACTGTTGTTTGCACCGTGTTCAACTTGACCACAGATCATTTCTTTTTATATTTTCACACTAATGCGCTCTCAATTTAAAGGTAAACGTGTCATCGTCGTAATAGGCTTGCACTCGGGTTCATAGCTGACTTTCAGCGCGGTGCCGAACAAAAGTCGATTCATTTACTTGGAGCGTGTTGGTTCTACAGCCCAAACCCTGACTGCATCGCCTCTCCCACATCTTTAAATGGATCCCATGAGTCTTCAGCTCTGTTGTTTCCATTATTCATTTCAAAACTTCCATGCGGCATGGAGAGGCTAGAGGGGTGAAAAATTATTTTGTGTCTGAGAAAAAAAAAAAAAAAAAAAAAAAGAAGAACTGATGTAGAGCAAAGTCACTGTTTTATGCAAAGTGTGCCATGCCTTGGGAGCATGTGAGCTGGGAAGAGCGAGTACTTGGGCAAAAGATGGACTGCATGTGTGTGTGTGTGTGCGTGCGTGCATGTATGTGTGTGTTCCTGCCTCTGTGTCTGTACGTTCCTGTCAGTCTGTCAATAGGCCTAATGTGGCTCCCAGGAGGTACCTGGGGGAGACCCATCTAGCACCCAGTCAGCCTCCGCTGGCAGCCAAGTTGTGACAACGGGTTCCCGCAGAGAGAGGAAGTGTCATAGTATGTATGTAAACTAGTGACAGATGACTGGAGACGTGTGGCCTGTAGACACCGGGCCTGAGAGTAAAACAGTTTTGCCTGCTCGACTTCTTTTCTCCCTCCCCCCCACACTTGAGACTTCAGAGAGTGAGCATCAGGCTCCGTAACAGCCAGGAATACATTGACAACAAGTCAAAGAAGTGAATAAAACGGATGCAAATCATTTGGCATGAAAAGACACAGGGTATGTGCAAAGGTTTTGTTTGCCTTTGAAAAACTGTAGCAAAGGAGAGCAGATTTTTTTTTTTTTAGTGTGCAGAGCTTCAGGCAGCTTTTCTAGGCCACAGGTCATGTGGGTCAGTGTTACACTCCCTGCAGCCTCACTTCAACCTTCGGTCTGGAAATAGAACATGCAACGTCACCCAGCCAGGAGGGAGGTATATTCCAGACCTCAGTGGCCACAGGCTGCACATGTGGAATCTGCTCATGTAGTTGACCCCAAGTGTTTGAATCTCAGAATGTTCCCAGAAGGATATTGTTGTTTTTTTTTTTTTTTTCATGCATACCTAAATGAGCAGTACTTTTACGAATTGCCTCATACAAAGTGGACCACTATACGTAGACTTCACTGCTGGCCGTACACAATTCATCGAGGGAGCTCACTAGCCAGAGGCGTATTTGTTAACAGCGTGCACATAACCTGCAACAGAAGCAAGAACTGTGGAGTAGATGCTTTTTTTTTTTTTCCTTGCATAAATTTTAGCCAGTAGTCGATTTGCCTGTATAACTCTTTTAAGCATTCAGTGTAAAAGACGGAAAGCTGGCACACGTAGACGTTCAAACACCCTACGGTTAAGAATCAAGTCAGCTTTTCAAGGATTTGAATCAACGCTTAATCATAGTCTGTGATTTACCTCGGTTATGAGGGTTATTGTGGTTTTGATACAACAAATTATTGTACACTAAAATGAAACTAAATTATTCGTCAAATTGCCTTTTAATGTTATGACATATAAATTGTATGTTTATACTCTAGCTGTATTTTAAGCGCAGTAGGGGAATTTTCAGAAAGAATAAAACAATTATTCTTTAGGTGATAGTATAAAAGGTCAACATTTAGAACTAAATGCAAATTTATATATAAAACAGAACATTAAAGCCCTTCACATTGATATTTCACTGTGTATTTCTACCAAATAAATCAGATGTATATGCTGATTTATTTGATTTTTTTATTTGTTTACGCAGAGCAAACATGGATTTGATTATTTTTTTATTTGACCACAGTCTTTGTGCAGAAACGTGAGTACTGTACAGAAACGTACAAGCATTAGTTACGAAATCCAACACTGAGCCTTTATCCTTAATAAAGACCGTTTGAGAGAAAGCCGTGTGTCCAAGTGACGCCTCCTGCTCCTGATACTATCGAGGGAAGTAAAATCTATCATCACTGATGAGTTCATGCTCCATCGAATATATCTGTGCCAAACTGCTCATTGTGAGCTCCAATAGTGCTATTGTGCTATTCTCTAGTCCGTGTGGTGCAAGGAGCCAATTCACATTTGAGCAACGGGTGACCCTGGGTTGTGTATATTGATGAGTGGGATTTGTTTCTTAATAGAATTGTGTCTAATTAATTAGCTTTTAATTGGTCGAACTCTGAACATGCAAATGCAGCACAATGTAGAACAATCATTAAACTGCGTAAAAGAACTGCATATTGAGGTCAACATAATGGAAGGTGGGAAATGTTTCGCGTCTGCTCCGTTAATGATAATTTATGCTTTGATGAGTAAAAACTTGCTTCTTCCACACTTACCTGAGGAAAGGATTAATAAAAAGCTGGTGTTCATTGAACAAAGTAAATATAGAAATGTTTTAAGTGCGTACCTCTCAATTTTCTAAGATACTAATAATCGTCCCTTTCTTTGCCACGGATCAAACTTTAGCAGATTACAGTTGCTCTCAATAGACGGTAACGTTTCTCCCTCACGTGTCTTTCTACTTTCCTTAGAAAACACTAAGAGGCAGTTACGGTGTTGCTGGGCTACAGCATGCATATGGACGCATCGTCAGTAGTTACAGCTATTTATACAAATGAAAAAGGCCATGCCAACAAGCCATGTGTATTTATTGGACATTTAGCTCAAAATGACAATGCCTACATTTCTAGTGTACTATATTTTCATGGACCATGTTATTGCAAATATTCCTGCATTTGGTCTTTAGTAAATGTATATATATATATATATATATATACTTCATAGACAATTTAAGACCGCATCAGGATTCCTGCTTTTTTATATATATATAAAACATTTTTTAAAAAAATCAACGGTTTCGCGGTATACAGCAGTATTTATTTATGCATGAGCATGAGTGAGAGTTCCAGTGAGAGAGAGTCAAAGTTGAGTGTGTGCATGTGTGTGTGTGTGTGTGTGTGATCGTAATGCTCGAGAGGGAAAGTGGGAGCGGTGCAGCCCAGCACTAATTTTAACATTTTGTCACCTCCCTAAAAAATGTGTTGTGGTAGATCATGTACTTTAATAGTAAAAAGCTGTAATTTAGCCCCTTGGTCCTGCAATGGCCATCACGCCACCGTAGCTCTGAGAATCCATTGTTTATCAGTGGGCGAAACCAATCTTCTAGACAGCTCTTTCCTTGTAAAAGTTCCCCTTTATGGCTCCACTACTTCACTTCAGTAACTTTATTACAGTATAGCTGAGAGATTTCTATTTCATATTGACCTAAGATTGCTTCAGTTGTCTCATTTCACCTTTTGCCTGGCCTGTGTTGGAGAAGTGACCCTGTTTGAGATTTGCAGTTGATACCATAGAAGGCTTCAGAATGCCTCAACCAAAAGCTAACAACAGTCACAGGCAAACATCCATTTTTCTTTTCACACTAGCAGTTTCAATTAGAGTTAAAGTGAATCTTTTGCCGTCTTTAATGTGGAGGAAGCAATGCGCAGATCGACAAATGGTCCAAGCTTTTAATAAAAGCATTGGCTTTCATTTCCATTTTTAAAAGGGCAGAATTGAGAAAAGGCATTTTTCACTGTGAATAAAACAGTTTACCACCTGTAGAAAAATCATCTCTCTCTCTCTATTTTAAGAAATAGAGAGAGCATTATGTAGCATTTTAACAAGGAAATCATTTAATCTTCATTCAGATTTGTGTCTCACAATAATATCTCACACCGAGAACGGTGGGGTTTCTTTACAATGCAATTTCTTTCCCAGCTTTACCAGGTTAACACAGCTGTAAAGCGTAATGGTTGGAAGTGTGGAGTAATCACAGTTGTGACTCGGACCAGTGAACAAGAAAATCTGTTAATTTCCAGTGGGGCCTGGTCTGTTGGTTTGTAAATCAAATGCCCGCATCCTGGTGAAAAGTCAAAATGTGCTAAACGTAATGAAAATTGAGTAAATCCTCCCAAAATATTTTCTTCATGTACTCTTTCCATTTTATTTTTTTTTTTTTTTTACACATGCTCTGGTATGTTCCTCTTTACTCTTGACTTTTCCTTGGGGTAACAGAATGTAGGGGACTGAAGATGTTAGTGAGCAGCTTTTGGTCAATGAGCCTTCGTGTAACAAGGTCACATTCAGCCTTTTTTTTTTTCTCCTCTGAAGTGTTAAAGTGATCCCAGGAGAGGCAGAGAAGCTAAGTTCATAGAGACTTTGCAAAAACCACTGCCTCTACTGTACGTGTGCTCCACGTTTAAACAAGTTCCGCCAAATTCCAAACGCCTGTGTTCTTTTTCAACTAACAAGCCATTTGAGTATTCATCGGTATTATGCGCTACAGAACACCATGAGGCCTGTCTCCTGTAATTGTCTTAGTTTTCTTCTATGTACAAGTCTGAGTTGTGTGTGGCACACTGTTAGTTTAGCATGTGTGTGGATTTAGCTACACTTAAGAGTTGTAATGGAAGATGTAGCCTCGGGGGCCTTTTGGCCTGAAGAGTCATGGTTTAATGAGCATCACTGAGACAGAGATCTGACAGCTCGGAGAATCTCTCAACCTCACAATTTATGGAATTACGGGCAAAAATGAGAAATGCATGTTCCCTCCGAGCCAATATAGTTTATCATTAGCTCAAACCAAAGACCCTAAGGGATTAGAGAAGATCCAGGGTATGCAGCAGGAAAATAGAAAAATGTTGTGAAATTGAAGTTTGTCCAAGAAGGTTTTGTTATTATAATAATAAATAATAAAGACGACTTATGATGCATGCCATCTTTATTATGGGGGAATTAAAACATTTTATTTTGGGTTATTCTGCTACATTATTGATGACATTTAACAAATGCTGATTTAAAATGTTAATTATTATTAATAGTATTTGGTCTAATGCATAAAAAGTATACACATGCAAACAGTGCAGGATTAAATGTTTATCTGTTGAGGCCTATTTTCATCTGTCAGATAAAACTAATCCGGGCACAGCAACAACACTTAAAAAAAGTCTTATTTGAAAATGTCAATCTCAACTTCCATTCCTCAATGCTGGTTTACACGTTCCAGTTTCTCTACTCAGATACTCTACACACCAATACACAGTCATCATTTTGAAAGACGTGCCTTAAAATGGTCATTTCAAATCCAAAGTGTGCATCTGCATAGTAATAAATGAATAAATGCTTTCTGAGTGGGAACATTTATGTTTCAAATTAATTATTGAAATCATTAGCAGACATTTTATTTGGTGACAAACACCAAAAAAAGAAAGTGCTGCTGTATAAATTAAACACTTTTTTTTTACATTTTTACACCTACTACCTTCTTACAGGCAACACAAACACATTTGCCACATTTACTGTCGCTGCCACTGAAACAGAGATTCTTTTCAGCTGCTTCTATTCTATTATGTTCTATTGTATTTCATTTAAACCAGTATAAATGCATCTTTCTCCCAGGTGACAAGTCTGTCATCATCAGTCAATCATCGTGTACACTGTCCCAGATGCTATTCATCCTACAGCCTAAGAAGCATGTACACCATCTTGCTACAACAAAAACTAAAGCTGCTACTGTACTACCCAGCAACGGCACAATTTAAAATACTGAACGTATGCGAGGTCTCAGTCATGGCAGAAGACCAGGAACAAAAAACAAACAAAAAAAAAAGGCTAAAGATAAATGCTGGAAATTAGGGAATAATCTGTTTTTGTAATCCTTGAAGCTAAACACTCACAATTCACTCAATTAATTGCATATATTCGCATGCATTGGTTAACAGATACTGCGATACAATACATGAAATGCAATCATAATGCATCTAATTGTATTTTAATATTTTATCTGGATCTATAGATTTCTCTAATGTAAAGCCATTGTTATTAAATATAATTGAGTTATTAAATGCTTTATTAGTCATTTCCATGTGTGGCCCATTTTCACAAACTCAAACAATAAATGCTAGCCTGTTATCAGGCAATAATTTAAGTAAGTCCAAAAACATATATTAGTTTGACTGAAATTGTACTAAAAATCTATTTTTTTATTTTATTTTATTCAAAATTGGACAAACACACCCTCAATTTGAACTCGTTCCAATACCGACCAGCCAGTATCGTCAACATCACTACAGATAACGATAGTTTTTACAAAGACCCTAAACTCACACTTTTTTACAGTGTAAGTTTATGTGTTCAACATATGTCTCATTATGTTGGAGAGGAGGAATTGTTGTGTATTCATGGATATTCTAAACACAAAAACAGTTGAACACCTGTTCACAAAACAACAACAGACAAAGCTATAACTTATGCAACTCACCCATATGGCACTAATCAAAAAATATTACAGTTATGAATACAGTTTGTATTCTCAAACATGCACACAATTGTTGCTTATTAATTAAGTATTATATATGTTTTAAAACTTACTCTCCTCTTTCCTTTTTTTTGTGTCCAGAAACGACAACAAAATAAAAAAAAACTGTAATTCTGAGGAAAATACTTTATTTCTTCCAAGTTATTTTTTTTTAAGAAACTGTAACACAATTTCTACCTTTTATTGCACTTGTTTTTTGCTTGGGGAAAAAAATAACGTTCACAAAGTATTACTGAAAAACAAAGCTTAAACTTTTTCACCTCTATAATTATGTAACAAAAAAAACCCATAAACTCTTTAATTTAAGTTAGGAATTTTGTTCATGAACAATAATATAGAATAACATAATGAACAAAGGGCACAGAAAATTACTAATTGCAAATTACTTTACGGAACAAACACTATTACTGCCTCCTTTTTATAGAACCTCCAATCAAAGAAAATATTTCCTGATTTGTGTTGAGAAACAATAATATGTTAAAGTGTTTCCCTTTTATTGCACTTTTTATTGTTTACTAACTATCCTGCCCATAATTTATTATCACCATTACGACACTGTGTGTGAGCTACCTGGATACTCATTGCTGCTTTGAAATGACTCGGCCAGAGTCTTCCATCTCTGTGGCCACAGTCTTCTATCTCTGTGGCCACAGTCTTCCATCTCTGTGGCCACAGTCTTTCTCTGAGATTTGCCTCCTCCTCTTTTTCTTCTACTCTTTCTCATGAAGTTTCATGTGTTTATAGAGATTAGTTGTGTTGCCACAGTACCGGACAACTTTCTTACAAATATCGCATTTTGTGATGTCATTTTCTGGCATAAAACATGTCCACGCGATGCTCGCTCGGCTCCGCTGAGTCCCGTGACAAAACAGAGCCAAGCAGGAGAGGAAAGGGGGGAGGAGAGAGAGTGTAGGTAGGACTGAGAGAGGAGCTATTCACTCGCTCAGACTGTCCAAGAAAATGTAATTATTTACTAAATATAGAGAAGAGAACATTTAACAAAAGTATCAGTCTCATCACGCAAGTATCGATCCAATACTGATACCGCCTTTGGTATCGATAGTATCGATATTTAGATCGATCTGCCCACCCCTAATGGAAACATACAAGTTGTCTGACTATCATTTTAACTTATTCAAAGACATTGTAAGTATTTGCCTGTACAATCATATTCTTCTACCCTTTTTATCAAAGCAGAACTTTGTTTTGCCTATTTCTCCAGGGAGCCCCCCCCCCCGCGTGACTGCCGCTTTATCCTTACTGTCGTGAAAACGAACCAGTGACGCTCCTCCCTCCCTTTCCCCTCTCCTGGCCATGTGCATTTGTTTTCAGCAGCGCTGGCGGTCACAAGCGGTAGAGCCATGTGCAAATACACATGAATACATAGAGAACAGAGAGTTTATCCCAAATCCCGTTTTTCAGTTCTTGCCATTCAGAAAAGGCCAGTCCGATGTTTACATCTAAAATAACACTTGATCTTATAGCTGGTACCTGGCTGGGAGGGGTGTGTGTGTGTGTGTAGTGCCGTGTAGTGCCGTGTAGAGACCCGAGACTTCATGAGACCTCTGATTTCGCCAGGCTTTCTGCTAAACCCCCCCAGTCTCCCTGCAGCAAGCCATTTAGCCATTACAATGACGCCAAAGCTGTTAAATTAGTGTAGAAATCCTGCATAGTTCTGCTTTAAGATTACTACAGAATTCACTGTGACTTTTTTCGTGTGAATAAATGTAATAATGTGTCGCCATGTCGGTCAGACTGAAATGTATGGGCAGTTGCTCTGAAAAAGACAGTGACTGAAGAGGGCATATCTTTTCTAAATGAGGGGTTAAATGGCACCCTGCCATGTAAAGATTGGAATTACTGCCACATGAAGCTCTAAATTGAGTTTAAACAGTCGTAACTTGATGTGTTGGATGAATGGGACTCCGCAGCCTCACTGATTATCATTTCACATTGCGTTAGAATGTTTTGCTCCACCCCTACTTAGAATATCTCCAGTAAATTTAAATATGAATATGAGCCGGGGTTGTGTATTTGTCAGTGTAATTACGTTCCGTCTGCAATATTTGCACGCTTGTCAAGTAGCATGCTCCTTGTGTGTGTCGAATAAAAGCCAAAGCTTCCATAATTATGTTTACGTCCAGTGGCGAAAATCCCAGGGTTGTAATGATCAGTAATTATAAATACTTTTCGGCATGTCTGCTGCCTCAGCTGGGACTATTGTGTGGAGTGAAGTGCAGAGTTTGTGCAGCTTAATTATGACATTCTACAGGACTAAATGTACCAGCCTGCTTTGGTTCGGCAAAAACACTTCCAGTGCATAATCACACTCAAGTCTGACTTTAAAGAGCTCATTACAGTTAGTTTTTTAAAGAGTGGCTTATTAAACACAGTTACCTAATAGGCATCTTTGGTGGTGCAAATTGGTAAAAATGGTAATGAGGCTGATTAGGCCACGTTTCAATTACGACAGCTTTCACTTCCATCCCCTCAACCCCCAACACACACTCCCCTCCCCCAAGCGAATAAGAGAGGAAGGAAAGTCCAGCTATATGCTTGGGAATCCTCCTGGAAGGCATTTTACTCTGTCTCCCTCTCTCTCTCACACACACACACACACACACACTCCCGCACAAACACAGAAAAAGGAAAAGAAAACCACTCTGCCACCTCTGTGCTTCCTTTCAGCAGCACAGTAATGAATAGAGAATTGTGCAAGCGGCGGTCCAATTTACGCGCTGGGAAATTGGATGGACAGAGTGGAGGCCCACTCTTGTTTGCTTAAAAATGGCCTCGGCTACCAGATTAATAGTTCCCCAAAAAGGTCAGCATCTCTGTTTCATCGATGATGATCACTGAACCAGAAATTAAACACCACAGCGCAGCATCACACCGTGGTATCATATGCCAAATGCTTCTCAGCTCCACCTGCTCGTCTTTTCTTCAGCGGCTCTAAGATTACATGAAAAGATATAACAAATATTATCAGTGACACTTCTGTATAAATTTGTGCCGGACAGACTAAGTCTAAAAGACGGGATCGTTCAGATGTGACTCCAGTTTACCTTAAGTTTACCATAAAGGATTGTACAGATCTATGAAAGGACAAACAAGGTAGTCTGACAAAGGCCTTATTTGTTGATGGCTGGTGAGTGGAATTTGAGCTCGAGCCCCAGGCAATCTGAAAACATTCCACTAATAGAGTGCTCTGTAATTGTACCATTTCACAGAAAGACACCTACAGATGCTGGATTTCAATTTCAATGCAAGTGGAATAAAGGGTGTTTTATCTTTAAACCAAGTACAGGATCATTATGCTAATGTTCTCTCTCTCTCTCGCTCTCTCTTGCTCTGTGTGTGAATGTGTGTGTATACATGGATTTGTTACCTCTTTAAGACTTTTTCTGGCATAAACACTGACCTCGTCAGGACCAGGTTTTTGGACTCACATGAGGCAGAACCTAATTTCTGAGGAACTGGTTAAGTTCAGATTTGAATTGTGGTTCAGTTAAAGTTACGGGTTATTCTTAAGGTTAGGGATAACACATGTTTTGCCCAAATGAATGGAAGTCAATGCAATGTCCAAAGAAGAATTGCTGTGTGTGTGAGAATTATTTGACAGTGGATGCATCCACACGTTAATTATACTACTAAAAACCTTGTTGTTTAAAAAATCCATCCACCTCTTCTGTGCAAGATAAATATGAATAGAATTTCCTTTTTCCTGTATAGAAAGTGTGTGTCTTTCCCATGTGGTTTTAAATAGCATGCTGCACACAGATAATTGTCAGAAATCTCAAGCACACTTTGCAAGTAGTGCTTCTTTGATTGTCCAAAGTGGCAGAGAGGATTAGCAGTAATAGAAGAATCTCACTCGTTGAGTTGTGTGCAATTTTGTAATTGACAAAATGCACGTTGAGTGTTAACGAAAAAAAAACCATTTTCCTGGTCCTTGGCCTGCAGTGTCTGTAAATGCTGTGAATGCTTAGTATTATTTTTTTTTTTTTAGCAGACATTGCACCATTAGTTGCTGTTGTTTTGGAAATGTTCGCTGGAATAAAGCAGAAATAATGTCATGTTTAAAAGGTCTTTAAATGGGTGTTTAGTTTAGGGGGAAAATAACAAGGGCAAGTTTCACTGATTCTTTGTTTTAGAATTATTTATATTCAGATTAAAGATGTGAATAAAATAAGCAATTTGTTGTCATTGTAGTAGGATTATGAATTTGTTTTCATACTCAATTCTACCATGATGATGAATGAATGATTATTGTTAGTCTGTTCTGGCTTTCTGCCACATGCTTATTTCCCCCCCTTAATCATTCACTCAGATAGTTGACAACCGCATGAGCCATAGCGTAGATCTCTTTGACAAAAACCTTGTAAAGTAACACAATTAGTGCAGCATCATCCTGCTAATTAGCTGCTAGTGTCTTGTGTGGTGGGTGGGCAAGTTGGCAGGGAGTCTCTTTTTTTTTTTTTTTACTTAAATGCTGTGAAATGGACAGAAACTACCAAAGTATATCGTATATCAGCTCTATCATCTGCCCATTAAAGGCAAGGACCATTGTAACAGTCACTGCTACATGCATTTTCCCTCACATCATCATTTAGCTTTTGTGTGAGATTAGTACTGAAGTAAGATATTAGGCTCTAGATCTGATTGTTTTGCTCATAATCTCTTTAACAGTCCAGGTCTTTGAAACAATATACATCTGATAATCCCAAACAGAGTAAAACATAAAAATGTATTCATTTACCTAAATTATTATGCCATTTAAAACCTTTACAAAGAGGCTGCAGAGAAAAAGACAAGTGAAGCAAGTTGTTTCTCTCCTCCCGTACTGTGTGCAGCAGGAAGCAGCAGACAGACTGGATGTGGATGTAATTCATGCTGGGTTGAGGGGTTTGTGTGATGAAAGCAACGAAGCACTGCCAAGGAAGATTGCTTTGCTGCTCTCCTCCAAGCAGATTTGAAACTGTCTCAGAATGCCTCAGATGAGAGTTGGATTATAGACTGACCTGCAATGTCTGTGTCACTCTGCTGTGTGTTGGGTGGATCATACCAAGCTAACCAGGTGTTGGGGCCGACATCCTCATACGGAGCGTAATGTGTGTTCAGTCAGTACTGTCTGATTGTCATGTGGCACATATTTGACATTGTGATGGCAGAAAAATAGAAAACAAAAACATTGAATATTAGAACATCAGCATTTGTGTTGCAATTTTTTTCACATTTTCCTCAACTAAGCATTGGGGAGAAAAGTGCATAATGAAGCATTTTCGATTATCTGAATGATTTACTATATAAGAACATTTTTATGTATTTTTATTCAGTGATTATGAATCATGATGTGATGCTTACTTTGACATATTTCTCCCTTATGTGGAATATCTAGGTCTAAAGATGCAGTGGACCCCAGAGCACACACAATGGGCTGAGCAACACTTTGACATCTCATCCACTACCCGCTCACCAGCACACAAAGTAGAGGCCTACCGGGGGCACTTGCAGAGAACGTACCAGTATGCGTGGGCAAATGATGACATCTCGGCACTGACTGCCTCCAATCTGCTAAAGAAATATGCAGAGAAGTACTCTGGGATCCTGGAGGGCCCAAATGAAAGAGCCCTGCTGTGTTCCTACTCTGACGGCACCACTGGACTCATGAATGGACGAAAGTCAGAGAATGAGTCATGGCAAGAGGGGATTTACCCAATGAACTGTGCTCCAGATGTTATATCTGTGAGCAAAGCTGGAATGACAGCTGCCCTACCCCCTACAGATGTGTCGGCTAGCATAGGCAGCTCCCCGGGGGTGGCCAGCAGCTTGTCTGAGCCTAGCTATTCCAGCAGTAACTGTGGGAGCCACACAGCCACTACTCTCCACTCGGGCCTCCCCTCTCAGGAATATACTGCCAGTTACAACAGCTCCTACCTACATTCTAGCTACAGTGGGCAGAATACCCCAGCCCTTCCCACCCCACATCCATCTCCTTTGCACAGTGCTGGGCTCTTACAACCGCCACCCCCACCTCCTCCCCCTTCCTTAGTGCCGAGCTACAATGCTGGGTCTCCAAACCTTCCAAATTACAATTATCCTCCAACAGGGTATCCTTCCCAGACTACTGTTGGCCCTGGTTATAGCCCTGGGGGAGCACCCCCTCCTTCTGCTTATCTGCCGTCCGGTATTGCAGCTCCCACACCAATCCCTCCCTCCACACTGCCTGGCTACCCCTACCAGTCCCATAATCATACACCAATTGCACCAACACCTTTGAATGGCAGCACATCCAACTCATTAAAACGAAAAGCTTTCTACATGAGTGGACATGGAGATATGGACTCAAGCTATGGTAATTTCAATTACAACCAACAGCGCTCTTCACAGAGCCCGATGTACAGAATAACAGATAGTAATGTCTCAGACTCAAACAGAGGCAATGGCTTTGAGAGAAATACAGAGGTGTCATCTTTAGCATTTAAGCCAACAAAGCAGCCAATGTCCTCTGATCAACAAAGAAAATTTAACATGCACTCCGGCAGAGCACTAAGTCCTCCATCCTATGGATCAACCAAAAGCTCTGTGGGTGATCTCAGAGCTGGAGAGCCCTACAGCAAGTTTGGATCTCCCATCATGAGTGAGCAAACTGAAGAGCACAGACAACACCTCCCACACTCACTAACAGGGCCTGACATTGGTACGGCTACCTCGTCCATCCATGCTGCGGAGGAGCAACTAAAGAACAGTGACTCCAACCTGGTGGAAATGGTAACCACAGAAATCCTTCAGCAGGGCCCTCCTGTGGACTGGAGTGACATTGCAGGTCTTGAAATGGTGAAAGCAGCCATTAAAGAGGAGATACTATGGCCAATTTTAAGGCCAGACATGTTTAGTGGACTTGCCACATTACCTCGAAGCCTCCTTTTGTTTGGACCTCAGGGAACCGGTAGAACGCTGCTGGCCCGATGCATGGCTAGCCAACTGGGGGCTGCATTCTTGCGAGTCAGTGGCTCAAGTCTGGTGACAAAATGGCTGGGGGAAGGGGACAAGATCATCCAGGCTTCATTCTTGGTGGCCCGGTGCCGCCAGCCAGCAGTGGTGTTCATCAGTGAAGTGGACCTGTTGCTGTCAGCCCAGCTCAGTGAGGAGAGCCCAGTGAATCGCCTCAAGGCTGAGCTCCTTATGCAGGTTGACAGTATTCTGACCTCTGCTGAGGACCATGTCCTCATAGTCTGCTCCACCAATAAGCCTGAAGAGATCTCAGAGTCCCTTCGGAGGTACTTCACCAAGCGACTACTAGTCCCCTTGCCTGATGGGACAGCACGACACCAGATAATCAGCCAGCTGCTTTCACAGAACAACTACTGTCTAAGTGACAAAGAAATGTCACTACTGGTTCAGAGGACAGAGGGTTTTTCAGGGCTGGATGTGGCCCAGCTGTGTCAAGAGGCTTTAGTAAGTCCTCTCCATGGTATTACTGGTACTGACCTGTCAAGTATCCATCCTAGTCAGATGAGACTGGTCTCTTACCAAGACTTTGATAATGTATTCTGCAAATTCCAGCCAAGCATATCACAAAAAGAACTCGACATGTACACTGAATGGAATAAAATGTTTGGTTGTAGTCAATGAAAGAGAACCATCAGACACACTTACTTTCAACCCAGTAATCAAACACAAACATGTATTTGGCCTTCACTGAACAAGAACAACAAACAATGGTGACATTATATACAGCAAAGGGATTGTCTTTGAAAGAGAGAAGATGGAGATCACACATGTGCAACGCTTTATAAGGCTGAAGCCAACTGCTCACTAAAACTCAAAGTTGTAGAAGATGCCCCCAGTTTATATATACATATATATATACTATTCTGCTGATTTTGAGATTTAGTTGCTATCAAGTGCCTGAGATGGTGCTGTTTTTTTCTTTTTTTAATTCTTTACTTTTTATTGTTTTTCTTGCCCCACAATCTTCATTGGTGACATGCTAATATAAAAGCTTTAAAATGAGACAAAAAATAGCTTTTTCTTGCCCATTTGAATGGTGTTCAACAGCTGTGTCCGTTTTTTCGTTTACTTACAGTAACATTTGACATTTACTTTTGTTTTTCAAAAGACTTTACATGATCTTGCTCTGCTTAACTAGCCTCTCCTGTAAGTAAAAATACAAAAAAAAAGCTAATATTTTACAATGTTCCTTAAATTTAAACAATAAATTACTATGTAATTGCCTGTTAAAACATTGTTACAGTAGTAATTCATAGTGTTTCACATACATACATTCTGCCATTTTTTTTCTTTCAATGTTGTGTATTTGCAAACTCAGGAAAGTGACAATGACATGTACGGTACCTCATATGCATGTGTCGAGGCACTTCAAACAACAAGAGCATTTGGCTTGCATTCAAGACGTTTATTTAAAAAAACACACACAATGATTCTTTGGTGGGGTCTTTACATTTGGATAAGTTCAAAATACAAAACTGTATTATGATTAGAGATTTGCCTTTGAAATTAGTTGAACCATTAGGTATCTAGAATTGTAAAGGCCATGTACTTTGGATCATAGTTTCATTTTCCATCGGGTAAAACCTCCAGTAGAAAACGATCTCTCAGTTCTTCGGTTCATTGTTTGCAGACCCAACTGTTCGGTTCATATTGTGGTGATGCAGAGCAGAGAGCATTTTGAAAGGCGCAGACAAACATCTTGGGGTGGAGGAAGACAACGGCCCTGAGCTATTTCATTCCGTGCTGCTGCTGTTTTATCATTAATGAAACCTAAGGATTATGTACAGCCTAAGTTCCATTCTACCTCAGTTTCTTAGTTATCTCTGAAAGACACATTCACAAAGACAGCACAATGTCAGCACCTATCCTGCTTATTTGAACCCTTTGAAAGAACAGCAAACAGTATTGTGCAGTTTGAAAAATCTATGAGCTTTACATTTTGATTATGCCCAAATAAATCATGTTTCTCAACCCAATGCACTTAAAGGGGAATGCCACTGAATATCAGGTTTGGTATAGACTATGTATTTGCTTTAGGACAGTTTGGTCTGTGTTAGCCAACATTCATCGATGAATCATGTTGCCATAGCACCCACCCCCACCCCTACTCTACCCCGGAATCTGATGTCAAATAGAAGACCTACATGTGAGAGCATTCCCAGTCTGATGATATGTACATATTTCCTTGCTTTAAACCATTTCTGTTATTTAAATTTAATGTACAGAGAATAATTGTTTTGACCTTCAGAGTCCATAACAGCAACATTCATAAATTGAGTGGCACTTCTTTTTAAGAATGTGTCTCAATGGCTCATCTCAGAAGGTCTATACATGAAAATGCAGCTGTTTTTTTTTTTTTTTTTTTCCCTCATCTTCACATTCAAACTGTTACAGTGTTGTCCACAGTACATTTTCATGCATCTTCATGGTCAATGAAAGAGTAGGTTTGACAGCTGAATTGGCAAGTTAAGTTATTGAATGTATTATTTCCTCCGAGCAGTAAGGAAAGCAAAGCACTTGCACAATGAAAACTGCCACTGAAGTAAATGGTACTGTATGTGTATAATACTGCAGAGGCACTAAAGGACCTTGCGTTTCTTTTCAAAAGGGGCTCCCTTCATGTTTGCTTTCTATTGCACATGTTTTACCTGTTTAGTATTTTATTAGATAGTGTGGATATTGATTAACGGCCTCCTGGTTTGGTATCATTCAATTCTCCCAGACCAAAATGTGGATGTAAATAGAGCATCCAAGACAACAGCAGAGAAACTGTCACTTACATGATTTAGTGAAATAGTAACTCAACCCAACGCAATTGAACTGTGGTAGGATCGTTTCATTTGTCAGATTACAAACGTTCACAAGGGAAATAAGTTTACACTACATGAATAGACAACAGTGTAGAATAGGAATTCCCATATCTGATCACTTTTGTCGTCTTTTGTGTCGCAGCAAAACTTCTCGTTTACATACTGTACATCCAAATTAGTAATTAGGCTAGTATTTAAATGAAATCACAGTATGTTTTTGCTTGAACAATAAAGGTTCTAGAATTTCTGTGCTCCAACTTAAACAGTGTCATAAGTCATTGTACTTTCAGGGGTTAATTAGTTGAATTTTGTCTGGAAGCCAAAGCAAAACATATTTCTTTTAAATATGGTGGAAAAACTGCCATTTAATGCCACTTTGGATAAACTGTGGATATTTTAAATTGGACAATTTATGGCACTATGACTGAGTATTGTTAAGTTGGTACTAAAATATCTTCAAGAGATAGGCTTAAGTATGTGAGTTTGGTGACCCATTTAGAGTTTTTTTAAGCCCCACCCTGTCAGATTTCCATAACAGCCAGAAAAAAGAGTGACGTAATACCAGATGCATTGTCACACTGGATTGTATTGCACGCATTTCCACAATTGCTAATTAAATTTGGTTCATTTCAAGATATTTGACAACAAAATTGATAAGATGCCCCGAGTGCCATTAACAAGCAGAATTTGTATGCGTACGAGGTTGACTGTTCGTGATCTTGCAGAAAGATGTGTGTGTAATCCCTTCACATAATCTCATCACATAATATAAAAAAAAAACAACCGTCTCCCAGAACATGAACTAAAGCACAGTGCAACAGATGACACATGGGTAAAAATGTCCTTTGGTAAATAGACAGTAAAAAGACTTGGAATATGAGTGTATATTTCACAATCTCTAGACGATACCATTAAAATAGTCATTTATTATTGAGGACGGTGGGATCAAAGAGCCTAAAGTCCCAAACAACATTTGAGCGGAACCTGTGATAAGCACATCGAGTCTGACAGTGATGCTGACTCAGTCACTTGAATTGCTTTTTTTCCAATGCTGTCCATGTTTCTCTGGCTACTGTTTTTTTTTTTTTTTGTCTGTTTTTTTGGAAAACTGCTTTAAGTGCTTTTTGATTCCATCTTTATGTAGTTTTATAGTCCGGCATTCTTTATAACCATTTCTACCTCATTACTACATATTGTACATGTAGTACTTAAGTCCTGTCCTTTGAATGTCATGCATTTGTGGATAAAATGTAAAAAAAAAAAAAAAAAAGAAGAAAAAAAAAAGTTAAAAAGAAAAAAAAAGAAAGAAAGAATAAAGCTTGCCCTGGAATTGACTGAGCAGTCTACCTCACAAAGACTGTCTTTACACTGTCAAATAAAGATTACAGAAAAAGAAGGCACCTTGAGGACAAAAGATTAAGTTATTTTGCGCATATAGGACCGGCGAGCAGTTTATTTCCAAATCGATACCATGTTTTCACTGAATTGTCGTGGACTGTGTAGCTTTTCTACAAGTAAATGCATTTGCCATTCCAACATTACAGATTGCTTTGATCCTTGTCCTTGTCAGTTGTTGTAATGCGCATGTTAACGTGTACGTATGTGCACTTGCAATTCCACTTGCAAGTCTGAGGGGCATAACATTACGATGTGACAACTTTGAATATTCACTTTTCATAAACGTGTACAGAGAATCAACTTGCACATAGCTGTATGTATTGTACATTTGATATACAGCGTACATACAAAAATGCACCACATACATGTTTATATGTGTGTATGTATTGCCATACTTACAGTACAGTCAATTTAAATGTATTTTGATTTCAAGGCACATAAAGGTTATAAAAAAAAAAACTGAATAAAGGTGTTTTCTTTTTTCCTGAATCACGGATGCTCTTGCGCCTTTATTTATTTGATCGAACATTGCTGTGATCGACACGAGACGGTGCGTTCAGGTGTATTGTTGGTGCAAAAACAATGTTCAGTATGAAAACTGAGATTGTATTTTTCTTAATTTCACTAATGTTCAGCCAAAACACGGGGACTGTAATTGAGCTCGCTGGAGTTTATTGAGGCTTAATTAAAAATGTACATTTTATTGCACTTTTCCTCTTATGAGCCACAATAATTCATAAAGCCATAATGGCAGCGTTTTCTTATGAAATCAAATGAACAGCTATGCTTTGGAAAATAAAAAAAAAATTGTCTTTCGCAAAACCATTAAGTAATGTATGCGTGGGAAGTTTATGTGCAATTAACATTAATGAGAGAAGACACTGCGTGTTGTTTCTGTAATGGTAATTCTCTTTTGATCTCATGCATGTGTATGACTATGGGTGCACTTTACCATCCATTTCTTCTATTTGAGGCAAACGCAACGTTGTTTTCACAGGAAAAAATAAAATAATAATTCACCGGTTATTTTTGCAAATGGGGGGAAGGGGGTGGTCGGATTTTCTCAGCCCTGCCAAGTTTCTCAGGATTCCTTCTGAAATGACTTAAATGGTACATGATGTGGATTAAATTCACAAAAACTTGGTAATGACATAATCAGTACATGTCTTAACACTCCCTCTCAAAACCACTGATAAGCTTGTCATGGCAAGAACACACTCTCACCTAAAACACTGCACTCTCCCAGACAGAAGAGAACAAAGTTCACGAGAAAATATTTTTTTATTAACCACGGGTATTTAATGCACTGGGAAAGAAGAGTGATCCAGTCATGTTGACTCTAAACTTATGAAATCTTACTTCTCCGATGCAGGTGTAACCACATCCATCATGTTATTTAGTCTTGTGTAAAACAACCGAACGGGAGACAGGAGAGTTTGAACTGATCGCAGAAATCCTGTTTCTTTGAGAATCCTTTCACACATTTGAGCAGGAGGAAGAAGAAAAAAAACAAAAAAACAATCAGGACTGATAAGAGAAAAATAAAGTTGAGTCAAACACTCAAGTTATTAGTGGCTATTTTGTAAATATCAAAGATCCACTTGTCCCAGTGTTCTGTGCTTCATTTGCATTCTGATGAAACTGGAGTGGATTTGTGTGAACTCCGAGGTTATCTGTGGAGTTGCAGTGCTGAGCAGTTGAATCAGACAGCTTCGCTACCACATGGCTCAAGAGGATGAGCCACGGACCTCTCTCAAATCACTTCCTTCATAACAATTAAAATATGCAAAGTGATAATTTTCCTTAAGTAGCCTTAAATGTGCAATCTATTTAAATGTGAGGGAAATTGCCTAAAGCTTGTGGTGTGTGTATGTGTGGGGGTAAGGTGGGGGATACATTATGCAAATAACAGAAAAGACTCTTGAAAGCCTAATTTTTCTGTAATAAGCATACTGTTTCATTTCATTTTTTTCGCCTCTTATTAAAAGTGACAGTTCTTTTGCTCCGTCTGATGGCTATATCTGACACAGGCCTGCAGAGCTGACTGTTAGACTAAATGGTAAAGCATTTTTGTAGCTTTTAGATGATGGTTACATTCACAAAGTAATTATGCACTAGAGAGTCCAGAAATAAGGTTTAATTACACAGTAATCACCTCTGATGGACACTAGGAAGTGTGAGCACTGCCAGACTGCAATCCATCAATGACAAACCTCTGGCCAGTTTTAATTCCTCCTCATTTGCATCATAACCTCGGCACCAAGTTGCACAAATGCTGTTAAATGTTAATAGGACCTGTCTCTCCACTCAAAATGGATGCTTAAGCCATTTCAGTTCTCCTTTTCTCTCCATCTCTTTCTTTCACTCCCCCTCTCTTGCCCTCTTTTCCCTCACACACACACACACACAGTCTATCTCGCACAGTCCATATCTCCCCTCTCTCGCCTCAATTCTCACATTCTCATGAGTCTTCACACAAATAGCCCCTCTTCAGAAGGGAAGCTGAGCACAGGAGACGGTGCACGGTCACTGCTGTGCTAATTGGGAGCAACATGTAAAGTTTTATCTCTCGAGTGCTAACAAACCATACAGACAAGTATAATTCTTTGCCGTGTCTGTGTGTGTGTTTGTGTGTATGTGTGTGTATGTGTGAGAGAGAGAGAGGGAGAGAATACAATTGAGAAGCTGCTTAAGTGTGTGTCTCACTTACACATTCACACAAAGCACAAGGGTTTGTTCACACTGCGAGAGGGAAAGCCCTCGAGTTATCCCCATCCTGGGGGACTGGACAAAAATATGTTTTTCCTAATTGAAAATTGTTGTTGTTGGTGCAGCAGCAGCATCAGCAGCAGCAGCAGCAGCATCAGCAGCAGCAGCAGCAGCAGCAGCAGCAGACACTTTTCTGCTCCACTTCAGACTTTCATAGGGTCGACTGCAGCCAGGATGTCTCATTATCATTATCTTCCTTATTGCAACGGGACATCCACTCGCACTGTGGTGTGTTCAAATACTCATGACAGCTTACCAGAGGTGGACATTAGACCCAATAGACCACTTGTGTAAACAGACCGGTCTCCTCTGTTTTTTTATTGTAATAACAGAAAACGGCACATTTTGTGCTTTACCGATCTCTCTGCTGTGCGTCCTAATCCCCACACATCCTGTTTTGATTTAAAGACGAGATATAAAATATGTTAAAATTGTATTCACACACTAATATTCAAGTACGATGAACACAGTATACGTGACACGTGAAGTATAAAGTGTAATCTTTTGCTTTCCCTTGCGGATTCAAAATATGGACAGGAGAAATGTGTAAAACAAAAGACAACATTCCGTCTTTATTGTGCCGTTAATCCTATTTCTCCATCGAGCTTGATAAGTTAATTACGACAAGATAATTCCTGGTAATTACGACTGTAAATTAAG